>NC_136065.1:168825975-169425975 GCF_964261635.1 Lissotriton helveticus | reverse complement strand
TTAGCAGTGCATAGCAGTATTTATCAAGCATGCAAATGAGAATCCTGGTGCTACTTGGTAATGTGAACATCTAATCTCATCTCATATGTGTGCCATTGGTGCATTACCTCATCATATGGCAATATAGGTGACCAATGGTGTTTGTAACAAGAATAGTCTTTTCATTGGCCAAAGAAATTGGACACCCTTGTGCAGGCATTAACACCCGTTAAGTACAGGTGCCATTAGAAGGCTTACTGGTTGAATGGCGGTTGGTAATGGCATTAGGCAGTGCTGGACTGGTGAAAGATAAAATAATAATGTAATGATTAGCACCTCAGTGGATATAAGAGATGCTACTCACATATAAGGGACAGTGAGCAGTGATTGCCACATTGAACATCAATAGTTTGATGTAATCTTCTCCTGCACTGCCCCTCGCTCACCGGGCTCTCCTGTGCTACAAGAAGAATCCACTCAGATTACCCTGGTGTAGTGGATGCGAGTGCAATATTATTTGGTAGTGATCAATATACAAGGCCGCTTTTCTTATTGTCTTTAAGCATCTATTTTTTAGAGCAGTAAGTAGAATAACATTCTAAAAGAAAACTCTATCTTGAGAAAACACATTTAAAATTATAGGAGTACTAGATCCCTATGTCTGTGGTGAGTGGAAAATATGTAACTATCATCATTAGTGCAGATGGCTTCATTAGGTGCCCACAGATTGGGTGTGCAGTTAAGACGAGGCTAGCTGCAACAGCAACTTGTAGCACCTGCTGGGTGCTACTGCTAAGTTGAAAAAATCTGGATTCTCTCTGATGCATTGTGGAAAATTCAGAGATGAAAAATCTTTAAGACACAATATCCATTATGTTTTGCAGTGGACACTTGGGAGTCATATCTTGTAGTACCCTACTGCAAGGACCATTCTTTGTTTTCTAGACTCCTGCGTTTGTGTTGCCACTTTGGCATAGTGGGAGATGACGTTTACATGTCTGGCAACTGTTGGGGGGATGGAAAAGTACTCTGCATGATAAATACAACATATGTTGCATTACAAATGCTATAGGTGTCACATTTGCGAAAGTTATAACTATAGGCATTGTAAATGACAAAGCTATTAATTTAGCTATTTTCAAAACCAACACATAAATAAAAAAATTGTCATTTACAAGACCAATGGCTCAAACTTTCCTAATGCGAGACCTATTGCATTGCAAATGCTTGTTTTATTTTGGTCATAGGGCAGACACAAATCATACTTGTACGCCTGGCAAAGACCTGTCTCATGGATTGTGATCTTGTTGAACCTGTAGGGGCACCCAAAGCGCTACCCTCATAGTGGTGGACTGCTACTGACTTCATCAGGAGTTAAACAGCAGAAGCACGGTGGTGGCAGCATACCATGTGATGATCAATAGTAGCGTCTAGATCTTTTTTACCCTGAGTCATTGGAGAGAGGCCTATAGGTTTACTCACCATTCTAAAGGTTCTACTGCTGTGTTTAACTCACCGTTGGCCTGCATTGGGATGATGTAGAAGTGTGTGTGTGTGTGTGTGTGTGTGTGTGTAGTGAAAACACGTGCTTAGTGCATGTGGGCACGCAAGATGTATATTACACACGGGGTGCTCTGTGGAACAGTGTGCACATGGTAAATGTGTGTGCGTTGGCAGAGGGTGTTGAAAGTTTCACAATCAGGTGCAATACAGAGAGACTGTAGTATTGAACAGTGTGAACAGGCTGAGTGCATGTGCTGCATGTGGAAATACTGGTGTGAGCATGGTACATAGGCACAACAATACTAGTGGTGTGTGCTGTGAATGTAAGCTGAGTCAAGAAATACCTGTACAGGTACATTGTAAAGAGGACCTTCGGTTCCATTTTGGGAAGCCCCAGCCTGCCTGGTTAAATTACTTAAAACCATTTAAAAGTATCGAATTATAAAAAAGAAAGGTGAAAATCAGTGTTTTAGTAAACAAGAAGCAGCATAATAACATGAGGAGTAGAGGAATCTCCTCCAGACAGAATTTTATATTCCTGCTTTCCTATGAGCTGGGTGGGACAAGCACTGGGTGAGGGGGAGCCAGGTTCTTCCTGTGCATTTCAAATGGCTCTTAATTCAGTGACAGATCACAAGGAAAGGGCCTGTACACATCTCAGGAAGCGGGAGGTGAAGCTATAATGGGAATCATAAACTGTAGGGCTGAGGGCCCGGGATTAACCTTTGATGCACAGATCACTGTAGCTGACATCCAGGTGTGAACTCTGGTCACTCCCATGACTCTTGTTGTGGGTTAATCAGATTCAAAGTTCCTGGCTGCTGTGACAGACATATTTCAGACAGAAGGATGCAGGGGTGAGAAGTCAAAGAAGCAGGGCCCGACATAAAACTTCAGAGGTCAGAATCCTAAATCATATTTTGTGTCTGTAAAAGAACAATAAGTAGGAGAGTCTGAGTCCCCATACTTTTTCAGCCGGGCTGCATGCAGAGGGGAAGCTTGGCAAGACCTCTGCCTGTGATCAGGACTTGGAGCCTAGACTTTTAGTCTCCCTGCCAGGTAAGGGCACATCACCCTGGAAAACCAAGATCGCCAGTCCTGGAGTGTGGAGCACCAATATCCACCCGCTCACTAAGACAGTTGTCCCTGTGAGGGAAAGGAGCGTTTTGGAGAAAACGGGATCCAGAGGGGAAGCCCATACATGTTGAGCTCCTGTGCGAGGTGTGAAGAACTGTACCAGACCGATCAGGCTGTTGCACATGTGCTGCATTGTAAAGATTGGTGAACCCGAATGCCAGGAGGGGCTGCTGTGCACCCAGGACATTTCTGCATTGATCGGGCCAGTGCCAGTGTGCAACGTTGTGCAGGTTGGTGACCCCTTATGCCAGGAGGAGCTGTCGGGTCCTAAGAAACTGTATTGCATCGATCGGGCCATCGCCTGTGTGTAAGAATTTGCTGCAACCCAATGTGCCAGGTGGGGCTACGTAGGAGGCAACCTGACCAGACAGGGAGGTTTGTTGGAGTGTCCTCTGTATGTTAGGAGGGGCCACTTGAAGTGCTGAGGATAGAGGTCCAGGTCGTTGCCCATGACCCAAATTGCTGCTACATCAAAAACGAGGGAGTCTTAGTATCCGAGGAGGCCTGGGGACAGATAAGACTTCCTCCTACCCCGAAGATGGCGAACAAGACTTACTGCATGTGGCCGGAGCAACTCCGATCGTCAGGATGCTGCTAAGCACAGCTCAGAAGAGAGAGAGTCTGCACCTGCCAGGAGCTACGAGTGTGAACATGTGCAGCCCGACTTTGCCAATCTGGGCCAGGACTGCACTGCGATGTTGTAAGTGTTATGTTATGTTATGTTACCATACCATAATTTGTATAGCGCAACAGCTGCCCCAGCAAAGGGGCGTCCCGACGCTGACAGCAGAGCAACTGGCATGATATAGTGGAGCAGGGGCACAGGCTACACAGTGGGAAACAGGTGTGTTTTAATGGCCTTCCTGAATTCTAAGTAGTTGTTAAGGCTCCGGATGTGGATAGGCAGTGAGTTCCAGAGGTAGGTTGCCCTGCTGCGGAAGGAGCGGCCTCCAGTCTGCACTCTTTGAGACCCAGGGACCCCCACCAGGTGTTGATCTAGTGAGCGGAGGTGACGTGCGGGGACATAAGGAGAAACTAGGATGGCCAGGATGCTAGGGGTGGTAAATTTCAGGGCTTTGAAATTGATGTAAAGTGCCTTGAATACAATTCTCCTGGCCACCGGCAGCTAATGCAGCCAGCGGATGGTGTCTGACACCGGACAGGACCTGCGCAGGCCAAGCAGGGTTCTTGCTGCTGCTTCTGGGCCCTTTGTAGCCTCATAATTTCGGCTTTATTTGACCCTCGATTCAAAGAGAAGGTGTTGGTACCGCCAGAGTGGGTAGCTGAGTGGCCAGAGTGGGTAAGCTGAGAACTGGGCTTACCAGGCTTCAGGAGATATACCACCTTTGGGTTTTTCAACCCTACTTGAACTCTAAGTGATTTCACCTTATTGACTTAGTCCAAGAGCTGGAAACCCGTGAACATGGCCTAGTAGTTTAGTTTACATTCCCTGTAAGTTGTCGCATGTGAGTGTGAACTAACAACACTCCCATAACTTGGGAACTTAGTACCCTAGGGGGTGGCCTGACAACTACTAGGGTGCCTACCTCAAGGGGAACTGTTATTGCCTATTGCCTTTGCATGTGTAGAATTAGAATTAAAATACTTCTTTTATACAAAATACTTATTTGACTGGACATTGATTGGTTGTGTGCACTGCATGCATGTTGAGTAATGAATCGCGTTCACTGATCTGTATCTACACTTCCCTCCGAGGGAGCCCTGACTGCTCGTGCTACGTTACCAGTTGAGAGTAAGGTGCAGAAGGAGGCGCTTGACCGAATTGAGTGGGATCCATAGTAGCGTGGGCCCCAGGACATAAAGAGTAAACGGCCTCAACCACCTCAGTTGTGCCCAGTAACCCCTACATGCAAGTCTTTTGGCAAACAAATATAAATGGAATATCGATTGTGTGGAGTGTGATTGTATATTATTAATATTTATAAAATGTAAAAATGTATATTAGTGAGTACAGGTTTATGTCCAGTGGATATTACTTTATGCATATTCCTTACTTAAACCACTTGCCAAGCATGAGGAGGGATCTGGCATTTTTTTTCTATTGTGTCATGTAACCAACTTGATTCTCTGCGGCGCTCCAGCAGTAACTTTTCAAGACTACATGGAGCCACGCTTGCCCCAGAGAGCTTTCACCTTATCTTTGGCATATGCTGTGTTTATTCTAAAAGGCTCATGTCTCCACTGTCTTAGGGCTTCAAGCCCTACAAATAGGGTCACAAAACCCCTGTCTAACACTGACACTCTCACCAAAGGCTTGTGGTGGTTTGGAAGAAGCACAACACCTAAAAGTGTAACCTCTAGTCACTTATGCATCCTAATGCTATCCATGAAAGTACAGCTGTAATGTTTGACATTCATTAGCTGCCTCCTAAATGCCAGACCCACTCCTATACTTAATCACTGGCCTCTTCTCTGAATAAAAGGCATAATGAGCAAAGATCCTCTTCACTTAATCATAGGGGGCACCTGCATTTGAAAGGGCAGTCATCTTTGTTGTTTGCACTAGATACCTTCTCTTCATCCAATTCCGCAGGTAAGTATTCCCATGGTTAGTGGCTTATCAGCCAAATTGAGGAATTCCTGAAAGCCATGTTTCTGAATTTGCAGCTCCACTCTGGTGCATCTGCAGTGGCGTCTGATGCCTCTGATGCCCTGTGTGCTCTTTCCCAATCCACACCAATACCTACTGAACATTCTGATTCTCAGTATTCAAAACAACTTCTGAAGTGGATATTGTATTTCCTTGGAGCATCACCCTTTTGTGCCAAATGTGTGTTTCATTGGCTTCACTGTTTACTTTTACTTAGGAGATTCTTCAATTTGCTAAAACTAAGCCGGAGCTATACCTAAAGGGGAAAGCCCACTAATCTCCCTTATCCCTGCACTGGTCTTCCAGCCCTTTTTCACAACCTTTTCAGGTCTGATTGGGATGCAATCCGGTTTTCTAACCCTTCTGGGCTGGCTACTGAGATCCTAATATTCAGGCAGACAATGTATTGCCTCCTTTTGACTACAATTACACTCTGCTTGCAGATCTGCAAGCAGTGAGTGGCCTAAATACTACTACTGGCCTGAATTTCAACCACCTGAAAGAGCCACTCTTCATGAAACAGCCTCATTTTGTTGTTGTGCTTAAAAGGCAGCAGATACTCATGCCATCCCTTTACATACAGAGGCTTTTAAGTTCTCGAGTATACCAAGATATTTTAGGTAAGCTGACTCCAAATGGTGTAATGCTTTTCATTGATGGTTTGATTGGTCGGATATGGGTGTTGTGGGACAAAGCTCATGCAGCCCCAACTGTTACAAGGACTGCCTACCACGAACATAAGTCTGCACCTCCTTCACATCTTCTGTTCTTGCTTAGCACCCCTGTCCTGGGACACTGATGGTGCAACCCTCTTCATGCAAGGTAGCCAAAAACACCAATCCTGATCCAATGACAGGCAGGTAAACTAGGTGGAAGCTGTAGGGCAAACAGTGTTTTTTCCTGAGTGTAGTCCTATGGTCTTGCAATGCTATTGTTTGTTGCCTGCATATTTGTATGCTCTTTGAGAAGTCGGGGCTTTATCTGTTGATGAACATCCAGATCGCATGGAAAAAACATTCCAAGACTTAGTGCAAGAAGCAATGGATGTCTCTAAACAGGTAATGTAGATGGTGCTCAATACAGCAGATAACACTCACTGTATGGGCTTCAGTGTAGTCCTACGAAGAAACACCAGGATACGCATCACCAAATGTGTAGGTCATACCTCCAGATGGATATGGCTGTTAGGCAGGGGTTCTTCAGCGAGCAGGCATGACTCCTCAATGGAGAAGTTTAAACTGAGCAGAGTCACGACTAAAGCATGGACTTTCATCCGTAAAGAGGCAGAGATTTGGGCACCAGCAGACAAGCCCCTACTCCTTCACCTTCCAAAACTCTTAGCCTTTCAGCTTTTTGAGTTACAAGATCCCATTTTGGCATTGGGTGGTAGCATTTCTCTAGCAGCGCCAGCAGTTAACAGTGGATCAATGGATCTTACAGATATTGAAATTGGCATATTCCCTCTAATTTTGGGCAATGCCCCCTCTTCCTTCTTAAAAGCAATGTTTTTTGCCCTTTGGAAGGGTATAGTCAAAATAGATCAATTAGTAAGAGGAAATTGATCTTATTTCATATACCTTTTTGTGCCCATTGATGGATAGAAACAATTATTTCCAGTTCGCCATTTGAGATTTCTGGTAAAATGTAAGAAAATAGTCTAAATGGTCACTTTCAAGCACGTCCTTTCTGCCTTACAGTAAAGGTATTGAGTGGTCTTCCTGCACCTCCAAGACTCCTACATTCATTTCCCAATTTTCAGACGGCAATACCTGCAGTTTACAGTAAGGAACATGCAGTTTCAGCTCACTGTCCTGCCATTAGCCTAATGATAGCCTCTTTACAAACATGATGGCAGTAGTTGTCACAAGGGACCCCATATTTACCCTTACCTGAGTGCTGGCTGATAAATGTAGCAAGTCCATTGATATTATAGAAGGATGTCTCTACTAATATACTTTTATTCAATCTAGAATATTCAGTCCGTTGGAAGTCTTGTCTGATACCTTCCCAAAAGCTTCAGTTCATAGATTCAGCACTATCCGGCATTAGAAAGGCACCACAATATTCATATTATGACTTCCAACCTTTGTGCCAAACCTAGTCAAATGGTTCGATCAGTCTTGAGTATCTGAGGACTAACTGCATCATTTGGTTTTCTAGCTTAATTGCTTCTGGTCAGGTGATGCTGGTAATAGATTATTTTTTTGTCAATTAACTTTATTGGCCTTTATGAACCACAGACCTCAGAAACAAGCATATACTATATAGCAATGAGTCGTCGTCGTCCCCCCCCCCCCCCCCCACCCCCTTTCCCCCCTCCATGGTACCCGAGGAGAAAATATTCATCATTGGGAATAATCCACCTTACAATTCAAGGAAAACAGACTAGGGAAAATCCATATTCACTACTACTGGTCCACATCCGTGATACCTCGTATACATAATATACATTCCATGATGCCTACATAGATCATGTCAAACCCAACTCCCAGGTTCCCCCTCCCCACCCAATTCCGACTTCAGACATAAAGCCACAATATCAATGTTCTGTGTACATGGTTTTTGTATATCATTCACCAGCTCTGGGCATTATTTCATGCCAAATGCCAGTCTGGGTCCCTCCACTTCCTTGCGACCCCCGTCTCACTTCATGACCCTCGAGCTTCTGGACCCTGATCCTCTTTAAGGTCCGTCAACATTTGAGACCATGCCCCCAGATCCTCCTCTAATTTTTCATCTGTATGCCCTCGCTTCATTTGCACCCTTTCTGCACTCGCCCATCCGCATATGTCCCTCATCCATTCCCCCACCTGTGGTGGCCAAGGTCTGAGCCTGGTGATAGCAATGCGCCGTTTTGCCATCACTAATCCCAATGTGAGGAAGCGCCTGCTTCATTTTTTGTGTTTTGGAGTATGGAGCAGGCCTAACAGTACTTGCTGATCGTTTTGGGGATGAGCCATCCTGAGGCGCTCTGTAGGTGTGTGACCACCGAGTCCCAGTAGGAAAGTAGCAGGAGGCACAACCAAACCATGATGAGGAAGTCCACCGCCTGTGATTTACATCTCGGACATTCATCACTGTGGGTAGGGTAGATTGTATGCAGTGTGCTCGGGTGAGGTATACTTGGTGCACCAGGTTGTGTTGTAGGAGCTTAAATTGCTCATCAGAGCTGACCGTGCAAACCCCTTCCTGAACTTTTTCCCAGTCTTTATCAGACAGCGGTTCCTCTAGCATGGTGTCCCATCTCCGCTTTACTGGCAGTCTCTCTCCTGGTAAATCATCTCTTAAGGCTCTATACAGATGCGATATTCACCGTTTGCCCTGCGCCATGTATAGCATTACCTTCAATGTGTTAGTACGAGGGGGTTCAGCTGGAAACCCCTTCCAGATTTCCCGCATCACGCTTGAGATCTTCTCGTATTGTAGGAACTGTCCCATTCCTACAATGGCTCACCATGTGTAATAAACCTGCCATCCAGCCCAGTGTTTGACAACTTCCTTCCACCTTCGTACAGACATAGAGTCCGCTATACAGGCAAAATGACGTAACACCCAAAGGGACATATCGGGGGCATACGGAGCATGTTGATCCATTCGAACTACAGTGTCCCAGACCAGGGCCATGTGTCATGCAATATAAGTGATCCTGGGGAGGACCCCTCTTCCACGCATTAAGATTTCGGGCAATGTGTAACCATCCTGTGTACCCGGCAAAAGTTTAATCTCCCAGTTATTTTCAGTATACAGCCAATGCACCACATGTTTAGTTGGGAGGCCATGTAATAGAACTCTAAACATGGTACTTCAAGTCCCACCCCCACCCCGACCCCACTGCAGTGTTGCTAAGTGCACCCGTTTACATTTATTGCCCCATAAGAGGTCTATTAGGAGTTGGTCAAATGTCCGAAAATATTGTCGTGGGATAATGTAATGAGTGCTGCATCGTATATAGGAAGCTTGGTAAAATTATCATCTTTATTATTGCAATTCGACCGATGACAATGGTAAGTCCTGCCAGAACTGTTTGGAGCTGCGAAGACCTATTACTCTACAGATGTTGAGGTCAAGCTAGGCAGCGGTCTTATTTGCCAGAAGTATTCCCAAATATCTTGTCCCTTCGCCTGCCCATGGTAACTTCCCCCTGTGGAGCTCTGGCTGTGGCACCCCTGCCAGTCTGCCGACGGCAATTAACTTGGTTTTCCCTGCAATTGAGCATGAGAACCGACACCTCTCAAAATCTCCGTAACTCTGCCAGCAGGAGTGGCACCGAAATTGTCAGCTGGCATAGGTAGACTAAAGTATCATCAGTGTATAAAGAGACCACGTGGTTGATCTCACCCAGCCTGACTCCCCAGTCTCCCAGCCTGTCCCTCATGGCTGCCGCTAGCAACTCCATGGCCAGTGCAAACAGAAGCGGGGGAAGTGGTCACCCCTGTCGGGTGCCTCTACCGAGCGGAAATGGCTTGGAACCTCACCCTAATTCTTGCCATAGGGGTTGTATAGAGTAACCTGACCCATTTAAGAAACTTCTCTCCAGCTCCGATCCTCTGGAGGACATGCCATAGATAGGGACATTCCACAGAATCGAAGGCCTGTTCTATGTCAAATAATGCTAAGGCATAGTCGTCCTCCGTTAAACATGGGGCATGTCAAATATGTACCAGCCTCAAGTTGTGCGTAGTACTGCGCTTGGGTATGAATCCTGACTCATCCATATGAACAATATGGGAGACCCAAGGGAGAAGGCACGCTGCCATAGTGCCATTAAGTATTTTTACATCGGCCTATATAAATTGGCTAACGGGGTCCCTATAAGATTTTGGTATCCTAACCACCAGGGCCTTTCTCATTGAAGGTGGAAGCAAACCCTGTCCAAGCGCTTCATTATAAACCTCCATAAGATGGTCGGCCAGCAAAGGGGCGCACATCTTATAGAACTTCGCAGGTAGTCCATCGGCTCCATGTTTTTCTAGTCTATGCAGATCTTGTAGTATCGCTTCTCATGCCAGCCGCCACTCCTCCGTCCTATGTGGGGCCCCTGAGAGGGTCCTCTCTAATACTCCCAATACTGCTTCCTGTTTGGCTGTATCTTGTTCCAGCTGCCGCCGAACCCCATACGATATTTTGATGCTTACCCCCCTGATTATCACCTTCATGGCCTACTACACAAACGCCCGACTTGAGGCCAATCCCCAATTTCCCTCAAAATAGCTTCCTAGGGCTTCTGATATCACAGATGCAAATGGAGGGTCCGACAGTGCCGCAGTTCCAAGTCTCCAGAGGGGTATGGCAGAATTAAAATAAATAAAATAAAAAGAAAGAAAACTTAACTGACCGCAGGTCCGCGCCGCCTCTGCTGGGCCATTGGCGCTTTGACTGGTGTGGCAACCCCTCAGCCAATACTGGCGCTGCTCCAGCATCGCCAAGATTAGCTTAGAGCGGGGTTACTCGCCGCACTCCAGCCCATTAGGACACCGAGGGTTGAGCCTTTGATCAACCCTCGCTCTCCTAATGGGCATGCGCTAGCCAGAGCAGACACTAGTGCGCATGACTGGGCACGGCGGACAAATTCACCGACCTTCACCAGACATGCTCACTTGTGGTGCTGCCTGCCCCTGGTCTGACAATGCATCATGCATGTCGGTCAACATGACGCTGGAGCGCCCACCCCCTTCTGAGGAAGCTGCGGGCGGCTTGTGGGGCAATGCCCCAGTGCCCTAATGGACGCACCGCCTTGAGCATTCCAAGAATGTAGATAGACCGGATAACGCACAGGCGGAGCATTTAGTTGCCTCTTTGAGTGCGGCGAATTTGGTCCTATCCACTAGGGGACCGACGCACAGAGCTGGCCACACGCTCGATCTCATTTTCTCGAATATAAATGGCCTTTTTGTGGAAGATGCACAGCCGCTATTGTGGTCAGATCATTCATTAATCCCCTTGGTGGTAGGGCTAGAAGGGAAGGCAACGGCCAAGGGGAAACGGTCTTTTATGCAGAGACAGTGGAAAAAGCTCACCCCGGAAATCATAGGTCCAGCTCTGGCTCGCAATCCCCCACAGCTATCGACAAATGCCAGTAAGGATGCTAGGGCGATGAATCAATGGATAGAGGATATGGTAGCACAGATTGCTCCTGCTAAGCGGGTAATGTCGCAGAGGGAGTCACCCTCTGCCCCTTGGTTCTCTGTCGAACTCAGGGCGGAAAAATCAGACTGTAAGAGGCTGAAGCGTATCTGGAGGTCAAAGTACTGCCCTTTAGCCAAGGCACAATATAAAGAAGCTATAAATAAACTGCATGAGTCAATTAAAAGGACCAAGAAATTGTTTTTTGCTACCTCGGTCCAACAAGCGGAACACTCAAGCAAAGAGGTTTTTAAAATTGTACAGTCATTTTTTAAACCACGATGTATAGAGAGGGAGGTTTCCCCGTCCACAGCACTCTGCGATGACATATCAACTTTTTTTGAGAATAAAATACAAAAAGTGTATGATCCCTTTTCTCCTGCGAGACCCACAGTAAAGGCCGATTCAATAGCCAATGGTCCACGCTTACTGCCCATTGGCCAATTCCAGCCAATTTCACTGGATATGGTGAAGCAGGAATTAATGCGCTGCAAATCAGGTTCACCAGAGGACCCCTGCCCACCAAAGCTCTGGGGGCTGATGGCGGATTCAATCGCGCCTACTTTGCAACACATCTGGAATACCTCTATTAGGACGGGAGAGTTCCCGGAGGGGTGGAAGCATGCAACGCTTCTTCCTTTGAAAAAGAAACCGAATGGGGACCCTGAGGATCTGAATAACCTCCGGCCAATTTCTTTACTGGCGGCGCCGGGTAAAATGATGGAGAAAGTAATTCAGCGACAGCTAAATAGCTATATTGAGGCCAACAATATTCTACATGAGACCCAATCGGGGTTTAGACCCGGTTTTAGCACCGAGACAACCCTGATTGAGGTGGCAGAGTCGGTAAGGTGGTCGATGGATTCAGGGGACTCAGCTATGCTGGTGCTCCTGGATCTGCCAGCCGCTTTTGATACGGTCGACCATGGCAGACTACTACAGAGGCTTGCAGCGATTGGGCTTCAGGATCAGGCCCTCGGCTGGCTACATTCTTATCTGTCAAACAGATCGCAGAGGGTGGCACTGGGGGCATGTTCCTCAAAATCCAGGAGCCTGACATGTGGCGTTCCGCAGGGGTCGGCACTAAGCCCTTTATTATTCAATATTTATCTGGCTCCGCTCTTCACATTAATTGCCAATTGGGGGGTCACTGAAATATCTTATGCAGACGACACCCAGTTGGTTTTCCCCTACTCTGAAGTGTCAGAGGCAGCCTTTGCCAGCTTCTAGGGCTACCTCGGCGACGTGGCAGCCTGGATGAACACGAATAAATTAAAGTTGAATCCGAATAAAACGGAGGTGATCTTTTTCGGGAAGGGTACACCTCCTGCGGCAGATCTATGGTGGCCCAAGGTGATGGGGCCTGCACCTCTACCTAGCCTTTCAGCAAAAAACCTAGGGGTTAAATGGGACGACAGTCTAGCCTTTTCCTCGCATATTCAGCAGGTGACTGGGTGCTGTCTCAGCAAACTGAAGAACCTGCGGAAAATTCTTGCGCTCTTGCCTGAGCAGTGCAGGAAAACAGTGATCCATGCCACAATCACATCTAGGCTGGATTATGCGAATGGCCTATACCTAGGTCTCCCGAAAAACTTGATCCAGCGTTTGCAAATTGTGCAGAACGCGGCGGCTAGGCTGCTAAAGCGCATACCGTTCAAAGACCATGTGACCCCTCATCTCCGTTCATTAACTGGCTGCCGGTATCCAGTAGAATAAAATTCAAGGCTCTTACGCTGGCGTTTCGAGCTCTGCACGGAATCTGTCCATCCTATTTAAGATTGCGGTTGCCCAGATACTCTCAGGCCCGCTCTCTCCGCTCGAATGGCCGGGTTCTGCTGCTAGAACCACGAGTGAGAAGGGCTCGAATAGGAAGTCGTACTTTTTCGGCTAATACGGCTCGGTTATGGAACTCTCTGCCCCCGAGCCTTCAGAGCGCTCCCTCGGAATCCAGATTTAGAAAGCAGTTGAAGACCTGGCTCTACACACAAGGAAACTAGATATTTCTCTCTTCCAGGGCTCGTAGTCCTGCACTGCTCTTACAGCGCCGGGACACCTCCTAGCTGAGGTAGCTGTTCGCGCTATACAAAAGTCTGTATTATTATTATTATTAAGAAGAGTTCAGCAGACAGTCCCTCCACCTTTTCAGGAAATCCTATAAAACCTAGGGATATCCCTTCTGACTCCTCTGCCCGTTCATCCAAATGAGTCACTTTGTGTTGGAGTTCAATCACAGTGCCCCGCAGAGTTTGAACCTCGTCCTGCAGATTATGCACCGTTTGTTCATTAGTGGTTACTCTGTCCGATACCTTGTGGAGATCAAGGCGGAGCAGGTTGACCTCAATTGCGACTATCTATTTTATGTACCATTTTGTTGCGGGTGATTTGAATAGCTGCCAGTACATCTGCTATAGACTGGATTGGGACTGCCTTGGCCTGTGCTGTTCCTGGTTGGTCGGTCATGGGTATTGCCTGCGTCCCATGTTTAGCCGGGAGAGGGTGCGCATAATTTGTTTGGGCAGCTCGATTCCCTTTATCTTTGACCATGATGCCGGATTTTGTGTTCATTCAGTTTGCCAGGGGAACACTAGTGCTTTTACCTTGCTCTAATGCCAACTGCTTCTAAGCTTTCAATAGGGCACTGTGAAGGCTCTGTTCTTCCTTCCTCCTCTTGTTAACCTGTGTTGCAGAGCTCCGTGCTACCCTCAAGGTCTCTTCATGATGAATGCATGTCCCCTCACTTCAAGGCAGCTCGAATAAAAGCAGATATGCCACTACCCGGTGCACTCCTGCGCCAACACGAGGTCTCCAGCCCCTTCCTCTCTGCACTTTATTTTATCTGTATCCTGCACATTGGGTTTGCGCAGGCAGCACGCATCTTCCAGCCCTTTCTCTCTGCTCAGGGCCGTACTGTGAAGGCCGTAGGCACTGGGCCTTCGTTCCACTGTACTCTAGGCTTGTAGAGTATTGTGTCTACAGGGAGCGTCCACCACCATTCGTTCCCCCAGGCTCCGCGCCTGAGATTAGGCCCGCAGACTTCGGGGACGTTCCCAATAGGGGGGCAGCATCAGGGTCTATTTGTTCGAAAGCTGTGCCACCGCAGCAGGGCCGCGCACCTCCGATCTTAGGTGTACCTCGTAGGAGGCATGGTCAATTCCTCAACCCTAGCCGAAGTTGGGCATCCAGCGCATCCGCTGTCCGGCCTCAACACCGATTGTGTCTCCGTCTTGGTTCAGGGGCACCACACCTCTTATCTCCCTTTCCAAGTGCGCCGCAGCTAAGCCCAGGGCACCCTGGTGCCTCCACTGTGCCTGCGCCGGTCCCCTCACCACATGCTTTCTCTCAGCATCCCCTCACAGTTCACTTGCGGGGTACTGATTCAAGTCGTGCAGCAGTCACTCGCGATCTCTTCGGGCCTCAGCTCAAGAGCCGGCTACTCTCCGCCGGACCAGTCCCAGTATAGATTGGGGGAAAATGGCGACTGGTTTCCAGTCTTTCTTTGCTGTTTCGTTTCACTGCAATAGCCCACAAATCAGGTCAGCATTTAGGCTCCAGGAGTTCATATGTTTGTTCCCTGTGCCACAGAAGGGAAATCAGTAGCCAGGGTACGCAGGATGACAATGGATTAATTTAGACCGACGGGAGGGTCTGTTGAAGCGTCTACTCGGACATCTTGCCAGGCCATGCCACCACGCTGGTCATAGATGCTTTTCTATCAGACGGGGACCTCCTATCTAGGATTTAGCACTCTGTGTACTCTGTCATACCAACAGAGATTCTGTCACATCAGTTTCTTGGAGTTGCGATTGGTGAGGTTAGCCTTGAAAGTCTATCAGAAATGCAAGAAAATGAAGTACAAGTTGTGACAGATAAGACTGTGACTGTGTTCTGTTTGAACAAGCAGGTGCAGTGGGGTAAAGATTATGCAGTAACAAGTGTATTCGAATTTGAAATTGAACTGTAGACAAAGTAATTTGTAATTTGACCATCATATGCTCATCAAACAGAATAGGTGAAAAAAGGCAGCTTTCCTGAGCACAAGGCAATCAGTAAACCATAAGTATGAGCTTCTTAAAGTAATTGTCATTTATTATTTTTTTAGCAAAGTATGCAAAAAGCTTAATGGTGCTGTCTTTGAACCACTGCTTCCAAATCTCCTCATGAGCACTTAACAAACCTGTGAACCGGCATTTTTTAAGAAGCTTTCTAAATATAGACTCAGGGCTTTCTAAACATGAACAAATTAAAGATATTCCAGCAGCCCAACTGCACCAATGGATAAGGCCCGATCTCCTAACGTTATTGTTTATAATGCTTCAATGCGAAGGTGTCATTCATTGCCCTAGATTGTGTACTCATCTTTTCTCCTTATCTGAAAGATATCTAGCTGAATACTCCTAGCTTAGAGTATTCCCCAGGCATCAGACTGGATCCGTAAACTTTTCGAGCAGTTCCCCTGTTTGCTAGTAGCTGGCGATATTCTGCTCTGTGTCGTCCAAGCCGGAAGTGATGTTCACGGTGCCTATATAGGTGCCACCCCAGCACGCTGACTTCAGTTGTTTTCTTTCCAGACCAGTTAGCACAGATCCATTCACTTCATAGCACCCCTTATTTTGATGTTTTGTCAAATATTTTTCCAAGACTGTAGTCTCCCAGTGTGCTAGGGATGTCCTCCAAGAAGTCGGTGGGATTTATGCGCTGTAGTTCCTGCCACAGACTGATGTCTGTGAAAGACCCCGTTCTGGTCTGTTTTTGTTGCTTGAAGCTGGAGCACAACTCCAAGGCTTGTGAGAGCTGCTTGCCCTGAATCCCAACACTCTGAGGGCATGCTCCTTGAAGCTCCTCGTCGCCGGACGCCTCCATGATGATCCAGTTCTTGGTCGCACAGAAGGGCCCGGGCGCACTGGTGAACCATTACAGGTGCTCATCTTAACTTTCAAAGTCGTCGGGTGAGTCCCACAAGATTTCAAACAAACCCAAGAAGCTGAGTCTCTCTTCGAGATCACTGCACCAGTCCAAGACATTAGTTGAGGTGCAGAAACGGTGTCATTTTTGGCCCCACTCCCACACTGATCCTATCTCTGGGTCTGCTTCCCGATTACCAGAGCTTCTTGGAGCCAGATCAACCCCAACCCAACTCTTTGAATTTTGACACAATGAACCTTTTATTGGGCGGACTGATCCCTCTGTAGCGTCTTGAAACCCCATGCATTTGGCAGGTGCTCGAACTGGATTTCCGCCGAAGGGTCCACATTCTGTGCCAGTCGAGCCCCTTGATTTCTGTGTTGGATCATTAACGGCTCTGCACACAAGACCGCCACCTTTCCCGACGTCCGTCCCGGCAACATAATTCCTGGCACTGCCAATGCCTCACGACGGCGCCAGCCCCCATCATCACACTGGCCCTGAAACAGAGCCGAGTCACTGTCGCCTGACACAGATTCCGGCACCGGCAGGAACCAGACCACCTGATTTGAAGCCAGTGCCTCCTTTCTTTACAGCCTACAGAAAATGGGGATTGGCCCAATTAAGAGCAATAATGGTTGGGGTATAAATATAACACAGAGAACAATACCTTAATTCACCCTCCTTTTTACCAATGTAATGCAACCAAAGACATGCAGACATGTTTCATCTCGTCTGTATTAATTTAATATACATACATTCGTAAATTAGTCTCATAATGCTTCTACAACATTAATAAATTCATATAATTTCCCAACCAGTTCAAAAATAGAATTATTACATAATGCAACACCTCTATCTCAAATACAAACCGTGTCTAATCAATATTTATTTATTTTATTTATTTAATACATTTGTAAAGCGCAGCTGTCACCTGGCAGGTATCCTGGCGCTGAGAGTTTTACACCTGAGTTGGAAGCAATGGGGGACTGTTTAGGGAAAGAGGGGAATGAGGTGGCGGGAAAAAAACTAGGGGAAGAGCCACGTTTTGATTCGCTTTCTGAAAGGTAGAAGCTGTGGAGTTTGACGGATGTCTGCGGGCAGACTATTCCAAAGTTTAGCAGCAGCCACTCTGAAGGATCTTCCCCTGGTCCTTACCTTGTTGAATCTAGGTACCGTCACAAGGCAGGCTGTCGCGGATCGTAGAGTTCTGGTGGGGATGTACCAGGAAAACATCTGTTGTAGGGATCTGGAATAAAAGCATTAAGATAAAGAGCCTAATCAACTATAAAAAAAATGGTGCAGAATATTCAATATAAACAAAGTAACATGATTTTTTTTTTTAAAACGAACATGGTTGTGATCAATTAGCATGAAGTCCCTTAAAATATGTCTCGCTTGCGTGGGTGTTAGGTGTCCATCAGTCTACTATTAAGGACTCAGTCCCTTTTTATAGTTGCACCCTAACACTCCAGCGGCATGCCTATGCTTTTCGATCTCACTTGGGTACTTAATTTGACGAGATCTTCCTCTGAGCCATGGCCTTATGAACAAGACGGGTATGGGCAGTCACAGTATTTAATATCGGGTATTTACATTATCTGTTTTATTGACAAACAGAAAAAATTAAAAACAGGGAGTTAACCTTTCACCCTTTCTATGCACATTTCTTTAACATACCTGATAAGGAAAGAAGTTTAATTATTGAAGATAGCTATCAGACAATTTTTAGTTGAAAGATAAAAGTGAAAATCGAGAGATAACATATCAGTCACATGTATTCTCTAATTGAGCTATCAATCACCACTGGCAATAAAATTGTACCTTAAGGTTTTCGAAGACCTGCATTGGTGGCTGTTGAATCGCGGTTGGGTCAGCGGCAGACCCCTCTCCCTTCCCCAACCAGAGCAGAGGTGGTGCAAGCTCTCTTCAGAGATTGGGGAGAACCGTAGTTAGATCAATTTGCCCCCGTTGAAAAGCGATATGTTACCACTTATGCACACTAAAATGAATAAATGAATGTTGAGTTTCTAAAGCGCAGAGCTATCTCAAAGAAGGTGTCCCGGCGCTAGTGGACAATCATGTGTGAGGCTGGACGGGCAGAGGTTACAGCCTAAAAAGCCAGGTCTTTAGGGCTTTCCGGAACTCTTTTTCTGATTAGAGTATACTCAGATGGAGAGGGAGGGAGTTCCAAAGTTTAGCTGACTGCACCGTAAAAGATCTGCCACCCGATCTCTCCTTGCGATAACGTGGGATTGTTGAATCTCAAGGTCCACTTTGGTTGGTACAGCTGCAGCCTTTCCTGGAGGTACACCGGCCCCAGGTTTCTGGTGGCTCTAAAGACCAGGGTCAGAGCTTTAAATTCAGTCCTTCTAGTAATAGGAAGCCAGTGAAGTTTCTTGAAATGCGGCGAAATTTTGTGGCACATAGGCACCCGCCTGATTAGCCGTGCTGCGGCATTATGGGTAAGTTGTATCCTGTGAAGTAGACAAGAAGGTAGCTCCAGGTAAAGGCTGTTTGCATAGTCCAGTGAGGATGTGACTAACACATGGACTACCGTTTTCCAGGCAGGAAACGCATGAATTTCCTAATGGCCCTCAACTTCCAAAAACAGGTAGAAGAGATATGACGTATGTGGGCAGAGAAGGAGTGCTCTTTGTCCAGTTAATTCCCAGATTCCTGGGAGCCTCTGAGGGGAGAGATGGGGCATTCAGTTCTGATGGCAACCACAGACTGGGCTGAGGAGGGGGCACCCAACTGAAAAACAAGACCTCCGTTTCTCAGTGTTCAATTTTAGAGAGTTCTTATGCATCTAGCCTGAGATGTTTTTTAGACATGCCCTAAAACTGTGAAAGCCTCAACTGAATGGTCTTTAAAGGCAAACGCCAATTGCGTGTCGTCAGCATAGGACACCACTTTCACACCCCAGGCTTCCATCTGTGTGGTCAGAGGAGCTAGGTAGATGTTGAAAAGCAGCTGCTAAGTGCCGAACCCTGAGGCACCCGACAGCGTAGTGGTTTCGCAGATAAAAACGAAACGGCGAAGAAACACCTGCTGGGTTCGCTTCTCCAGAAACTATTGAAGCCAAGATAGTGCATTGCTGCACACTCCAGCCTAGTGGAGTCTACCGAGTAGTATGGAGTGTGACACCGTATCAAAGGCTGCCAACAGGTCTAGCAGCACCAGCATAGCCGAGGCACCTTGATCCATAGACTCAAGTTGATTCAGAGACTTCCAGTAGCGCTGTCTCGGTGCTGTGACCTGCTCTGAAGCCCAGCTGTGATGCATGGAGGAGGCCATGGGTATCTATGTAAGTTGCCAGCTTCTTATGCACCAGCCTTTCCTAGATCTTAGCTGGGGCCGGTAGCAGGGAAATAGGCCTGAAATTACTAAGAACTTCAGGATCTGCTGTTTATTTCATAAGGAGCAGGAGTAAGTATGCGTGTTTCCAAATCACAGGAAAGACGCCTGTCATCATGGAGGTGTTCCAAATCTGGTTGAGTGTTGGATTTAACCAGTGTGCCAGTGAGCTAAACATGCGAACATGACATGGGTTTCCAGAGGAGCCTGATTTATATCTCAGTAATTCAGCTAAAGTTTCGGGGATAGGTGTAAAAAGGGACAGCGGGGCATGCGAACTTGAGGATGGTAGAAAGGAGGGCAGTTCCGTTCCTCTGTTAGAGGAAATGGGGAGTAGAAACAAGAATTTTGGACTCAGAAAAGTCTGATAGGTTAGTGCAAAGTGTCGGGGAAGGACAAAAGGAGCTGTCCAAGGCAGTGGGATTGAGAAAAGATTTTGTGATGTTAAAATCTTCCTTGGTGGAATTAACTGCATTGTCTATGCAGAGTATTCTCTCATCTTGCGGCGCTTGAGCCTGTGAAATTTTTTCAGACCTTCTTTATAGAGTACCTTGTCCGTCTGGTTGTAGGGCTTTCTCCAAGTCCTTTCCAGCTTCTTACATCCACTCTTCTCTTTCCTTAGTTCTTCAGAGAACCAAGGGGCGAAGGGTTTAGCTCTTTTCCAGGATACTAACATCTCTTGGCATCGGCAACCCATTTGTTGAAGTCAGCGAAGTCTTTATTAGGATTGGCTGTCAGCCCTGGCAATGATTTTATCTGGGGCTAGACTGTCTCTACCAGATACATCGTTACCGAAGGTAAGTAACTTGTTCGACAGTGCTAGTCCCAGAGAGACTCAGCTGTGACCTTACACAAGTCCCATGTCTTTTTGGCGGCATTCTGCTATACTGGCCTTGAGTTTGATGGTGAAAGGTACAAGCAAATGGTCAGACCAGGTCAGGCTAAGGGTGTTGCCTACCCTGAGTTTTGTAATATTGGAGAAAATCAGGTCCAACATGTGTCCGGCTCTGAGTGGGTGTCGATCTATTGTCTTAGATTGAAGCCATCCAAAGTTTCCAGAAACTGGACTGTCTGGGTGCAACTGTGGTCATCTACATGACTAGGGTTTCCAAGACGACTCCTTCTCGGAGACTCTCTTCATCTCGAGTGGATGTCAGCCTCCTGTAAGCCTTTCTGCCGAAACTACTCCTGCCCAAAGTAGTCCAGAAGATGAGGTGCAACTGGGCCCTAGTCATTCTAGTGACCCCCGATTGGGCACAGAGAGTTTGGTACCCAGAAATACCGAGCATGTGTCATCCAGTCAGGCTGCCCCTTCATGCTTGGAGATTGAGCGGCCACAGTTGACAGTTTTTGACATTCCGCCTGAAGTCTGTGATGTCATTCTGACAGCCAAGTGTTCCTCAACCAAGACAATATTCATCTGCCTTTTGGATACATTTGTGGCGTGGTGTGCTTCCAAAGATGCATGCTTGTACGAGGTTCTGTTTGTTCTATCATTGGCCTAGCAAGGATAAATCTGGACACTGTTAAGGGATACCTTTCAGCTATACCTGCTTTTTTTACGGCTGACAATGGGACGTCAACCTGCTTTTAAATTTCCTGATATGCGCCCTCCGAGCCCTTACACAATTGCCCTCTACACTTAATTGCAATCAAAACGACTTGTCGAGTGGCCAGTACATCAGCCAGGAGGGTTAGTGACTTGCAAGCAATTTCTGTGACCCTCTTTATACAACATTCTACCCAGACAAACTGTTTAGTACTTCATGCCCCCATTCTTGTGACACACTTTTTCATGTAGGCCAGACCATCACCTTGCCTATCTTCTTAGCGCCTCCTCATCCTTCTAAAGAAGAGGTGAGATTCCACCACCTAGCCCAAAAAAAGTGTTTTTGCTTTACGTTGATTGTATCAATGTGTTCGGGGTGGACTATTAACTCTTTGTTGGGTTTGTTGGAGTGAAGAAAGGAAAGTCCATGCAGAAACGGACCATCTTACCATGGCCAAGAAGCAATCTCCTGAAGGCTTGCAAGATCATTCCATCAGAGCCAAGGCTGCAACCATTGCGTTAGCTCGCGGAACCCTTGTCCTGGATGTCTGTGAAGCTGCGGCATCTTTGCGCACATTTACTAAGTACTGCTGCATGGACAATCAGGTCAGTTGTGATGGGCATTTTTCCTGCTCAGGACTTTTTGGTCTAATATGTTTACAGACCCCACCGGAGGAGATACTGCTTGGGTATCTATTCTATGGTAAGCAATTTGTGGCTAGAAGTCTCTTTCAGATGAACAGCTTTCTTACCTTCAGTAACTCCTTATCTGGTAGAGAGAGTATGTAGCTGCAGATTACTTACGATCCTCCCCACTCTGCGGAGAGATTTCTCCTTATAGGGTAACCGTTATAATGGCCTTAGTGTCTGCACACTGGTACTACAGGAAACTTTGTTGCATCTGGCATGGAAAGGTCATGGAAAGTAACTGTCAGCGCTGGGATGGCACCTATATAGGCATTGTACACATCACTTCTGACACAGACGTGAAGCTGAATGACGCCACCTACCAGAGTGCAGGGGTACTTCTCGAAACGTTTCCGGATCTAGTCTGATGCTTGGGGAATATTCTAAGGTAAGGAATCTGTAGTTAGATAGTCTTTACCAGATAGTGTTACCGAAGGTAAGTAACTTGTTCTTTTGGAGTTTTCCATCAACAAGACAAAGTTACACCTGAGATTCCCTTAATTGCGGGTGTCTTAGACACAGTGGCATTCATGGCATGTCCACCACTACAGCAAGTCTGAGAGATTGAGAATATGATCCCAGTGTTTTGTGCTTAATCCTGTCTCTCAGTGTGGAAGACTCCGAGGTTTCTTGGACTTCTAGCCTTATGCATCCTTCCGAATCTAAATGTCAAGTGCCATATGCAGGCCTTGCCTGGAACCTCGGGGTCCAATGGGCTCCGCATCAGTGCTGCCTTTCTGACTCCATTCAGATCTTGCAGGAGACGGCGCAGGATCTTCAGTGGTGGATGAGGAGCACAAACCTTGCCTGCCCCTCCCAGACTCCATGATTGTGACCCCTGCATCTGATGGAGGGGAGGTCACCTCAAAGAGGTAGATATCAGACACTTCTGGTCTCCAGTAGAGGACAGCTCTCCATAAATCCATTGAAGCTTTGGCTCTGATAGCCTTTCTAACATCTTTCAAGGGTAGGTTGGTGCAGGTGTTCACAGACAACACAAATACTATGTGAACTTGATACAAGTAAGAAAGTGTGGCGTCCTAGATTTTGTGCAAGGGGGCCGTATGTCTCTGGAGGTGCTGGCTCAGAAGAGCATATTCCTAGTTGCTAGCTAGCGGAAAGCATCCCTAAATGCCAGAGCCTAAGAGCTGAGCAAACGTCAACTGGCTTCTCTATCCTTAGGTGGTGCAGTGTGTCTTCCCTTTCTACATCTGTTTGCTACAGATGAATGTGCTGTGTCAAAACCTTTGTGTTGGAGTTTCCTCCACAGCCCCCTCAGGGATTGCATTTGGCAGTGGGACACATCCTTTCTGCACGTATTTTCACTGCTGTCTCAAGTTTGGAGGAAAGTCAGAACACAATGGATCAAAGTCCTCTTACGCAGTCCATATTTCCCGCTGAATCAACTACCATGTCAGTAGACCCTCCTGTCTCACCAACTGGGGTGGATCCTGCACCAGAGTTTTTGCAATCAACACCTCCATACATTAAGATTACAAAGCTGCAGCAGTTAAGTGCTTTTGATCTGCTGGCTGAAGTAGTTGAGGTCCTCCTTGCAGCCGGCACCCTTTGACAAAGTCCAACTTTGCTGACCGCGGGAGGATTTTTATGGCTATTTTGGCACTCATCATACCGACCCACTGTAGGCACAACTTTCAGACATATTGATGTTTGTTCTATTGTTAGCCCAGCAAGATCTTGCAGTGGGCACAGGTATGGAATGCCCATTTGGATTCTTCGGTTTTTCTTAGGAACTGTCTCTATTTAAATTACTTGTAGTGATTCTATGCCACCACCTTTCCGAAATAATTAGTGATGAGGACCCTGACAGCCTTCTTGCCCAAAGTTGTGACTCCTTTTCGTATCTGCCAATGTATGTCTGCCATCATTTTTGCTCCTCCTCAACCTTCAAAAGAGGAAGAGATGCTCCATGTACTCTACCTTAAGAGATTTGAGTTTCTACAGTGCCAGCACAAAAGACCACCATGTGGATAATAAGAGCTTTTGTACAATTCTGTGTACCAAAGAAAGTGAAAGCGGTTCATAAATGGACCCTGTCAAGATGGATCGCTGTCTGCATCAAAATCTGCTGTCTGCTGAACAAGAAGCAACCCCTAGAAGGCCTGCAGGCTCATTCCCCAGGACCCAGGTCGCTACAATAGCATTAGTGAAAGGGGTGCCGGTGCTACACATTTGCCAATCCACAACCTGGGTGTTAATATGCACACTCATGAAGCACTACTCCCTTGACAATAAGGTCAGGCGAGAAAGTTGGTTTTCTCATTTGGTCATGCAAGAACATTTGGTCGGAGTCCATTGGATCTTTCGAGTGGTACTGCTGTGATATTGTGAGAAATTGGGTTGTTGAATGAGGATGCTAAACCCTACTCAAGCAACAGCCACAGTACTTGTCAGGGTGAACCACAAAAAGTCACAAAATTAACAGGGCTTAACCCTCTGGTACCTTGGCACAACATCACCCAGGTTTAACTTCGAGGGAATGTATAAAGTATTTAAAGTGTAAACCCAACACAAGAAAAATCCCACTCCAAAATAGAGTACATTTTAATCAAAAATCCAATCAGCAGAACCAGAGAGATGTAATTTCGAAGTTTTACGGTAAGAGAGGGCAGGTCCAACAGCTATCTATTCTAAAAGTGAAGAATCTTCAGTTAGAAGTATCCATTAGAAGGACTAGTCACTTACCTTCCTTATCGTTTTCTCGTGGATACTCCATCTAACCCAGATTCTTCACTTCCCTCCCACCTCCTCGTTCTGTGCAGTGGAATTCAGACCATCACAAGATTCCAGGTTAGATTTTCACACTCTGTCAACAATTTGTGTTTGAAAGTGCGAAAGAGAAAAGATTAAGCTGTCATCAGCGAACAGGGGTGGTACTTCAATGCATCTATGTTCGGCATTACCAGGGAAGTACAGAAATTGCTGAAGAATTGTCCTGATGCAGTCTTATGTCTGGTTATGCTCTTAAGTTGCGGAATGTACTGCCAGATAACGTTTCTGAAAGAGTATTACCAAATGTAATTATCTTGATTTGATTGTATATTGATAGAGGTTAAGCTGAACCCCTCTTTTGCTGAATTAGGCTACAGACTACCAGATTTACAAGATATTGCCTAACAATCTTTGTTTTCTCCTCATGAAGCGAAAGAAACAGTACATTATTAAGACTTGGGAAGGCTGTTAGTCACATATTGTGATTATTCAGCTGTGACGATTACTCTTTGTAGGTTGTGAATTTTTGACAATTGAGAAAACACGAAGCTGAAATTACTAGTATGCTTGGGGCCATTTATGGGCTGCGACTTATGGTGAGGTGGTACTGTAGATATTGATCAGTGCCACCTGGGGCAAGGGGCTTGAAATGGTGGAACAAATCCAGCTCCAGTCTAGCGCTAGCGCTTCTGAAGGTGTGTTCAAGTAAGGAATATGCCAAAGCAGGCATTTCCATGTGGTATCGTAAAGAAATACTGACTTCTCTCATGAGCCATATAATTATTTAATTCTCTTATTGCCAGGTTTACATTTGAATGTTTTCTCTTTTTTGCTTAAACTGACTAGGACTATTGTATGCATTTTTGCCTGCTCTGTTGGTCTTGGAGTGCCTACAGTCACTAAATCACAGTTTTATTCGACATTTTTTCAGGACTTGGAGCATCATCTGGGTCTTGCACTGAATGAAGTCCAAGCCACCAAGAAGACTTGGTTCAACAGGACAATCAGTTCCATAAAAACAGCAACTGGAGTCCAGGGAAAGGAGACTTCTTAAAATAAATGTCCATGAAATGCACCCTCTTCTTAAACATACCTTTTGTTGCCTTCCTTGGCTGGATGTTTTACTCCAGGGATCTGTAGATGGATCAGAATGTAAATAAATAGCAAAGCATGTCAGAATTTTATTAGGTCATTAATAAAGAGAATGGAAACATTCACTTATGCTTACAAAAATTCTTTAGTGCTAGCCCTTGGATTGTGATACTACTGATATTTAATATGTTATATAGTGAGACTGAAGTTAATACAATGCTGACCGCATTTATATTTCCCTACAGTGCAGTCAAAAAGAATTTTAATATTTGTAGAATATGGTTATCGATAAAATTGGAAACCATTTTATCAAATAAACTCTGGGTAAAGTTTAATGTAGCACTGTAGCTAATCACTCCTTTCTGCAGTACTTTTCCAGAATTTGCAAATGAAAGCAAGCTGACTGTAGGTACTTACAAACCATAATCTTGCATTTACATATAAATTGTAACAGTTTTTTTAATGATATTAACTTTTGTAAAAATATTTGATTTTAATGAGATCACTAACGAAAACAGTGCACATTTATAAGAAGAATATCGGTGCCAGGTATCAGTACATGTAGGTATGTATTTGCTAAGATTCGGTGGAGGTTACGTTACTTGTTTTGAGAAAAGATCTAATTAAAAAAAAAACTCTCAAAACAGCCTTTTTTTGATGATTTGTTTTAAAGATTGCAGGTTAGTTTTTCATATGTATTCAGTTTTTCTGTCTGTTTAATGAAGTTCAAATGTTTTGGAATTATATTTTCAAAACAACTGTTACAGTTAAGGGTATATTTGTTTATTCACAATTTTATAATTTGCATTTCTTTACTTGTTCATATTCTATGCAACTCTCTTTGTTACGCTTTCTAGTATCTGAAGATCAATCAGTTTAGTCCACATGCTGCACCATTGTTTTCCGATCCTCTTTAATAGTATTTGTTTAACTTCAATTGTTCTTTCTTTGTTTTGACCGAAGTTGTTTATAAGATACTTATCTGGTAGAGACCTACATTTTATTCTCCATCAATATCTAGTGAGAATCCTGTCTGTTTTTTCATAGTTTAGTTATTGGTACTGCTCCAATGTCTCTTGACATCTGCTAGCATGAATTCCACCTCCCAACATGTATCATTTTTGTTGTAAGGAATTCTTGTATGTGTTCCTGCGAGAATTAGCAATCTGGTGTTTCTTGGATGCATGAATATCACAGAATTCCCTATGGCAAAGATACTGCTACCAAATTGATGAGGGGACTGTACAAAGTAAGTTGGACACTGAAAAGGGCCAGTCTCTCTCACTGTCTTTGGGTGACGAGTGTCTGTACATGTCCTAACTTTGACATTTGAAAGCTAGAGAAGGTGCAACTCTCCCTGAAAAACCTAACGCCGCATAGGCTTTCAAGAAGCTCAAACATGCACCAATACAAACAAAAAGCCAATCTATTTTGAAAAGTTGTAATTTTTGTAAGGGAACCACCTCTTTAAAATAAAGTTTTTAATTTCTGTAACTAAGGAAGAGTTCTTTGTTTGGTAAGGGTTGTCTGTTGACATTTCTGTTTGAGTACTGGTCAGAACCTTTGGATATGTTTTCCCCTCCCAGAAACCAGGATTTGCAATCATTAAGTTCAGTCTGACACTCGTTGTGCTGAAAAAGTCCTCTGCATCTTATTTCAAGGTAGTAATATTCTTTCTTAGTATAATTATATTCTTCTAGTTTCTAGAAAGTGAACAAATGTAGCAAAATAAAGGCAATGGCTCTTTTTTGAGGCACAGAGGCACCTAGGTTGAGATAATCTCTTTATTTGCTGGTCTGTGGAAAAGATTAGTTTTCTGAAAGCTCCAGATTTATTTGGTGATTTCGTCATTGGCCCCTGAAAACTCGGTTGTACCATGGAACTTCATTATTTTCATGTCCCGCGTAAATAAAATTGCAGGGAGACACTGATAGGAGTTCGGAAATGTACATATATATTAAAGTGTTTTTCAAAGAGATGTACTATTTAACATCTATTAATAATTTAATCTGAATGCTCTTTCATACAATCACAGATTATTAATCCTAGCCTAGTTTGTATCCTGTTATTGCGGAGGAAGTGGAAGAAGTTATTATTGCACTGAATACAATGTGGCCCAGAGTAGCTATAGTAAGAACACATTTTATAGGGCTTCGGATAACTGCACACCCCATCCCATGAGACCACAACAATCCATGTACCAATTTTCATTTCCAGCTCTATTGTATTGTACTCTATAACATTACCACCATGTGGCTGTTCTTTCAATCTTGGAAGACTCTAAATGTACTTTATTTACCAGAAAGCACCCATTGTTTTCTATTTGTATCATTATTTGCTGTGTGATGCACTTGTTTGCCTAAGCTGTATCCCATACATATTAATAACTGCCACTAGAAAAGGAGTTTGGCACATGCTTATTATTTACATTTTTGTTTAGTTTGTCATGAATCTTTGCATTTCCCTGAGCCCCTGTTTCCTTTTGTGAGTCTGATATGGGTTTTGTAGAAATAAACGGTTTTCTTCAGTCATGTCCAAGGAATCTTCAATATTGTCCCTTATAGTCTTTGCAATATCAGTTGGTAACTCAATATATCTAGCTTACATTTTTCTATTAGACACTTGTGTTTAGTGTTGTGAGGGATTGGCCGCCAAAATATTGGCCCAAACATGATCTTGTAAGGTTGACTATATAGACACAGAAACATGACCCTGTGTACTAATTTTGGCACTGTACTTCAGTAATCTGAAAAGTCTCTGAATACTTTGGGCATCTTTAGAATTGCCTGTTGCTTTAAATCCGGTCTCTTTATTTTGTTTTGCTAGATAAATTCCCGTAAGCCAGATTTGCATGCCCACACAAGTTGACTCTTCGAACTTCTACCTAGGCAGTCCTGAGCATATCCCCGGAGTTGTTGTTCAGCATTATAAATTGAAGTTGAGGTGAAGCGAAATATTTCAATTTGTTAATATCACTTTAGGCTATCAGAGATATGTTGATGCCGTGGTTTTGTGCTTCGTTGGGGAAAGGTAGGGTTCCACTCATTTTGATTCGCTGAGGACTATTTCTGTTAAATTACCAGTTTTCTCTTTAAAGTTGCTATTCTGTGGTCATTTCTTTGAAAAGCTGAATATCTTCATTATATCTTATTAAATAAAATCTTTCTCAGACCTCTTACTCTTTTATATATTAAATTCCTATGGCAGGTCTTCCTGCAACTATGATCTTTCCCAGTCAGTGCATGTCTGAGATTTTGGTTCTAAACTCTACATAGGCTAGTCAGTAACCGTTAAGCAATAAATAATAATAAATTATTGGTTCCAAGAATGATCAGCAGCCTTCTGAGAGATGCCATTTTGAAGTGACTTTGTTATGAATGTACACAGACCCATGTGTGCAAGCGGTTCCCTGATCCTGCAGTACATCTTATCAACATATGGCACATGACAGAAGTGTATGTCGTTCATGTTGTACCATTTCTCCTACCAAATAAAGCTTACTAAGACAGTACGATATATAGAGAAATGGGATTTGTATACTACTGAAACCCCAAATGTATCACTGCTTGCTTACACAGTCCACGTTCACTTGTTCTGTCTTTGTATGGAAAGCAGCCTGTGCAATGCAATCATTGTCTCCTTGTGTGAAAGCTAGTTCTGAAGTTTATGAGCTAGATAACTAAAATTAATGTCAAAGCCACCATTGTGTAGAGTAAATCAGATTAATCTAATTGAGGTTGCAGCTTTGCTTCACTTCATGTTTTTATCTTCCATTTGGGAAATAATCCCAGTGCCGTATTTGCTACAGCTCTATAAGTTCTAAGTGATATTTATTGGTTCGATAGAGGGCAGTATTCCTTTTTCTTTTAAGCTGTAAAAGTGGGAAAAGGGTCTTGCATCTAATACAGTGGCAAAAACAGCAAAAAATGTTAATGTTTAGATTTTATGGATTGTCTTTGGCATTTTACTGTGTTTCAGCACTTTGAGTATATCAATGAAGATGATTTATTTATAAAGCGCGCAAATACTGTCTGGGGGCTCAGAGAAGTAGCAACAAAACCAGGCGTAAGAGTAGTAGTTACAAAGAAAAGAGATTGCTATGCAGTAATCTACAAAATTGAGACAGATGTGGTTGAGGAAGTAATTTGAGGGGGAGACTGTCGAAGGTGGAGTCAGTGGTTATAGAAAGAGCTTGACCCCTTGTGCGGGTTTTTTAAAAAAGAGGAATGGTCTGTGAGAATTCATCTAAGGAGCTAAGAGTACAAGTTGCTTTATAGAAGGCAAACAAAGTGGGACATGTATGTTTTGACCTGTTTTACCTGAGGTAAGTTTGGATCTGATCTTCATGGTACCTTTTCAAACATCCAAAAAGAAGCCACTAAAATTGTGTTGCAATTAACAGCAACATTTCTCTGGATTAAGTTGAATCTTTAATACTAATGCATTCCTTTCGCTTCCAAACCTGTGACACTTCCTTTGTTTGTGCTGTAATATAATGACATGAACCAGAGAATAGGATTGAGGATTGCTTATGCTTGGTTTGATTTCATGTTATATTTTGTACTATATTGGTCTTTGTTCTCCTACTTGAGTCTGCGAAATAATTTCCAGATTCTCACTTTATGCTAATATGGACACTAAGGGTAGTAATCTCTTGGATAAAAATGCACTGTATAAGAACTGTGTCTGCTAATTTTTTCTGTGTTATTAGCACGCTTTCTTCACACAGTCTTGTCTTTAATGTTCTGAGATAGCTTCTGGGTTATAACACTCATTTTGCACATGTGTGAATGAAAAGTAAACCTGAAATAAATTTGGAAAAATTGTTCAAGTCTAGACCAGAATTTGTCTCTGTATGTACATTGATGGGTACATTTTAAGGACTTCAATGAATGAGGATTGTGGGTGATTTATATAGCATAAGGCTGCACTATTAGATGATTAAAATGAAATGGTCTTGGAATCCTCATGTTTTAAACTGTGGTGTTAAGTTCTTACCGAAAAACTGTAAAATGGAGGTTTTCACACCTTGTATGTGTTTACTATTTATAATGGATTGTATTATGCTGGCATATCTAATGCATCAGTGAGTACATGTTATGTGCAGTGTGAGCGGGTAATTAAAACTATGAAGCACTGGTTTGTACATAAAATATAACTGATTTATTTTGTATTTCTACTTTTTTTGATTCCTTTTACTAATATTGTCTCTTGTAATAAGTTACTACAAACATTACATGTAATGCCAATGCTTTTTTTAATTTATGCTATGATTGTCCTTATTGTTTAATACCAAAAATATTGTACATTTATCCAATACTCAAAGTGTGAACATTGTGATAGTGTAGGTGCGACAATGTGTAAACTTTATGACCTGATACATAAGCTAGTAAAATTTTATTTGACATTTCTGTTTTGCATTATTTCTTATTCTATGTATTTAAAGTACAGTAGTTCACCAAAAAAAGATTACGTGGGTTATGAAAAGAGCAATGTCTACCAAGACCTGCACGTAAAATGTTTATACTTTTGTTTCACATGATGCAGAAGATTACTATTTTTGTAGTCAAATGCTTTGTCATATTTTATTGATTTGATAGTGGGTCTTCACTGCCCTTCTCTACTACTGTAAAAGCTCAGTCTTGGTCCACCTTTCACAGACTCCATGCTCATGATGATGTTGAATTAGATTACAGTAACCTTTTATCAATAATGAGTATTAATCTGAGACTCATGAGGTGCCTGTCCTCTTCCTTCATCATGGGTACCTCGGTGTAAATATAGCTAATGGGGAAATAAGTGACCATATCTTGAAGAGTTCAGCGGAACACTCAGAATCCTCATCCTGAGCCTCTCTTTCCCAAGTAAGATGATAGAAAAAGGCCACTGAAAACATTCTACTGTGCGGCATTACTGACCTCAACTAACAATTCATTTAAGGCTTGTGACCACTGTGTTTCTACTTCAATGCACTTGGCGCAAGCACAGTAAATGATCCTATCTTATAACAGAAGGCTCATTGATTAGACTTGAAAAAAAATCTGGTACAGTGAAAGGTAAAGAGCGATCATTATTGTTTCCAAATCAACATAAAAGGCAACCTGCAGTCAGCCTTTTTGGTGTTCTTTTTAACGGATTGTAATTGGGAACGTTCAGTTAAGAGTAGTCATTTGATCTGATATAATCTCTGGATAAAAGCAGTGGGAGGATGGAAATTCCATTTGAAGAGGGAAAGTATGACAGGATAAGTATGTTAAAGAAAGACTATTTGATATATTCTCCTACTACGGACGATGTATTTTCTTTAGGCCTTGGCTAACAAAGATAAAAAACTGCCTGGGAAATAAATGAACCCCACAAATCAGACATGCTTATTTGCTAACTTGTGTTCCCCAAAAGCTTGAGGTACAATTAAGTAAGTAAATCAATCCAGTGGTCATAAAAGCTTTTAAGTTGTAAAATAAAAGGGCCTAAAATAGTTTTGCAAATATATATCTGGGGTACTTGATAGCGCTACCTGCAGTATGGAGGCAAATATTTCCAAACTGGAATGAGTGGACTATTTCAGTAAAATCTTAAATGGCAAGGAATGCACTGTATCTGAAAAGGGACAGTTATGGATTCCTCACGTTAGAATTACCCCAAGGCATCAGACTGGATCCGGAGAATTTTTCTTCAACAGTACCTCTGCGTTTCGGTAGGTGGCGTCAGTCAACTCAGCGTTCGTCGTCGACGCCGGGATAACGTCGCAGTATCTACTTAGATTCTGCCCTCGCGCGCTAACGTCAGTTATTTCTTTTTCCGTGCCAGCCAGTGCAGATCCGGAGAGAGCAGTACCTCCAGTCACTTTTTTTGACTTTTTGTCTTTTTTTAAATTTTTTTACTTATTTTCGATATCTTCTCGAGTTGTCCGACTCCTGGTGCACGTAGGGATGTCCTGTCTTCCGACCGGCTTCAAGGCTTGTGACTCCTGTCACGAATAGATGTCGGTTACAGACCCGCACCTCGTGTGCCTTTGGTTTCTGGAGCGCGACCACGACCCAAAGTCGTGCTCCGACTGCCGGGCCATGAACCCGAAGTCTTTGCGGGAGCAGTCCCGAAAGCTTCTCGAGGCCCTGCAGTCCGCTCCATGCCGCTCAATGTCCTGGTCAAGAGAGAGAGGTTGCGGGACCCGTCGCGGAGCCAACACTACCACTCTTCGACAAAGTCTTCGCGTAAGTCAAAGCACAAAAAAAGGCGAAGAAGCACTGTCGCTGTTCTCGTTTTCCCCGTCTGTCGGCCAATGCAATGCGAAATGCAGAAGGTAGCCATCCGGCTCTGCCCTCGACTCCCTCTTTGGGCAGCATGACTCCGCCGGCGCACCTTCGGGCCCCTCTGACACGGCTGTGGTGTCTAGGCCATCGATGCCGACGGATCCCTGGGGGCCACAGGGCCCCCAGGGATCCGGGCCTGGATCCAGATCGGCGCCGATCGACCTTACGGCCCCTCCCCGGAGCCGAATCCTCCGCCCCCTCCGACACCGGTTGTGTCCCCAGCCGGAGTCGATCTCAGCCTTCCCCTCGGCGTGGACACGCAGCCGGCCCGGCGTCGACTGGCACTTTTGTGCTCCTGCTCTCCCCTGGTGTTCCCTATCGCCTCGAGTAGCTGCCAGAGAAGGGTGTGGAGGACTGGGAGGGACTGTGGAACCTTTGGCAGACCAGTTAGAAGAACCGGACTGGAGAGAGGAGTTGGGTGAGGCCAGTAGTCTGGACACATCTCCAGACCATGGCATGCTATCTCCCCTACCGTGGCTATGGAGGAGGGTGCTTCATACGCAGCGGTATTTCATAGGGCGGCCAAGGCCTTAAACCCTGAGCTTCCTAGCGTGGCGGTCCGGACTAACCTCCTGACCGAGGTGCTTCAACCAGCGGCAGCCTCTTCGGAGCCCCTGCTGCCATTCAATGAGGCCTTCACGGACATCTTTTTGGGCACTTGGTCCAAGCCCAACACAGGGGTCCCTGTGGATAGGATGATTGCCCGACGTCACCGCCCGGCTCCGGCCAACCCCGTTTTCCTCTCACAACACCCTACCATGGTCCAAGCCTCGACTTCCAAGGGTGCATTCCCCACCGCTCCACCTAATAGGGAATCAAAGAAGCTGGACCATATTGGGAAGATGTTTTCTTCCTCCAGCTTAGGACTGCGGTCAGTGAACACCGCATATCTCTTGGGCCATTACTCCCATTCGGTCTGGGGCACTGTCGCGCAGGTGCTGCCACAGTGCCCGGCGGATGCCCGGGCCATGCTCTCGCGTGCAGTTGCCAAAGGGAGAGACTCAACGAAATTCGCCATACGATGTGGACTGGACACTGCCGACTCACTGGGCAGGACAATTTAAACGTCAGTAGCCCTCAGGCTGAGGTTCACTTTCTTTTCGGGTGATATCCAATCTATGCTTTCGGACATGCCCTTTGATGGCTGTCGCTTGTTTGGCGACAAAGCAGGCATCGCGCTTGAGTGCTTTAAAGACTCCAGGGCTACTGCAAAGTCCTTGGGCCTTGCTTCTACCTCTCGCCCCGCCCAGTCTGCTTTTCGCCCTTTTGTGGCTACGGAAGGGGTGCCCCGCCACGTTCCGCCCAGAGCCACAGGCCTGCGCAAGCTGTCCAGCCCCTGCGCGGCCGGGGACGTGCAACCCACTGTTGTGGGTCTGGGGGCCAGCAGGCAGGCCAGTCCACCAGCGCCCCCTCTACAGCAGCTGCAAAGCCCTCCTAGTTCGACTTTTCAGGTCCACCATTTGCCAGTGGGCGGCAGGATTTGCCATCACCTCCCCCACTGGCTCAACATCAAGTCGGACAGGTGGGTTTTGCAGGTAGACCGAAGGGGCTACTCCCTCCTCTTCGAGACTACCCTTCCATCCATGCCACCTCAATTCCATTGCATGTCGGAGGATCACTTGGCCAAGGGAGCCATTGAGCGAGTTCCTGCCCCAGAAGTAGGTCTTGGGTGTTATTCCCACTACTTTTTTGTGCCCAAAAAGGACAAGGTCCTATGTCCTATCTTGGATCTCAGGAACGTCAACCGATTCCTCCGGAAGGAGAAGTTCAAAATGTTGACATTAGCTCATGTCCTGTCTGCCCTCGACCCTGGAGACTGGTTGGTAGCGTTGGACTAGCAGGACGCTTTTTTTCACATCCCCATCCTGCCGGCTCCCAGGCTTACCTACGGTTCACGGTAGGCCACAAGCACTTTCAGTTTACAGTGCTCTCCTTTGGCCTTACCAGCACCCCTCGGGTGTTCACGAAAGTGATGACGTTGGTCGCAGCTCATCTGCTTAGATTAGGCGTTCCAGTCTTCCCCTATTTCGAGAACTGGCAGTTGAAGGCAGGCTTGCCCCAGGCTGTCGTCTCCGACCTCCAGACTATGGCCGACCTCCTGCATTCATTGGGTTCACTATCAACGTGCAGAGGTCACACCTGATTCCCTTCCAGAAGCTCCTTTTCATCGGAGCGGCTCTAGACACAGCGCAGTTTCGAGCTTATCCTCCTGAGCAGCGAGTGCAGGATATTCGGGCTATGATTCTGATCTTTCAGCCTCTATCCCAGATTTTGGTCTGGATGACCCTGCGGCTACTGGGCCTCCTGGCCACCTGCATTCTGCTGGTGGACTATGCTAGGTGTCATATGCGGTCCACAGTAATCACTGATGCCTTCAATCTAGGGTGGGGTGCTCTTCTGGGGGATCTGTAGGTCAAAGGTCTTTGGTCTACAGAGGAAAGGTTGCTTCACATCAACCTTCTTGAATACGTTTGGCACTAAAGGCCTTCCTTGCTTCCCTTTGCGGTCTGTCAGTTCAAGTCCTGACGGACAACACTACCGCGATGTGGTAGATCAACAAGCAAGGAGGGGTAGGGTCATTTCGTCTCTGCAGAGAGGCTCTGCGACTCTGGTCCTGGGTTCAGGTCCATCAGATTTGTGTGGTAGCAAATCATCTGACCGGTGTGCTGAATGTTTGTGTGGACAGTCTCAGTTGTCGTTACTCGGCCGATCACAAGTGGCAGCTTCATCCGGAGAGGTCCGTCTTGTCTTCATGACGTGGGGATTTCCTCGGTTAGACCTCTTTCCCACTTGCGAGAACGTGCACTGCCCGTTGTTCTGCAGTCTTCAGTATCCGATGCAGGACGCACTGAGGGACGCTTTTCAATTAGTTTGGAGTTCGCAACTCCTTTACGTGTTTCCCCATACCCTTTTTTTTAACACACTTTATTAATGACCGCTGTGTAGCATGCACTTCCAAACATGTATGCATTTCAAATACAGTCTTTTTTGTTTTTCTCCCACCTTAGCCATTCCGGTGCATTTGTACATAACAACATGGTTGCCCAAATCTTGCATTGTAAGAGATTCTTACAAAGGGGTACTTATAGTCTGATCCCCTAGACGAACCAATAATGTACAGGTAGTGCCGTATCCATAATTCAAAGTAGTGCATATTTGAAGTCCAATCAATGACAAAAGAAACCCCCCAACTGTTCCCCCCTCCCGCTCTCCCATCCTGCCCTAACCCCGTCCTGGTCACTCGTACTGCATCCATGACCATGATAACCAGGAGTCACTATAGGAGCGTCCTCCCCAAGGGTACAGCGTACAGGGCTGATTCATAGTATCTCTGTTCCACGGGCCGTACAGGTATGAATGGACTCACACTTTTCGCTTTACTGTGACGTGGCGTCTTGTGTTGGAGCCAGGTACAGTGTCTCAAGCTCAATCAGCTTGGCCTCCCAGTCCGGGGAGATGTGTTGCTGCCTCAGCCCCCTCTCCTCCTCCTCCCTCCAGAGAACAGCCCCCTCCGCCCTTCCCCATTGGAGCACATCAGTTTGCCAAATCATGACTGCCAGGCATCTGGGGGACTTCCACCTCATAGTAATCACCCTAATTGCCAAGATGAGGGCAAGATCCACAAACTTTAGCCGCACCTTCTGAACCCTGGAGCGTCTGCGAAGGCCCATCAGGCAAGACAGAGCGTCGCCTGGGACAGGTAATTGAGTCACTGTGGTTAGGGAGTGTCACACCCCCTCCCAGTAGCTCACCAGTTGAGGACAAGACCATAACATATGGAGGAGGCCTGCCTCATCTCCTCTACATCTGGGGCAGCAGTGGGAGGGAGTCCGGGAACATGCGGTGTATCCACTTTGGCGTAAGGTACGACCTATGCAGTACCATCGTCTGTATAAATTTGAGCCGTGCATTACGTGACACTTTTTAGGGATACTCCAGTATACGTTTCCACGCGTGGTCTCTAATCTCTGCACCGGAGTCCGTCGCCCAGCGTTCCCTAAGGGATGTAAGATCTATTGCTGCATGTGCCCGCACTCCCGTATATAAAAAAGTGGCCCTAATGTAGTGTGTGATAGCGGCATGTAGCGGATAGAGGCGTGGCAGTGCTCCTGTGTCCTGCAAAAAGAAATCATGGTCCATCAGTGTACCAGCGCCCACCTTTTCTATCTCGCTGTCCGCCCAAGCCTGGAGTCTAGACCGTGTGAGTCTCCCCTGTGGTGTGGGCAGGCCTATTAAAGGTATGTTCCCAGCGTATGGGGTTGCCACAGATGTGTAAGCCAAGGCCTTCTTCCTACACAACAGGGCAGTCCGCAATAGGGGGGGCAGTCGGAAGGGATCCGGGCTCTCGGCAACCACAGGTTGTGTAGTTACCCTCTATCCAACCTCTGCGGTGTGAACCCAATCTCACATAAGTTCCTCCCTGCAATCCAATATGACAGCCACTGGAGTTGGCTAGCATAGTAGTAACCTCGGAAGTCGGGGACCCCCAGGCCGCCACTCTGCGTCCCCAGCTGAAGTTTCCGAAGACTTATCTGTCTCAGACCCGCACCCCATATGAGGGTAGTCAGATTGTGTCCAGCGTAGTAAAAATAAGTTGTGGGAGAACTACTGGCAAATTCACAAGGTAGTATAGCAAACGAGGTAGCATCACCATGTTTGAGATGGCAACCCGCCCCATTACTGAGAGGGGCAAAGAAGACCAGAATCCCACACTGGCACGGAGCCCCGTTATTGCCCGCTGGATATTGCGTTCTATCTGATCCTCTTGTGTTCTATACACAAATACCGAGGTATTTAAAAAGTAGTGGGTCCACCGAAAATGAGTACGTGCCGAATTGTAGATAAGTAATGTGTGGTGTTTCTTGGAAAAAGTAACTAGTTTATTTGTCAGGGTTTATGGCCAGGCCCGACAGGCATTCGAAGGTAGTGAATATATCCGGAAGGGGGGGGTCGCATCAGCCGTGAGGTCTCGCAAATATAAAAGCATGTCGTCTGCATAGATTTATAGTAAATGATACACACCATAGACGCAGATACCGAGCTGGGCTGCCGATCTTCGAAGAGCCAAGGCCAGCGGTTCTAATGCCAACACAAAAAACAAGGAGGACAGAGGGCACCCCTGTCTTGTGCCACGATGAATATTATATGTATCAGAAATATAGCAGCCCATACAGGACCTAGCCGTCGGGACGTGTACAATAATCGGACCCATTTTAAACATGTGTCCGGAAATCCAAAGCGCCGCAACACCGCAAACATGAAATCCCATGATAGGGAATCAAATGCCTGCCTGAGGTCTAGTCCAATACACCCAGCGTGGCGGTGGGCCTTTGGGGTAGCCGTCATTACAGTGTGCAACCGCCTTGTGTTAAGCGAAGTACTGCGTTTGGGAGAAAAACACACCGATCACTGTGGAGAAGTGCGGGGAGGTGCGGTTGTATACGATTGGCAAGGGCCTTACTCAATATTTTATATTCGGTAGCTAGCATAGAGAGGGGTCTATAATTTGACATGTCCAATCCGCCCCGTCCCGGCTTGGGTATAGACATGACCAGCGCCTGCATCGTGGAATCCGGTAAGCGGCCCATCTCCAGAGCCGTCTTGTAGACTGTCTCCAGGGTAGGCACCAAGGACTCCGCGTAGGGGAGGTAGAACTCAACAGGGAGTCAGTCCAAACCCGGCGTTTTATTATGATTTAAACCTTTAATCGCGGCACTGATCTCCTGTTGGGTGATAGGACCGTCTGTTTCTCTGTATTTCCTCCGAGAGGACCGGAAAGGGGAGGTCTTGAAAGAAGTCAGCAATGAGAGAGCCGTCCACCAAGGGGGGAGGCGCATAGAGCTTTGCTAAGTGATCTCGAAAGGCGGTATTTATGTCAGCTTGTGTGTGAACTACGTGCCCCGCCATGGTGCGGATACTGGATATGGTCGGCGTGTCTGGTCTAACCATGCAGGCCAGCAGGCTACCGGCTCTGTCCGCCTCCACATGCTTACGCAGGAGATATGCTCTGAAGTCTGTAGTCCGTAACGTCTCCAGAGGTTCTGCATGGTCTATGTGAGTGGATTGTAGCAGCTCTCTCTTAGCAGGGTCCAACACTGCCTCCCTCTCCAATACGTGTGACCTGCCCTCAATGTCCTGCAGCCTCTGGTGTATTTCCTGTCTAGCTCCCACCAGCTGTCCTATCGTCGCCCCTCTGACCACGACCTTCAACGCATCCCATTCAATCTGGCGCGATGTCGCAGTGTTCCAATTTTTGGTTAGGAAGTTAGTAACAGTGTCGGCGAGGGTCGTGCGAAATGGGGCATCTTCGAGCAGGTGTGGGTGTAATTTCCAGGTGGGCACCGGAGTAGGTCCTATGCCCCATCGTATGGTGAGCTCCAGGGGGCTATGGTCGGAAAGGGTCTTAGCTAAGTATGTGGAGCTGTGGACCTTCGCAAGAAGTGAACTTGAACAGAGGAACCTATCAAGTCTAGTGTGGAGGCCATGCACCCGGGAGTAGAATGAGTATTCTTTGTGTGTCGGGTAGAGACAATGCCACGCGTCTGAGAGTGTCCATCCACCTGCCCATGCGGTGAAGTGGTCTGCAATCTTACCAGCGGTTGTACCGTGTAGGGGGGTGTGATCTATCCAAGCCAACATCCAGTACCACATTCCATTCCCCTCCCAGCACCCAGGGAATCACGACCCAATTAGCCAAAAACCCACTCAGCCTCCTCAGAAAACAGTCTTGATCAAAATTAGGGGCATAGATGCTCCCAAGGACCGCCGGGGAGCCATCTAGTGGGCCCTTCACTATTATGTACCGTCCCTGATCATCTATCCGGCGTTCAAGTGCAACAAAGACCCCATGACGTACCCAGACCACGCACGGAACCTGGGCATCATCCTGGACTCCTCACTCTCGATGACCAGACAAGTCAACGCCGTCTCATCTTCATGCTTCAACATCCTACGCATGCTCAAAAAAACATTTCACTGGATCCCCACCGAAACAAGAAAAACGGTCACCCACGCACTGGTTACAAGCCGTCTGGACTACGGAAACACCCTTTACGCCGGTTCCACTGCGAAACTACAGAAAAAACTCCAACGCATCCAAAATGCTTCAGCCAGACTCATACTAGACATCCCCCGCACAGACCACATTTCCGCTCACCTGAAAGACCTTCACTGGCTCCCCGTCAACAAGAGAATAACGTTCCATCTCCTCACCCACGCACACAAAGCCCTATACGAACTTGGACCTGATTGTCTCAACACGCGCCTTTCCTTGTACACCCCCACCCGCCAGCTGCGTTCGTCCAACCAAGCCCTCGCCGCTGTTCCGCGCATCCACAAAGCCACCATGGGAGGAAGATCCTTCTCCTACTTAGCGGCCAAGACTTGGAATTCCCTTTCCATCCACCTCCACCTTACTCAAAACCACCTAGCCTTCAGAAAACAACTTAAAACATGGATATTCGATAAGTAAACCTCCCCCCCCCCCCCTCCTCAAGCGCCTTGAGACCCTATGGGTATGTAGTGCGCTATATAAATTCTGACTTGACTTGACTTGAGATAGTCGCCCCTCTAGCGAAAGCAGAGTAATTAGTGGAATAAATGGTACCCCTTCATTTCTTCCTCATTTTCTGCGTTTCAGAGTCAGTTAGGTGAGACTGTTGAAGGAATGCTACTTGTGTCTTACATCTGAGGAGGAATGCATGTATGCGGTGTCTCTTCTGTATTGTTCCCAGGCCTCTCACGTTCCATGTTAGCAAGTTGTACGACCCTATTGTGGTGGCAGCCCCCCGTCATGGTCCCATGTGGAAGCGGAGTTCAACTCCGCGTGACATTACCAAAGCAGCACTGACCAGGAGTCCCCTTTCCCCAACATTTTGAACAAAACTTGGCACAGCGCCGAAACCGCGCTGGGCCCAACAGTGGTGCACAAATGGTACATAACAAGTAATGGTGCATACGCCTCGAGGGAGGTAGCCAACCTTACGTCCAACCATGATCTGCGAATGGCCTATGGCTCAATGGTACAATGTCTCCTGGGGGGGGCGGGGCGGTAGTGTACTCCAGGGTGGGTGGGGCGATAGCGGCAGCAAAACTGGTGTAACATGTAAATATCACAAAGTCCCCCATCACTAGGTGGCACACAGTCCTGTGAATATAGTGGCAGAGCTTACGGCTAGCATCCCCCATAACGATAACTGACCCCTCTAGTATACCAGTTAATACAGTGAGTTATCTCTTCAAAGGATACAATAGTCTTTCTGTTTCTCGGTACGTGCATGCCGTACAGCAAAGTCGGTAGTAGGAGTCCCAAGTGCTGGTGCCCCAGCCATTCTCCTTACTCATCAAGCAGGTCATCTGCCGCTCTCAGGGTGACGGTGGGGAAGAGCACAACACTATGGTCGGAGTCTCAGTGTACTGAAATGTCCTCTGAGTCCGTGGCAATCGTGTACGAGTCCTCGCGGAAGGAGCTGGCCACCGCCAGTGCCCCATCCTGGTCCTTCCGCTGCTGTTCTTGTGAGGGTCCCGCTCCGCCCCTCCCTCGGTGAGTGCCCTGTGTTCTTCCAGAGGTCCGCTTCGGGAGCGCTTCCGAGTCCTGTGAGGAGCCCTCTGTCCGGTCAGCTTGGCTAGTACTGATGCACCTGACCTTCATCCATTCTTCCACGTCTGCCGGGCTTTCGAAGAAGTGGGTCTTCCACCCTAGGGACGAGGTCCGCAAGGGATCGGTCGTGGTCTTTAACTGTGTCAGCCAGTTTAACATGGTCCGCCTTCAGTAGCGTCAATCCCGTAGTGAGCGTACCCATCTGTAGCTCCATCGCGGTTCTTGAGTCCCGTATCCCCTGCAAGATAAGATCCAGTTTATCTGGCGCACCCCCGGTGTGGTCAGTCAGGGTCTCCCTCTGCGAGGGGGGTCTGTTAGCCTGGCCCGACATGATGGAAGGGGGGTCGGCACTCTGTTGTCCATCCGCAGCCTTAGCCCGTTTCCTCCCATTGTCTGTCACCACCTGGCCTCCCGGCGGGGGCTTCCCCACAGTTGATCCTATGGGGGTAACAATCCCGCTCCTAGGAGTGACACTGCGCATCTGTACAAACCAGGTATGCTCCAGTGGGGAGGGGGGGAGGGGGGGAGTTCTGTCTTCAGGGTGGTCAGGGCCCCAGGCAGCGGAGCGCAGCGCCAGAGGGCTACAACTCCCTCAGCGGAGCAACTAAATACAGTGGCTCAAGGGGCCACTTGAATCGCCATCCGCTCGCTCCCTCTCAGCACAGGTCTCTCCTTGTCTCACCAGTGCCTTCGACACCGTGCACTAGTTGGGTCCCCGGGCCTCAATAAGTGTCTTTCAGTCCTCTGCACCACACCAGATGGACCTCCGTCGTGTATGGTCTCCGGGGTACCAGGGAGGGGGCCCATCAGCCAGCCTGGGGCCCCCAAGTCACAGCCTGGTCTCAGGCCACTCCTGCAGCACTAGACTGCCAGTCAGTCTCGCCCTCCGTATTGTACACCCCACCACCAGCCCGTCTCCACTACAGGGCCGGTGGCTGTTGCAGGCCTCCAGGACAAAAAGAGTTATAAAGTGGCCAAGGCGTGGCCCGGCAGTCTCCGCACTTCTCAAATGATTGGGGGAGGGGGGGGTCACACATACGGCAAAGCAATGTCCAGCGGCCTCCCGGTCCGCCGCAGCCGGCCTCAGCGCGCTCCCTCAGCGCCTCGCCGCCTCACCTGCTCCACCCCCCCCCAGCCACACACCAGCAGGTCGTCTCGCCCTCGTGGAGCCCGCCGCTGCCCAGAAAGTCACCCGGGTTCTCAGTACCTCCTGTGTACCTCTCAGCGGGGGCAGCTGTCAGAGCAGGGTTCCGGGGAAAGGAGTCGCCGCTCCTCGAGTGATCTGGTAGCCCGGCCCAGCTGCGCCTTCCATCGGCTCACTCCATAATCCAGCTCCCGGCTCCTTCCGGCGTCACAGGGCAGGTAGGCCCAAGATCGTGTCGGCCTCCCAGGCACCCCGACGTAACAGTCGAGCCGCCAATACCACTATCGGGGGCTAAAACATCCATGCCAGCTGGCCCCCACCAAAGGCAGCCGTGGAAACAGCGTTTTAATGCCGGTTCTCCCCCCCCCCTCCCCCTTTCCCCCCCCCGAGAGGGTCCGTAGCTCTACCGAGCCACGACCGCCATTGCCGGCGGTTAGCCACGCTTCCCGTTTTCCCCATACCCTTGATTCCTCTGGTTCTGAGGAACATTCGCCAAGACCGGGCCCAAGTCATATTGATCGCCCGGGATTGGCCAAGAAGGGAATGTTACACAGATTTACTTCACCTCTCATCGCACCCTCCGCTCACTCTACCTTTCAGGGCAGACCTCTTCTCGCAATCGCAGAGGCAGGTTCTACACCCCCACCTCCAGAGCCTGCACCTTCATACCTGGAGATTGAATGGGGCAATCTGAGTTCTTTCTCTCTCCCACCTGACGTGGTGGATGTTATTTTGTCGTCTAGGAGACACCACCAAATCTAATTATTCCTCCAGTTGGTCCAAATTTGTAAAGTGGTGTGGGGAGAGATCCATTGACCCTGTGAATCCTCATTTGTCTGATGTGCTGAGTTTCTCTCTTTCCTTGGCTCAGCAGGGTTGTGCTGTGGCTACAGTTAAAGGTTATTTGTTGGCTTTGTCTGCTTTTATTTGTTTGCCGGATCCGCCGTTTTTGTTTAAGTCTCCTGTAGTTATGAGGTTCATTAAGGGCCATACTAATAAGTTTCCTTCCACTCCTTTCATTATGCCTCAGTGGGATTTAAATCTTGTTCTTACTTTTCTGATGGGTTCTCAATTTGAGCCTCTTCATAGTTGTCCGTTGAGGCTTCTTTCTTTCAAAATGGTCTTTTTGATCGCTATTACTTCGGCTAGGAGGGTAAGTGAGTTACAAGCTCTTAGCTCTAAACCTCCATTCTTGACCATTCATGCAGAAAATATGGTTCTTAGGACCAGGGCTGCTTTCCTGCCTAAGGTGGTAACTCCTTTTCATTTGGGACAGTCCATTACATTACCTACCTTCTATCCTCCCCCTCACCCTTCCAAGTAAGAGGAGAGACTTCATCATCTGGACCCTAAGAGGGCTGTCAGTTTTTACCTGGACAGGACCAGGGAACTGAGGCTGGATGATCAGCTCTTCATGGGCTACATTGGTGGGATGAAAGGAAAAGCTGTCCACGTGAAAACTCTCTCCAGATGGATCATCTTGTGTATCAAGATCTGCTATACCCTGGCCAAGAAGGAGCCGCCTGAAGGTATTAGAGATCATTCCACCAGAGCTAAGTCATCTTCCTCTGGCTAGAGGTGTTCCTGTTGTTGATATTTGTAAGGCAGCAACTTGGGCCTCCCTCCACACCTTTGCGAAGTATTACTGCTTGAATTCTGAGGTTAGGAGGGACGGCCATTTTGCACGCTCTGTTCTGGGAGATTTTTGTGGACACCCTCCGGGAGAGGTACGGCTTGGGGATTCTATTTTAAAGGTGAGGAATTCACAGGCAGATGTATCCATCAGAAGAACAAGTTACTTACCTTTGGTAATGCTTTTTCTGGTGGATACAGTATCTGCCTGTGGATTCCTCACTGACCCACTCGCCTCCACGTTGTCCTCCTGTTTCTACCAAAAATATTATAACTGTTTGACATTGATGTTTTCAAAATTCCTTTTTCATGCTTGCAGTTTTCTACTGGAAAATGCTTTGTTGGCCTTTTCCATTGTGTTATTGTATATACTGTGTGTATTTGCGCATATATATATATAATATTATGTATACTTGTGAAAATGTTGTCGATCTACCCGTTTGCCTCGAGGGCATGGAAAAAATGGGAGAAACTGATGTCCGCACCCCAACGAGGTCTTCTTATGGCTCCGATGACGTCATACTGAGTCGCGAGCGGAGCCGTGCTAGTATGACGTCCTCATCAACGGGGGAGAGCTAGGAAAATAATTTCCAAGGAAATGCTGGCGCAGGGGGTATTCAAAAGATAAGGAATCCACAGGCAGATACTGCATCCACCAGAAAAAGCGTTACCGAAGGTAAGTAACTTGTTTCTCTAGAGTGCACAGCTACCTTAGCGGAGGTGTCCCGGTGCTAGCGGAGAGCTCACATGTGGGTCGTGTAGGCCAACTATCACTGCCTGAAGAGCCCGATTTTTAAGGCTCTGCAGAATTCTGTTTCTTTTTCCAGCAGATAGAGTGGGAGGGAGTTCCATTGTTTAGAAGACTGCACTGCGAAAGATCTGCAGCTCAGTCGAGCTTTGCGGTATCGTGGGACTTTCAGGAGTCACAGATTGTTGGATCTCAAGACTCGTTTTTGGTGGTACAGCTGCAGCCTTTATTGGAGGTACGTGGGTCCCAGGCTTCTGGTTGCCCTAAATGCAAGTATCAGTGAATTAAATTCTATCCTCCTGATTATAGGGAGCCAATGAAGTTGCTTGAAGTGTGGAGAGATGTGGTGACGCCAAGGAACCTGCCTGATTAGCCTTGCTACGGCAATTTGGATAATATGCAGCCTGTAGGTAGCCCCAAGTATAGGCTGTTTGATTAGTCCAAGTGAGACGTGACCAGCGCATGTACCACTGTCTTCTGATGTTCCTCCGGCAGAAAGCGTAAGAATTTATTATCGCCCTCATTTTCCTGATCTTCGAAGTACAGAACTCTATCTGGTCAGAACTCTGTTGGCCGGATTCTTGTGGGTCCCTCCCAATCCCCGCGAAATGAGTAAAGAACTTAGGGGTTCTATTCAATACCTACCTCAACTTCAATCTGCAGGTAAGCCATAGAGCAAGCACCTGTTTGTATATTATTCGATCAGCCAGGAAGATTTCCCCTTTCATTCCTGAGGAGCTTTGCAAAACAGTGGCTATTGCATTATTCACCTCTAAATTAGACAACTGTAATGCAATCTATCAGAATATAAACAGCTACTCTCTAAATAAACTTCGGTTGGTGCAAAATGCGGCTGCATGACTTATCCTCAACACCCCGAAATGTATCTCTCTGAGAAATGGTCTCTGAGATCTCCATTGGCTTCCAGTCAGGAAGCGGGTGACTTTCAAAGCGCTCTGCACAGTCCACCTAGCTGGCGCCCACTGGCCATCAGGTCTGCCTTGTCTCTGTATAAGCTCACTAGGTTTTTACGATCCGCTTTAAGCAGAAACGTTACTGTGCCAAAATTCTGAAAGGTCAAATGGGACGCACACGGCGGCGAAGGCACAAGCACTAGACCCCAACGACACCACAGCGCAGACATAGACACTAGCAGGGCAAGAGTTTCGGGCATATGCTGAAGATGTGGCTAAAGCGAGACACATGGGCACAATGCACAAAGTATATGAATTGGGTGACAAAACAGGGAAAATGCTTGCATGACTAGAAAAGGACGTAGCTGATTGAAACCTAACACTGCTAGCTACGTGAGCACATAGAAATCTTCTGGGGAATTTAAACTGTTTTTTTTTTAACTTAAACTTTGTTTTACCTGATTATAATCACTTCCTCTGTCTCCTCTGCCCTGGTCTGACGCGGCAAGTGGGTTGCGCGGAGGGCTTGTCTGAGACATATTTACTTCCGGATTCAGAGGGGTTAGCGCTCCAGTCTTTTGGTGCACCCTCCCTATTTAGGCCACCACTAATGCGCACACGCAGCGGGCGCGCCGAAGGCGCACCAAAGGCAAGCCCGTCGGCGCCCGTCCGCACCTGGACCGGGCCTAGGGCCCCACCCCTTGGTCCGACGCCTCAAGAAAATAGGAACATACAAAATTCAAGCGCCGAACTTCATAAATTACGGACACCTATTAGTAAAGCCTGTTGAGGTTAGAGACAGAGGTAAATACCCCTTTCAAAACTTGTTCATACTGCAAGCCTAAACCTTCCACTCATCCAGGCGTCATTATACCACAGTACAATAATAATACTGACATGATCACAGCTGCCCTTATTAATGCTCGCTCGTTAGCTAAACACAAGGACGAGATAGCAGAGTTAATTATAGACTATCAACTCGATGTCCTTCATAACTGAGACCTGGACAGACCTTGCATCCGGGCCAGACCTTGTAGCAGCCACCCCGGAAGGCTACTTGATTCTAAAACAAGATAGAGTGCATAAGAAAGGAGGCGGCTTGGCAATAATCTCTCGGAGCCACTTTAACACTAAAATAGATGCAATTCCTTTTTCTATGTGCGAAGCCTTGTACTTCTCAATGCAGCTCATCCCCTCCCAAACTTTTAAAGGGATACTACTCTACCGTCCCCCAGGCCTCAGAACAGAGTTCCTGTTGGGCCTAGGTAACCTTCTTGAATCTACAATTGTGGAAAACACCTTTTCAATACTTGGTGACTTCAATTTCCATTTGGAAAAAGATACTGATAAAGATACCACATCATTAATTAGTGATCTAGAAGCAGTAGGCCTCCTACAGAAAGTGCATAAAGCCACCCACACAGCAGGCCATACGATGGACGGTCTTTTTACAACCAACCAAAATATTATTATCAAAGAAATACTTCCCTTAGTATGGACAGACCATTATGCCATAATATTTGACATACCCATTGACAGCAAGCCTCTCCCAAATGCCAGCATGGATAAACCTGACAGTCAAAGCCTGGAAAAAGGTAGACAATCATTTACTGAACATCCAGTTGTCCTCGACTCAACCAGATGTTTCTCTAGATTCTAACCTATCTGTGGCCAATTACACCGACTGGCTACAGAATGCCTATGATATGTTGGTACCAAGTAAATCCTTCTCCAAAAATCGAACCACCCCCTCTGCCCCATGGTTCAATGACACTTCAAGGGACCAAAAGAAAATCTGTAAAAAAAGGGAAAGGCAATGGCGTAAACTTTATACCAGCAAAGATAAACTCCTTTATAAAAATTGAACTTGTCAAATATAAATCTGTGATTGTTCAAGAAAAAAGCACATACTATATATCTCAAATTCAAGCAGCAAAAAACTCGAATAAAAGACTCTTTCAGGTGGTATCTAAACTATAAGGTCACACCTCCACCCTGTCGACTTTACCGTCTCAATCTTTATGCAATTCCTTAGCGGACTACTTTTACAGTAAAGTCAACGATATATACTCGGAATTTGCATCGCATCCCAAATTGACTGACCAACCGTTGATCAACACTACATTAGAATTCGGTTTGAAACAATTTGAAACTCTCTCAACAGAAGAAATCCTTAAAGCAATGTCTTCCATAAAATCAGGATCAGTAAATGATCCATGTCCACCGGACGCACTCGCACCAGTTGCTGAGCAGGTGGCTGTTGTGCTGGCCAATATTTTTAATGGCATGTTCTCATCCGGAACCTATCCTACCATCTGGAAGAAGACCATCCTCAAACCACTTTTTAAAAAACCCAATCTGGACCCTGCAGACACCAAAAACTACAGGCCAATAGCCAGCTTACCATTTCCAGCCAAAATCATAGAGAAACTTATTAATTTCCAACTCTCTAAATATATAGAGGACCACCACCTCTTAGGTGAGACCCAATTTGGGTTTCGCAAAGGCCATGGCACTGAAACTGCTTTAATTAAAGCATCGGAAGATATTAGAATTATCATGGATCAGGGAGGAGCAGCGGTACTCATTCTGCTGGACCTCTCAGCGTCCTTTGACACGGTCGCTCATACCATCCTGATCGACCGTGTCAGTAGCTTGGGCATCCAGCACAAGGCCAGAGAATTGCTGCAATCTTTTCTGTCCAACCGTACTCAGGCAGTGCACTTGGGCAAATTCCACTCTGCCCAGCTGGCTTTACTATGTGGGGTCCCTCAAGGCTCATCCCTTAGTCCGACACTTTTTAATATCTATGTGTCGGACCTAGCCAGAGTCATCAAGGCTCATGGGATGGGCCTTAACTCCTATGCTGATGATACTCAGCTGGTGCTGGCTATAAACAACAATGGACAGAGGATTGTAGCTAATTTTCAGGAAGGCCTGCTTGCCATTAGCAGGTGGATGGCTAGCAACTGCCTCAAATTAAATTCAGAGAAAACTGAGGTCATGACCTTTGGTAAACTATCTCCTTGCTGGTCTCAAACCTGGTGGCCCCCTTCCATGGGCCCTCCACCCATCCCAGTTACCAAGGTCAGGAACTTGGGTGTCACATTTGATGACAAGCTCTCCTTTGTTTCACATCCCAACTCAGTAGCATCGACGGCGTTCTACAAACTACGCATGATAAAAAAACTTCTGCCTTTCCTCCCCCTAAACGCTGGCAAAACACTAGTCAGTACTTTGGTGATGTCCTCTATTGACTACTGCAATCAACTGTTTGCGAATGCTCAATAGAAGGTGACTCAAAAACAGTTCAGAATGCAGCTGCAAGAATTCTATCAAGAACACCTAAATGTAAAGGCATCTCCCATATCATTAAGAGCTATCACTGGTTGACAGTAAATAATCTGATAAAATTCAAAATACTCTGCATTGCTTTTAAAGCATCTCGTAAAAATGGACCTGAATTCTTAAAAAACCTTCTAAAAATGAATTCCCCTAGTAGAGCACTCCGGTCATCTACTGCTCTACAGTTAATGGTCCCACGTATGAAAACAGCTTCCTGGGGCGATAGAAGATTCGTGGTCACTGCAGCTAAACTATGGAATACCATCCCTTTGGAGATCAGATCTTGTCAATCTTTGCTTACCTTCAGAAAGTTGATTAAAACTTGGTTGTTTAATCAATAATCACTGCCGGGTCATCCATGTACTGCTGTCCATAGCACCGAGATGCCCCAGGGTAGTTGTGCGCTTTATAAATTTCAATAAATAAATAAATGAAGGGCGAGTAAGTGGATAGCACAACTGATACTAGCGGATGGCACACTGACACCGAACCCTCAGTTAATTGTCGAAGAGCTGGTAACATACTATGAGAAGGTTTACACACCCCGAGCACAAGCAACAGAGGAAGACTGTGGGCAATTCTTAGACAGTATACCACTACCGACGCTACAGGAGGAGGATACGGCAATGTTAGAAGCCGACCTCTCGGCGGAAGAGGTGGGGAAAGCACTAGGGGCACTCCACACGGGTAAAGCTAAGGGGCCTAATGGGTTGCCGATAGAATTATATAAAAAGGTGGCGAGCAAGATCACCCCCCACTTGATACACATGTAGAACGACAGCCTTACGCAGGGAACTCTGCCCGAGGACCAGGGGCTAGTGACAATTGAAGCGATACACAAGCCGGGTAAGCCCCCGGACCAACCCTCGTCTTACCGGCCCATATCACTAATTAATGGGGAAGCATTGGCCAAGACATTGGCGATACGCCTACAGCCCCATCTGGCGACATTGGTCCACCCTGACCAGTCGGGCTTCATGCCCGGCCGTAACACCTCCCTCAATTTGCGACATCTGCACGGGGTGCTGGCTCGCACCCACCTACTCCAATGTGATACGGCCATCCTCTCCCTGGACGCAACAATGGCTTTCAATCAGGTGGAATGGCCATTTCTGTTTGCCGTCTTACGACGGATGGGTTTCGGCCCAAGGTTCTGTGGCTGGATTCGGCTACTATACACGGCGCCCCTGGCACATGTGGTCGCAAATGGCCATATCTCGAGGGCGATTGCCCTGGGCAGGGGGACGTGACAGGGCTGCCCGCTCTCGCTGCTCTTCTTCGACTTGGTCCTAGAACCTTTGGCAGTCTGTACACGCACGACACCGCTGTTTCGGGGGATAGTATGGAAGACGGGTTGGGAGGACCGTATCTCCTTGTATGCCGATGATGTTCTCATCTACATGACATCCCCGACAGAGTCCCGGCAGGCCCTACTGGACATCCTCACAGGTTATGGGGAGAAATCTGGCTATGCGATCAACTGGACAAAATCACTACTCTACTTACTACACGGCCCGGCACCGACCTTGCCCCCAGACTGTCCAGTACAAATAGTGACCAGAGGATTCAAATACCTCGGAATCTATATCACACCTCAGGCTGCCACCTTTACAGAGGACAACCTAATGAAGCCATTACACAGATTAAAATCAGACGTTTCCCACTGGTAGTCCCTCCCGCTCACTCTGCTGGGTAGGGCAGCACTCTTCAAAATGTTAGCACGACCTAGGTTCCTTTATGCACTGCAGAAAACACCTTTCCCGGTTCCACTCTCCTATTTTCGGGCCATAAATGCCAAACTAGCTGCTCTGCTCTGGGATGGAAGACCGGCTCGTATAGCACACACTAAGTTGTCGTGCAGCTTGTATGATGGCGGCATAGCGCTACCAAGCATCAAATTGTACTACTGGGCGGCACAGCTAGTAATTGTTAATCAGTGGCTACACGCACCACACGACGACCCAGCTTACCGATTAGACAGGGAGGTATTACCGGCTGATCGCCTGATGAGAGCCCTGTACACAACCAAGAGGCGCCACGCATTGACAGGCCCCACATCCCACACAATCAAAATATGGCACACGGCCAAGAAAGCACTGGGTTGGGAAGGAGTGCTTACGCTGGCTACTCCACTCTGGGAGACAAGACGGTTAGGCACGTTAGCAAACACTAAAGGGTTCAGGAACTGGGACCTAATAGGTATTACCAATATTGGAGACTTGTGGGTAAGGGGAGAAATTATGTCATTTGCCGCGCTCAGAGAAAAATACGGAATGGGAGACACAGAATTATACCGATACACCCAAATTCGACATGCACTCCAATGCGCTATCCCCCTGGGAACCACATTGGCAGACGCCTCACCACTTGAGGATCGGCTCCTCACAGACCACCTAGACAAAAAAGCCATCTCACAAACTTGTAGAAAATTGGTCAACAACCTCCCTGACCCCACTGTAGTGCTGCGTAGCAAGTGGGAGGTGGAACTGGGGGACATAGATGACGCGGACTGGATGGAGGCGCTAGCGTCAGCCAGAGAAGCAGCGATCCCATCCCGCTTGAAATTGGTACAGCTCAAAGTCCTGCATAGGGTATATTACTCTCGCACCACGGTACAGAAACTGGGGCGAGTGCCTGACCCACTTTGCCTACGGGGTTGCGGACAAACCGGCACATAATACCATACCCTGTGGGATTGCTCCAAAATACAATCATACTGGGAAAAAGTGTTGGAACAAATCTCAGAGGTGAGCGGAGTGGAAGTCCGGGCGGACCCTAGATGTTGTATTCTAAACATATGGCAGCCAACAGACCTCAATGTGGAGCAGAAAGCGTGGGCTACATTGGGTATGGCCATCGTTAAGCGAAATATAGCACGAAACTGGGGCTCCGGGGTGACACCCACACAATCACAATGGGAAAATGATATGGACATCGCTATGGTAACGGAGAAAGCGGTCTACAATCATAGGGGGTGCCCAAAAAAGTGGATGCGAGTGTGGGGGAAATGGAATGAATCCCGAGGAAACTTGTGTGAGCCACCGGGCACTGAGCTGACACCTGAAAACAGCCCATGAAAAGGGGAGGTCCCCGATGTAGCAGCTGGGAATCCAAAATAATGAGATGGGTGAGGGGATGCGGGTGTGGATACTTAGTGGGATAGTTGAAGTCAATGTGATGTTCTTAAACCTTGCTGAGTAAACGCTGCCTGATCCGATTTAATCGATTAATGTAATTGAAAGAGACTGTACTTGTTTGTTTCGTAGTTGTATGTTTTGGTCGGACCATTACTTAATCGACACGGTGATCACAGTCAGGGGCGTTTTAAAACTCCTGCAGTAGCAGGTGGGGTCGCTCGCAAATGGGGCACTCTCGATTCGCAAGGTTTTCTGTCTTCCCTGGCTGACACTCAACCTCCATCGTGCTGCAATGCGACAGTCCAGGCCTTGGAACACGATTTTTCCAGCTGGATCACTAAAGCTAGTGATCTTTTCGCCCCCCTTTCCAAATTTCCCCGCTCTCGCCACAGCAAGTCACACAGGTGGTTAAATACCTCCCTGAAATCCCAGCAGCTTAAACTGCGTCAGATGGAACGCAGGTGGAGGCGTTTTTACTTACCACTCGACAGAGAGGCTTACGTTGAGGCACGAAAAATATACAAAAGTGCAATTATAGCTGCAAAATCTTCATACTTCTCCGAAAGAATCTGTTGCCCCCAACAAGTCCAAGGAAATAGTCAGAATTATGGGCGAGTTGACGTCTGATGCCAGAACCCTCCCTTACCAGGTCCCCACCCAACAATCTTGTGATGCTCTAAATAGCTTTTTCACTGAAAAGATCATTAAGATCAAGAACACTATCCCTCCTGCCGCTCCTCTTGCCCCCTCCCTTGGTAATCCATGCTTACTATCACACTTCCCCTTCCTCAACTCTCCCTCGCCAAACTTGCCTCTCGAGTTAAATCTGGCTCCCCCAATGATTGTTGCCCTCCCTCTGTCTTCAGGGACATCTGCTTGGCTCTGCCGAACTGTATTCTGCCTCTACTTAACACCTCTCTTGAGGCCGGCATTGTACCCAACTCCTTCAAGGAGGCTGTCTTGGTACCATTGCTGAAAAAAACCCGGAGCCGATCCAGAGGACCTTGCCAACTATCGGCCTATTTCTCTCCTGCCTTATTTTTCTAAGATCTTGGAGGCACATGTCACCTGTTGCCTCTCTCAGTTCATTGAGTCCACTGTCTACCTCGAGCCTAACCAAGCCGGCTTCAGACCTGCCCATTCTACTGAGGCTGTGATCTTGGCGGTCATGGACTCCCTCAGGAGCAATGCTGACAAAGGGTCTTCTCAGGCTCTGATCCTTCTGGACCCGTCGGCAGCGTTCGACACGGTGGACCATAACATCCTTCTCCACCGTGTCGAGCAAGCCGGCATCCGGGGCTCGGCCCTGGCTTGGATTAAATCCTTCTTGACTGGCAGAACCCAGGCTGTTCACCTGGGTCCTTTCACAGCTACTAGGGAACCATTCATCTGTGGAGTGCCTCAGGGTTCCTCTCTGTCCCCTCTGCTTTTTAATCTTTATCTTCGCCTGCTCATCCTTTCCTTGAAGAGCTGGGACATTACCGTCTTCAATTACGCAGACGACCTGCAAATCATCTTTCCTCTTAACACCTCTAACGCAGCTCTCGACTCTCAGGCGGTCATGTTACATATCCAGCAATGGATGAACCTCAATCAGCTTAAGCTGAACCCAGGGAAGCGGACATAGAGCTATATATGCGCGCTGTGTGTGGTCCCTGATCTAAAAGCGGCCACTCCTGCTTTTTTAAAAAGTTCCTAGTTTGTGTATTTGGGTTATATTTTAATTTGGCATTATACCCTGTTTTAATCCCCAGCCCCCCTACCTGCATCATAATTCGGTCTAAACTCACCGCTGTTGGGCGGGCCCTTTTCCCGGTTTGATCGTCTCCGTGGTGGCCATATTGGAGGTGCTCTAGGACGCCTGTCGGCGCCATTTGGAGGTGGGACGCTCTAGTCGTCATAAGGACGCTAGACGCCTTAAAAGGAGGAAAAATCAGGCGCTCTTTCTTGCTAGCGGACATAGAGCTATATATGCGCGCTGTGTGTGGTCTCTGATCTAAAAGCGGGCACTCGTGCTTTTTAAAAAAGTTCCTAGTTTGTGTATTTGGGTTATATTTTAATTTGGCATTATACCCTGTTTTAATCCCCAGCCCCCCTACCTGCATCATAATTCGGTCTAAACTCACCGCTGTTGGGCGGGCCCTCTTCCCGGTTTGATCGTCTCCGTGGTGGCCATATTGGAGGTGCTCTAGGACGCTTGTCGGCGCCATTTGGAGGTGGGACGCTCTAGTCGTCATAAGGACGCTAGACGCCTTAAAAAGAGGTCATGCTGACGCGCAGCGGATACGCGCAGCGGGAACGCCGGACTTCCGCCGGACTTCCGCCGGAGTTACGCCAGAGTTCAGCCCGTCTGCGCCCGTCCGCGCTGAGGACGGGCTGGACGCTGGACCCTCCTGCCATCTTCCACAGGTAAATAGTAGCTATACCGTCCGGGAACTATTGGCTCTTAAACCATACCCTCTGCCTTGTCATCATAGATTCTCTCCAGAGGGTATATTACATTCCTCAAGCTGCCACACCTGCAAGTTGGCTCTTTCTCAATCAGTCTCCTGTGAGAATAGTTCTCAGAAACTATCGTTGTCATCTGGGGCCACTTCTTCCAGAAAGGTCTTTCTGATTAATGCCAGGTCTCTCGTAAAAAATAACATCCCTTTTCACGAGTTTGTACTGACCAGACAACCCGATTGGATGTTTGTGACGGAAACGTGGGCCTCTGAGTCGTCAGGGCATGATCTACTTCTGGCCATTCCTGAGGGCTTTACATTGTTGAGGCAAGATAGATCTAGACGCAGAGGGGGGAGGGGGGGGGGGGAGGGGGGTGGGTAGCTGTTCTATGTAAAGCCTCTCTGCCCTGTACTATTAAAGCGCTATCGTCGGCCTCGGATCCTTTTGAGGCACTGTACTTTTACATTCTATGTGCTCCCTCGATCTCCTTCACGGGCATTCTCGTCTATCGGCCACCCGGCCCGAGATCCAGTTTTAGTGGAGAGCTGCTGAGGATTCTTGAACCCTATTTTGGGAAACCCCATCTTACCATACTAGGGGACTTGAATTTTCACTTGGATAATCTGGGGGACACTGACACCGCTATGTTGGTGGACTCACTTGGAGCATGTTAGTTTACCCAACTGGTTAATAATCCCACCCATAGGGCGGGGCACACCTTAGATGGTGTGTTTACCAATGACCCCAGACTTTCAGCTGGTCTCCCGGTGCCTTTAGTCTGGTCAGACCACCTGGCAGTACCCCTTGAATTGGCTGCTTGTAGGGCAGATTCAGTCTCTGACGGCTGGTACTAGAGGTCCAAAAAGATGCTATAAGAATATCACCAATGAAGCCCTTGCTCCATATATAAAGACCAGTGATTACTCTCTTTTGAGAGAAGCTGACGAAGCAGCCCAAGAGCTTGCTCACTCTATTGCCAATGCTGTTGATGAACTAGCCCCTGTATCTTATCGATACTCAGCTCGGCATAAATCTTCTGCCCCATGGTTCTCTGAACCGCTAAGACTCATGGGACAAAGTTGTAGAAGACAGGAGAGGAGGTGGAGGAAGGCTTGGGACCCCCTAGAAAGAGATGCTCATAAGCACCTGTTAAGAGAATATAAGGCCCGGGTAATAAAGGAAAAACAGGAGTTCTTTTCAAATCTTACTACCTCTCTGACTTCATCTAGAGAACTTTTTAAAATCGTGGACTCTCCTTGTTCCCTTCAAATGCCTGATCCGGTCGTGGGCTCGCAGGAGCTGTGCAATAATATCTCTGATTTCTTTCATAAAAAGATCGAGGATATATATGTTGCCTTGGAAACCCAGAGGAATACCTTGGGAGTTATCTCCTTTCAAACCCTAGCTAAATTGGAGTCCTGGTCAAGAGATCCTTCCAGGACCCTCTCGCATTTTCCTGCACTTTATCTTGAGGGGCTTGATCTCCTGTTGGACCGGATAAAGTAGGCCTCACCTTTGGACCCGTGTCCTTTGAAAACTCTGAAGGACTGTAGGCACACGCTTTTGCCGCCTCTCCTGGAAGTGATGAATGGGGCGATGGCTCAAGGTACCTTTCCTTCGGTGTGGAAAAGGGCAATAGTGAAGCCCCTTTTGAAGAAACCCACCTTGGACCCAGAACAACTTAAGAATTTTAGGCCCATCTCCCTATTACCCGCCCCAGCTAAAATGCTAGAATCACACCTGAATGCACACCTTTCTTCCTTTCTGGATTCCTCTGGGTTTTTAGACAGCTCCCAACATGGATTCAGAAAGGCCCATAGTACGGAGTCGGCACTGACTATGGTGGTGAACAACATCCGTCTGAAGGTGGATCTGGGACAAACCACTGTGTTGGTATTACTTGACCTCACAGCAGCGTTTGATACCCTGTCTCCCTCTACACTAACATCGCGTTTGAGGGAGGCAGGGATTGCAGGCCCTGAGCCTTCTGCACTCTTTTCTACATCTGAGAGAGCAGAGAGTCATGCTCTGAGAGTTCCTCTCCCCTGCTAAAACCTTGCAGTATGGGGTGCCACAGGGGTCGGCATTGAGTCCGACCCTTTTCAACATCTATGTGGATCCCCTTGCTAGGCTAGTAAAATCGCAGGGGATGGAGGTCGTGTCATACGCCGATGACACACAAATCATGGTGTCTCTGGCCCATTCCGTCACCACCTCCGCCGTCAACTTTAGGACTTGTATGCAGACAGTCTCGGACTGGATGATCCAAAACTCCCTAAAGTTGAACGGCGATAAGACTGAGATCCTGGTCTTTGGCAAGGACCAGGATATTTGGTCTAGTGAGTGGTGGCCCTCATCTTTGGGAACATGTCCATCTCCCTCCCAATCGGCCAGAAACCTCGGCATGATATTTGACACTACTCTGTCCATGACGCTACAGGTCAACCGAACTGTGGCCACTTGCTGGGGGGTAATCAAGATTCTAAAAAAAATCTTACACTATCTCTCTCCCCAAGCACGTAAGCAGACGATTGTGGCGCGAGTGGGTTTAAGGTTGGATTACTGCAATGCTTTATATGCGGACTCCAACAATGTAAATGTAAATGTAAATGTAGTATACTTGTAAAGCGCACAGCTGCCCCAGCAACGGGGCGTCCCGGCGCTGTATAACTCTGGGGAACCCGTCCTGGCTTTCCCTGTGGGATGGTCCCTTGCTGGGAGTCCCCAAGGTGGAGCTAGGCATCCCCGGAATTGGTGGGGCCGTTGTGGAGATTAGGCAAGCTAATGCCCAGAGTTGCCGAGTGGAACCCCTGATTTGAGTAAGCACCGAAGCGAGAATTATCGAGTCCGCTGACCAAGGTCCACGACCCTGCCGCGTCGGGAATTGAACCCTGGTCCCAGGCTGACTTCTGCTCTCAGGCCTGCCGCCTCTAACCAGTGAGCCACACTACTCCAAGGGACTCATTCAGCGCCTTCAGGTCGTCCAGAATGCGGTGGCGCGTTTTGTTTTAGCCCTGCCTAGTGCAACCTCCGCTACAATGGCCAGAAAGAGCTTGCATTGGCTTCCAATACAACAGAGGATTTCTTTTAAGATCCTGTGCCTGACCTTCAGAGCTCTTGCGGCTGACCCTCCAAACTCCCTGGGATCCTTGCTCATTCGCCATGTGCCCAGTAGAACCCTCAGATCATCTGAGATGAATCTGTTGGTGGTTCCCCGGGTTAGGAAGGTCCGCTGGGGCAGCAGAGCTTTTTCCATCGTTGCCCCCAGGCTTTGGAATTCACTTCCATTGGAGATTAAAGCCCAACCGTCCCTCTCCCTTTTTAAAAAAGCGCTCAAAACCTGGTTTTTCATCAAGGCCTACCAGTAATAGAACACACTGGCTCCAGCTAGTTTTTGGTTAGGCGCCTTGATGCCCTTTTGGGCTTAGTAGCGCTATATAAATTTGTTTTCATTAATTCATTCAGGGAAGACAGAGCTAATTCTCCCGGGCAGTAGCTCCATCCACTTGGGCTCACAGCTTTGGCCCACAGAGTTGGGCCCCCCGCCCATCCCGGCTAAGTCGGCAAAGAGCCTGGGGGTTATCATAGACTCAGAGCTCTCCCTCAAACCTCAGGTTGGTGCAGTCGTATCTTCCTGTATGTTTCAGCTCCGGAGAATCAGTCCTGATCGCCCTTGTGCTCTCCCGCCTGGATTTTTCCAACTCCCTGTACCATGGCCTACCGAAATACCTGCTTCATAGGCTGCAAGTTGTGCAGAACCAGGCGGCTCGACTAGCCTATAAGACCCCAAAGTGGCAGTCTGCAAAACCACTGCTCTGCAAACTCCACTGGTTGCCGGTCGAACAGAGAGCCGCATTCAAGACCGGCTGCCTGACTTACAAAGCTGTGACTGGTACGTCTCCCGTCTTTCTAAGATCCCTAGTGACTCCTTACCGTCCGGCACGCAACCCACGGTCCTCCTATCGTCAACTTCTGACTGTAGTTCCAATTAAACTTAAAAAATATGGTGGCTGCAGATTTGCTCATCTGGCTCCCAAACTTTGGAACCAGTTGCCGTTATCGCTCAAATATTCCATGTCTCTGTTGGAATTTAGAAAACTTCTTAAAACCATTCTCTTTACACAGTCTGGCTAGCTCCCCCTCTCTACATCTCTCAGTACCACCCAGCGCCAGGAAACCTATGGTGACAGAGCGCTATACAAGTTTCCCCTAAGATAAGATAAGATAAGATGAAATTAAAATAAAAATTGTTTAAAAAAAAAAAATGGGACGCACGCTCCTTCTCAGTTGCTAAATTATGGAGCACCTTTCCAAGCCATATTTCAAAAACTGAGTCTTTTGGGTCTTTTTGAAAACGCCTAAAAATGTGGCTTTTTTCATCTTCGGTTTGGCTCCCTCATGGGGGTTTAGGAATTACGGAACACAGCGCCTTGATACCTACTGGTTTAGAGCCCTATACAATTCTCTTTTCATTTAATAATAATACAGAAGCTTGTAGAGCGCGAACAGCTACCTCTGGGGAGGTGTCCCGGCGCTAGCGAGTCCTACAGCAAGAGTGAATAGTCAGGAGAAAGATTAGGATTATTGCATAAAAAGCCAAGTTTTTAGGAGTTTCCTAAAGCTGGCTTCTGACGTGACGGATTGGATGGCAGTTGGCAGGGTATTCCAAGGTTTCGCCGTGCCGGCCGAAAAGGACCTGCCTCCAAGTCTAGCTTTCCTCACGCGCGTTACAGTAAGCTTGAGCAAGGAGTTTGAGCGCAGCTCTCGTTTTTGGTGGTAGCGAGGGAGTCGGAGTTTTAAATAATTGGGACACGTGCCTTTTAGCGCTCTGAAAGCCAGGGTCAGCACTTTGAACTTAATTCTGCTTGCCACTGGCAGCCAATGCAGCTCGTGCAGATGCGGAGAGATGTGCTGCCTGAAGGGGACACGTTTTATCAATCTCGCAGCCGCATTCTGCACGATCTGTAAGCGTTGCACCGCATATTTGGGTAGACCAAGATAGAGGCCATTAGAATAATCGAGTCGAGATGTGATTGTTGCGTGAACAACCGTTTTTCGACATTCGACTGGTAGCAGGGGCAGAAGTTTCCGCAAATTTCTGAGTTTATGCAGGCAGCCAGCGGTGAGCTGTTGTATATGCGGCAGGAAAGACAGGTTCTCATCCCATTTTACTCCGAGATTTTTTGCATGGGTTCCGGGAGATGGGGCAAGGCCCATTTCCGTTGGCCACCACAGATCTGGGGGGGGATGTTTGAGATTGCCGAAGAATAGCACCTCCGTTTTGCTCGCATTCATTTTGAGCTTGTTAGTGTTCATCCATTTGGCTACATCTTGAAGACAGCCCCTGATTTTACTGAAGGCTGCCTCAGACGTGTCTGAATATGGGAAGACTAATTGAGTGTCCTCCGCATAGGATATTGCCTTGACCCCCCATTTGGCAATCAAGGTGAAAAGTGGGGCCAAATAGACATTGAACAACAGGGGGCTGAGTGCCGACCCCTGTGGGACGCCACACCAAAGGTTTTTTGGTCCAGAAGAGAAGGGACCCAGGGCCACTTTCTGGGAGCGATTCGTGAGGTAGGAGAGTAGCCAGTTAAGTGCTTTGTCTCCAAGGCCAATATTCCTAATTTCAGATTCTTTATTGCCCTGCTACCTCCCAGTTGTATGGAAATTTCTCTTTTTCCATGCATAAAGGGTCCCAATCCAGATATGTTTACACTGTCGCATCAGATCAGATATTGAGTTCTGTGTCTGAGAGTGCGTACAGAGTCAAGAAAAATACTGACATCAGCGCACATGGGTGGTGCTTATATGCACCTCGGATGTCACTTCTGGTCAGGCGCAGCCAACACGAAGCTGCATGACACCATATTTTGAAACACATCCAGATCCAGTGAGGTACCTGGTTGTATTCCCTAGGTGAGGAACCTGTGGCTAGGTAGAGTATCCACTAGAAAGAGGGTTACCAAAGGTAAATAACCTGTTCTTTGAGTGTCTTGGCTAGTTTGAAGCATTGGAACTATGGAGACTGTGTTGGAACATGGGCTTGTGTGTAAGAAACATTGGGTAAAGCAGTTCAGCAGTGCATCGAGATCTCCCACAAAATTAGCTACATACCCTGGAAGGGAAATTGTCTCTTCAGTTAAATTCAGTATCTAAATATACTGACCCAACATTAGTGCTCACTCTGGCTCAGACCACTCTCTAAAAATTTTGGAACTTTAGCCTTAGCATAATAAATACGGAGAACTGGAAAACAAAAATGACCCCTGAAACAATACAGCTATCAAAACATCTTAAACCTCACGTCATCCTGTGTATTCCAGAATGTGAGCAATGTTTATGTTACTTGGGAGAAACTGTGGGTTCACTCATCAGTGCCCAAATGACGTACCGCCACCACCTCAATCTAGTGTTTAAGGACTTGGCATCTGCGGGCTGTGCCAAGTTAGCCAGTAGCCGACAGTGGCCACTGTATTCCATGGATGTGTCTGAAAAAGAACTCCTGTACTTTACTCTCAGTAGGCAATGAAGGGAGTGGTGAGATTTCATGAATGGCATATTGCCCCCCTCAAAGATGGCAGCCATGCAAAAGTATAAGTGCTGATGCTGCGCTTTCAGAGGAGCCAGTGTCATTCCAGGTGTGTGCTGCTGACACTGCTCATATCTTCAGCATAAATATCAATAATAACAGGCAGTGCAATGACACTTGGCAGACCATGCATTACAATAGAAGTGCTCCGTGGGGGAACCTGGAGGCCTAACCTACCAATTAAATGGCTGGAGGCTGGAAAAGAGATGGTCTAGACGTTGAAGCCACTATATACAAGAGACTTTTACCAGACAATGTCTAAAGACAGCAGACCAAAGAGAACCACTGGACGAGAGAGCCTAACACAAAATCTCCTCTCTCTAGCTGTCTTTTTTCCATGATAAGAACGTAACAAGTATTGTTAAAGCCAGTAGATGTGACCCATGCAAGAGCTATTGGCATTGCCAAGATGTTTTAGCCATGGCATGGCTAAAACTGAATGGGGTAAAGGAGAGTGGCGTGGAGTGGATTGTCAAAGTGTAGTAGAGTGAAGTGTCCTGGAGTGGTGTAGAGTGTTGTGGAGAGTCATGGGGAGTAGAGTGCCCGAGTCAAGCACAGTGAAGACAAGTGGTTTAGAGTGTCGAGTGGTTTAGAGCAGAGTGGAGTAGTGTAGAGGGTCTTGCACAGGGTGTTGTAGAGTAGAGTGATGTACAGCGGAGTAGATTATTGTAGAGTTGAGTAGCACAGTGGTCGTGTAGGAATGTGGAAAGGCTTAGTGTGGATTAGAGTGTTGTAGAGTCAAGTGGAGTGGCTGGTAGTGGAGTAGAGTGAAGTAGTATATTGTAGAATAGAGTGGAGCAAAGTGGCATAGAGTGAGTTGCATAGAGCGTCATAGAGCAGTGTTTTAGGGTGGCATAGTGGAGTAGGGTGTTGTAGAATGAAGTGGCATAAAGTGGAGTAGAGTAGGGTTTAATGGAGTAGAGTGTAGTGCCGTAGATTGGCCCTGAGTGAAGTGGCAAAGTACAGTGGTGACAGTAGAATGGTGTAGAGTGCAGTGGCATAGAGTGCATTGGTTTTGAGTAAAGTTGACTGGAGTGCATTGATATAAAATGCAGTGACCTAGAGTAGTGTGATGGCATAGAGTGGAGTGGTGCAGAGTTGATTTCATTGGAGTAGAGTGCAGTGGCGTAGAATGCAGTGGCATAGAGTAGATTCTTTTCAGAGTAGAGTGAAGTCATGGACAGTAGAGTGTCCGAGTGTAGAATAGAGTGGAGCAAAGTTGCATAGAGTGAGTTGCAGGGTAGAGTGGAGTGGAGTGGTGCAGTGTAGAGTGCAGAGGCATAGGTTGCAGTGGCTTAGGGTAGAGTGGTTTAGAGTGCAGTGGTGCAGAATAGATTAGAGTGGGGTGGAGTGATGCAGAATGCAGTGACGCAAAGTAGAGTGGTGCAGAGTAGAATAGTGTGGGGTAGAGTGCAGTGACAGAGTGCAGTGGTGGAGAGTGCCACAGAGCACAGTGGTGTTGAGTGCAGTGGTGCAGAGTAGTTGGTGTACAGTGCATTGGTTTTGAGTAAAGTGGTGTTGAGGGCATTGGTGTAGAGTGCAGTGGTTTATAGTGGAGTGGTATAAAGCTCAGTGAAGTAGAGTGCAGCAGAGTACAGTGCAGTGGTGTAGAGTAGATTGTTTCAGAGTGAAGTGGCGTGGTGGGGTGCAGGGTAGAGTGGAGTGGTGAAGGGTAGAGTGGAGTGGCATCAAGTAGTGGCCTACAGTGCCTTGTCATAGAGTGCAGAGGCATAGAGTACCGTGTTGGAGAGTAGAGTGGAGTGGCCTAGACTTGGGTGGTGTAGAGTGTAGTTGTGCTTAGAAGAGTGGGATAGAGTGCCCTGGCATATGGTCAAGTGTCAAATATATTTAAAAAGGACATGTATTTTATTTAATCAAAAAACATTTTGGGATTGATTTCATACCAGGTTAAAAATATTGTACACAAAACACAATAAAAACCCATTTAACTTGTACAAGGGAAATGCAGTAAAATAAATTCATACAACAACGATCATGACCCGCATAATCACAAAAATAGACAGAAACAAGTAAGACGTGTAATTCGTGCAATACAATTGGTACACTCAATATCCTATATCACCACTCAGTATTACATGAAGATGAAATCTATGATTATACTGCAGTGCCGGACTCCTGAGTTGTACACTGGAAGTGCGTCGACGCGTTTTGATGGAATACAATGATTTACACCATCTTTTTCAAGACTAATGTTTCCATCTGTCAAAAGAGCAGGGTCATAGTTTCCCCCTTGCGAACAATCTAAAAGGCGTGACTCGCTGAGCCGCTCCCAGTTCTGTTGCTTATCGCTCTATGTCCTATGGCGCGGGATGTTCCGACACTTAAGGAAATGCAATCTTATTTGCTCAAATGTCAAGCACGCGGTCTGATATAAACGTTTTTCTAAGTAGGCCCACTATTCTTCTATTTTCATGAATGTAAGGGGTCACTTCCAATGGCGTGCTGCTCTGAAGAGTGAACAATTACTCTTCGTAAAATAGCGGTCCCTGTGGTGTGAGACACGACGGGCCAATGCTCGGATTAAAATTCACGGGTCCCGGAAGGCTTCTTAGCTCAGGCGGGTGTGGCGTCTCGTATGGGGTTCCGCGTTACATGCATGCATCCGATGCAACGCGGAACCCCATACGAGACGCCGCACCCGCCTGAGCTAAGAAGCCTCCCAGGACCCGTGAATTTTAATGGTGCAGAGCAGAATGCCGTGGTGTGGAGTGATGCAGAGTAAAGTGAAGTGGGGTAAAGTGAAGTAAGTACACTGTGGTAAGGTACTGCTACTACAGACAACACATCTTCAATTGAAATGACCATTACATTTGCACAGACGTACAGCTTTACTGATAAAGTATGCAGCGCACAAACGATAATGTGTGGAAATGTCATCATCTAGTGTATTGATTTGTTTTGATCGTATTAAAATGTTTGTTTCCACCACACTTCAGAATAACTCAATTTGCTTCATTTGTGCTTTTATAATTCTAAAATATCTGCACTGTTCATTTACAGGCATTTACATTTTTTTATGTGCTAGAAAAACATGCTACAGCCTTCCTCAAGCACACCCCCTGTAGCCAGCATGAGTGTCACATAAATCCTCTCACTTGATGTCTGAGAAAGAAAACTACACACAGAGCTCCCTGGAAGATAGAGCCTGACATTTGATCTCTGTCTTTGAATGCTCAGCAAATGTGTCAAGACCCAACAATGGAAGCTATCTCATCAGGGCAATACTTGGACTTCAGATGGCCACAGTAATATGACCTTATGTGAGGTATAGTTAAATGTGTGGCATTTTGATTCTCAAGGAAACTGAAGATTTTTGCATGGACATTTTTCATTTAAGCATTGTTCTGCCACGTTAGGTTTATTAGAGGGACCATGCAAGCTGGCACTAACCGTTCTCTGTACACATAATTTTCTGAGTGCTTCGCTGTTACTGATATTTTAAGGAGCCTCGTAAGCAGTATAAACTAATTACAGTGTGTAATGCAGGCGAAGTCCTCGCACTGATGGACCATTTGATGGCTGAGGATTATGGTTCGGGCTGTAATTAATCAGAGGCAGTAGGCCTAGCTCCTGTTTCTCCTCGATGAACTGCACGCACTCCTCACATACTACTACTACTTCTTCCAGGCAATCACGAGAGAAGGTCAGTCATTACTGGCGCCAAAGCAAGGGTACACCACCTCGCGGATTAGGCAGCATTTGCGATTGTGACAGCACTATATGATAGAGACATCTAGCCACAGATTCCTTAACTTTGAATTCTCTCCAGGTGCCAGTCTGGAACTGGACATTTTTCAGCAGTACCTCTGTGCGCCAGGGAACCGTGTTGTACTGCTCCGCAATTACATTGTCTCTGGACATGACGTCAGTGGAGGCCTATAAGTCCCCTCCAGCGCACGGACATCAGTTTCTTCTTTTCCGCGCTATAACGCTGACCCACTTAACGCCTATTATGTCTGGAACAGTGTGCCGATGCCTTCTCGCTTTAAAACGTGTGAGACCTGTACACGGCATATGTCTGCAACGGATCCACATACCAGTTGTATGTGGTGCTTGGGAGAGCACCACGACTCAGAGGAGTGCGACGCCTGTCTGAAGTTGAAGCCAAAGTCATTACGGGATCATCTGATGAAGTTGCTATCCGCGCGGCTGTCCCGTTTGGAATCAAAGTGGGCTGATCTCCTCTCCTCTTCTAAAGATTCTGCTCGGGGCAGGTCGAGAAGCTGTTCCCGTGGATGTCGCTCATCCAGGAGCTGTTCTCGAGGGCATCACAAGTCGAAGTCTAGGAACTCGCACCAGAAGGGATCGAAGTCACAGAGGCCCTCGGCCTCGTGAAGTTGTGATGCTAGTGCCAGTTCCTCCCGGTCCCTGCCGATGGCCGGTGCCCAGGAGTCGACCCCGAGTTTTCCTCCATATCCTGGTGAGGGGGTGACTAGATCCCAAATGAAAGTGTATTTCTAGGATTTACAAGCCTTTTTGGGTCCCAAAGAGGTTAAGGGAACTCTGATTAGATGTTTGCTTGTGGGTTTACCCTCAGTGCCGATTGAGGACCTTGACTCTGTAGCTGGAGTCGCTGCGACATCTGGAAGCAGCCCAGTGCAGCTTCCTGCTATGACGTCGGTGGTGTCCGCAGAGGGTGACTTGGCACTGCCTCGAAGCTGTGAGACACCGATAACATCTGTGGTGGTGGACATGGATACAACACCTTTTCTTGCCACTAAGGCTCCTGTTTCATCTCCTCTATTCCATCTCCTCTATTCCATCTCCTCTACAAATTGAGGATGAGACTTCTTTTGTTGCCATTTCCCCAGTGTTGCAGGACGAGCCTGTAGATGCTGGTAGTATTGAACATTTGGGTGCTCTCGGCCAGCCACATGTAGTAGGTACTTTGGTTTTCGGTGGGGATGTCAGTTTACAACCGTCCCTTACCTACGATTTGCTTTCACCTCCTACAATAGCTACAGAGGCTAGTGCAGCTTTTGCTAGTGTCATTAAATGGGCTGCTGACATTTTAAAGCTGCAGCTTCCTGTTGTGACTTTGCCCTCTGTTCCTTTATTGGATCTGCTCCATCAAGGAGGCACCGGGGTTGATCCTTTGCTTCCTATTGGAGAGTCACTATACAACATTCTTTTGGGGACATGGACAAAAACAACGTCAGGAGTCTCTGTTGACCGTGCCATTGCACACCATCATCGACCTACTCCAGATGACCCTGTTTCTCTCTCAGCACCCTTAGGCTAGAGGGCTTGTTGTGCAGGTAGCTTCGGATTCGTGGAATTTGGAAATTCCTCCTTTGCTTCCACCCAGCAGGGAGTCTCGGTGGTTGGAAACCAAAATTTGTTTGCTTCCACTAGTCCGGCCCTAATGTCTTTGAACATGTCATGTGTGTTTGGAAGGCTTCCTTTGCCCTATGGGTTTCAGTCGACCTTCTACTTCCTTCTCTTCCAGAAGAAGTTAGAGCTGAACTCTTTCAGCTGGTACAGGATGGTCGTGAAATGTCTACGTTCACTATCAGGTCGGCTATGGACACTATGGATTCCGTAGGTAGAGCTATGGCTAGATTGATAGCTTTAAGGCGGCACGCTTGGCTGTGTGTTTCTAGTTTCCTCAAGAATGTTCAGGAGAGCCTAAAGGACTTGCTTTTGGATGGTCTCAATGTATTCAATAGCAATGCTGATTCTGCTGTCCAGTGCGTCATGGCAGGCAACCTGTGATTAGACTTCATTGGGTCTTGTTTATGTTGTTCTAGGATGTCCACATCTGTGGTCTCTGTGTTCTGGTTTTCATGACATTGATCGTGTGGAAGTGTAAGCACTTCTTTGGACTTATGGTAGACTATTACTCTTCAGGTTTTAGTCTTTACTTCCCCGATAGGGTTTGCAGCTGGATAGCTGGTCCTATTTCTTTTCCATTATCTCTGATAAAGAGCTGGGCTCAAGAGACTATACCCCTTTTTATGGGTATATGTTTACACTATGTGTAGTACTGGTTTGCTATTGTTATAGCTCTTCAGGAGTACTACCTTGGTAGAGTCTTTCTTTACTGTAAATTCTGTCTGTTATACCGCTGTGTCCTCCTCTGACTTCGTATTATGTTCTTCGAGGGCTATTGTAGTGAGCAAGCGCTCTATTTTCTTCTTGTGATAGCCTTTCACAGGGTTCTGTTACATTTTCACGCATGGTTTTTTCCAAACCTGTGGCTTTTGTGCAATCTGTTTCGCTTCCTGAGTCTTTCTTTGAGTGCATCAGAGCTTTGAAGATGTTTATCAGTTGGCACGTTCTCTAGTTCACGATTCACATTTTGCATCCTTCGAAAGCTATTTGCTTGTGAGTTCTTTCTTTAGGGTATAGAACAGCTTCTAGTATAAACATGATTTTATTAACCCAGGACAGCCAATATCTACCCATGCTGCATACCTACCCTTGCTCCACATTGTGGGGCGGTATACTTATCCCTGCTCCATGCCGTGGTATGGTATTTTGGCAACGGTTGCGTTTGGGCCACCTTGCCCCAAGTTATCATAAATTGGTACGTTCACCCTTCTAGCGAAGGTTCTTGGTATATGTAGTTGTTTTCTTCTGACAAATCACATATACTGTTGTGGAGTGGCAGCCCCCCGCCCGCCATGCCCCTCTCCCCCGTTTTATGGGGCGGTGTAATTTTTTTTACCAAATCTCTCATTTCAGGGATGTTATGTGTGATGATATATGGAGCATACATATTACTACATGTGGCTGTGTTTCTCATATTGTCTTGCCTCACTGGTATTGTAGGTGCCTGTTGGTGACAAGGCTGTACCTCTATTTAAACTGCACTTTATGTTGCCCCTTTTTGCTACAGCCTCTTTTTTTTTTTAAAGGGCAAAAGAAAAGAATAGAATTTTCTTTTTGCTTACCTTGGTATTCAGAGCTTTTTGAGACTCAAGGTATGTTCTGTCTTTTGAACCTTAATACTGTAGTGGGCAAGTTTTATATGCCTCTGCGTTCTTGCAGTATTCATTGGCCAGTAGGATTCTGTGAAGGGATGGGCCAGCAGGAGTATCTGTTGATACACTTCTGTTTGTGTGCAAGGCATGTGTGCTCTAGATACTCATGCTTTGCATACTCCTGCCATTTCGGTCTGGGACAGGATGTTGTAAGTAGTTTTTCTTCAAAGAAGTATATATATATATATATATATATATATATATAAAATTCACTGAAAAAACCATAGGTTATAGACCATATATAGTTAGGAATTAGCATTTAAAAAACCTTTTTTTACTCACACAAAACCATTGAAATTCCATATATAGTTAGTTGCACTAACTATATATCGCGCACCCGCAATCCACTGCTGATCATGTCACATATTACATCATTCATGACATGGTCAGTGACATCACTGATGACATCACTGATGACATCTCAAATGACAGTGGAAGTATACGTGTCTGGACGAAGGATTTAGTAGGTGCATGACTGAATGTATGAGTGAGTGATTAAATGTGTCTCACTGAGTGCATGGGTTAGTGACTAAACTGTCTTAATTTGTGCATCATTATGTCTGTTGTTCTGTAAACTGCTGCATGTGTTGATCAGTAGCTATATGAGTAACTATATGGGTTATTGATTGATTGTCCAAGTATTTGTATGGGACACTGAGTGTGTGTGTGGCTGGCTGGGAGGTGTGTGACTCTGTGCAGATCAATGTGTACTTGTATCAATGATTGTATAAGAGAGTAAGTATGTGTTAGTATATGTTTGAAAATGTAAGGTGCTCTATGTTTAACTGTATAGACAAGAAAATGGAAGTGTGATTGATTCTTTACAGGACTGACTAGGTGTGTGAGTAACTCCATGGATGAGTGGCAGAGTGTGAGTGTCTGTATAGGTGTATGAGTGCATATGATAGTGTTGTAAAGATGAGTGATGGTATGTATGAATGATTGTATGGGTGAATGAGTGAATGTGTGTGTAGACGTAGGAATCAGTGAGTGCGTATGTAGTAACTAGTATTGGTGTGTCTATGGTTTCAAAAATTATACTCTGTATTTAACACTGGGTGTAACAGAGGTTATTAAAATGTGAGGAGATGCATTGTATTGTCACATGAATGATATCATCAGTAATGTGGTCATTGATGTCAAATGAGATGTCATCAGTGATGTCATTTGAGATGTCATCAGTGATGTCATCAGTGATGTCACTGACCATGTCATGAATTATGTAATATGTGACATGATCAGCAGTGGATTGCGGGTGCGGGATATATAGTTAGTGCAACTAACTATATATGGAATTTCAATGGTTTTGTGTGAGTAAAAAAAGGTTTTTTAAATGCTAATTCCTAACTATATATGGTCTATAACCTATGGTTTTTTCAGTGAATTTTCAAGGTTTTGTAAATGCTAATTCCTAACTATATATGGTCTATAACCTATGGTTTTTTCAGTGAATTTCATTGGTTTTTTAAAAGCTAATATCTATATCTGTAAAATATATTCTTTATTACGTGACGTATCACGTAGCCACGTGAGACGCCTCATGACACGTCGCATAACCGTGACGTATCGGCTCTGCAGCGCAAACAAAACCCGTAACGTAAGCGCGCCGGAGCACGCTTACAGATATAAATATCTTTTTTAACCTTAATTAGCCAAAATCCACACGTGCACATATCTTGAGGCCTTGCAAAGGCACATCAAACAAACAGTCCCTACAATTTTTCAAAGTTTTCTTGATAATCTATTCCATTATTTTTTTTTTTACTGTTTCTCTTGTTACGCTTACCGGGACGCTACCCGGTACGCGAACCGGACGCTCCAAAAACACAAGATGGCGGACTCCCGTTACGCTGCCGGTTAGCTGCCCGGTTCGCGTACCGGGAAGCGCCTCTACCGCGAAAAATCGCAAATTTTTTTTTTTTTGCCCCGTGGGGGACTTTAATATCCCCCTCATCAATCCTAGGGGGTCAAAAGGGGTTTACCTTGCCCCCTTTCCTTCATTTACCTCTTCGTTTTTCACCACATCTTGTCTCTCGAACCTACCGAGAAACAAGATGGCGGCCGCTCCGGACTGTTTACAATGTTGACAGCTACGCTGCCGGTTAGCTGCCCGGTTAGCTGCCCGGTTCGCGTACCGGGACGCGCCTCTACTGCGAAAATTTTTATTTTTTCCCCCGCGGGGCACTTTAATATCCCCCTCATCAATCCTAGGGGGTCAGGAGGGGTCTACCTTGCCCCCTTTCCTTCATTCTCCCCTTCGTTTTTCACCACATCTTGTCTCTCGATCCTACCGAGAGACAAGATGGCGGCCGCTCCGGACTGTTTAGAATGTTGACAGACACCGGAGAGCCAATCAGCTTCGCTTCGCGAAGTTCCGTTACGCGTCAGGTACGCGAACCGGGGCGCTGCCCGGAGCGCGCTTACAGATATATATCTTTTTTTGAAGGTTAATTTCTCAAAATCCACTGGAGCACATATCTTGAGACCTAGCAAAGGCACATCGGGCTAACAGTCCCTACAATTTTGCCAAGTTTCGTGCAAATCCATTCAGCCGTTCGGGCTAAAAGTGAGGCCAACCGCCCTATGGAAATTAACATGGGAAAAACACGTTTTGGGACCCCCCTTTTTTCTCAGCCCCCCCCTTGACAAACCCCCCCCAAATTTTCAGTGGCTGCTCAGAAACAAAATGTTCCATTTTCCTGAAAATTTCAGCCAATTCCGTCCACAAACGCCAAAGTTATTAGACATAGAATTTTCAAAAATCCCATAGAGAAAAAATCCTAACTATATATACCTACTGGCGACCGCCAGTAGGTAATATATATATATATAAAAACAATCAGGAAGCCAATTCGAGACGAAACCACACGAATTTGATCTGCTTACATTCGATTTATTTAACAGCTTGCCAGCATGCTCACAGTCTGTAGTGCATTTCCAAGAAATAAAACGCCGGACGCGTTTCAGGAGTGAGATTCCCTTCTTCAGCGGCGTGGTTCTCAAAACAGGAAAGTGCTTGAAGTTTGCGCATTGTTTTTAAGTAGTTCCTGCCCCAATGGGCGTGGCCTGGTATGGCCTTTTGGGATCTGTAGTGCGCTGTTGTTTTACCCCAGTGGGTGCAATTTCTCTGTTAGTGATTTTCACCAATATTATTGTCCATGTGGATAGAAGTGCCTCACAGCCGGTGCCTGCCCTGCTTCGTAGCTGTCAATTTCGGCATCACTGGAGCCCTCCTGTAGAGCGCCAGATCGTTCGTCCCATTACTGAAACCCTCATGGTGTCAGCTTGGACCCGCATAGCAGTGGGCTTCGTCTCACGACCGGGCCGGCCGTCGTAATACAAAAACAATCAGGAATATATATATATATATATATATATATATATATATATTCACTAAAAAAAACATAGGTTTCAGGCCTTATATAGTTAGGAATTAGCATTTAAAAAACCTTTGAAATTCACTGAAAAAACCATAGGTTTCAGGCCTTATATAGTTAGGAATTAGCATTTAAAAAACCTTTAAAATTCACTCAAAAAACTATAAGTTTTAGGGGTGTTATAGTTAGCTGGACATTTCACTCATACAAAACCATTGAAATTGCTCCTATATAGTTAGTTGTACTAACTATATTTCGCGCCCCCGCAATCCACTGCTGATGATGTCACATATTACATCATTCATGACATGGTTAGTGACATCACTGATGACATCTCAAATGACATCACTGATGACATCATCCACGTGACAATCACATACACCAGTAAAATATTTCATCACTCTTTGTAAAATACAGAGTATCATATTTGAATCCATTGTTACAGCAATACAAATGAAGAAGTTCTGTTGTACAGAACGAAACGTGTCGGCTGGCTGTGGTACATAAACTTAAGGAAAATAAAAGCATTTGAATATACACCAAGATTCAGCGCTTCAATAAGGACTCTAACTGATATGATTTGATTGGACTTATTGTGCAAGTGGTGCTGTGCCAAACTTTGGAATATTCTCCACTACTCTCTACTACTTACTCTCTCCTACTCCACTACTCTCTAATACTCACTCTCTACTACTCATTCTCTACTACTCTACTACTCTCTCTCTCTCTACTACTCACTTCCTACTACTCCCTATCTACTACTACTCACTACTACTCACTCTCTACAACTCACTCTTTACTACTCACTCTCTACTACTCACTCGCTACTTCTCACTCTCTACTACTCTCTACTACTCACTCTCTACTACTCACTCTACTACTCACTCTACTACTCACTCTCTACTCACTCTCTACTACTCACTCTCTACTACTCACTCTCTACTACTCACTCTCTACTATTCTCTACTACTCACTCTACTACTCTCTACTACTCACTCTCTGAACTCTCTCTACTGCTCTCTACTACTCTCTCTACTCTCTATTACTCACTCTCTACTCTCTACTTCTCTCTCTACTAGTCTCTACCGCTACACCTCTACCTCTCTACCTCTACACCTCTACCTCTCTACACGCACACATATACACATATATATATATGCATACGCATTTATATATATGTATGTGTATATATATATACATACATATATAAACATATAATCTGTATTTCTATATATATACAAATATAAATGCATACATACATATACATGTTATTTACATGAAAGTTTAAAAAACACTAATAAAAGCAAAGCTAAAAAGCCACCTCATTACAAACAGAATGGCTTTAACTTAAACGAGGGCGAGATATATTGCATTTTCAATGCTTGTTTACTTTGGTTCCATCAAGAAGGCATTCAGATGTGTCACACATTTGCCATAAATTCTGAATGTTAGCACTCTAGTTGCTCATTAGATCACTGTAGTAAAGCTACTGCTCATCAGGGAAGTCTGCTGCTGGTATTCAAAGTGCACGTTTCAGTCTGCATGTCAGAATTATTTTAATGAAATTGAAGAGGATTTAAGAAGTCACTCAAAATGTGCCCTAATTTTTCTTTCTGAAGCACTAATCATACTTTCTATGGCACAATGAACCCCCTCATTTTGTTTCTTTTTAAATTAAATGTTTTCAGACTTACCACTTCATTCCAATCAAGATGGCTTCTGGTGTGCCATACTTTTGTCATAAGTAAGACTGTTAGCGCTCTAGTTGTTCTTTAGAACACTCTGGGACATTCTGTCATTGGGCTATACTTGGGCTACATCTGGGTGATATTTGGGCTACATTTGGGCTCTTTTGTCTCTGGTGGCCATCTTGGGAGACTGCATGTCAGAATTTTTAAATGAAATAGAAGAGGATTTGAGAAGTCACTCAAAATGTGCCCTAATTTTTCTTTCTGCAGCACTAATCATACTTTCTATGGAAAAATATACCCCCTCATTTTGCTCCTTTTTAAATTAAATGTTTTAAGAGTTACCACTTTATTTCAATCAAGATGGCTTCAGGTGTGCCATACCTTTGTAATAAGTAGGACTGTTAGCGCTCTAGTTGTTCTTTAGAACACTCTAGGAGGCTGCAGTAGAACACAAAGGAATCAACTGACAGTCTCTGTCCTTGTTGGATGTACATGTTTTACTGAGAATGTCAGACTTCATTCTCACATGACTGAGAAAGATAATGTGAATTTACAGAAAATGTGCTTTCAGTTTAGCTTATAGATCCCCTTCCAAACCACTGTGGGAAAAGCATGAGATAATAGTTTTCTTTCAAACATGATTCATGATATCCCAGCAGAAGGCTTTTTCACATGGTAAAATCACCTTAGAACACACCACAATTCCTAAAATGAGTATGGTACCATCAACAAATGATTTATAATGTAACTAAATTCCTAAAACCCTCTATTAACTACAATGCTTTTTAATGTGGTGCTATCATGTATATTGGTCTCAAGATGGCTGCCAACACTTCTTGGATGAAGTGCTGACAGCCAATCAGATCAGATGTGTGGTTAGGCTCCGCCCAGATATGTATGTGTTTTTGAAGTTAATGTTCATAAAAACCACTGGAGCAATTTTCACCAAATATAGCAAAGGCACTTCTGCGTACCAGTCCCTACAATTTTGCCAAGTTTGGTGTAATTCTGTTCAGCGGTTCGGGCTGTAGACTTGTCAGAACGTCCTATGGAAATTAACATGGGGAAAACACGTTTTGGCACCCCCCTTTTTTCTCAGCCCCCACTTCACGAATCCCCCCGAAACTTTCAGGGAAGGATCGCAGCGGAGCTGGCCAAAATTTTGGAAAATTACACGCAAATTCTTCAACCGTCGCCAAAGTTGTTCCCAATAGAATGTTGCGGATTTCCTATGGTAGCCAATCCTAACTATATATACCTACTGGCTATCGCCAGTAGGTAATATATATATTCACTGAAAAAACATAGGTCTTACACACGTTATAGTGAGCTGCACATTTCACTCATACAAAACCTTTGAAATTCCACAGTTATAGTTAGTTCAGCTAACTATAACTCGCGCGACCGCAATGCACTGCTGATGACGTCACATATTACATCACTCATGACATGGTCAGTGACATCACTCATGACATCACTGATGACATCTCAAATGACATCACTGATGACATCATCCAGTGAATGTGTGTCTTTCTGAAAAATAAATATTTTTTATATATAAATATCTAAAGGTCGATGGAAGAATAAATCGGTAAATAAGTGTGTAAATTGATGTTTTTATGGTAAAATTGATTGTATAACTGACTTATTAAGTATATCTTAGTGAATAGATGTATTAGCGAGTAATGTTTAAATATTTAAATATCTGTATCAGTGTCTCACTTTGTATATGAGTGGTTGCATGGGTTGGTGAGTAGCTACATGAGTGTACATGGGTTATTAGTTGTTTTTTTGAGTATCAGAATGAGTGTCTCTATGGTTTGGTGGGGGGTATTACTTAGTGCACAGATGCATGAATGACTGACTCACTGTTTTTATGTGTTTTGAAGACAGCTTGTGTGCAGGAATGTATGGGTGGATGAGTGTGTGTTAGTGAGTGAATGACTGTCTCAATAGTATCTTTATGAGTAACTACATATGTTTAAACTAGTATATGTGAGTATTGATGTATATAAGTGAGTATATGTGAGAGTGAGAGATTGGAAGAGTTCCTGTATAAATAGGTATGTGTTTCTATAAGTGATTGTTTAAGAGAGTATGTGTACGTTTCTGTAGAAGGAAGTGTAGTGGTGTGTGTATAGCTATATATGCAAGTAAATGGATGTTTGATAGTTTATTTGCATGTGTGAGTATGTGTGTGAGTAACTCTATGGATGAGTATCGGTGTGTAACAGGATGTATAGGTGTATGAGTACATATTATGAGTGAGTACTTGTATGAGTGACTATATAGAACTGTTGGTGGATGTGTATGTAGATGTTGGAATTACTGAATAGGTTCTTGTAACGGGTATTGGTATCTCCATTTTTTGAAAATTGTAGTTTCTATTTTTGGCTATGGGTATCAAAGGTTATATTGGGGTGAGAGGAGGTCTGCCACTCTCACAAGGATGATGTCATCAGTGATGTCACTGACCATGTCATGAGTGATGTAATACGTGACGTCATCAGCAGTGCATTGCGGTCGCGCGAGTTATAGTTAGCTGAACTAACTATAACGGTGGAATTTCAAAGGTTTTGTATGAGTGAAATGTCCAGCTAACTATAACGTGTGTAAAACCTATATTTTTTTCAGTGAATTTCTAAGGTTTTTTAAATGCTAATTCCTAACTATAACGTGTGTGAAACCTATGGTTTTTTCAGTGAATTTGCAAGGTTTTTTAAATGCTAATTTCTAACTATATCTAGTCTGAAACATGGTTTTTCAATGAATTTCAAAGTTTTTAACATGCTCATTTTTATATTTTTTAAATATTTATTTTTCACAAACTGCCTTTGTATATTATAATGGATTAACTGTATCCAGTAATATGCAATAGCACAGCTAATTTTTATGTTTTGGTTAAAGTTGAACAGTATAGTCTACATCTTCAATCAACAATAACCACTCGAATTTATTTACTTTTTTTTGTGTGATTTATTTCACCGTGCGCGCACCTGCAATTTGTTTGTTTTAAAAAAAAAAAAAAATTTTTTTTTGCTCTTTGGGGTCCTTCAGGGATCCCCAGAGAAAGCCTAGGGGGTCAGGGAGTTTCTTCCCTGCCTTCTTTTTACGTTTTGAAACTTTTTTGAAAATCGGGCAAAACGACATTTTGAAGCGACGTTCGCGCACCCTGTGCGCGCACATCAAGTCATGTGACTCGAAAACAACACTTTTGATTGGTTTATAGTAGTTACTGTTCCAGAATCTTCAAAAATCCCACCCACTTCCCTCACTATCTGTTTCACTCTCTTGGGGGAAGGACCTTTCCAGCTTTATTCAAGGATTGTTCCAGAGATTTCAAAAGATGGCAGAAATAATGGATTCCTCTTCTGAATCAGATGTCCAGGAACATCAGACGTCTGTAAAGAAGACCAAACAATCATTCATTTGGCAATTTTTTATATATCCACAGGGGCAGAAAAAAGTAAATGCCCCAAAGGTGATATGCACCATTTGTGGATCTGTCCTCTCAAGGGGAAACCCTCAAAAGAAGTATTCCTTCTCATTTTATACTATGATAAGGCACGTGAGGAATGTGCACCATGCACATTACGCACAGGCTTCAACCAGAGCCCTCGCGTCTCAACTACCATCTGCTGTGCCCAGCACATCAACAGGACCACCTTATACCTTACCATCTACATCAGCATTGGATATACGCCCGATCCTGAGCAGAGTGAACATGAGGTGCAATATGTGCAATGAGATACTCTGCTACGGGGAGCAGAGCCTCAACTTAATCGAAATTAAAATTGTGCAGCCAAAGAGTGACTGAAACAAGGGGACTATGGGTAGGGGAGTGAAAGAGTAAGGGAATGGCAGTAAAGAAAGGCAAGTGAGGTAGGGGGAGTGAGAAAAAAAGGGGAGCATGGGACGTACACAGGGAAGGGGAGTAAGAGATGGACAGGGAGAAGTAGATCAGGGTAAAGGGAGTAAAGGTGAGAGAAGTGGAGTGATGGTGAGAGAAGGGGTATAAAGATGAGAAAAGGGGGGTAAGTGAAAGGTGGAGAGTGAGGGAGAGAGAAGTGGAGTGAAGGGATGAAGGGAGTTAGGAAAGCAGAGTGAGAGAAGGGGAGTCAGGATTTCAATGAGGAATGGAGAGTGAAGGAGAGAGGGTAAGAGACTGGAAAAGACGATGGGTGTGAGATACAGACAGGAGGTAGTGGGGTAAGGGGAGTGACGGTGAGTGAAGGACAGTGACACTTACGGAAGGTGTATGAGGGTGAGGGAAGGGAAATGAGAGAGAAGGAAGGAGATTAAAAGAGAGGAAAGGGGACTGACAGATAAAGTAGGAGTGAAGGAAAAAGAAAGAGAGACAGGAAGGGTGAGGGAGAGAATGAGAGAGAGTAAGAGAGAAAGAGAGAGAGAAGAAGTGACTGAGAGGGAATAAGGCGGTTACACTGAGTGAGACAGAGGAACAGAGAGAGAGAGAGAAATGGAATAAAGGACAGTGGGGAACTAAAGGAACTTCATAATCTGACTCAAATGTGAAGTTTGCTGAAGAGCAGCCATGTGGTAACAAGACCCAGGAGTTCTTTGTCTGGAAGTTTTTCACCTTTTCAGAGGGGCACAAGAAAGTAAATGCACCAATGTTCACCTGCAAAATGTGTGGTAGTGAGCTATCTAGAGCATACCGAAAGAAACACTAGTCTTTTAGTATACACATATTGATTAGACACATACAAAATTTATAAATGTACATTCTAACAACTATGCAAGGGCATCTACCCAAACCCTTGCAGCAAACCCTCCAGTTGCTGTTCCCAGCACTTCATCTGCAGGACCATCTCCTTCATCGACTGCTCTGAATATCTGACCACGTTTCACCAATGTCAACATCCGATGTAATTTCTGCAATGAGATTCTTTGTTATCTGTTAACTGAATAGGAGTTAAGTAGTTAGAGTGAGTGAGATAGAGGTAGAGAGAGAGAGAAAGAAGGATATAAAAAAGAGTGAGAGTAAACGAAGGGGAATAAGTAAGATGGAGTGAGGGTGTGATGAAAGAGGAATAAAGAAAGGAAACAGGGAAGGGAAGTGACAGAAGCAGAGTGAAGGGGACTGAGGAAGAAGGAGTGGGAAAAGTGAAGTGGTGAAAAATACAGATAGGATGAAGTTCAGAGGGAGAAAGTGAATGATGATGAGTGAACAACAGTGATAGGGAAGTAGTAAGTGGAAAGATGGGTGAGGGAGAAGGAACAAAATTAAGACACAGGGAAAGTGAGTGAGGAATAGAAGAGGAGTGATAGAAAGAGAGAGAATAGGAGTTTAATGGTAAAAGAAAGAGAAGGACAGAGTGGGAGACAGGGAGAGCAAATAACTGAGAAGCAGTGAGCCATTGAGACTGAGTGACACAAATGGAAACAGGGAGAGAAAAATGGATTAAACAAAAAGAAAGGGAAGGAATAAGTGAAGGGGAGTAAGTAAGATGGAGAGAGGGAGTGAGGAAAGGGGAGGGAGGGAAAGTGACTGAGAGAAAAGTACTAAGGGTGAGTGAAAGGCATTAACACTGAGAAAAGTGGTATTAGGAATATGAAAGGGAATGAGAAAGAACAAAGGAGATTAAGAGAGGAAAGAGGACTGAGGGATAAAGTAGAAGTCAAGGAAACAGAAAGAGTGAGGGAGAGAGAGAGATAGAGTGAGAGAAAGAGAGGGAGAGTAAGTGACTGAGATGGAGTAAAGTGGTTACACTCAGTGAGACAGAAAAAGATACGGAGAGAGAAATGGAGTGAAGGAGAGTGGGGGTGTAAAGAAACTTCATCATCTGACTCAGATGTGGAGTTTGTTGAAGAGCAGACACGTAGTAAGAAGACCAAGGTGTCCTTTATCTGGAAGTTTTTTTCCTTTCCAGACACAAGAAAGTATATGCAACAAAGTTCACCTGCAAAATCTGTGGTAGTGTGCTATCTAGAGCACACCAAAAGACACACTAGTCTTTTAGTATAGACACATTGATTACACTCGTAAAAAATGTAAAAATGTACATTCTAACGATTATGCAAGGGCATCTACCCAAACCCTTGCAATGAACCCTCCAGTTGCTGTTCCCAGCACTTCATCTGCAGGAGCATCTCCTTCATCGACTGCTCTAAATATCGGGCCACTTTTCACCAATGTCCACCTCCAATGCAACTTCTGCGATGATATTCTTCGTTATCTGTCAACTAAGAAGTAGTAAAGCAGTTACAGTAAGTAAGACAGAGGTAGACAGAGAGAAAAAAATAAATTAAAAAAAAGTGAGGGAGTAAACGAAGGTGAGTTAGTGAGATAGAGTGAGGGTTTGACGAAAGAGGAGTAAAGGAAGAAAAGTGAGAGAAGCAGAGTGAGGGGGAGTGACAAAAAAGAAGCGGGGAAGTAAAGTGGTGAAAAATACAGATAGGATGAAGTGCAGAGAGAGAAAGTGAATGATAGTGAGTGAACAACAGTGATAGATAGGGAAGTAGTATTAGGAAGAGAAAAGATGAGGGAGAAGGAACAAAATTAAGAGACAGGGAAAGTGAGTCGAGAATAGAAGAACAGTGATGGAAAGAGAGAGGATAAGAGTTTAAGGGTAAAGGAGAGAGAAGGACAGCGTGAGAGACAGTGAGAGGGAGAGCAAAGAACTGAGAAGGAATGAGCCAGTGAGACTGAATGACAGAGACAAACAGGGAGAGAAAAATGGATGCAAATAAAAATGACGGAAGGAATAAATGAAGGGGAGTAAGTAAGATAGAGTGTGGGAGTGAGGAAAGCGGAGTGAGGCAAGGTGACTGAGGGAGAAGTACTGAGGGTGAGTGAAAGGCAGTAACACTGAGGAAAGAGAATGAGAGAGAAGGAACAAGATTAAGAGAGAGGAAAGAGGACTGAGGGATAAAGTAGGAGTGAAGGAAACAGAAACAGAAAGACAGGAAGGATGAGAGAGAGCAAGACAGAGAGAGAGTAAGAGAGAAAGAGAGGGAGAGCAAGTAACTGAGAGGGAGTTGGGTGGTTAGACTGAGTGAGATACAGGGAGAGCGGGAGAGAGAAAAGGAGTGAAAGGAAGTGTGGGACTAAAGGAATGGGAGTAAGCAAAATTGAATGAGGAAAGAGGACTAAGGGAAAGGGACTGATAGAGTGAGCTAAAGAAAGTGAGGGGAGTGCGAAAATTGGAGTGAATGAAAGACTGAGGGATGATATGAAGAAAAATCAGTAAGGAGAGGGAACGACTTAAGGAAGAGAATTGAGCAAAAGGAAGTGAGGGAGTGAGAGAAATGGAGTGAGTGAAGATCAGTGAGGGTTAATGTTATGGAGAGAGAGTAAGGAGGGAGTGAGAAGAGACTAAATAATACAGTAACACAAAGGTAGTGATGTAGGAACATAGGAAAGAGAAGTGAGACAGACATGGGAAAGAGGGAGTTGGACAAGGTGAGTGACGGAAAAGAGAGAGTACTGATAGTCACAGAAAGACTATAAAAGTGAATGAAGGGCAATAATGAGAATGAGAAAAGGAGAGTAAAATGAGTAGAGGAAGAAGAGTAAGGAGAGATTAAAGAATAGGAAAGAAAGAAACACAAGTAAGAGAGGGAAGAAAAAGTATTTTCTGTTTGTCATACTTTCCTTATAAATAATGACAACTTAATAGAATTCTTGTGTTATAAATATAGTATCTGTGGAAGACAAGAAAAAAACGAGTTACAATATATTTTTAATAATACATAAGAAAGTAGAAGTGAAAAATACAGAAAGGGAAAGAAAGGAAGGGTGAGGGAGAAACACAGAGGAAGAGAGGAACTGAGTAATGGACTGAAAGGAGTAAAAGACTAAAGGAATGAGAGTTACTAAAACGGATTGAGGAAACGAGATTAATGGAAGGGAATTGATGGAATAGGTGCAAGAGAAATGAAATGAGAGTAATGCAGAGAGAAGAGAACATGAAGTGGAGAAAGAAGACTCAGATTGAGTGAAGGGCAGGGATAGTGAGGGAAGGGATATAAGACTGTGGGAAGGGGAGTGATGGAAAAAGAAGCATATTAAAAGAAAGGAAAAAGAAGTAAGTGAGAGAGAAGGATTTATGTAAAGAGACAGAAAACAAAAGGAAGACTGGTGGAGAGAAAGGGAGACAGTAAAAGAGAGAAACATAGGGAGAGTGATGGACTGTGAAGTAGTAAATCAGTTATACTGACTGATACTGTAGAACAGACTTAGACACGAATAGAGAAAACGGCATTGAGCGAAAGGGAGTGAGGAAGTGAAAGAAGTGGAGTGAGTGAAGGTCACTCATTTATCCTATGAAGGAAAGAGAGTAAGGGGGCAGTGACAAGAGACTAATCGATACAGCAAGACAAGGGTAGTGATGGAGGAAGATAGGAAAGAGAAGTAAGGAACAGACAGAGGAAAGAGGGAGTTGGACAAGATGAGTGAGGGTGAAGGAAGAGTACTAATGGTGAGAGAAGCAGAGTAAAGGTGAATGAAAGGGAGTAAGTAGAATGAGGGAAGAGGAGTAAGACGAGGGAAAGTAAAAAAGTAAGAGAGACAGTGAAGAAAGGATAGAGAGAAATAGAAGTAAGAAAGTAATGAAAGTATTTTTTGTTTGTTGTACTTACCTAAATATAATATCTGTGGAAGAGAAGAAACAATTGAGTTATAATATATTTTTCACAATACAAAATGCAATATAATTTGTACAATATATTATATATTTTATTTTGCTGTTCTCAGAATATATTGAATTTCACTAAAAACAGTGAGTTCAATACAACTCATCATATGACAGCGGGCAAAAAAAAATCACAATCAATAAGATTGTGTTTAAAAAACCCATTCAACATTTTCATTGACAATGTAACAATTAGAAAAAAAACATATCTTAAATGTCTTTTTCAAACAGCAATTTCTGATGTAAGTAAAGAATGTGAAAAACATTCACAAAGTAAAAAAACAATACTACTTCTTTCTTATACACTCTAAATAAAGTAATGTCCAAACATATGCTAATAACATTTACCCGAAATAGTCATTTGTTTGTGATACTATTCCTCATGGCCAAATAGTATCTGCGAAATCCTTAGTTTGGAAGTTACTTAATAGTACTCTTAAGCATCCGTCTCCCGACCTTCTGAAACAAAAGCATCCACATCTTTTGGACCATCTAACAATGGTTATACCTCCACCCGATAGTATTTATCATGAACATAGAACCTTAAACAAATAGCCTGCTATCAGAACCTCAACATCATCTGGTATGCCGATCACCAAGGAGCTGTAGACCATTAAAAGAAACCTCTACAAGGGAATAAAAAATGTCACCAACATCTCCAACAACTACAACAAATCTAAAACACCACTGCCTCACTCATGATCAACATTTCCTGTAATACTCATATCACTCACTATATGATACACTTACACTACCTCTATGACAAGTTTACGTTTTTTTTATCTTGATCACCCTGACTAACAAAGTAATTCTCAGCAGCAGATTAACCTTTTTTTACAGAATTAATCTTCCTAGGCCAATTGTTTTCCCTAAAATTTGGGTTCTAAAAACACTAGGTAAGAATTTGGTAAGTCAAAAGGCAAACGTTGTTTAAAAGTTAATTGAGTGTCATTACAATGAGTCCAGCCTTTTGTACATTTTAAGTAAGCTGTATAATGTCCTGATGTTGTAGAAGAACCATCATGGAAAATAATTGCTACAGTTACAAAGGTTCTTCCTGAAATTGATATTTGAGAAGCCACAAACTTTTTAATTAAAGTTGTCAATTTTGTTCCATCAGGTCTGCATCGTTGGAGCATTAAAATTACATTCTGTCCATATCTTTGTATAAATACTTTTGATAACATTTCTGAGTTACATTGGGTACTAACCATGTTTTGATTTGCTTCTCTAACTAGATTATTAAAAGTCACTGATTTGCAGTCTGGTAATGTCAAATATATAAATCTTTCTGTGTCTATTTGAGTACTACTTGAAAACGAACAATTATCACAGTCATGTTGCCATTTATAAGATACACCGAATATATTTTCAATATCTATACCTTCATCTTGCAATACAACAAGCATATACATAAGAGATTCCTGACAATCTTGAATATTCTGTGAAAATTGATTTACTCCAGAACATATGTCTAAAACATTTTGAATATCAGAAACACTTTCTATTTTTGTTTTATCACTGCTACATTTCTCAAAGACAGAATTCAACAAACAACAAAATCTTTGATCCCGATTATCAACAATCTGTTGCTGTAAAGTTTGAAGAAAAAAAGCATTAACCACTACATTAGCATAGCAGTTGACACCAGTACTATTTTGAAACTGAAATCCAACAACCTCTTCAATACTATCCTTTTTCTTTTTCCTTGCAATTACTGGTTCATCTAGTTTTTTTCTTTTCTCTACAACCTCACTACAATTTTTCTCCAATCTTCTTTTTCGACGTACCACAACCTTTTTAAATAAAGGATATTGAGGTAAATTTGGAGCATATTATCTTCTTAACCTATTATACTCTTTCACACAATTCAGATCTGCACTAATCTTTGTCTCATCAAAATCAATCAAGTATAATCCAGATAAAGTTCTGACTCGAGATAAAGCAACATATGCCATACCCTCTTTGAACACAGTGCTTCCAATATTCACCAAAGCACTATCTACACTCAAACCTTGTGATTTATGAATAGTCACCGCATATGCCAAACAAACAGGAAACTGTTTTCGGCGGACATATAAATCTTTTACTAGAAAAAATCGAGTCGAACAACGACTCAATTGTTGTACTTCTTCAATATCATCAAATTTGATTTTCATAATTTCAATCTCATCTCTATTTGGGTAATTCACAAAACCAACAACATGTCCCATTGCTCCATTTACTAAACCTCTTTCCACATGTAAATTACGTCGTAAAATTATCCGACAATTTAAACATACATATAGATTCTTTTCTAAACCAGCCGTTTTAGATATTGATTTCTCTAAAGAATCCAATTTTGACTTTAACTTTTCTGACAAAATAATAGTAGCTCCTTCAAGCTCTATTCTATCAATAGCTTCCAATTTTATAATTTCTTGATTTTCTAACTTCAAAATTTTTTCATTGAAGGTTGCACATTCTTGCAGAGTTGGCATTAAGCATATCACTGATTTATTTTTAGCAATTTTTCTATATATATTCTCTGCATCAACATTTTCCTTTGGAAACAAATTTGAAAGTAATCGTGCCTGTAAAGCTTCTTTGCCATGTTCACTTAGTTTTCCAATTCATATGTCTTGAAGAATACTTTTATAATCAGCATCCTTTGCCTGTCGCATATTTTCAGTGAGTTCTGTATATTTGAAATGTAACCATATATTAACATTTCCAATGCTTCCCAGGCACTTTCTCGTATCTTCATGTGTAACAGTTTTAAACACTGGTTGTCCTTTCACAGGAGTAAGCTGTAGTAGATCTCCAAAAACAATGATGTGGTTGCCTCCAAATAACACATCATACTCTGTTTTAAGAATTTGTTGCATTCTTAGATGCACAAAGGCAAGCATTAAATTTGATACCATGCTTACCTCATCAATAATGAGAAGTTTCATTTTTTTCAGGACTCTGGAAACTTCACAACAAGCTTCTCCAGATAGCTTATGGTGTTCTAATTTATTTTCTTGCTCTACTGGCAGCATCAATAAACGATGTAAAGTAATCCCTTTAATGTTATGTGCTGCCAACCCAGTTGGAGCGGTAACAACACAAGAGAGTGACGATTCAGTTATTTTCTGTAGATAAGTTGTAATTGCTTTAATTAGAAAACTTTTTCCAGTTCCTGCTTCTCCACTCACGTACAGTCGTACAGGTTTAAATGACGTACATGAACACTCTTTTCTCTCATGACATAAACCATGCTCAATCTGCTCTGTCACTTCATCGTATGTTTGTTTTTGCTCAACATTTAGTTGTTTTTCCAATTCTTCTAACTTTATTACATCCTCCTGAGCTTGTTCCATTGCTCTTTCCACCTCATCCATGGCAGTGGCTACTTCATTTTGGATAATTGGTCCTCCTAGTGGATCCTGACTCAAAGAAGCAGAACTTTGACTGTCTTGAGAACTGTCTCTAGCAATCTCTACTGCAATTGTAGCCTCTTGCTGTATTTCCTCATTCAACATTTGGAGATAATTAGTAAAAACAGGACATTCTATAGTATTTTTGATTGCGTTGAATGAATCTTCATAACTGAGAAAATCTTCAAGTAGTTCCTCTTCTGTACGCCATGGCTTAAAGAGTTGCAAAAGAGCTAAATAGTAAAATGCCCTTTTGTCAGGAGTTTCGCAACTCAGTTTTCGATGATTAATCAAATGTCCTTTTCTTTGTTTCACCAGACATCCTTCAGATCCAATCACAGCATATACTCCTTTATTGATATCTTCTATAATGTTCTTCTTAAAAGTATAGCTTTGCAGTACTTCATAGAGAAAAACATTCTCAAGATGATTGCTTCCATTTGGATAGTATGTATCCAACATATTTGTCTTCAAAATATCTGTACTGTTTGGTTCTCTCTCTGCTAAATACTCAATTTCTTGTACAGATTTCAAAACTTGGTTTCGTGTTCTTGCAAGACCTAAACTCACCCAAATGATTGTTCTAGATTTGGCATATAGACTTGCAGATGATAAGCGATCTGAACAATCATATGCTCCGATTTCTCGATGAGACAACATCTTCAAACCGTAGCTGTACAATTTCTTGCTTACGCTCTTTTCATGAGAAATTTCTTCCCACATTTCCTTTAGTTCTGTGTTTTCAGATTTTGTAATGTAAGAAGTTACATATCAAGCCACAGCAATGGAGTTGTCTGCAACATATTGAATATCCATGTTTGCATTCCACATGGACAAAATGACTGGGTTATAGTCATTTATATACTTTGACTCTTCATTTCTTCTTAAGTTATAGGTATTTTTCGGTGATTTGTGTGTCACAGTATGTCATAAAATTGTTCACTCTTCCATTTGATGTTACTGGTCGTGGAAATCCAAAACGACATTTTGTGTAGAACTTGTCCTTTGATTTGTACTTTCGATGACAGTATTTTCCACAACGATGGGTTTGAAACCGCAAGACTTGATGTTTAAAATTCTTTTCTTCTGTGTTTTTAGGAACAGCACATGTAGAATACTGTTCAATAAAATTCATCACTGTCTCATCTGAATCAGTTCCAAATTTGGGGGCATCTTTGATCCATAGCAGCATATGTATGTGAGGAGCACCTCTTGCTTGATACTCCTTTCTCCAAAAAAAATCCAGAACCTCTCCAAGAGGAGGATTTTTTATGTTTGTGATAAAAGACATCATAGCTTCAAATCTATGATTGAAATACCTGCAAACATTAACTGGATCCAAAGAGCACAGTTCTCCAGGTGTCTTGAATTCTATATTTTCTATGTTTGCATTTGCCTCTCGAAGAATTTGAAGGAAGTCTTCCCAAGCATACTCTGCACAGCTTAGAGTAAGGAACCATGTAGGCGTTCCTAAGTTTCTTAGCATACATTTCAATTCCCCATGACGGTACGAATACTCGTTAGTACCACGCTGACATGCCATGAGATTAATTAGCTGAGATTCCAAAACAGTGTCTTTCTCTTGGACTTTATTTATAAAGTCCCTTGCCGAAACATTCTGCAGATGTACTCCACTTTTTAGTATGTGGTTCACTGCATAAGTAAGTCCAGACAAATCACTCTCAAACAGAAGGTAAAACAAATATGGAATACATTGTCAAATATTGGATCTTCTGCATACAATCTTGATGTCCGGTATTCAGATGCTGGTATCTGCACAGGTCGGTCATCATATCGTCCACCTCGACCTGTTGGAAATAACTGAGGAAAACGACGAGCTTCCAAGCTTTCTTCCCATACACTAATAGGACTTCCTTTTACTTCTTTCATTTGGAATAACTCAATAGCATTCCCCATTACTTCTTTTAAATGCAGTGGATGAACACTATAATGTTCATAAATTTGTTCACTTCTGGACACATCTTCTTCTATAGTTGTTTCCTCTTCTCCTACATATACATTTTTGTAGTATTGATTGTTTTTTACCAAATACAACGTTGCCTTTTTGACTTTCCTAACATCCACTAATTCTTGCCGGATTTTCTAACTCTTTGTAGGTACGCCATTAACTAGAATAACTAGAGGTTCCTCTTCCACATTTTCAACACCAATTGTTTCAATATTTTTCTTTAAATCTAGAGGCAAATATACAACTCTTCCCTTTAATCCTCTCTGTAAATCTGAAGGAGGCAATTTTCCTGTCTTAGGCTCCATACGAACAATAGCCTGTAATGGATGCACACATTGAATCACAATAGACTCATAAATATTTAAATCCATCAGTTCAGAAGGAATATTTACCAACTCAAGATTATTATGTACAGCTCTAGCTGGCATTTTGTTTTCATTTAATTTATCATAACAATATTTACAAATACGTTGATCAGAACCCAAATCAAAACAATTCTCTACCAACAAATAAGTTGCAAATTCCTTCCACTCATTATTATTCTCCTTTACACTTTTTAAATATAGATCAACTAACCTGGTCTGATTTTTAAAATGAATTCTTCTACAACAAATACAAGAAAAATTGGGCCTTTCTCCTGAAATGACCTTAAACCTTGTAATTTCTTGGTCAAAATGTTCTGTACTAAAACATTGTACATTTTCTTCCACATTTCCTTCTATTACTGTATCAGTTTCTGCACTGCCCTCTTTTTCACAAAAGTAACTAACCTCAATTTCTTCACAAATGTTCTTTACATCTAATACAGATCCATGTAAAAGAGCACTGTTTAACTGTTTTAGCTCAAGTGCTGGACTTTTTGCATAATACATCCTTCTCACTAATTTCCTCACTTCAGTATGATGCACTGCTAACATCCTAAAATGGTGAAAAACACTGGCATACTTTTTTAGAAAGACAAGCCAGATAATGACCTTGCAAACCCGTTTTATCTCTCACTTGGCAGGGGTCTAATTCTTGCAACATCTTAATCTTCTGTTTAATACTTTTCTTAGAATACTTACGTAAGAAATTGCAGAAAAAATCAATTGAATCCTGCCGTACACTACAAATACTACTACAATTCCAAGTGTACACTGGAGCCTTAGAACATCTCCCTAAAACTTCATCAGATAACACCTCTTCTGCATTTCTTGGGACAATTTTCTCTTTTTCAATCGCACAACCGTCCTTCACCTCATATGCTCGACTACTGGTGTCAACTGCATGCAACAAATCATTAGTCTGAAAGTAAGTCTCTTCATAAAAAAATGGCTCAGAACTTGAACTATGCTTCCATTCTCCAGAAAAAACATTACAAAAATTAGTTCTATTAATTAGTCTTTTCCACTTACTATTCGCTTTCAAAAGATTAATTTCCTTGTCTAGTGTACGAAATCTATTGATTACTAAAATAAATAATTTCTTTTTTAATTCAAACACTTCATCCACAATACCTTCAATTCTTTTTTTTTGCATATAAAAAGCTGTTTTCCTTTTAGAAGTCTTTCCACTTTTCAACAAATTTAATACAATTCTGTTATAAATCATTCTCTTGCGAATTTCAACAAACACATTTTTTCGTCTATTACTGTTGATAATTTGATCACCACACACTTTTCCAATTTTTTTTAACTCCTTTTTAGGTTTCGACCTGGCGAAAAGCTGCGCAAGCAGCGTTATAGTTGGCCTAATCCTGCCCCTCTCTTCCATTGGCTAGCTCCATAAATGGAGGTTAGCCATTGGAAGAGAGATCTGTCCGTCATTCACGGAGCAGATTTGTGGGCGTTCCCGAGAATTTTTCGCTTTCTGCTCACGTCATGAAGACGTGTTCACTGTGGGCGTGTACTTTTTTTTTTCTTTTCATGGCTGTTTTCCCTTATTTCTTCGATCGTCCTGGTCCCGCATGGTTGTATCCCGCTGTCCGTGTCTTTGTTCGCCCCCCCCCCCTATTGACTCCCGCGTCGGGCCTCGCGCTTCCTTTTCCTCGCTGGCTGTGGACGAGGCATCATGAAGGCATCTGGGAACGTAAGGGCGCTTTTATTTTGATGGTGTTGCGCATGCTAAGGGTCGAGTAGTGTGTCTTTGAGTGTGGACCAACTTTTATGCTGACCGGAGTGTTCTCTCAGATGCCGGGGAGGGAAGGCGTCAGACCATGCTATCCAGGTCACTGAGTCTCTTTGGTAAATTTAAATGGCTTCTGGATGTTGGCTCATCCCAGCCTCGTGGTCAAAGTTTGTTTTGAAGATGTCTACTGATTCCTAGGGTAAGCTATCCAAGCAGGGAAGAGCCCGGGGGCTGTTCGTGTTGCTGAAGCCCCTCACAAGCATCTGTACTCGCTCGTTCATTTAAGGGTCATGGGGCGCGGGCCCCGTATGAAGTTGCAGGCCAGGGTGTGTTTCCAGGTGCCTTGGTGGCGGTGTTTGGCTCTGGAAGGCACCGTGCCCGCTCAGGGGGTCGGGGCACACCTGTCTGTTGCAATCAATCCAGGGCACCGCTGGCCCGGCGCGAAGACTTGTGCAGAGTCAAGGATGCGCTGCTCCGGCCTCAAGGCGCTCGTGGTGCCATGCACGTGGGACTCACGAACGGGGTGACCGCCTCTATGCCTCGGGGTGCACTGCTGGGGCTCATCCAAGGAAGGAGATGTGATGGATGGTGTAATGACGTGAAAGACACTACAGATGGTCTATCGGAGACGGCCCGTTGCGGGACCCCGGGAGTGAAAAGCCAGCGTGTCTTCAAAGAGCCCAAAAGTCTCTGGAGCGCTGGGCCGGCGTGCGTTGTCCCGGGAGTCGCGAGGATCGGAGGTGAGGGACGGGGTCCCCCCGAGGAGGGGGCGCTAGGAGCCGGGCCCACTGCGCCCGGGGAGCCGCAGTCAGCAGAGAGCGCGCAGGGGCTTCTGTCCCTCCGTGCGCAGCAATAATCCACGGGCGCTAATCCCACAGCGCGCAGAAGCAGCAACAGCAGCTCCCGGAGGTGGAGTGAGTGGGATAAAGTCACCGAGGATTACTCTGATTTCTGGAGACAGGGCTGAGCCCGCCCAATGGCTGGGCAGCCTGCGAGGGCAGCAGCCTTATAAGGGGGAGCGAGAGGGTGGGCTGCGGGGCTGATCTCTGGTGCCTCTGGGAAGCGCGGCGGTACACACGATCCTGGCACTTTATTTGGCTCGGGCCCCTTGTACCCAGCAGGATACATGGCCTTAAACATCCTGGGCTCTAGCTAGCTCCGTGGGTAAATGCGCCTGCTGCAGAGACCTCAGGGCCATCGCTGGATTTGATCCCCAAAGGGATGATTTAGTAATTCCATTCCTCGGGAAATTGATAACATGATCACAATTTATGTAGGTACAAATTGCACCTGTCATCGATGCACAGAAAGACACGTTTGGAGGAATGTTGTTTGTGCATTTGGTATGAATTAATGAACGGCAGAGCTGAAGAACTAAGAAAGTTATACAAATGCAGGACATTTTTGGTAAATATTATTTCTTATTCTCTAAAAATGACCGGGAGTAATACCCTCTCTATTCTGAGGACAGGTTCTGGTGCTTTAGATGCGCCAGATTCACAAAGCTATTTGCGCACACAAGTTAAAAAGTTAGGTGACCCGAAGGCTGTTTTGCAAGTATAGATAACCATTTCAGAGTGGGTTACTCCATGGAGAATATTTTCCCCGCAGAGAATAAAAAGCTTTAAAGTGCAGCTTCACTATTGCAAGGTATTTGCATACATGCACACCGTCTTTCTTTGCACACGCGGAAAGCGCTTTGTATGTTAATAGATTGGAATTCATAAAATAATTCCAAGATTGAGCTTGGGAAACAGTGGCTGTCACAACTGTCAAGGAGTGCGCCTGGAATCCTCTGTGAATTCCAAAAAAGACACAAATGCATTCTAAACAAAATGTGAACCTGCAGCACTGGTGTGAACCTGCAGCAGAGCATTTCTGCTCTTTCCCAAATGAGCTCAGTGCGGTACCTTCCCAGTAGAACACCCCCGTGCACCTCTACCATGCAAGCAATCTACAGGTCACGAAATGAAATCTGCTTCATCTTTTTAGGTTTCGACCTGGTGAAAAGCTGCGCAAGCAGCGTTTCGCGCAAGGCGAAATCTTTTGAGAACAGATAGTTGGCCTAATCCCGCCCCTCTCTTCCATTGGCTAGCTCCATAAATGGAGGATAGCCATTGGAAGAGAGATCTGTCCGTCATTCACGGAGCAGATTCGTGGGCGTTCCCGACAATTTTTCGCTTTCGGCTCACGTCATGAAGATGTGTTCACTGTGGGCGTGTACTTTTTTTCTTCTTTTCATGGCTGTTTTCCCTCATTTCTTCAATCGTCCTGGTCCCGCATGGTTGTATCCCGCTGTCCGTGTCTTTGTTCGGCCCCCCCCTCCCCCTCTTGACTCCCACGTCGGGCCTCGTGCTTCCTTTTCCTCGCTGGCTGTGGACGAGGCATCATGAAGGCATCGGGGAACGTAAGGGCGCTTTTATTTTGATGGTGTTGCGCATACTAAGGGTCGAGTAGTGTGTCTTTGAGTGTGGACCAACTTTTATGCTGACCGGAGTGTTCTCTCAGATGCCGGGGAGGAAAGGCGTCAGACCACGGTGTGTGCACGGGCGAGAAGTTTGCAGCATGGCGGCGCACCATGAGCGGGCCAAGTGTGGTAGCGTCTCTGATCAGCTACTGGCCTTGTATGTCGTGTGGCCTGCACTACGACATACTACTGCACTGGCTGCTGAAATACAAAATACATTTTTACCGTTAAGATTTTATTTATTTACTCTTAATGTTATGTACTCTTTACTAGAGGTTGGCGAAGCAAGAAAGTGATGCTGTGACCCATGCTAGAGAAAATTTGTATAGCGCTACATATACCCGGAGGTGTCTAGGCACTTAATCAGCTTGCTTATTGCAGTGGATGTATGGTGAGCCATGTCTATGCTTGGGCTTGCATTGTCCATCCCTAATCATACCCCCGCTGTCCGTTCCCGCCCCCCCCGACCGCTGTCCGTTCTCTGAGGCGGCTTGTGTCTTAGGAATGCCTCTAATGCTTCAATGCCTTGAGCATTGCCAGGACAAGCAGTAGTGATCCTCTAAGACGGCTTGCTGTCCTGTCTTCCCCGCCCCCCCACCCGCTGTCCGTGTGCCCGATACCGCCTTCCCGCTGTCCGTGTGCCCGTTCCCACCCCCCCTCCCGCTGTCCATTCCCGCCCCCGAGGATATTGCACAAGGTCAAGCAGTAGCGATCCCCTGAGGCGGCTTGTGTCTTAGTGCAGTCTCCTTAGTCCAGTGCCTTGAGGTCATTGTGAAAGGAGTGTTTCCCGCTCCCGTCCCAATGCTGTAGCGCCCTGAGGTCACTGTGCAAGGAGATGCAGTAGCGATTCTCTGAGGCGGCTTGTGTCTTAGGAATGCCTCTAATGCTTCAATGCCTTGAGCATTGCCTGGACAAGCAGTAGTGATCCTCTAAGACGGCTTGTGATTTAGTACAATCTCCCCGCTCCAGCGCCTTGAAGACAATGTGCAAGAACAACCGGTTCCGACCCTATCAAGAATATTGTGCCTGACCGCTGCAGCCATGCTGTAGCGCCTGGAGGTCACTGTGCAAGGACAAGCAGTAGCAATCATCTTGAAATGCTTGCATGCCGCTGCTGTCACCGTGCTACAGCGCCGCGAGGTCTCCCTGCAAGAACAAGCAGTAGAGATCATGTCAGGGGGCGCTTGTGTTAGTGCTACCTCTCACGCTCCAGCGCCTGGAGGTCACGGTGGAAGGACAATAGGTAGACACAGCTTTAGGAGTCGTGTGGTGCTGCTGTCTCCTTTGCTCCGGTCCTGTCACCCGTACCCCCGCGCCTGGGGGTCACCGTGCGAGGACGAGCAGTAGAAATCCCCACAAAACGATTATACCCGAGTGCTGACTCCCTTGATCCAGTTTCTTGCGGAAACTGTGCGAAGAGACGCACTTGCGTCCGACTCGGGAGGTTTGTGCCTCAGTGCAGTCTCCTTGCTCCAGCGCCTTGAGGTCACTGTAAACAACAAACAGTGTCGATCCTCCCAGGAGGCTTGTGTCTGAGCGCTGTGTGCTGTGCTTCAGCGCATTGAGGACACTGCAAGGACACGCAATATCGATCCTTTCAAGAGCTTGTGTCTACGAGCAGTTCCCATGCTCCAGCGCCTTGAGAACACTCTCAGAGGACAGACACGAGCGATTCTCTCAAGTGTCTGGTGTCTGAATGCTGCTTCTCGTGCGACAGAGTCCAGCGCCTTGAGGACACTGCGCAAGGACAAACAAACAGCGTTGATCCTTTCAAGAACTTGTGTCTGCGAGCGGGCTGCCTTGCTCCAGCGACCTCAGAACACCCACTGAGGACAAGCACGAGCGGTCCTCTCTAGAGGCTGGTGTCCCGTCGCATCTTCTTGTCCAGCGTCTTTAGGTTCGTGCGAAAGGGACAGTCACTAGCAATCCTTCCAGGAGGCCTGATACTGATCTAATCCTCCCTCCAGCGCCTTGAGATTACAGTGCAAGGACAAACACTAGCGATACTCTCAGGTGAGTGTACATCGGTGTATCTCCTTGCCTCAGCGCCTTGTGCACAAGCAGTAACTATTCTCTGAAGATACTTGCATCCGAGAGTTGTCTCCCTTGCTTGCCCCAGTGCAGCGTGTGGGGGGGGCTCTGTGTGGGTGTGTGAGGGGGGGCTCTGTGTGGGTGTGTGTGTGGGGGCTCTGTGGGTGTGTGTGGGGGGGCTCTGTGTGTGTGGGGGGGGGCTCTGTGTGTGGGGGCTCTCTGTGGGTGTGTGTGTGTGGCATTTGCGAGAGATTAAGCTATTGGCATTGTAAATGACAATGCCATTTATTTATCTGTTTTCCAAACCAACACATAAATAAAAATGTTGTCATTTACAATGCAAATAGCTCTAACTTTTGACAACACAGGGGGTGGGAGCAGGCCGCTGACACGTCCAGCGTGTTTACCTCTAGCATCTTGGTTCATGTAGTTCATGTTTCTCGCTCAGTTCATAGCCAGTGCTCGCATCATTATTTCAAAGCGCATCCCTAGACACGTGTTTCTGGATTATTCCTTCGTCAGTAGGGAAAATATTAACAGGTTTCTGGACATGCTGCCGTCATCTATCAGGATAAGTTCCGCTCGCAAAGGCGAAACCGTTGCATCGTAAATGCTTGTTTTTGTTGTTAGAGATGATTTTTGGATCTTCTCCACATATCCACATTTTTTTTTCTTTCAGTTAATTTCCTTATAAAATCCTTTGTTCTCTTACCAGAAGCATACTTCTTTTTCTCTGTACAATGTTGTTTAGATACATCTTGTAATTGTGTTGTCTTGGAAAAGTAAGCCTGTTTATATTTTCTTCTTTTAGAATCCTTAGTAGGCATCTTGATTTTCTTTCTGTAGATAATAGCACTCTATTGTGAAGAAAAAAACATGTTATACACCACTACTAACATACTAGATAGCAATTAAAACAACTACATAATGTAAATACTGAGTCACTTCATAAGTAAATTGAAGGTACAGCAACAGTGTCTGAGCAGAGTAGGAAATCATACAGTCACTGCTGTTTCTCAGTTTATGGCAGTGCAGTGGTGTTTCAACATTATAGGGGAATTTCCTTAGAATGGTGTTTCAAGGTTCTGAACAGTGCAATAGTGTTTAGACAGTGTAAGAAGTCATGGTGAGATTCATATTTCTGACTTTAGAGCAATACAGTTGTGCTTGGGCAGTGTATAGTATCAATCAAGGGCTAGGAGTATAAAGCACTTTTTGTCCTAAACTCTAACTCACTCCATGAGTACATGTATTCCCATGTCTTAAAACACATACACCGAGGAAGAGAAATGATTACTACATGCTACAGAGAGACTTGCTATGGCATTTCTACAGCACGGCCAGGATCTTCAGTACACCGCATGGAGATTATTTCCAAATTAAGAGGCCTGACATTTATACTGCATAGCAGTTTCTAGTACTACATACCCTAAACCCTAACACACTTCATCAGAACATTACTACAATACTACAAAAAGACTCACTTGAATAATTTATTCATCAAACATTTCGTATTCCAATAAAACCTCCAACATCACTTCATCCGGTATTTCATTTTGATTTTCCTCAAATTCAAAATTTTGATCTTCAAATTCAAAATCTTCCACCGCTTCCAGTAATTCACTGTCCAAAGTCTCATCAAAGAAATCTGCATTTTCTTTATTAATTTCTTCTGCAAAAAGTCCATCTATTAGGTCCTCTATTAGTTCGTCTGACATGTCAAAATTTAAAGCAAAGTTCTCCTCATGCTCTTCCATTGCACCAATATGATAATGTTGTTGCACCTTGCAAAAAATTATAAACACTTAATGATATCATTTTCTCTAATAGATAATAAGAAACTACCTTTATCAATTTTATAAGTACATATATTCCCATATTTTTAAACACACTACGCAAATTATTCTGCCACCTTCCTCTTAAATGAAAACAGACTCACACTGAGATCTTACAAACATAGCACTATCCCTTCCAATTCAGTAAAATGATTGCTACAATCAAAGGGAGTCTTGCTGGGAATATTCTTTCAGGCTTTACAACACTGCAGTTGTGTTGCAAGAGTTTTGAATATTTTTCTAGGAATGGAGTTTCAGGGTTTAGTACAATGAAGTGAACTTAAAGCTTGCACTATCTGTGTCTCCGCTTGAACCATCTCACCCTCTCTCTCCACCATCTTTTCTGTGACTGCACAATCTGTCCCTCTGCCTACAGCCCTACACCATCTATCGTCTGTGTGTACCATATCTGTGTCTGCTTGCACTGCCTGTGTCTCTGCTTGAACCATCTCACCCTCTCTCAGCACCATCTTTTCTGTGACTGCACCATCTGTCCCTCTGCCTGCAGCCCTACACCATCTATCCTCTGTGTGTACCATGTCTGTGTCTGCTTGCACTATCTGTGTCTCTGCCTACAGCCCTCCACCCTCTATCCTCAGTGTGTACCATGTCTGTGTCTGCGAGCACTATCTGTGTTTCTGCTTGAACCATCTCACCCTCTCTCTACACCATCTTTTCTGTGACTGCACCATCTGTCCCTCTGCCTGCAGCCCTACACCATCTATCCTCTGAGAGTACCATGTCTGTGTCTGCATGCACTATCTGTGTGTCTGCTTGAACCATCTCACCCTCTTTCTACATCACCTTTTCTGTGACTGCACCATCTGTCCCTCTGCCTGCAGCCCTACACCATCTATCCTCTGTGTGTACCACGTCTGTGTCTGCTTGCACTATCTGTGTCTCAGCTTGAACCATTTCACCCTCTCTCTACACCATCTTTTCGATGACTGCACCATCTCTCCCTCTGCCTGCAGCCCTACACCATCTATCCTCTGTGTGTACCATGTCTGTGTCTGCTTGCACTATCTGTCCCTCTGCCTACAGCCCTCCACCATCTATCCTCTGTGTCTACCATGTCTGTGTCTGCTTGCACTATCTGTGTCTCTGCTTGAACCATCTCACCCTCCCTCTGCACCATCTTTTCTGTGACTGCACCATCTGTCCCTCTGCCTGCAGCCCTACACCATCTATCCTCTGTGTGTACCATGTCTCTGTCTGCTTGCACTATCTGTGTCTCTGCCTACAGCCCTCCAACATCTATCCTCTGTGTGTACCATGTCTGTGTCTGCTTGCACTATCTGTGTCTCTGCTTTAACCATCTCACCCTCTCTCTGCACCAATTTTTCTGTGACTGCACCATCTGTCCCTCTGCCTGCAGCCCTACACCATCTATCCTCTGTATGTACCATGTCTCTGTCTGCTTGCACTATCTGTCCCTCTGCCTACAGCCCTACACCATCTATCCTCTGGGTGTGCCATATATGTGTCTGCTTGCACTGTCTGTGTCTCTGCTTGAACCATCCCACCCTCTCTCTGCACCATCTTTTTCTGTGACTGCACCATCTGTCCCTCTACCTGCAGCCCTACACCATCTATCCTCTGTGTGTACCATGTCTGTGTCTGCTTGCACTGTGTGGGTCTCTGCTTGAACCATCTCACCCTCTCTCTGCACCATCTTTTCTGTGACTGCACCATCTCTCCCTCTGCCTGCAGCCCTACACCATCTATCCTCTGTGTGTACCATGTCTGTGTCTGCTTGCACTATCTGTGTCTCTGCCTACAGCCCTCCACCATCTATCCTCTGTGTGTACCATGTCTGTCTACTTGCACTATCTGTGTCTCCGCCTGAACCATCTCACCCTGACTCTGCACCATCTTTTTTGTGACTCTCCCAACTGTCCCTCTGCCTGCAGCCCTACACCATCTATCCTCTGTATGTACCATGTCTCTGTCTGCTTGCACTATCTGTCCCTCTGCCTACAGCCCTACACCATCTATCCTCTTTGTGGACCATATCTGTGTCTGCTTGCCCTGTCTGTGTCTCTGCTTGAACCATCTCACCCTCTCTCTGCACCATCTTTTCTGTGACTGCACCATCTGTCTCTCTGCCTGCAGACTTACACCATCTATCCTCTGTGTGTATCATGTCTGTGTCTGCTTGCACTATCTGTGTCTCTGCTTGAACCATCTCACCCTCTCTCTGCACCATCTTTTCCAATTTACAGCACTATTTATATACCAGCATTTAATTAAAACACTGTGTCTAACACACACCAGCAGCCATGTCATAATAGGCCTCTGCAGATGCACATTAGAGGATGCAGGCAGTGGGAGAGGGTTGGTGCAGACAGAAAATAAGATAAGCAGAGAGAGGTAGACTGTGAGGAGAGACAGGGGAGATTATAGAAAAAGGGGCAAATATAATTATTTAATTTACACAGACACTCAGTGTGAGCTTAGTCAAAAATGTTAAAACCATAGATTTCACCAAAACGCATATACCACAGAAAAACCTTTGAGACAGAACACTATCCCTTCTAATTCAGTAAAATGAGTCCTACAATGAAAGGGAGTCTTACTGGGAATATTCTTTTAGGATTTACAACTCTGCAGTTGTGTTGCAAGAGTTTAGAATATCTTTCTAGGAATGGAGTTTCAGGGTTTAGGACAATGAAGTGAACTTAAACCAGTGTAGTGAGTTAAGGTGGGACAGAGAATGTACAAATCAAATTCACTGAAATGATTACTACATGCTACAGACACAGTTGCGTTAGCATTTTAACAGCACACCCAGCATCTAAATTGCACAGCATAAACACAATTTGAAAATTAAGAGGCCTGAATCACATACTGCATAGGACTTTCTACAACTACATCACCTAAACCATGACTCAGTTCATGATTTAGGTGATTTAGCACACAGAGGGAGACAAAGTACAAACAGAGACAAAATACAAACAGAGACAAAATGGTACACACAGAGGGTGCGAGACTACAGGCAGAGAAGGAAAAGATTTAACATGTAAGCGCTGTCTAACACACACCAGCAGCCATATCATAATAGACCTCTGCAGATGCACATGAAAGGGTGCAGGCAGTGGGAGAGGGTTGGTGCAGACAGAAAATGAGATACTGCAGGCAGAGAGTAAACTGGTACAATCAGAGGATAGATGATGTAGGGCTACAGGCAGAGGAAGAGATGGTGCAGTCAGAGAAAAGGTGGTGCAGAGAAAGGGTGAGATGGTTCAAGCAGAGACACAGATAGTGCAAGCAGACACAGACATGGTACACACAGAGGATATATGGTGGAGGGCTGTAGGCAGAGGGACAGATAGTGCAAGCAGACACAGACATGGTACACACAGAGGATAGATGGTGTAGGGCTGGTGAGCAGAGGGACAGATGGTGCAGTCACAGAAAAGATGGTGCAGAGTCAGGGTGAGATGGTTCAAGCGGAGACACAGATAGTGCAAGCAGACAGACATGGTACACACAGAGGATAGATGGTGTAGGCCTGCAGGCAGAGGAAGAGATGGTGCAGTCAGAGAAAAGGTGGTGCAGAGAAAGGGTGAGATGGTTCAAGCAGAAACAAAGATAGTACCATGTCTGTGTCTACATGCACTATCAGAGGATAGATGATGCAGGGCTACAGGCAGAGGAAGAGATGGTGCAGTCAGAGAAAAGGTGGTGCAGAGAAAGGGTGAGATGGTTCAAGCAGAAACAAAGATAGTGCAAGCAGACAGACATGGTACACACAGAGGATAAAATGGTACAACCATGACTCAGTTCATGATTTAGGTGATTTAGCACACAGAGGGAGACAAAGTACAAACAGAGACAAAATGGTACACACAGAGGGTGCGAGACTACAGGCAGAGAAGGAAAAGATTTAATATGTTAGCGCTGTCTAACACACACCAGCAGCCATATCATAATAGACCTCTGCAGATGCACATCAGAGGATGCAGGCAGTGGGAGAGGGTTGGTGCAGACAGAAAATGAGATAAGCAGAGAGAGGTAGACTGTGAGGAGAGACAGGGCAGATTATAGAAAAAGGTGCAAATATAATTCTTTATTTTACACAGACACTCAGTGTGATCCTGGACAAAAAGTTTAAAACCATACATTTTACCAAAACACATTTACCACACGAAAAAGTTTAAGAGACAGAACACAACCTATCTATTTCAGAACTACAATACAGTGCAGAAACCTGAGTCATTTTCAAAATACATTTCCAATTTACAGCATTACTTTTTTGCCAACATTACATCCAAAAATGAGACACAATGTCAGAAGAAAGAACACAGTATAAGCAGAGAGAGGTACACTGTGAGGAGAGACAGAGGAAATTATACAAAAAGGTGCAAATATAATTCTTTAATTTACACAGACACTCAGTGTGATCCTGGACAAAAACTTTAAAACCATACATTTTACCAAAACACATTTACCACACTAAAACGATAAAGAGACTACATTACAATGCAGAAACCGGAGTCATTTTCAAAATACATTTCCAATTTGCATCATTACTTTTTTCCCAGCATTACATCCAAACATGAGACTCACACTGAGACTTTAAAAACATGACAGAAATCCTAGCAATTCAGTCAAATGATTACTACAGTGAAAGAGGTGGAAGAGGGGACCTTGTAGTAGTGATGTATAACGAGAGCAAGCGTAAGGGAAACAGAAAGAGAGAGAAAATGAGAGTGAAGAAAGAAACAAAAATAAATAAATCAAAATGAGAGAGGGAGTTAGAAAACAGGAGTGAAGAAAAAGAATAATGACAGTGAGAGAAAAAAAGCCATATTAAAAAAAGGAAAAAGGTGTAAGGAAAACAGAAGGATTTATTGAGAAACTGAAGAAGGAAAAAGAACAGTGTTGGAGAGAAAGGAAAACAGTAAGGGAGAGTGAAAGAGCGAGACAATGAGAAACATCCACATTGCAACTCATTTTTATTATTAACTTAAAATGCACAACATATATCCCCTCACAAATTAATAACTCACCTTTAAAAATGCTTTTGAAGATTTAGAACAGTGTCAATCACACACCAGATTTCCTTAAGCAGAATCTCTGAAATGTACCTCAGACACTGCAACCACAAATGGCTTTGATTCCCTCTCATTTTACACACATATTCCAGTACATAACCAATGAAATTTCTTCCCAAACAAATTCAAAACCAAACTAACATTTTAATTGGTTGCACATTTCAACACTTTCAAACTCACATAATGTTCACCCTTCCCCCACTGCTCTCTCTGCCTGTTACCATGGTAACTCTCCATAGAACACCTAACTGCACTCAAAAGGTGAAAAGTTCATCTCTCAATGTTGCAAACCAAAGCAGCAAGTGTGTTTGACTTCTCAATATTCCATTTTATCCTGTGCAATGTTCTTTTCAATTACTTTTTCTAAACCAATAGTATTATTCCTTTTAAAATAACAGTAGTATGCACCCTACTTTTCAATGTTATATTATCAGAAACCACCAATCATTTCTTGTTTTTCAAATGCACTGAATCTCAACAACATTTTTTTTCAAAAATCCTTTTCAAACTGCCATTTCATTTCCAGAGCCCATCTGAGTACAACCAGATCTGCCTTCAAGATGCTTAGAGTCTGGATTGTAGGACATAGCTATATTTTCTGGAGTGAAAGGTATGCAGCAAATAGATGTTTTCTCAACCTTGATTTACCAAATGTGGATATTATATGGATTGGCCAGAGAGGATTGAGGTGTCACCAATTGATGCCATTGGTAAAATCCTTTGTGCATCTCCCACACCCTGACCTCATAATTGTGCACTGTGGTGGCAATTACCTAAGCACTTTGACTGGGGTAGGTCTGGAAATGCTTTTAAAGGACACCTTTGGCCAATTGATGTCACTTTTTCCACAAACTGCCTTTGTATATTCTAATATATGCCAAAGGCAAAAATGGAACTGGTCCAACCAATATTGTCCACAGATTGAGAAAGCAAGGACACATGTGAATAAGTCTGTTTCTGCTTTCCTCAGAGACTATAGCATGCGTTCTATATACCACAACAACTTGCGTTACAACATGCAAGGCATCTATAGGAGAGATGGTGTACATTTTACAGATGAGGGGAACAGAGTCTTCCTTTTAAACTTTAGACTCTGCATCGGTACTTACTTGTAGGTACAAAAAGCACTCAATGAACACAACAGCTCTTTGTAGAGCCACCCAACATCTAAACACACAAACGTGTTATTTAAATCTATTTTTTATTGGTTTTTATTCTGACGTGCGCGCACCTCGCGATTTAAAAAAAATATATATATATATATATATTTTTTGGCCTTCAGGGGTCCTTCAGGGACCCACTGAGAAGGCCTAGGGAGTCAGGGAGACTCTACCCTGCCTCCTTTTAAATGAACTGTATATTACTTTTTAAAGTAAATACAAATCTCACGAGGGTACGTCGCACGTAAACGCACCGTGAGAGCACCGTAAGCACACCGTAAAACCTTTGTGCGCTTACCCCCGTAAGTTTTATAATCTTAAATACGTTATATCTACGGATTTATTATAGATTTTAAAGGTAGACATTTTCTTGGATAATGAAGAAATTGTTTTTTTTTAACTTTTATGAACCGTATATTACTTGTAAAAGTAATAACAAATGTCGCGAGGGTACGTCGCACGTAAACGCACCGTGAGAGCACCGTAAGCACACGGTAAGATCTTTGTGCGCTTACCTCCGAAAGTTTTATAATCTTACAAACTTAATATCTACGTACTTATTCTACATTTTAAAGGTAGACATTATTTTGGATAATGAAGAAAATGTTTTTTTAAACTTTTATGAACCGTATATTACTTATTAACCCCCGTAAATTTTATAATCTTAAATACGTTACATCTACGGATGTATTATAGATTTTAAAGGTAGACATTATCTGGGATAATGAAGAAATTGTTTTTTTAAACTTTTAAGAACCGTATATTACTTTTTAAGGTAATTACGAATTTCGCGAGGGTACGTCGCACGTAAATGCATCGTAAGAATACGTAAGCGCTCTGTAAGCGCACCGTAAGATTACGTCCAACCATGTGACTTTAAAACAAGAGATTCTATTGGTTTATAATACTTCCTACTCCAATTGTTGAAAGACCCCTCCCATTTTAATCATTCTTCTTTGACTTTCACAGAAGAACCATCTTTTTTCTTCAGCTCCTGTGCTTTAAATAAAGACATTAAAATGGCTGGACTTCCAGAAGAACCTTCAGATCATTCTTCATCTGAAGAATTTGTGGAAGAAGACCCACAGCCCAAGAAAAAGAAAGAAGCAATTGTATGGAAATTTTTTACCTTCCCTGAAGGTCAAAAAAAAGTTAACGCCCCACTAGTCACATGCAAAATATGTGACACTGTTTTATCAAGGGGTAATGCCAATAAAAAAATTTCTTTTGGCACAGCAAGCATGGAACGCCATGTTAAAAACCTCCATCCTAACAATTGGGCAAGAGTAGTTGTCAGAAGATCAGAGGAGGAGCAGGGCCCTGCTCCAAGCACTTCAAGGGCACCACCACCACCACCAGAAACACCATCAAATATGATCCCTTCTTTGCAGCCAGAATTCAGAAACTTAATGGTTCGCTGCATACATTGCAACCAATTAATTTCATATGGACAACAGTCCATAGAAACAATTCTTCAAAAGAACAGGAGCCACAAATGCCCACAATAATTTTTTTTTAAAGTTCTTTGTTCCTGTTGAACACTTGTTTCGTTTACAAAGTTCATTTTTTCTCCTTTTTTGAAGCAACAAAACATTTTTTTTTTCCCGAACTACCTCTACCGGTCAAAAAAAGAACTATATTTGTATGTTTGTATGTTTTAGTTTGTCGTAGTGAATGTCTAGTTCATAAATGAATGAATGAATATGAAAGTGCAAAACTATAAGGATGTGGTACAGCATAAATCTATAGGGTGTTTACCTATAGTATACTGTAGTACTTCCAGAACACTTAAATGTAACATATGTATATAAATATGTTAAAACTCTATGCTTCAATTTGCACTATTAATGAAAGTGAGTGGATGAATTTTTATGTATTAAGGGCCATTTTATAATCCCCTTGTGTCACCTTTTTTTTGCCAACGTGCACGCACCGTCCTCGTACGGGTGCGTGCACCGTGCGCGCACCTCGCGATTTAAAAAAAAAATTTTTTGGGGGCCTTCAGGGACCCCCTGAGAAGGCCTAGGGGGTCAGGGGGTCTCTACCATGCCCCCTTTTCGTGTTTTCCACTTTTGTTTTGGGCTATGTGTGTATATGTATATATATATCACAGAAAAAACCATAGGTTATAGACCATATATAGTTAGGAATTAGCATTTACAAAACCTTGAAAATTCACTGAAAAAACCATAGGTTATAGACCATATATAGTTAGGAAATAGCATTTAGAAAACCTTATTTTACTCACACAAAACCATTGAAATTCCATATATAGTTAGTTGCACTAACTATATATCGCGCACCTGCAATCCACTGCTGATGATGTCACATATTACATCATTCATGACATGGTCAGTGACATCACTGATGACATCACTGATGACATCTCAAATGACATCACTGATGACATCACTGATGACAACATCCAGTGACTGTATGCTTCTGTAAAGTTAAAATATGTCTTACATATTGAAGAATGAGTGGATGTATAAGTGTCTGGATGAAGGATTTAGTAGGTGCATGACTGACTGTATAAGTGAGTGATTAAATGTGTCTCACTGAGTGCATGGGTTAGTGACTAAACTGTTTTAAATTGTGCATCATTGTGTCTGTTGTTTTGTAATCTGATGCATGTGTTGATCATTAGCTATATGACTAACTATATGGGTTATTGATTAGTTGCCCAAGTATTTGTATGGGAGACTGAGTGTGTGTGTGGGTGTCTGGGAGGTGTATGACTCTGTGCATAGATGTGTGAGCAGTTGATTCACTAGATGTATGGGTTCAAAAGTGCATGTGGAAACATCTGTATGGGCGGTTGACTGTGTGCATGAGTGTATTGGTGAGTGAATGGATATCTCAGTGCTACATGTCAAAGTAAGTACATATGTAAAACACAGTACATGTGATAGTTGACATATATAAATAACTGTGCATAAGAGCCAGTGAATGTGTGAGTGGCTGTATGGATTATTGTGAACTTGTATCAGGGATTGTATAACAGAGTAAATATGTGTTATTATATGTTCCAATAAGTAAGGTGTGTATAACTATATAGTTGAGGAAATCGAGGTGTGATTGATTCTTTGCAAGACTGACTAGGTGTGTGAGTAACTCCATGGATGAGTGACAGTCTGTGAGTGTCTGTTTACACTGAGTGTATCTAAGGTTATATTAGAGTCTGAAGAGGTTCATTGTATCATCACATGAATGATGTCATCAGTGATGTGATCAGTAATGTCAAATGAGATGTCATCAGTGATGTCATCAGTGATGTCATTTGAGATGTCATCAGTGATGTCATCAGTGATGTCACTGACCATGTCATGAATGATGTAATATGTGACATCATCAGCAGTGGATTGCAGGTGCGCGATATATAGTTAGTGCAACTAACTATATATGGAATTTCAATGGTTTTGTGTGAGTAAAATAAGGTTTTCTAAATGCTATTTCCTAACTATATATGGTCTATAACCTATGGTTTTTTCAGTGAATTTTCAAGGTTTTGTAAATGCTAATTCCTAACTATATATGGTCTATAACCTATGGTTTTTTCTGTGAATTTCATTGGTTTTTTAACAGCTAATATCTGTAGCTGTAAAATGTATTCTTCTTTAAATCCAAAAATATATTTTATATGTTTATGAATAATTTTTTTTTTAAATATTTTTTTTTCTTCGTTCCCGCTTCGCGAATCGGGAAGCTTCCCGTTAGCTGACCTTGATGCCGCGAAATAGACCGCGAGCCGGTAAACGTTTCTTTACCGCAAGTGCCGCGTTAGAAAACAACATCGTGACGCCTCCCGTCCGCATGACGTTCCACGTTGTCGCTTGATACGTCATATGACGTGCTACGTTAGCAAACTGGTACGCGAAGCGAGTGCCAAAGCGCAGGTTTCTGGAAGCAAACCGGGAGGCCCTGCAAAGCGCTTAACGTAAACACAGCAAGTCATGTGACTTGGTAATAACACTTTTCATTGGTTCATTTCACTTTTGGTTTCCTAATGATGTAAGACTAGGTCATATAATCTAAAATGAACACTTTTGATTGGTTGAGAACTCTTGTTTTTCCCAAATGATGAAAATCCCTCCTTCTTTCCTCACTCTGACTTTCATCATTGTGAGAGAAAGACCCTTTGTGATCACTGAGCAATGGCTTCTTTAGTAGCTTCAGCTGGTGCTTCCCCACCACCTCCACCACATCCAAGGAAGAGTGGACCACCTGCTCAAGTTGTAATTCAACAAGAAGAAGAAGAAGAGGAACAGGAGGACGAGCACGAAGAGAGGCAGTTTTTGCCTGAGCAGCCCAAGACGTCTCACCGGAAAGAAAACTTCATTTGGCAATTTTTTAAAATTCCCAAAGGTCAGAAAAAAGTAAATGCAAGATACGTAACTTGCCTTATATGTCAAGATAGACTGTCCAGAGGGACCGACAAAAAATACAGTTTCGGAAACTACACAATGCATCGCCATATGACTAGGTGGCATCCTAACAACTACAGTGCTGCACAGTTTCGGAACGACCTAGATAATCTCCCTATTATGGCCAGAAGATCTGTTGTACCGGAAGTAACGGGACCAGAGGGCAGGGAGATGGTGCCAAATATACAAATGAGATTTGGTGAAGTAAAACACACCTGCGTATTTTGCGATGGATTCATTTCCTACGGAGAAAGAAGCATCACTCTGATCAACAGAGCTATTGACTATCATATGCAAGTTTGTCCGAAACGCCCAAAATAATAAATACTTCTTTTTTTTGTTTTGTTGCTCCTGTTGAGCCCTTTACAATGAATCGTTTTCATTGCCCCCTCCAAGAAAAACCCAAAAAAATATAAAACTGTTCCGAAAAATTCAAAAACAGTAAAAAAATGTTCAGAAAAATAAAAAAAAAAGTTCTTTTCAGAACTACCTCCCCGTTATTAAAAAATTGGTACAATATTTGGAACTGTGCCAACCTCTATTTCTCTTAGTTCGCTTCCTAGTTCGCTCGCTGGTACGCGAACTGGAAGCGAACCAAAAACAGTAAGTATAAGGGAAGGAAACACACACTTATGTTAAAAGAAAGACAGCTATAGGGGAGTAAACTAGAGATACTATTACCCATAATCCACTACTGATGATGTCACATATTACATCATTCATGACATGCTCAGTGACATCATCAGCAGAGGATTGCGGGTTTTTTGGCAACATGCCTTATCCACGGTTTAATAACGCTGCCTTTTGCTTTATATAAGTTTTCAAATTGTATGAAATATATACCAATAGGTCTTTATGAACCTTTAGGTAGTGCTTTTGATCATGAGGTCTGGTCGCTTCCATACACATACAGATGTTTCAAAGATGATCAAGAAGTTTATCTGAATGGAGAGGAATGCACTGAGACGCCAGATCATTCACTAATGTGTAGGCACATACAGTTACACGATTCATGCAACAAACACCGACCAAATATGGCTTGCGTGTTGCAAGGCACGCCAGTTCCTGCTATCATCCCCACGTTCAAGTTGTTGGAAAATGGTAGTTATTTGATGCTCAATAATGAAGATTGTTCTGAGTTAATTAAAAAGTATTCCTTTTATCGTAACAGTAAGTGAACGGGTTATTTGCTGCAGAAATGTTCTATTTCCTCCCACACATGAACATAGGGAGTTTTCAATCTGGCCACAAATACCAACCTTGGGACACGTTTCAACGGCATGACAAGAATAAGAGCTCTTTTGTCTCAGAGAGAGGTGGCCTTGAGTTCGGCCCGTGAAACTTTCGTACTTCACATAGCGAACACCCGTACACAGGTTTGCCTTTCAATTTCAGCAACATGTTTCCGACTATCTTTAACGCATCCTCCACAAAATCCCTGGCACACTTTTTTAAAGTTGTTACCAGTGGTCTCGTGACTTCATTTGAGAAAATCTTTGGAGTCATCCCTGCTCCCTTTCATTCCATTTTCTCCACTCTGGTTCGTGGATTGCATTTTTACTTGCATTACCAGCGGACGCTCTTGTGCTTTTTTACATTTTTAAATATGGATGTCCCTCCTATGCAACCTCCGACCCTGCAGCTGCTGACACTGTTCCGCAATCGCATGCTAGAATATTATGGCACAATGCCGTTGGCGATATTAAGCACGGCATATGGATTATCTTTTCGGTTCTCCTACTTCACCTGTGTCCAGCCTGTATTTCACTGCCTGACCTGTGATTTCGATTGGGCCATTGATTTGTGTCTCTGCGGACCGGTTTCTCCTGACGTCGACTTTAATCAGCTGATGACTCCTATCATTACTCACGAGTTGATTTGTCCTGGCGAAAGGATTATGGCTGTGGCATTGATGCATGGACTACTTGGTCCCTGGAATTTACTGGCGGCAGCACAGTCTTTCTTGGAACACAGCTTTCTTGAAAACCCACCGAGCTGTCCTCTGATGGTGATAGAGGATCCGGTGCTGGGAGAGCACGTATGTTCTTTTCCGCTTTTAAATTGGATGGCTGAACTGTTTTCGGATGAAGACGGTGACTTCCTATTGGAGGCTGTTGCAGCTTATTTTGCATACACAGTTATGTCATAGACCTTTTTCATGTTTGATATGCTGAGTACTAGCATTTCATTGACAATTCATTGACTTATTTGTCAAGTTTTTATTATTTACCTTGCCTATTGGCTTAAGACTCGATAAAGTACTTGGCTGTTTTATTTTTCTTTAGCATTGAATTTTCCTAGTTTTTAATGCTTTACCTTGCGGACCGTCCACATATAAACTTGCAATCTGCTCTCATGAGATGGCACTTCTATTATCTTATTCAGTTCGTTTCCGGATCATGAGGAGGTGTCATCTAGGTCCTGGATATCTTTACACCGTGTTAAGTTAGCATGGGCTCATTACCGGTTTAAACGCCATTTTTCCTTTTTTGCAACTTCTGCACACGACACTTAGTTGTTGCTTTAGCTTTCCACCTAGTAGTTCATCGTGGTTTACATGAGAATAATATGTTATTGGTCTACTATCTGCTTTACTTGTTAAACTATATCTGTACAGCGAGTGCTAAAGTTTCAAGAACAACACGATACAGAATTGTTATGAGGTCTGATCTCCACGACTTCATACTCATAACATAAGTGCAACTTCTGCCAATTCTGGGCATGAGGCGGGTTTTATATTGCTTTGCCGAACACACATACACAACAGTTGATGCGGTTCACATGAAGAGAGAGCTGGTGTATGCTGATGTGATTCCTTCAAATCTAAGACACTAAAGTATGGACACGCCCTAAACCAACACAAAGAGACCTTCTTAGCAAATAATATAATATGTGTATTAGGGAGGGTGAGATATAAGCAGCCGCGGGCCGTGGAGGGAGTTACGATGGGGCAGGGAGGCGGGGAGGGGGAGAAGCAGGGTGGAGCCCTCTCTACCTTGCCCCTCCCCCTCCCCGCCTCCCTGCCCCACCGTAACTCCCTCCACGGCCCGCGGCTGCTTATAAGTGTTGCTAACTCTTATTCATTTACAGCATGTTAACATACTGTCACCATTCGCTTTTTATGTACTAGTAACTATGCTGGTAATTTTGCTACTGATAATATGTGTACTTGTATTCTCCACCCTGCTTCTCCCCCTCCCCGCCTCCCTGCCTCACCGTAACTCCCTCCACGGCCCGCGGCTGCTTATAAGTGTTGCTAACTCTTATTCATTTACAGCATGTTAACATACTATCACCATTCACTTTTTATGTACTAGTAACTATGCTGGTAATTTTGCTACTGATAATATGTGTACTTTTATTATCTAAGGTACTACGCCTGAGAAGACGGCATTAGTAAATAAACATTTCAAATACACATGTGTTCTTCTTAACTCCATGTTCTGGTTTCTAAGAAATATATAACGACCGACTGTTCATGAGTTCCACGTATCCTGAGGTACTATAAGTTCATATTCTGGATTGTCTAAACATTGAGAGTTTGTTATATCCAATGTGACACTGTACCTAGCTTGCTAAATAGTTTTTGATTACTAACGTGAGTTTTGGGACACCCTAATTCGCCGAGGTTCCAATCCTCTGTCCACAGTTCTGTGTGAGAACAGAAACCCTGCGACAGGGGCACCCCCGACCCTTGCTGGAGCTTCATCACACTTGCGATACAACTCCAGCAATGCGCCACCTTTACGGCACAGATACATCACGCATCTGTGCTGTTTTTGCCCCATGATGCGCCGCATTGTAAATGCAGCACACCATAGGTGACGGAACAGCGGCACAGAATGACTAACACATCCCTGGTGATGCGCCAGTCATCATAAATCTATCCCTATGCTTCTTATCTTGTTAGAGATGAACCGCCATATGTATCATAAAAGTTATTTGCATTTCCTAAATAGCGAACTTTAAGGAATAAATAGCGATTCTTTACCATTCCTAGTTTGCGATGAGCTATTTGCTAATTAGCCGAATGTAGCCCAATGAAGCCCAATGTAGCCCAATGTAGCCCAAAGATGGCCGCCAGACACACAAAAAAACAAATGTAGCCCAAATATCAGCCAGATGTAGCCCAACTATAGCCCAGTGACAGAATGACCAATCAGCTTCGCAAACCTCCGTTACGCGAAGCGGAGCGCTGTTACAGATATATATCTTTTTTTGAACGTTAATTTCTCAAAATCCACTGGAGCACATATATTGAGACCTAGCAAAGGCACATCGGGCTACCAGTCCCTAATATTTTGCCAAGTTTCGTGCAAATCCATTCAGCCGTTCAATTATTATTTTTATTATTTTTTTTTGCCCCGCGGGGCCCTTTTAAAACCTCCACATCAAACCTAGGGGGTCAGCGAGGATCTACTATGCCCCCTTATAGTTATTTCCCCCTTTGTTTTGACCTCCTCTTGTCTCTCGATCCTACCGAGAGACAAGATGGCGGCCGCTACGGACTGTTTGGAATGTTGACAGACGCCGGAGAACCAATCAGCTTCGCTTCACAAAGCTACGTTGCGCGAAAAGTCCGCGAACCAGAGCGCTAACCGGTCCGCTGTTACAGATATATATCTTTTTTTAAACGTTAATTTCTCAAAATCCACTGGAGCACATATATTGAGACCTACAAAAGGCACATCGGGCTACCAGTCCCTACAATTTTGCCAAGTTTCGTGCAAATCCATTCAGCCGTTCGGGCTAAAAGTGAGGCCAACCGCCCTATGGAAAACTCAATGTTAAAAACACGTTTTGGGACCCCCCTTTTTTCTCGGCCCCCACTGGACGAACCCCCCCCAAATTTTCAAGGGCTGCTCAGAAACAAAATGTGCCATTTTCCTGAAAATTTCAGCCGATTCCGTCCACAAACGCCAAAGTTATTAGACATAGAATTTTCAAAAAACCCATAGAGAAAAAATCCTAACTATATATACCTACTGGCGACCGCCAGTAGGTAATATATATATATATATATATATATATATATATATATATATATAGCACAATCACAATCACAACTACAAGACCACAATTGCTACTACTAACATAGCTGGAATAAAAAAAAAAGATATCATGCAGAACTATACAGGTGGAAAGAAATGGGGTTACTAGGCAAACCTGAATTTGATTTTCTTAAAAGAGACTACCCTATCACCCCACAAATGTACCTAATCCCCAAGGTACACAAATATGCTCAACAACCTCCAGGCCGACCGATAATAGCTGCGATAGGGAGTTTGTTTGCAAAGACGAGCATTTTCATTGACTCTGTTTTGCAACCTTTTGTTCAGGAGCTGTCGGCGTCCATCAAAGACACTGGGGATTTTCTCACTAAAATATATGACTTGGACTAGAATGCAAACTATGTATTTATGACATTTGATGTACAGTCGTTATACACAAGCATAGACATACTGATGGATTATGGGCATTACAACACTACTTGGGGCAGAGACCAATCACATTGCACCAACACACCCGTATGATTTTGGAAATGACAAAATGGTGTCTCACTAACAACACTTTCATTTTCAATAGACTGCACTATAAACAGACACAGGGTTCAGCCATGGGTACTTGCTTCTCCCCCAGCTATGCGAATTTGCACATGGGCTGGTGGGAGGAGCAAGTATTGGAGGGTCACATATCAACAGGCAATGTCTGAAAATGTAATCATATACAAACGTTACATAGAAGATATTTTCATTTTGTGGAAGGGATCCAGTGAGAGCGCTTTGATGTTTGCAGAAGAATTAAACAGTAACAATGTGAATCTCACTTTCACCAGCAACATCAGTCAGACCTCCATCCAATTCCTAGACCTAGAACTTTTTGTGGTGAACAATAAAATACACACACGCACTTACAGGAAACCAACAGCAGGCAATGCGATATTGCACGGCCAGAGTTTCCACCCTACCAATCTGATACAGTCAATACCATATGCAGAATGTCTCAGAATGACCAGAAACTGCAGTAGGCAAACTGATCTGAGGGAGTCCAAAGCAGAACTGTTCAAAAGACTCAAGAGCAGAGGTTACAACCTAACTACTCTCAGGAATGCTGAAGAGAAATGTGCATTGAAAAACAGGAAAGATCTTTTATTTCCAAAAGAAAAAACAACACACATGCCGAAGGTAGCCTCACCTCACACACCCAGATTAATCACTGGGTATAATAGCTACAATGCTAACCTACGAAAGATCTTGAACAGACACTGGCCCTTAGTCCGAAATGACCCCATCCTTGGTCCCTTCTGTGAGAAAAGACCTGCACTTACAATTAGGAAGGCAAAATCCATGCAAAATGAATTAGTATGTAATGCCCCAACGAAATACCACCTGGTTACAGACCCAGAACGGTTTCCACAAATGCTTTGAATGCAAAGCGTGCAGACATGGCATCAACACACATTCAGTCACACTTCCATTCAGGCACACGCCATACAAAAGCAGAGGCAGCTACTCCTGTAAAACTGAGTACGCTGTATATGTACTGGAATGCACGCGTGGGAGCAGGTATGTGGGTAGCACGATACATCAAGGTCATGTCAGAATATTGCAGCACCTTAGAGAGATTACCAACAATGACCAAACGTACCCTGTGGCGAGGCACATGAATTCACATCATGCAGGCAATGCCAAAGAACTCACTTTCTTTGTGATAGACAGCATCCCGAAAAACATCCAGGGTGGGAATCGACTTTTGGCACTTAGAAGACTGGAGTCGAGATACATCATTCTTCTCGACTCAAAAATCCCCAATGGACTGAATGCGAATGAGGCTCTCAATGTGCACCTCTGAGTCCATTGCCGCTTGTCCTGCGTAACCCAACCCCCGTGAATAACATCTGAATCTCACTTCTGATAATTTTTGTAAATAGTCTATTTCTGACACTAGACACACGTAAGTTTTCTTTTTCTTTATGCACAACATATATATTTTTTGGCACCGCGTAGGCACATTTGACAGGGGTAGTCGACACACAGCGGAAACCCCATAACTCATATTAGTTGTATGAGTGGTTGAATCCCCCGGTACATAGCATCCTAATGCCACACCCCCGTCCACTATGGGTCAATTTGTAAGCGACTAGAGCTTGAGGATGGAGGATAGGAACTACTTGGGCATATATAGAGCGATACTAGCTTTATAGAGTGATCTAATATGTTACTAAGAATAAGGATTTATATACTAATGCACTGGTGCGTAACACGGTCACTCAGACACAAAATAAGGGGTTGCCCAGTTGTCTCTTTTTCTAAACCACACAAAGAGAGAATGAGATTTGAAATAATACTAAGTCAAGTGCGCACATTTTTGTTCTTAATTTTACTCTTGCAGCACTGTGTTTTACCCACTGTAAATATTTTCACTATTGCAACTACGTGTCACATTAATGTCGTTCAATCATGTGTATCACCGTTATTAATGGTTCCTTTTTGATTTTGACTCCCCATATATTTGTGTCAATTGTATATAATAATGAGGAATGGAAGGTAATTTAATCCAAGTCAGGATTAACTAATAAGTAACTTTACAGTGCATGTTGTTAACACATGAGAGTGACGAGGCATAAACTCTTCTATGTTGTTTCAAGAATGGTGTCACAGGGTTGCCACGGTAACCAAACCAGTTCTAACATGTCAAAACTTAGCTTGTATAAATAATCAATAGCAATGAGATCGGATGTAGTGAGCAAGGTGGCTGTGTCCACCGAAACGCGTCTGAGCAACTAATTGGTGAATAAAACCATTTCTACTTTGAAGTATACACGGAGTCAGCGACTTCTTTGTGAAGTTAAAGTTGGACTGGTGTTCGAGATATATATGTATCACGCCGAAATGCATCCGCCGCAACTGTGATTTCATCATTAAAGCATGCTGTTTACCCTGAATTCTCCTCCGGTCTCTGTTTTCTTCTTCGAAGAAATTCTCTGTGATATTTTCTGCTCCAGCCAGAGACGCAGCACAGAAGGCCCTGCTACATTAAGTGTCCCGGACTTGTTACTGGCTCTTCGCTGATCTCAGCGTGTATGTTATCGAGGTATCGATGTGTCCGGAGACAGCCAGGAACCTCAGACGAACGTGGGCAGATGAAGGTATTTCATCTCAACAGGGCGTGTTGTCTCTATTTGACAGTCCCTGTCCACATGTGACCCTGAGAGGAGCGGCGGTAGCGGTACGAGGAGACTAAGGGAAGCAGCCGCTGACTGTGATGTGGTCCAGGGAGTTTCTTCGCCACTCACCTGCAGCTTGCACGGACCCACTGTCCTCACTTGCTCCCCCACGCCACCATCTCAACAAGCCGACACAGTGCATGCTGGGAGGTGTAGTTCGATGGACTGAAAACGAACTTCACACAGGTGTGCCAACTGCATTAGGGGGAGGAGTTTTGGAAGCAAGCACGTACTTTACATAGGATGGGCATCAGAGGTGAAGAACTTACCACAGTGTTGGGCGCTGTTGAAGGCTATCACGCCGAAATGCATCCGCCGCAACTGTGATTTCATCATTAAAGCATGCTGTTTACCCTGAATTCTCCTCCGGTCTCTGTTTTCTTCTTCGAAGAAATTCTCCGCGATATATATATATTACCTACTGGCGGTCGCCAGTAGGTATATATAGTTGGGATTTTTTCTCTATGGGATTTTTGAAAATTCTATGTCTAATAACTTTGGCGTTTGTGGACGGAATTGGCTGAAATTTTCAGGAAAATGGCACATTTTGTTTCTGAGCAGCCCTTGAAAATTTGGGGGGGTTCGTCAAGGGGGGGCTGAGAAAAAAGGGGGGTCCCAAAACGTGTTTTTAACATTGAGTTTTCCATAGGGCGGTTGGCCTCACTTTTAGCCCGAACGGCTGAATGGATTTGCACGAAACTTGGCAAAATTGTAGGGACTGGTAGCCCGATGTGCCTTTTGTAGGTCTCAATATATGTGCTACAGTGGATTTTGAGAAATTAACGTTTAAAAAAAGATATATATCTGTAACAGCGGACCGGGCAGCGCTCCAGGACGCGTACTTTTCGCGCAACGGAGCTTTGTGAAGCGAAGCTGATTGGTTCTCCGGCGTCTGTCAACATTCCAAACAGTCCGTAGCGGCCGCCATCTTGTCTCTCGGTAGGATCGAGAGACAAGAGGAGGCCAAAGCGAAGGGGCAAATGACCATAAGGGGGAATAGTAGATCCTCGCTGACCCCCTAGGTTTGATGTGGAGGTTTTAAAAGGGCCCCGCGGGGCAAAAAAAAAAAATAATAATAATAATCGAACGGCTGAATGGATTTGCACGAAACTTGGCAAAATTGTAGGGACTGGTAGCCCGATGTGCCTTTGCTAGGTCTCAATATGTGTGCTTCAGTGGATTTTGAGAAATTAACGTTCAAAAAAAGATATATATCTGTAACAGCGCACTGCTTCGCGTACTTTTCGCGTTACGGAGCTTTGCGAAGCGAAGCTGATTGGCTCTCCGGTGTCTGTAAACATTCCAAACAGTCCGTAGCGGCCGCCATCTTGTCTCTCGGTAGGATCGAGAGACAAGAGGAGGCCAAAGCGAAGGGGCAAATGACCATAAGGGGGCATAGTAGATCCTCGCTGACCCCCTAGGTTTGATGTGGAGGTTTTAAAAGGGCCCCGCGGGGCAAAAAAAAATAATAATAATAATAATCGAACGGCTGAATGGATTTGCACGAAACTTGGTAAAATATTAGGGACTGGTAGCCCGATGTGCCTTTGCTAGGTCTCAATATATGTGCTTCAGTGCATTTTGAGAAATTAACGTTTAAAAACAAGATATATATCTGTAACAGCGCTCCGCTTCGCGGAGATAAAATTATATCTGTATTACCTAGCTGTTGCTAACACCAGTTAGCGACGGCTAGTAGGAGATAGCGACCATCTTGGGCCCCACTTTGCATGTGAGTGATATTTATCACTAATGACATGCAAAGTGGGCATGCCAAGATGTTAGCGACTGGAAACAGTCGCTAACATCGCTATCTCCTATTATCAACTTTTGGAAATATTCGAGATAAGCGCGAATATCTCCAAAAAGTAACAGCTGCCCTGAGCAGTTCTTAGCCATGTTATCCAATGGGAGGTGGATAACATGGCTAAGAGCATTAGCTCGGTAATGCATGAATATCGCTGAGTTTTCAGCGATATTAATGCATTGCGGTCGTTTTTTATCGTATTTGCGATAAACCTTGATAATAGCAAGGTTTATCTGCGATAATTTCTGACGGTTAAAAAATCTTTGCAATGCATCGTTAGGGATAAATATCGCTTAACTTTGGTAATATGCCCCAACGTCTGTTAACGTTCGATTCGAAGGAAATCAGGAAGTGTTGAAAAACATTGTCTGCGCCATCTTGTCTTTTTTCAAATGCCACACTTTTGTCGTGCACGGCAGCCATTTTAGATGCCTTGACCAGACCCACTCTGTGCACGCTGTCGATCCTTAGCATGGCTCCCCACCCTCGCAAGCATCTCACCCAGGCAGTGGTCACCCCCGCTCTCTGTCTTATGCATGGGTAATAAACCTCCCCCCATCTGCGCTGCTCTTCCCTGAGAATCACACCCTGTGCCCGCCCGACACCTCCCTTTCGCCCTATTCACTACCGCACCCTCTGACACTCCTTTTCCTCTGTGTCCGATTGTCCAGGCTGGTCCTAGGGTATCAGCTAGCCCTGCAGATGTAGTTTATGGCCACAGCTGTAAAGAATCACCCCTCTTCAAAGGAGTTATAGTAGATCAAGGCCCACACTCGATGAGATCCGTCACAGCAGAAGCGTTGCTATTATCTGAAAACCATCCTGTATTGTGATTGGGGAGGGGACCGAGCGTGAAGCGGAAGATTCTAGGGATGACTCTTTGTACATCAAAGTTATTACAATTATGTGTCACATTAAAAATATATAGCACTCCGACAAAGTAGTAAGATTATAAAACTTTAATAATTTATAAATATATACAAGAAAACAAAAATAGTAATAACATATAAACATTTTTAGGGAAAAACAACGAAGTAGCGGTCGGCTGTGCGAATAGTCCCAACGCAGCACAACGTCCAGATTTCCGGCGTGGGGCGTCGCGGGGGGTGGGTCATCAGTAGCAAACTGTTGTGCGAATAGTTCCAAGGCAGCAGAACGCGCCGAAATCTAGATGACACGAAAGTGATGTCTAGTAAGTTGCCACCCAGCAAATAACGGCGTGGGGCGTCGTGGGGGGTGGGTCATCAGTAGCAAACTGTTGTGCGAATAGTTCCAAGGCAGCAGAACGATGGCACCAAGGTGATGTCCAGTAAGTTGCCGCACTGGTTTTGGTATCCTACAATGCTGCTCCGAATAACGGCGTGGGGCGCCCCGGGGGAGGCGGCGTGAACGGGCCTCTCCAGGTGGAGTGTCATCTGTTGTAGTGGGGCGCCCCTTTACCGTTTCAGTTGCCATTCCGTCCGTTTTTGGTCCACTGTGTCAAAAGCCGCAATTCAGCTGAGTTGCGCCCACTCTTGCGGTGCAGCGATAGGCGGCTGTCACAGGACTCTCAAAATGGCGGCAGGCTCTTTCCTTTTTGGGCCTGGTCCACTGAAATGGCCCTGGGACACCTTGGAAATCGGACGCTTGTCTGCTAGGTCTTGGACCCCATTCTCGAAAGCGTCCCCTCCGCCTTGAGAATTCATCAAAAGTTTTGGGGGCCCGACTCCTGCAGGCTTCTGGTGGGGAGCGGCTGCCATGATTGCTCGCGGAATGACCACGACGGAGCTACGAGATGGTGGTGCTCTCATGCTGACGCCAGCTTCAGTCTGAAACATCCAGAAACAAGGTGGGGCTTTCATCTTTTTGGAAAAAAATTAAGTTTTCATCCAATGAAAAGTGTTGTTTTTAGGTCATATGATCAAGCCTTCCATCATTAGGAAACCAAAAGTAAAATGAACCAATGAAAAGTTTTATAAACAAGTCACATGACCTGTTATGCGGCATAGGGTATAAAATGCGGAGAAAATACGTTGGCACGTGAGGCGGCGTCAGTAGCGGACCGATGTGCGAATAGGCCGAAGGCAATACAACGCGCCAAGATCCGGATGGCACCGAGGTGGTGTCCAGCAAGTTGCAGCACTGGTGTGGCCATCCTACAATGCTGAAAGTCGGCGTGGGGCGCCCCGTTGGCCTGTGAGTTCGCGTCAGTAGCGGACCGATGTGCGAATAGGCCGAAGGCAGCACAACGCGCCAAGATCCGGATGGCAGCGAGGTGGTGTCTAGTAAGTTGCCGCACTGGTGTGGCCATCCAACAATGCTGAAAGTCGGCGTGGGGCGCCCCGTTGGCCTGTGAGTTTGCGTCAGTAGCGGACCGATGTGCGAATAGGCCGAAGGCAGCACAACGCGCCAAGATCCGGATGGCACCGAGGTGGTGTCTAGTAAGTTGCCGCACTGGTGTGGCCATCCTACAATGCTGAAAGTCGGCGTGGGGCGCCCCGTTGGCCTGTGAGATGGCGTCAGTAGCGGACCGATGTGTGAATGGGGCCGAAGGCAGTGCAACAATATTTTCGGAATAGAAGACACCACTAGGCGCTGAGATGCCAAGATCCGGATGGCACCGAGGTGGTGTGTAGCAAGTTGCCGCACTGGTGTGGCCATCCTACAATGCTGAAAGTCGGCGTGGGGCGCCCCGTTGGCCTGTGAGTTTGCGTCTGTAGCGGACCGATGTGCGAATGGGGCCAAAGGCAGCGCAACAATAGTTTCTGACTGACACCACAAGGCGCTGAGATGCCAAGATCCGGATGACACCGAGGTGGTGTCATAGTTGAGAGTTCTGAGCAGCGGTTGTAACACTGTCTGAAGCTTATTTGCAGCTGCTGCAGCTTCACTACGCGTCAAGATCCGGATGGCACCGAGGTGGTGTCTAGTAAGGTGTACTGGTGTGGCCATCCTACAATGCTGAAAGTCGGCGTGGGGCGTCTCTACCATGCCCCCTTTTCGTGTTTTCCACTTTTGTTTTGGGCTATGTGTGTATATGTATATATATATATATATATATATATATATATATATATATGTATATAGCACAATCACAATCACAACTACAAGACCACAATTGCTACTACTAACATAGCTGGAATAAAAAAAATAGATATCATGCAGAACTATACAGGTGGAAAGAAATGGGGTTACTAGGCAAACCTGAATTTGATTTTCTTAAAAGAGACTACCCTATCACCCCACAAATGTACCTAATCCCCAAGGTACACAAATATGCTCAACAACATCCAGGCCGACCGATAATAGCTGCGATAGGGAGTTTGTTTGCAAAGACGAGCATTTTCATTGACTCTGTTTTGCAACCTTTTGTTCAGGAGCTGTCGGCGTCCATCAAAGACACTGGGGATTTTCTCACTAAAATATATGACTTGGACTAGAATGCAAACTATGTATTTATGACATTTGATGTACAGTCGTTATACACAAGCATAAGACATACTGATGGACTATGGGCATTACAACACTACTTGGGGCAGAGACCAATCACATTGCACCAACACACCCATATGATTTTGGAAATGACAAAATGGTGTCTCACTAACAACACTTTCATTTTCAATAGACTGCACTATAAACAGACACAGGGTTCAGCCATGGGTACTTGCTTCTCCCCCAGCTATGCGAATTTGCACATGGGCTGGTGGGAGGAGCAAGTATTGGAGGGTCACATATCAACAGGCAATGTCTGAAAATGTAATCATATACAAACGTTACATAGAAGATATTTTCATTTTGTGGAAGGGATCCAGTGAGAGCGCTTTGATGTTTGCAGAAGAATTAAACAGTAACAATGTGAATCTCACTTTCACCAGCAACATCAGTCAGACCTCCATCCAATTCCTAGACCTAGAACTTTTTGGTGTGGTGAACAATAAAATACACACACGCACTTACAGGAAACCAACAGCAGGCAATGCGATATTGCACGGCCAGAGTTTCCACCCTACCAATCTGATACAGTCAATACCATATGCAGAATGTCTCAGAATGACCAGAAACTGCAGTAGGCAAACTGATCTGAGGGAGTCCAAAGCAGAACTGTTCAAAAGACTCAAGAGCAGAGGTTACAACCTAACTACTCTCAGGAATGCTGAAGAGAAATGTGCATTGAAAAACAGGAAAGATCTTTTATTTCCAAAAGAAAAAACAACACACATGCCGAAGGTAGCCTCACCTCACACACCCAGATTAATCACTGGGTATAATAGCTACAATGCTAACCTACGAAAGATCTTGAACAGACACTGGCCCTTAGTCCGAAATGACCCCATCCTTGGTCCCTTCTGTGAGAAAAGACCTGCACTTACAATTAGGAAGGCAAAATCCATGCAAAATGAATTAGTATGTAATGCCCCAACGAAATACCACCTGGTTACAGACCCAGAACGGTTTCCACAAATGCTTTGAATGCAAAGCGTGCAGACATGGCATCAACACACATTCAGTCACACTTCCATTCAGGCACACGCCATACAAAAGCAGAGGCAGCTACTCCTGTAAAACTGAGTACGCTGTATATGTACTGGAATGCACGCGTGGGAGCAGGTATGTGGGTAGCACGATACATCAAGGTCATGTCAGAATATTGCAGCACCTTAGAGAGATTACCAACAATGACCAAACGTACCCTGTGGCGAGGCACATGAATTCACATCATGCAGGCAATGCCAAAGAACTCACTTTCTTTGTGATAGACAGCATCCCGAAAAACATCCAGGGTGGGAATCGACTTTTGGCACTTAGAAGACTGGAGTCGAGATACATCATTCTTCTCGACTCAAAAATCCCCAATGGACTGAATGCGGATGAGGCTCTCAATGTGCACCTCTGAGTCCATTGCCGCTTGTCCTGCGTAACCCAACCCCCGTGAATAACATCTGAATCTCACTTCTGATAATTTTTGTAAATAGTCTATTTCTGACACTAGACACACGTAAGTTTTCTTTTTCTTTATGCACAACATATATATTTTTTGGCACCGCGTAGGCACATTTGACAGGGGTAGTCGACACACAGCGGAAACCCCATAACTCATATTAGTTGTATGAGTGGTTGAATCCCCCGGTACATAGCATCCTAATGCCACACCCCCGCCCACTATGGGTCAATTTGTAAGCGACTAGAGCTTGAGGATGGAGGATAGGAACTACTTGGGCATATATAGAGCGATACTAGCTTTATAGAGTGATCTAATATGTTACTAAGAATAAGGATTTATATACTAATGCACTGGTGCGTAACACGGTCACTCAGACACAAAATAAGGGGTTGCCCAGTTGTCTCTTTTTCTAAACCACACAAAGAGAGAATGAGATTTGAAATAATACTAAGTCAAGTGCGCACATTTTTGTTCTTAATTTTACTCTTGCAGCACTGTGTTTTACCCACTGTAAATATTTTCACTATTGCAACTACGTGTCACATTAATGTCGTTCAATCATGTGTATCACCGTTATTAATGGTTCCTTTTTGATTTTGACTCCCCATATATTTGTGTCAATTGTATATAATAATGAGGAATGGAAGGTAATTTAATCCAAGTCAGGATTAACTAATAAGTAACTTTACAGTGCATGTTGTTAACACATGAGAGTGACGAGGCATAAACTCTTCTATGTTGTTTCAAGAATGGTGTCACAGGGTTGCCACGGTAACCAAACCAGTTCTAACATGTCAAAACTTAGCTTGTATAAATAATCAATAGCAATGAGATCGGATGTAGTGAGCAAGGTGGCTGTGTCCACCGAAATGCGTCTGAGCAACTAATTGGTGAATAAAACCATTTCTACTTTGAAGTATACACGGAGTCAGCGACTTCTTTGTGAAGTTAAAGTTGGACTGGTGTTCGAGATATATATGTATCACGCCGAAATGCATCCGCCGCAACTGTGATTTCATCATTAAAGCATGCTGTTTACCCTGAATTCTCCTCCGGTCTCTGTTTTCTTCTTCGAAGAAATTCTCTGTGATATTTTCTGCTCCAGCCAGAGACGCAGCACAGAAGGCCCTGCTACATTAAGTGTCCCGGACTTGTTACTGGCTCTTCGCTGATCTCAGCGTGTATGTTATCGAGGTATCGATGTGTCCGGAGACAGCCAGGAACCTCAGACGAACGTGGGCAGATGAAGGTATTTCATCTCAACAGGGCGTGTTGTCTCTATTTGACAGTCCCTGTCCACATGTGACCCTGAGAGGAGCGGCGGTAGCGGTACGAGGAGACTAAGGGAAGCAGCCGCTGACTGTGATGTGGTCCAGGGAGTTTCTTCGCCACTCACCTGCAGCTTGCACGGACCCACTGTCCTCACTTGCTCCCCCACGCCACCATCCCAACAAGCCGACACAGTGCATGCTGGGAGGTGTAGTTCGATGGACTGAAAACGAACTTCACACAGGTGTGCCAACTGCATTAGGGGGAGGAGTTTTGGAAGCAAGCACGTACTTTACACAGGATGGGCATCAGAGGTGAAGAACTTACCACAGTGTCGGGCGCTGTTGAAGGCTATCACGCCGAAATGCATCCGCCGCAACTGTGATTTCATCATTAAAGCATGCTGTTTACCCTGAATTCTCCTCCGGTCTCTGTTTTCTTCTTCGAAGAAATTCTCCGCGATATATATATATTACCTACTGGCGGTCGCCAGTAGGTATATATAGTTAGGATTTTTTCTCTATGGGATTTTTGAAAATTCTATGTCTAATAACTTTGGCGTTTGTGGACGGAATTGGCTGAAATTTTCAGGAAAATGGCACATTTTGTTTCTGAGCAGCCCTTGAAAATTTGGCAGGGTTCGTCAAGGGGGGGCTGAGAAAAAAGGGGGGTCCCAAAACGTGTTTTTAACATTGAGTTTTCCATAGGGCGGTTGGCCTCACTTTTAGCCCGAACGGCTGAATGGATTTGCACGAAACTTGGCAAAATTGTAGGGACTGGTAGCCCGATGTGCCTTTTGTAGGTCTCAATATATGTGCTACAGTGGATTTTGAGAAATTAACGTTTAAAACAAGATATATATCTGTAACAGCGGACCGGGCAGCGCTCCAGGACGCGTACTTTTCGCGCAACGGAGCTTTGTGAAGCGAAGCTGATTGGTTCTCCGGCGTCTGTCAACATTCCAAACAGTCCGTAGCGGCCGCCATCTTGTCTCTCGGTAGGATCGAGAGACAAGAGGAGGCCAAAGCGAAGGGGCAAATGACCATAAGGGGGAATAGTAGATCCTCGCTGACCCCCTAGGTTTGATGTGGAGGTTTTAAAAGGGCCCCGCGGGGCAAAAAAAAAAAATAATAATAATAATCGAACGGCTGAATGGATTTGCACGAAACTTGGCAAAATTGTAGGGACTGGTAGCCCGATGTGCCTTTGCTAGGTCTCAATATGTGTGCTTCAGTGGATTTTGAGAAATTAACGTTCAAAAAAGATATATATCTGTAACAGCGCACCGCTTCGCGTACTTTTCGCGTTACGGAGCTTTGCGAAGCGAAGCTGATTGGCTCTCCGGTGTCTGTAAACATTCCACACAGTCCGTAGCGGCCGCCATCTTGTCTCTCGGTAGGATCGAGAGACAAGAGGAGGCCAAAGCGAAGGGGCAAATGACCATAAGGGGGCATAGTAGATCCTCGCTGACCCCCTAGGTTTGATGTGCAGGTTTTAAAAGGGCCCCGCGGGGCAAAAAAAAATAATAATAATAATAATCGAACGGCTGAATGGATTTGCACGAAACTTGGTAAAATATTAGGGACTGGTAGCCCGATGTGCCTTTGCTAGGTCTCAATATATGTGCTTCAGTGCATTTTGAGAAATTAACGTTCAAAAACAAGATATATATCTGTAACAGCGCTCCGCTTCGCGGAGATAAAATTATATCTGTATTACCTAGCTGTTGCTAACACCAGTTAGCGACGGCTAGTAGGAGATAGCGACCATCTTGGGCCCCACTTTGCATGTGAGTGATATTTATCACTAATGACATGCAAAGTGGGCATGCCAAGATGTTAGCGACTGGAAACAGTCGCTAACATCGCTATCTCCTATTATCAACTTTTGGAAATATTCGAGATAAGCGCGAATATCTCCAAAAAGTAACAGCTGCCCTGAGCAGTTCTTAGCCATGTTATCCAATGGGAGGTGGATAACATGGCTAAGAGCATTAGCTCGGTAATGCATGAATATCGCTGAGTTTTCAGCGATATTAATGCATTGCGGTCGTTTTTTATCGTATTTGCGATAAACCTTGATAATAGCAAGGTTTATCTGCGATAATTTCTGACGGTAAAAAAATCTTTGCAATGCATCGTTAGGGATAAATATCGCTTAACTTTGGTAATATGCCCCAACGTCTGTTAACGTTCGATTCGAAGGAAATCAGGAAGTGTTGAAAAACATTGTCTGCGCCATCTTGTCTTTTTTCAAATGCCACACTTTTGTCGTGCACGGCAGCCATTTTAGATGCCTTGACCAGACCCACTCTGTGCACGCTGTCGATCCTTAGCATGGCTCCCCACCCTCGCAAGCATCTCACCCAGGCAGTGGTCACCCCCGCTCTCTGTCTTATGCATGGGTAATAAACCTCCCCCCATCTGCGCTGCTCTTCCCTGAGAATCACACCCTGTGCCCGCCCGACACCTCCCTTTCGCCCTATTCACTACCGCACCCTCTGACACTCCTTTTCCTCTGTGTCCGATTGTCCAGGCTGGTCCTAGGGTATCAGCTAGCCCTGCAGATGTAGTTTATGGCCACAGCTGTAAAGAATCACCCCTCTTCAAAGGAGTTATAGTAGATCAAGGCCCACACTCGATGAGATCCGTCACAGCAGAAGCGTTGCTATTATCTGAAAACCATCCTGTATTGTGATTGGGGAGGGGACCGAGCGTGAAGCGGAAGATTCTAGGGATGACTCTTTGTACATCAAAGTTTTTACAATTATGTGTCACATTAAAAATATATAGCACTCCGACAAAGTAGTAAGATTATAAAACTTTAATAATTTATAAATATATACAAGAAAACAAAAATAGTAATAACATATAAACATTTTTAGGGAAAAACAACGAAGTAGCGGTCGGCTGTGCGAATAGTCCCAACGCAGCACAACGTCCAGATTTCCGGCGTGGGGCGTCGCGGGGGGTGGGTCATCAGTAGCAAACTGTTGTGCGAATAGTTCCAAGGCAGCAGAACGCGCCGAAATCTAGATGACACGAAAGTGATGTCTAGTAAGTTGCCACCCAGCAAATAACGGCGTGGGGCGTCGCGGGGGGTGGGTCATCAGTAGCAAACTGTTGTGCGAATAGTTCCAAGGCAGCAGAACGATGGCACCAAGGTGATGTCCAGTAAGTTGCCGCACTGGTTTTGGTATCCTACAATGCTGCTCCGAATAACGGCGTGGGGCGCCCCGGGGGAGGCGGCGTGAACGGGCCTCTCCAGGTGGAGTGTCATCTGTTGTAGTGGGGCGCCCCTTTACCGTTTCAGTTGCCATTCCGTCCGTTTTTGGTCCACTGTGTCAAAAGCCGCAATTCAGCTGAGTTGCGCCCACTCTTGCGGTGCAGCGATAGGCGGCTGTCACAGGACTCTCAAAATGGCGGCAGGCTCTTTCCTTTTTGGGCCTGGTCCACTGAAATGGCCCTGGGACACCTTGGAAATCGGACGCTTGTCTGCTAGGTCTTGGACCCCATTCTCGAAAGCGTCCCCTCCGCCTTGAGAATTCATCAAAAGTTTTGGGGGCCCGACTCCTGCAGGCTTCTGGTGGGGAGCGGCTGCCATGATTGCTCGCGGAATGACCACGACGGAGCTACGAGATGGTGGTGCTCTCATGCTGACGCCAGCTTCAGTCTGAAACATCCAGAAACAAGGTGGGGCTTTCATCGTTTGGGAAAAAAAAAAGTTTTCATCCAATGAAAAGTGTTGTTTTTAGGTCATATGATCAAGCCTTCCATCATTAGGAAACCAAAAGTAAAATGAACCAATGAAAAGTTTTATAAACAAGTCACATGACCTGTTATGCGGCATAGGGTATAAAATGCGGAGAAAATACGTTGGCACGTGAGGCGGCGTCAGTAGCGGACCGATGTGCGAATAAGCCGAAGGCAATACAACGCGCCAAGATCCGGATGGCACCGAGGTGGTGTCCAGCAAGTTGCAGCACTGGTGTGGCCATCCTACAATGCTGAAAGTCGGCGTGGGGCGCCCCGTTGGCCTGTGAGTTCGCGTCAGTAGCGGACCGATGTGCGAATAGGCCGAAGGCAGCACAACGCGCCAAGATCCGGATGGCAGCGAGGTGGTGTCTAGTAAGTTGCCGCACTGGTGTGGCCATCCAACAATGCTGAAAGTCGGCGTGGGGCGCCCCGTTGGCCTGTGAGTTTGCGTCAGTAGCGGACCGATGTGCGAATAGGCCGAAGGCAGCACAACGCGCCAAGATCCGGATGGCACCGAGGTGGTGTCTAGTAAGTTGCCGCACTGGTGTGGCCATCCTACAATGCTGAAAGTCGGCGTGGGGCGCCCCGTTGGCCTGTGAGATGGCGTCAGTAGCGGACCGATGTGTGAATGGGGCCGAAGGCAGTGCAACAATATTTTCGGAATAGAAGACACCACTAGGCGCTGAGATGCCAAGATCCGGATGGCACCGAGGTGGTGTGTAGCAAGTTGCCGCACTGGTGTGGCCATCCTACAATGCTGAAAGTCGGCGTGGGGCGCCCCGTTGGCCTGTGAGTTTGCGTCAGTAGCGGACCGATGTGCGAATGGGGCCAAAGGCAGCGCAACAATAGTTTCTGACTGACACCACAAGGCGCTGAGATGCCAAGATCCGGATGGCACCGAGGTGGTGTCATAGTTGAGAGTTCTGAGCAGCGGTTGTAACACTGTCTGAAGCTTATTTGCAGCTGCTGCAGCTTCACTACGCGTCAAGATCCGGATGGCACCGAGGTGGTGTCTAGTAAGGTGTACTGGTGTGGCCATCCTACAATGCTGAAAGTCGGCGTGGGGCGCCCCGTTGGCCTGTGAGTTTGCGTCAGTAGCGGACCGATGTGCGAATAGGCCGAAGGCAGCACAACGCGCCAAGATCCGGATGGCACCGAGGTGGTGTCTAGTAAGTTGTCGCACTTCTGTGGCCATCCTACAATGTTGAAAGTCGGCGTGGGGCGCCCCGTTGGCCTGTGAGATGGCGTCAGTAGCGGACCGATGTGCGAATGGGGCCAAAGGCAGCGCAACAATATTTTCTGATTTGAAGACACCACAAGGCGCTGAGATGCCAAGATCCGGATGGCACCGAGGTGGTGTCTAGCAAGTTGTGGCACTGGTGTGGCCATCGTACAATGGTAAAAGTCGGCGTGGGGCGCCCTGTTGGCCTGTGAGATGGTGTCAGTAGCGGACTGATGTGCGAATGGGGCCAAAGGCAGCGCAACAATATTTTCTGACTGACACCACAAGGCGCTGAGATGCCAAGATCCGGATGGCACCGAGGTGATGTCTAAGTTGCGGACTGATGTGCGAATGGGGCCAAAGGCAGCGTAACAATATTTTTTGTATGGAAGATACCACTAGGCGTTGAGATGCCAAGATTCGGATGGCACCGAGGTGATGTCTAGCAAGTTGCTGTACTGGTGTGGTCATCCTACAATGCTGAAACTCGGCGTGGGTCGCCCCATTAGCCTGTGAGATGGTGTCAGTAGCGGACCGATGTGCGAATAGGCCGAAGGCAGCACAACGCGCCAAGATCCGGATGTCACCGTGGTGGTTTCATAGTTGAGAGGCACTTCATCTGCAGTGGGGCGTCGAGATCCGGATGGCACCGAGGTGATGTCTAGCAAGTTGCTGTACTGGTGTGGTCATTCTACAATGCTGAAAGTCGGCGTGGGGCGCCCCATTAGCCTGTGAGATGGCGTCAGTAGCGGACTGATGTGCGAATGGGGCCAAAGGCAGCGCAACAATATTTTCTGAAGAGAAGACACCAAAAGGCGCTGACATTCCAAGATCCGGATGGCACCGAGGTGGTGTCTAGCAAGCTATGCAGTTGAGTTGTGTGCGCACTTGCGGCGAATAGGTCGAAGGCAGCATAACAATGTTTTCTGAATAGAAGACACCACAAGGCGTTGAGATTCGGTTACCACCGAGGTGATGTCTAGCAAGTTGCCGCACTGGTGTGGCCATCCTTCAATACTGCTCCGAATAACGGCGTGGGGTGCCCGAAGGGGGGGGGAGCCGGCGTGAATGGGCCTTCCTAGGTGGAGGCTCGTCTGCTGTAGTGGGGCGCCCCTTTACCGTTTCAGTTGCCATTCAGCTGAGTTTCGGCTGCTCTTGATGCTACAGCGACAGGCGGCTGCAAGAGGACTCTCAAAATGGCGGCCTGTTCTTTGGATTTGGGCCTGGTCCACTAAAATGGCCCTGGGACACCTTAGAACTCGGACGCTCGATTTTTTTTTCCTTTCCTGTACATGCAAAAAAAGGTAAATGCCCGGTACGTTACACGCTTCATCTGCCACGATGAACTCTCCAGAGGAACCGAAAAAAAATATAGTTGTGGTAACTATACCATGCATCGTCATATGGAGAGGTGGCACCAATTAATTATAGTGCTGCATAAAAGAGAGATTTGGAGGAGAACCCCTGACCTGCTAGTACATTCATCAAAGAAGTGGCACTGAGAGCTTCAGAGGCAAGGGAAACGGTCCCAAATATTTAGAAGAACTTTGGAAAGATTAAAATGACATGTTTAGATTGTGGCAAATTAATTTCATGTGGATAGATGAGTGTTACTCTAATAAATACAGCATATGAACATGATCATAGTCGATGGTTGGTAGAGACATTTTGACTATATCCTGGACCTGCCCGTCCTCGCCCAAAATGGCGCCGGAATAAATGGGACTCGTAACTCCTTGTTGTGTACTGGTTGCAGAACCTTGAAATCACGAGATACGTATGCAGTTTTGAAGCACATGGCGGGCGGGGACGAGAATTGATTGAATATTTCGACATCCCTATTGATATTAAGTTCTGATGTGTTATTGATTACTGTACTGTTGAAAGTTCGAATTAACGTCACCCATGGTACTTGCCCGCAAATGTATATCTAGATAATTTTATTGTAACTGGCCCTGTCGTATTTTAATTATAAAATGTACGTCCACCGATTCCGTAACTGTTAGACACCTTAGTTCTTGCAACCTAATGGCCCGCCCGTTACGTTCCTCTACAGTGTAAATGTCTATTCATCATATACGATTACAGTTTGCTCCGTGGCAGGCCCACGTGGTTATAGGCTCGTATTTGTATAATAAAATTTTCACAATAAAGGTTTTTAAAAGAAAACATGGTAGTAGTATATACATTGGTAAAGTTTTTAATAATAGTGACTGTTTTAGAATCATTAAAAGGCAAGTGAAATAAAGCAGACCAATTACATGAAGGGTAAAAGGTATAATACGAAGGAACGCAGTAAAGATAAATGGTCAAGGGCTGTTGTGTTTTCTATTCCTGCAACATAAAGTGATCGGTAAGAATCTCATATTCAGGCGTATCGGCGACTAAGACAGCAGGTCGACCCTCTTTTGCTCAACGGCTCCGTCATGGGACGAAGAAACGCTCTTTTTCTCGAAAAAAGAATATATTTTACTTGCAGGACAGTTGTAAAATTTCCGGGAAAGTACATTAGCCTGGAACATTATAACATATATTTAAGAAAAAATAATGTTCGGAAGTAATGAAAAGCGTAATTTTTAGGTCAGATGACCAAGCCTTTCATCATTACAATAAGAAAAGTAAAATGAACCAATGAAAAGTTTTATTAACAAGTCACATGACTTGTTATGCTTACGTTACGCGCTGCGCGCCCCGGATGACTTCCAGATGCGCTAACGCGGCGCGTCATATGACGCATTACGCGACAACGCAGGTCCAGAATATAGTCAAAATGTCTCCACCAACCAGCGGTCGGAACACAACCCCTTTCAGCAGGCTAAATAGTTCTGTTAAATGACAACAGAAGGGACAGGCAACAAGAACCATCAGTCAAAGAGGGGAGGGCTAGTTCTTCTCTACCGGGTTACATTGGGGCGCTACCGGAACTGATCGAATCGGTAGTCTACAGTGTTTCTGGATGTTTCAGACTGAAGCTGGGGTTAGCATGAGAGCAGCACCATTTCGTAGCTCCGTCGTGGCCATTCCGTAACCAATCATGGCAGCCGCTCTTTATCGTTATTTTGGGCGGGGTGGGTGGCGGAGCCGAGCTGTTTTGCAGCCATCATTGTGTGGAGTTCAGTTCATCTCACTAGTTTGGTATTTGTCATGAGGGGTTGTTCCTAATGTTTCTATTTTAGCGAGGTCAAAAAGAGATCCCATTAGTGGCCTACTGATTTTGCTCGATTCCTTTTCTTTTTTTTTACACAATTTTTCGTTATCTGCAAAGACTAAACAGAGTATTGCGACTCTGTGTTTGTTTGTAAATAGAGAATGAACCAAAGAGAACTAATTCTAAAACAGTAAATACTTGGATAACAATCAATCAAATGGAGAGAGAAGCAGGCACGACGGATTACAACGGGGGCAAAGGCCTGCGTTAACTACCTTTCACTATCTGCAAAGAGATAGTACTCCTAATAGAAATGAGGGGGGGGGGGGCACCATTCAAAGCAGATCAGTGTGCATAAACACGAAAATGTTTTCACTTACCACGTACTTGACATTCGACAGCTTATGATATTTGCTATTAAAAAACCATTGAAATTCACTGAAAAAACCATAGGTTATAGACCATATATAGTTAGGAATTAGCATTTACAAAACCTTGAAAATTCACTGAAAAAACCATAGGTTATAGACCATATATAGTTAGGAATTAGCATTTAAAAAACCTTATTTTACTCACACAAAACCATTGAAATTCCATATATAGTTAGTTGCACTAACTATATATCGCGCACCCGCAATCCACTGCTGATCATGTCACATATTACATCATTCATGACATGGTCAGTGACATCACTGATGACATCACTGATGACATCTCAAATGACATCACTGATGACATCACTGATGGCATCTCAAATGACATCACTGATGACATCACTGATGACATCTCAAATGACATCACTGATGACATCTCATTTGACATTACTGATCACATCACTGATGACATCATTCATGTGATAATACGATGAACCTCTTCAGACTCTAATATAACCTTAGATACACTCAGTGTAAACAGACACTCATAGACTGTCACTCATCCATGGAGTTACTCAGACACTTAGTCAGTCATGCAAAGAATCAATCACACCTCCATTTCCTCAACTATACAGTTATACACACCTTACTTATTCAAACATATACTAAAACATATTTACTCACTTATACAATCCTGGATACAAGTTCACAATGATCCATACAGCCACTCACACATTCACTGGCTCTTATGCACAGTTATTTATATATGTCAACTCTCACATGTACTGTGTTTTACATATGTACTTACTTTGACATGTAGCACTGAGATATCCATTCACTCACCAATACACTCATGCACACAGTCAACCGCCCATACAGCTGTTTCCACATGCACTTTTGAACCCATACATCTAGTCAATCAACTGCTCACACATCTATGCAGAGAGTCATACACCTCCCAGCCACCCAGACACACACTCAGTCTCCCATACTACAAATGCTTGGGCAACCAATCAATAACCCATACAGTTAATCATATAGCTAATGATCAACACATGCAGCAGTTTACAGAACAACAGACATAATGATGCACAAATTAAGACAGTTTAGTCACTAACCCATGCACTCAGTGAGACACATTTAATCAGTCACTCATACAGTCAGCCATGCCCCTACTAAATCCTTCATCAAGACACTTATACATCCACTCATTCTTCAATATGTAAGACATATTTTAACTTTACAGAATTATACATTCACTGTATGTAGTCATCAGTGATGTCATCAGTGATGTCATTTCAGATGTCATCAGTGATGTCATCAGTGATGTCACTGACCATGTCATGAATGATGTAATATGTGACATGATCAGCAGTGGATTGCGGGTGCGCGATATATAGTTAGTGCAACTAACTATATATGGAATTTCAATGGTTTTGTGTGAGTAAAATAAGGTTTTTTAAATGCTAATTCCTAACTATATATGGTCTATAACCTATGGTTTTTTCAGTGAATATATATATATATATGTCTTTATATGCATCCTTTGTCTGATTGACTGTGGACGTTTCATATTGTCCACACTTTATTAATCATGACAAAGGGGTGTTGTTCATATTTCCCTCGGGAAATGAGTTCTGAAGGTCCTCTTAGGTTTCCAGTAGGACATCTCTTTTTATGTTTCTTATTGTCAGAAGCAGCAGCGATTATGTGTCTTCTATCAGGCATTTGACTATTTTGGTCCTCCAGTCTTCTTTCCCCTTTTGTAGGGTAAATGGGTAATTTCTGTCCTCTGCCAGAGGACGCTTAAAGCTTAAAGATGACTCTTAAAACTCTTTTAAACTCTTTCCCTTCAAGGACTATCGGGCATGTACAGTTACTTTTGTTTATATGCTCTATGACAGAAGTCATAAGTGCTATTAGGAGTCAAGCACTTGTTTTACTCTTCCACATGATTTTCATGGCCCTGTACAGTTGCTTTTATTTGTATGCTCCATGACAGAAGTCATAGGTTCTATTAAGAGGCAGCCCTTGTTTTTGTATCCCACATGCTCTTGGTCAGTCTTTAGTTGACCGGCTAGTTCTCCTTGAACTTTTGTCAGATTAGTTCGCAGACCCTCCTCCAGTGGGGTATGTAATTCAAAGTTAAGAAATCTGCGGCTAGATGTCTCTATCAGATGTAAAATTTATTTACCTTCTGTAACCCAATATCTGGTAGAGACACGGTCTAGCCGCAGATTCCTTAACGCCCTGCCCATCCTCCCACTCTGCGAATGACCTTGAGGTAAGGGTTATACCCTTTCAGTGTAGAGTTGCTATACCAGTGATCACTATCTCAATCTATTTTGGAACTAAACAAATCGCTTGACCTGGCCACTTAGCTTTTGTTTAGATTTTGCCATAACATCTATTTTCAAATGTGTGTGGTTGGTAGAGTGGGGGGGTGTTCTCTCTCTTTTTCCTCTGGGTGAAACTCCAGCGAGTAGTATTAATTTCTTTGTTCTTTCTATGAAGTCTTCTTGCTGTCTTCATACATTTTCATTGCTTCTTTCAATTATCACGTAATGGTGTGATTCAACACACAACTGGGTGGTGGTGTTGTAGGTTTTGTTGGCCTCGGTCTTACCTTTTCTTGCCATTGCGGAATGATTTATAGAGTGCATAGTCTTTTCCCTATTATAGGGGTTAGTCACCAGGGCGTAGAGTTTCATGTAGCCCTTTGTTCGTCGATTATTTCAGAGGTGTTATTTAGAATCCACGTCTGTTATTAATATACCGTTTGATGTGTTTTCTTTATTAATATTTCAAAGATTTTTTATCTTTTTTGGCACACTGTTTCCACATCCAGTTTCTGTAGTGGCTTCACATTCTGGTGCGAAAGGATTTCACAGAAGAAACGGACGTCCGCGTGCCGGAGGGAACTTGTATAGCTCCACTGATGTCATGTCCGAAGATAAAGTCATCGCGGAGCCGTACGATGCCATCCCCCGGCGCGCAGAGGTACTGCTGAAAAATGTCAGGATCCAGACTGGCACCTGAAGATAATTGAAAGTTAAGGAATATGTGGCTAGACTGTGTCTCTACCAGATATAGCGTTACCGAAGGTAAGTAACTTTTATGTTTGAACAATCGGGCTTGCTAGGTGAAGCTAATGCGGCAGGAGAAGTATGAACTTTTAAAAAAAAGTTTTTTATAGCGCTGGCTAGACCCGGAGGTATCAGAGCGCTTTACATGAGCATCAGATCATAGTTACAGGTTACATCGTTACAAAGGTTACACAGTTCTTAGAGCATGGCAACATAGTTACTTGTAAGGTCGAGATAAACAATAAGCACAAACACGTAAGGGGAAAAGCAGGCAAGGTGAGAGATTCAGGGGAGTGGGGTTGGAGCAGGGGAAGTAGACAGATAATGATGGCGGGAAAGAGGAGGGGAGGGCGAGAGACACAGCATGGGGGGAATGCTTTCTATCTGATGCAGGGCCGGACTGGGAACCAAAAGCAGCCCTGGCACATTTTCAGACTAGCCCCCATACTACATTTAGTGAACGAGCCTGACCACTGCACGTAGGATTGGTGGTTCTCCCCTCAAGACATCTTTGAAAATACATTGCAAGGATGGTGCATTTTACAATTCATTGTTGAACCCTGTCCAATCGTTGAATGGATGGACATGGGGATGAGATATGGCTGCATGGCTTAAAGAATGAATGAACAAATAGTGGGATGGGTGAGGATTGGGTGGACGAATTAATTCAAGAGTGGATGACTTTGAATAAAAGAGTTTTAGCTATATGGATCAAATTGTATCAATGAACTAAGGGTGGGTGCTTTAGTTTTCATTTTAGCTTCTGCATTAAAGCTTCACCCTCCCCAACCCAGCCCCCCCTCACCCCCCCCCCTCCAAGATCAGCACTCCTGGTGGTGAGCCTGCAGGATAACACTTTACTGTTGTTTTTTAAGAAAGTTCTTCGACTAGCTTTAGAACTATTTACATCGTTGATTGATGGACTTGGCCCGGAGTTTAGGGAGATCCATGCTCCTGTGCCTAAAGTCCAAAACTCCTCATTTTATAACCAGGTCAACATGACTACAAATTCAGATCAGTGGTAGAAGTGGGCGGGATCGGAAGGGCGTGCCCCTACTTCTAAAAATTATTCCAGTCCGTTCCCCTACTTCTTACTTTCAAAAAAGCATCCCGGGACGGCAAGAATAGTCCTACTTAATAAAAACGATAACTTTTTTCTTTCAGCTTTCAGGGGCTGCTCGCACTTCTCTGTTAAACTCCAGAGGCCCCGCAGCAGCCCCTCCCTGAGCTCTCACAGGCTGAGGGCAGGCCCATTGTCATTCCGATTGAGGCTGATTACCCCCTTTCGAATGACAATGCGTCCGCCGTCTGCCTTCAGCATGTCATGTGCCAGTGAGATTGGAGTTAGTGATTACAGAGGAGCTTTCCCTGAAAGAGCGCTTCGATGCCTCGTTGGGGATAGTAAGCACTATATAAATGCAATTACAATACAATACAATACAATGATTGTGTCATGTTATGTGAGAAGGCCTGAAAAAAATGCCTTTTCGGTGTATAGGGTTAATCAAGGAGACATTTTTTTTTCACTGATGCACTGAACTTTTTTGCACTGTTCCTCAGGAAGGCAACCCAGTACAATCAAAAGAGACTGAGAAAAACTATTTGTCTTAGTTCCCTCTATGCTGACTTTGTTTGTCTGAGACTGCACTGGCTGCAGATCTGATTGACATCGTTAAGCAGCGCAGATCAGTATAGCTTTGTATCTCCTCGTAAAGGGTCTGCGTGCTGGGGAATCTCTCCTTGTGACGCTACAGTGGCTCTGACAATATGATCCCCCTTGACACCCATACGACCAACTTTTCATGACCTTCCATCACTCACAGCACAATTGGAGCAGGGCTTTAAGTGGGATGAAAAAACTGGGGGGCTCTCAAAGGGACGTGGCCGATATAATTAAGGATGTGGCTTAAAACATTTATGCTAAAAATATGTGTCCAGCGTAATGTGCTGCCCGACTTGTATTTTGCTGCTTCTGTTATTGCCTCCACATATATAATACAACAAGTAACATTACACCTACAACAAGCCAGGACTATTGGCTTTGTCAAAGGTTGTTGGTTGGAAAAGATAAATATATTACATTCATACAACTATGGCTTTGTTGTATATAATATTGAAAATGCTTTAGTTTCCGATTGAAAATGCTTTAGTTTCCGATTGAGGCTGAATACCCCCTTTCGAATGACAATGCGCCCGCCATCTGCCTTTAGCATGTCATGTGCCAGTGAGATTGGAGTTAGTGATTACAGAGGAGCTTTCCCCAAACAGAGTACTGTGGGAAATTTGCCACCTTGTGTAATTTGTCAATGTTGTACACAGAGAGAATTGGGCAGGAGCAGTGACAGGACAGAAGAGGCGACAGGAAAGAAGAGGTAATCGGGCAGGAGAAGTGATGGGGCCGGAGAAGTGAAGCGGCAGGAGCGGTGATTAGGAATGGGCAGGAGCGGTAACCGGCAGGAGCAGTGAACGGATAGAGGCAGTGAACGGATAGGGGCAGTGACTGGATAAGAGCAGTGAACGGGGCAGGGGAAGTGATGGGACAGGAGAAGTGACAGGGCAGGAGAAGTGACAGGGCAGGAGAAGTGATGGGCAGGAGAAGTGATGGGCAGGAGAAGTGCCGGGCAGGAGAAGTAATGGATAGGAGAAGTGGCGGGGAAGGAGAGGTGACATGTCAGGAGCAGTGATGGGACAGGAGAGGTGACAGGAAAGAAGAGGTGACTGGGCAGGAGAAGTGATGGGGCCGGAGAAGTGAAGCGGCAGGAGCGGTGATTAGGAATGGGCAGGAGCGGTAACCGGCAGGAGCAGTGAACGGATAGAGGCAGTGAACGGATAGGGGCAGTGACTGGATAAGAGCAGTGAACGGGGCAGGAGAAGTGATGGGACAGGAGAAGTGATGGGGCTGGAGCGGTGATCGGGCAGGAGTACTGACCAGACAGGAGCAGTGAACAGGCAGGAGCAGTGAACGGGCAAGAGCGGTAACGGGGCAGGAAATGTGACGAGGCAGGAAAAGTGACGGGCCAGGAGCAGTGACGGGGCACAAGAGGCAACAGGAAAGGAGAGGTGAATGGGCAGGAGAGGTGACGGGGCAGGAGAGGTGACGGGGCAGGAGAGGTGACAGGGCAGGAGAGGTGACGGGGCAGGAGAGATGACAGGGCAGAAGAGGTGAAGTGGCAGGAGAGTTGATGGGCAGGAGAGGTGACGGGGCAGGAGAGGTGAAAGGGCAGGAGAGGTGAAAGGACAGGAGCGGTGAAAGGGGCAGGAGCGGTGAAAGGGGCAGGAGCAGTGAAAGGGGCAGGAGCAGTGACGGGGCAGGAGCAGTGACGGGGCAGGAGCAGTGACGGGGCAGGAGCAGTGACTGGGCAGGAGCAGTGACGGGACAGGAGCGGTGACTGGGCAGGAGAGGTGACGGGGCAGGAGAGATGACTGGGAAGGAGAGGCAACAGGGCAGGAGAGGCGACTGGGCACAAGAAGTGACGGGCAGGTGACATGACAGGCAGGTGATGTGATGGGCAGGAGAGGTGACGGGGCAGGGGAAGTGACAAAACATTAGAAGTAATGGGGCAGGAGCGGTGATTAGGCAGGAGCGGTAATGGACAGGAGCAGTGAACGGGGCAGGAGCAGTGAACAGGGCAGGAGCAGTGACAGGATATGAGAAGTGACGGGACAGGAAAAGGGATAGGGAAGGAGAGGCGCCAGGGAAGGAGAGGTGACAAAGAAGGAGAAGCGACAAAGAAGGAGAAGCGACAGGGAAGGAGAGGTGATGGGCAGGAGAAGTGACGGGGCAGGAGAGGTGACGGGCAGGAGAGGTGACTGGGCAGAAGCAGTGATTAGGCATGAGCAGGAGCAGTGACGGGGCAGGAGCGGTGAACGGGGAAGGAGCGGTGAACGGGGAAGGAGCGGTGAACGGGGCAGGAGCAGTGAACAGGGCAGGAGAAGTGACGGGGCAGGAGAATTGACGAAGCAGGAGTGTTGATCGAGCATGAGCAGGAGTACTGACTGGACAGGAGCAGTGAAAGGGCAGGAGCAGGATTTTCCCAAGGCGACTGGAAGGGTAGGGGGCCAGTTTAGTTTGGGGGGGACCATTTTTGTACAAGTGCAGGAGTTGTAATAACACTGCAAAGTTCTTTGTATATTCAGCAGGTTTCGGTCAACAATACAAGTGCCAAGATAACTTTGGTGATCAATGTACCTGCTGGAGAGAGATGGGAGCATGTTTTGTCTAGTGGATGTTTTACTCATCTACGGTAGCGCAGAAGGGAATATGCCTGCTGCAAAGAACATGTATATCAAAGAGCAATATTTTATGTGCATAGTTCAGTGGGTACTGCTTTGTGTTCACTTCCCGAATGAAAGGACACTTGAATACATATGGCCTGGCAGTTCGGGCTGGACTGTTCACATTGGGCGCAGGATCAAGACTGATTTGCACATGGCTGGGTCCAAACTGGAATGGCGAGCAAAAACAATGGATTTAAGCCCAGATCTCTGTACTGGGGTGAATGTATGATATTGTTCTGCATTCTGTCCACCCGTTGTTCTTTTTGCTACATTATGATTGAGCAGCTAGCTGGCTGACATGAATATGAAGGAGCCTTTGTGGGTTGCCGTGAGTCTAGATTCTCCTGAAGAGTCCATTTCTCTTCTGAGCCCTGCTTAACACATGTGTACATGAGGAACCCTGTATTCATGACCTCAATGTTTGAGGCAAAAATAATCATGGATGTCTGAACAATGAGAGTAAAAGCATTAACACCTTAACCACGGCAGCAATTCCGCCGCGGTGCGGGCGTTCTGATGAGTGGGCGAGGCCGCGTCGGCCAACGGACGTGCACAGCACTTCAAAGGTAGCAACGAAAGGGTTAAGGTAACATGTTGTTCCTGCTTATATTTCACACGCTTTACATAAACCTGTATTCCCTATAAGTGTTTGCTTTTTCATGAATTAAACCTCAAATAAACATGTTTATCCATTGTTTTAATCAAATAACGTTATAAGCTGTAACTGGTCAGTGAAATGCTAAAAGTACTAAAAATTGGTGAGTTTTGCTATTTCTAGCCACACCCCTGACTCCGCCCACTGATTCAATCTTCGGTTATTCCCGCCCCCTGATTCTCCACCCACAGTTCCCCTACTTTTTATTTCCCACTTCGACCACTGATTCAGATGGAATAAAACAGCTCGTGCACAGAATTGGGAAATCTGTGAGATGGGCTTTATTGCCGTGATACAGAAATTAAATCGAGTAGCGCATTGCAGCCTACTAACCGTGGTGTGCCTTGTGTGCGGCGGTCTGTCTTCTTTAATAAGACCGAGCCTAGGTTTTCTTAAAGTGTCTTGTGTTTTTACCACTGTTGACATGCGTGGAACAGAATACAAAATTTTCTAGCTATCGCGACAAGAATTTTAGATTCTATTAAGGACACGGAGGCGAGGATTATGCTTTCTCATTTCTTTACTGCACAAACAGCAGTCAATGAAAGTAAAACTACAATGATAAAAAACAACATTTCCCATGAGGCTTTGAACCACGCCTCCAATACTACAACTAATCACATTAGTAACATGCATATAAAGTATAGAGACACTAATCTGGCCTCCTCTTTCTTTGCGCGAACAGTCTTGTCATAATAAATCAAGTCTTGAACTCTCAACGGAGAAAAAAAACAGTTCCTTAGGAATTCTCAACGGAGAACAATCCATAACCACGGAGGAATCATCTTCTGCCAGGAAGGGACAGCAGTACAATCCAAAGAAGGCACTCAGCTCTTTTGGAATCATTTCCTGAAACAGAAAACGAAGTCTGAGAAAAGGAGCCCACCAACTACATTTCTCATAGGGTGGTTACAAGTTGTTAAACAACATGATTTCAAACAACTTACAGTTACATAACTGTCCCAACGGGTGGGATAATCCTCACCTCCGTGTCCTTAATAGAATCTAAAATTCTTGTCGCGATAGCTAGAAATTTTGTATTCTATGGCAGGACCGGAGGCTTCTGATTATGCTGGTTCAAAGCTCATCAATCACAGCATCAGAAACATGAGGAATAGGTTTATAATAAAACACTTTAAACATTGAATCAGAAGACCAATCAGCCGCTTTTAGGATGTCCTCTAAGCGGGAACCTAATAAATAGGCTTTAGAAGCCATCGCACCTCTAGTTGAATGAGCACCATAAACAGATATATCGATGCCAGCCTCTGACATAATCCATCAAACCCATCTGGCTAAGGTAGCCGCAGCGACTGGTTTGAAGGGTTTCTGAACAGAGATTAGCAACTGGCCTAAAGGATCCGTCCTGTGTGCAATAGTACGCTCTTCATAGCATTTGAGATACTGCAACACACATAACTTGCCGTTATGTGGAAAGGCGGGATATTCCACTGAGCGTGACATGGTCTTAGTCCGACGTGTAATAACAAAGGAGACACCTCGTGGAGAAAACATTCTACCAGCCAAATCTAACGCTCTAACGTCTGAAACTCTGCGACATGAAATGAGACATAATAACATAGTAAGCTTGGCAGAGAGCTGTTTTAAAGATAAATCACCATTATCGGGCCAGGTTTCCAACAGATTAAGCACTTTTGTAACATCCCAAAGCGTGGAATACCTGGGCCGAGGAGGGTTGGCCACACAAACTCCTTTAAGTAACTTACAAACCAAGGGATGCATCCCCACAGGCTTACCATCGATGTGATCGTGACCAGCAGAAATTGCAGACCTGAAATTATTAACCGACCTCAAAGCCAGGCCTGAAGCTGCACATTCAGACAGAAAATTCAGCACATCAGTCACATTTGTTTTGAAAGGCACCAACCCACCCACTTCTTCCAGGATGCAGAGTATCGTTTCCGGGTGGAAGGAGCCCACGCCTGCTGCATAAAGCTGGAAGCTTCTCGTGAAAGACCTGCAAGGCATTCATGTCTCCGGAGAGCGTCCACACCATTAAGGTCAACTGATTCTGCAGGATTAAGGGGTGGCAAGCTCCCACTGGGTCCTGCAGAAGCGTCGGGAAAACTGGGGGCCGGAAGGGAAGATCCACAGATAACTCCAACAGTGTGGGAAACCACGACTGAGTAGACCAGAACGGAGTCACCAACACTATCGTCGCCCTCTGCCGGCGCACCAAAGCCGCCACTCTCGGGATCAGAGCAAACGGGGGAAAGGCATAATTCCTCCGTTGCCCCCAATGGTGTAGGAACGCGTCCGTTCCCATTGCCATCGGATCCGGTCTCCAACTGTAAAACCGGGGGAGAAGAGAATTGAGGCGAGAGGCAAACAGGTCTATCTGACAGGGGCCTTGCATAGTCATGATCTGAGTAAACAGCGATGGGTGAAGCCTCCAATCGCTGAAGTCCCTGAGAAATCGGGAATTCCAATCCGCCACCTGATTGAATTTCCCCGGAAGGTATTCCGTCACCACAGAAATCTTGCGATCCAGGCAAAAGTGGCAAAATTCCTTCGCAATGTGGACCAGCATGCGGGACTTCGTCCCCCCTAACCGATTGATGTATCTCACCGCTGAGACATAGTCCATTCGAAGGAGAATACAACAATTGCTCTTCAGCGGTGAGACAGACCTGATGGCAAAGGACCCTGCCAACAACTCTAGACAGTTTATGTGTAGTGAGAGTTCATCCGCTGACCACCGTCCTCCTGTGGTAAAGTCTCCACAGTGAGCGCCCCAGCCCCATTGACTGGCGTCTGATTCGACTACCACATATGGGGCTGCGCCGAAGATGGCTCGGCCATTCCAGGCTGACATGTGATCCAGCCACCACTGAAGCTCCTCTCGGGCCTCGGGGGAAAGAGGAATAAGGTGATCGTAATGAAATTTCCTCTGTAAATAAAAGATTTTCAGTCTCTGTAGGGCTCTGTAATGTAAGGGGCCCGGAAAAATGGCTTGGATTGACGAAGCCAGAAGGCCCACAATCCTCGCTAGCACACGCAAGGAAATCTTCTCCTTGGTCAAAGTGGATTTTATTTCCCTCTTGATGGACCTGATCTTGTGAAGAGGAAGGAGCAGTTGAGCTGACACAGAGTCTATCAGAAACCCTAGGAATTCTATCTGCTGGTTTGGTATCATCACCGATTTCTTGGTATTGATAACGAACCCCAGATTCTGCAGCAGGGACGTCGTCCACTCTAAGTGGGTGAGAAGAAGGGACCGATCTTGGGCTAGAATAAGCATGTCGTCTAGGTAAACAATGAGATGCACGCCCATCTCTCGGAGGCGAGAGATCACCGGTTTGAGGAGCTTGGTTAACACCCAAGGGGCTGAGGACAGACCAAAGGGAAGCACCCTGTACCGGTACCACTGCCCTTTCCAAGGGAACTGTAAGAATTTTTGATGAGAGGGGCAGATGGGGACTGTCAGATAGGCATCTTTTAAATCTAAACGGATCATCCAGGGGGCGTGGCCAAGATGGCGGGGTAGAAGGACGTGTCGACTAGAGCTCCCGACCCCATCGGAGGCCCGAGCCCTTAACTCAGCAGCGTATTCCCCCCGGAGCTGCGCAGACTTGCTCCGCTGATAGAGGAACGAGCGACGGTCTGATTGTCGCCTCCAGCGCACGATTTGGTGCTCGATTTACCGTGTTCCCGGAGCCGTGCCCGGGATCGGCCAGAACCAAGGCTGCAACAGTGCCCCGGCCCGGACGGAACAGCAAGGCGTCGGACTGCCCGGGCGTGGGTGAGGCTCCCTGGCTCCTACAGGCTGCACAGCTGGGCGTCGCGGAGCGGAGCGGTGAGGTGCCCGGGAGGAATCCGCTGCCCCCCAGCGCCCTAAGATGGCGGCAAGCGACGTTGATGGACCCCTGCCCGGGCCCGCTGGAGGGCCACAGACTGCACGGTGAGCCGGCTGCCCGGGGCGGGCCGCCCAAGCTGTCCGGCGGACACCGCCGTCGAGGCGGTAAGCAGTGCGCCTGGCCCAGACGCTTTCTCAGCCGGGACCTGGAGGTCTACAAGCCCCGAGGTGCTGAGGGGACCGGGGACGGACCAACGCAAGCGCCCGGCCTGGAGGCCTAGCTGGGCAGCGGGTGAGTCAGTGCACGGCCCTTAGCGGCGCGGCCCCCTAGTGGTAGCGGGCTGCTACCGGCGCTCCATATTCACCCCCCAGGCACACGGCGCCCCAGGAACACCGGCGACACTCCGCCCGGGCGTTACAGCGCCCTCGTGGCCCATGGTGCTTGGACTGCGTACCGTGCAGCACGCTGTTGGCGGTGGAGCGGCCCAGAGGAGTGGAAGATCGCGTAGAGCGCCTGGAGCATCTGCATCGCCGGCTGGGTCCTGGAGTACACCGCACACCGAGGTACTGGCTGGACAGTGGGGGGGGCTACGTGGTCCGCTGGGCCGCAGATAGGTCCTGAGGCGGTGCCCGACGGGGTGGCTCCCTAACAGAGGTGGTCTGCCACCGACGGAACACGGTCACCCCCCCTGACGAACGGCGCCCCCGTTGCCTCGGCTACCTTGTGCACGCACTACGGAGCACCCGCGAGGCCCGGGGAGCTCGGGCTGGGTTGCCCCTGAGAGATCCTTGGGCTGCACGGACACCTAGAACAGCCAGGGGTGGACTTGAATGTGCGACCGGAGCCCACAGTATCGAGGGACGTAACGACTGGGGTCGAGGCCGGCTACTCCTGGGCCGGAACGGCAGCTACGGGACCCTCGTGGGGACGGCTGCGGCACACCCCCTCTTCAGCCTGAGGAAGAGCTTCTGACCGGGACCGGTGGGGTTCTTTTGAGCAGACGCGCATCGTCGCCGGCACCGAGCTGGGACCAGGCTCCCTGAGGCCCGGATTCCACGTGCAGGAAGGCACAGACTGGCGAGGAGGCCTGATCATGGCGGGCCAGAGAGGAGGGAAACGCAATGATCGCACCGACCGCACACTCCCGGAGATGCTCAACAAACAGCAGACCAAGGGGGACAGGGCTTCTTCCTCGCCTGGGGCAGCTGGGAGCTCGCAGTCTGGTGCAGCAGCAGAACCCCCGGTAACTAGATCCTTTTTGGAATCTCTCTTTGGGACGCTGAGGGAAGACTTCCAAGCCCTCAAACAAGAAGTAGCGGGTGAGGTGCGTGAGGTCCGAAGGGAGGTGGAGGGCCTAGGCGAGAGAGTGGAAACTGTGGAGACCTCCACGCACAGGCAAGCCGAAGAGATAACTCTTCTCCAGCAGGAAGTTCTGACCCTTCGGGAACAACACCTAGACCTACAATTGCACAACGAAGACCTAGAAAACAGGTCACGAAGAAATAACATTAGAGTCCGGGGTGTACCATCCTCGGAAGAGAACCCAGACATTGTTCAATACTTGCAAGAACTCTTCCGCATGGTCCTGGGAGAGGGGGATGACTTCCCCATTAGAATTGACAGAGCGCACAGGGTGGGTCCCGCCAGACGAGCTAATGGCCCCCCTCCAGACATCTTAGCGTTCCTCCCGGACTTCCCGCTGAAAGAAAAGATCATGGCAGAGGCTCGAAAGGCACGCTCTCTCACTTTCCGGGATCACCCAGTCGCCTTATATCAGGACCTGTCCACGATCACGCTGCAGAAGCGCAAGTCGTTCAGGATTGTGACAGACTTTCTTCAACAGCATGAGACACCCTACTCATGGGGGCACCCTTTTCGTATTATCTTTAAGTGGCGGGGAGAGACGCACCATGTGCGGAACCTCCAGGATGCCTGCGAAATCTTGAGAATCACCACAGAGGAGGCGGACTCCCAGACGCCTGGAAGGAGGCGCACATCTGACGAGGGCTGGCGTCGAGCCACGAGCAGGAGGAGAAGGACAGCGGACCCAGCACGGAGGCCAGGGTCTCCAACGATTAGAGCGGAACAAGAAGCGGCGGTCCGGACCGCGTCCACGGTGCTAGAAGGTTCATCAGAGGTGGCACTGACCGCTTAACTACGTTCCGGGGGGAACTCACAGTAGCAGTATTTCCATGGCGGGCTTTGATTGATGGGGGGGGGGTGAAGGTTTGACTACGTGTGGCTGAACGTCCACTAAGGTAACATTCCACGGACTGGTCCGTTTGGGCTTGTCCGGGACTATTTCAAGTAGTTTTGGGTGTACGGGTGCGGGGGGGCAGCATGACCCGGGGGGTGCTGCTGAGGAGGGTGGGAAGGGATCTGGGGGAGTTATGGTGGGTGTTGAGAGTAATGGGGGGGAAGGGTTGTTTAAAGTTGGGGATGGGGGAAGTTGGGGAGGGAGAGTTGGAAGTTACCTTGTCCAGTGCTTCTACGGTATTTGTGAATGCTAGTGTAGATATTCGTATATGCTTGGCGATCGTCCTGTTCTCACACGCTCTGGTTCGCACACATAAGCAGAATCATCCAATCCATCCATGGCAGAATTGAAGATACTGACCCTGAATGTCAAGGGGTTAAACAACCCCACGAAAAGGAGGGCCATCCTATCTTTATTAGAAAACTCTCGGGCGGACATCTGTCTGCTCCAGGAGACCCACTTGTTAGCTAATGATTGCCACAGAATGAGGTCCCTTCATTTCCCTACACAGTTCTTTTCCTCCAATACGACTAAAACTGCGGGGGTGGCTGTTCTTCTGTCCAAATCGTTTAAAGGGGAGGTGCTGCACAAATTTGTAGAACAAAAAGGTAGGCTTCTTGCCTACAGACTTAAAGTGGGTACTCTCACGTTCACTGTAGGCACCGTTTACGCCCCGAATGAACAGCAAGATAGATTTTTACGCGGGGCTCTAGAGGAGGTCACGGCTTCACCGGACACGCACATTATGCTAGGGGGGGACATTAATTTGGTCTTTGACTCCGCGAAAGATAGATCAGCGCAGCGATACCCACAGACTGGGGAACTCTCACAAGCAATCAAGGCTCAGTTAGTTGAATCCGATCTGCATGATCTCTGGCGCGAACTCCACCCTACTGACACGGATTTCTCCTATTATTCGCATGCCCACAAAACTTATGCCAGACTTGATTATCTACTGGTCTCTGGCCCTGTTCGTGACCTTGCCACGGCCTCGGAAATGGGTGTTTTATCTCTGTCGGATCATGCACCGGTCTCGGGGACCCTGCATCTCCAACCGAGCTCAGCCCGGAGGGGGGTTTGGAGGCTCCGGGACACCCTCCTACATAGGAGGGAAGTGGTGCAAAGCATTACTGATTCGATCAAGGACTATCAGCTGCACAACTCCAACGCTGATACTTCCCTGTCGACTCAGTGGGGGGCTCTCAAGGCAGTGCTACGGGGAGACTTTATTGCGATCTCAGCGGCAGATAACCGTGAGAGGAAACGGAAACGGGACGAACTCACCCAGAAAGTCAGGGAATTAGAGACTGTGCATCGCCGCACTGGGGCTCCAAGAGTCTGGAAACAGCTGAAAGCTACGAGGAAACTCTTGTCCTCATTGGACCTTGATAGGGCGGAATATGCAGCATTGCGCCTCAAACACGCATATTATACTGGGGGGGACCGATGTGGCCGCCTGCTGGCAGCCAAGCTGAGAGTGGCCCATCAGAGTCGCCAGGTGAAGGAACTGGCAGGAATTGCGGGACAGGGGATCACGGGTGACGCTGAAATTGCCGAGACCTTTCGCCGCTTCTATGCTGATCTATATAGAGCGGACGCCGCCAATATGGAAGACGCGGAGGATTACCTGGATTCGGTGGCCCTACCGTCACTGACCCATGAGCAGGCGGCTTATCTAGAAAGAGAGATTAAGGTCGAGGAGGTGATGGCGGCGATCTCGAGGCTCAAACTAGGGAAGGCCCCTGGCCCAGATGGCTATACAGCCCTCTTTTATAGAACGTTCTGCGGGACGCTAAGCCCTATCTTGACCGCGCTATTCAACTCCTTCTCTGACCCTGGAGCTATCTCTCCGGATCTGCTACTAGCGACAGTGTCTGTCATTCCCAAGCCAGGGAAGGACAGGAAGCAGTGCGGCTCGTACAGGCCAATCTCCTTACTAAATTTAGACCTGAAACTCTACACTGGAATTCTGGCGGCGAGACTGGCGCAGCACCTCCCTGGCCTCATTGAACCGGATCAGGCCGGTTTCGTGCCTGGACGGCAGACTGTGGACAACACTAAACGTGTTGTTCACGCCTTGGAAAAGGCCATACGTATTCCAGGGGAACGTATGCTCCTCTCAGTCGATGCGGAAAAGGCATTCGACCGGGTGCACTGGCCCTACCTCGAGCGAGTCATGGCGAAGCTGGGGATGGGGGAAAAATTCCGAACCATGGTCTTTAATTGCTACAACTCCCCCTCTGCTGCGGTGCGCGTGAATGGCTGCGGCTCGCGACGGTTTGATATCGAACGCGGCACGAGACAGGGTTGTCCCCTCTCCCCCCTTCTCTTCGCGCTCTACATGGAGCCCTTTGCCCAGCGAGTGCGGCAAAACGTGGCCGTGACCGGAGTACGAATGGGGGGTTTCACCCATGTAATAAGCCTTTACGCAGACGACGTTATTTTCGCGCTGGAAGACCCGAGGCAGGCCCTACCCGCCTGTATGGCGGAACTCAAAGCTTTTGAGACAGTAGCCGGCTTTCGGATGAATGTGGAGAAATCCACAGCCCTGGACCTCTCCTTGACTCTGTCGACGAGGAACGACCTACAAAGGCTCTTCCCATTGCGGTGGTCGAAGGATCAGGTGCAATATCTAGGGATTACGTTAGCTCCCACGCTGCAGGCGATGGTTTCCCTTAATTATGGGGCGGTTGGCAAAAAGGTGAGAGACGAACTAGGGAGATGGAACAAAGGCACGCTTTCCTGGCTTGGTAGAGTGGCGGCGATCAAAATGACGGTCTTACCCCAAATTCTGTATCTATTCCGGGCACTGCCCTTGCAACCACCTACGGGCTGGATTCCGCAAATGCAAACTGACGTGTCCCGATTTGTGTGGCAAGGCCGTAAACCCCGAATGCGCCGCACTCTCACGACATTGACACCGGAAACTGGAGGACTGGGAGTTCCCGACCTCCGCAAATATTTCCAGGCGGCCCAATTAAGATATCTGGTGGAATGGAGCAGGTGGGAGTCCGATAAACACTGGCTCTTCCAGGATCAGGCGGTGGCCGGACGCCCTTTACAAGAAATACCCTTCCTCCGCCGCCCACACCGCCCCTCGAATCTCTATGCTTCTTACATAACGCGGGTCCCATTGAAAGTATGGGACGCCACGAATCGCACATTTGACCTCACCACGTTTCCCTCGCCTTTCACACCAATTGTAGACAATCCCGACTTCACACCGGGGATGGAACAAGGGGCCTTCTCACATTGGAGGGACAAGGGCTGTAGGGCACTCTTCCATATGTACGCGGCGGATGGAGTTATCCCCTTTCACAGCTTTAAAGCTTCTTATCAGTTAACCGAATCTGACCGCATGAGATACTGGCAAGTACGGCACTGGGCCTTGCAGCCGAGTGTGAGGGAATCTGCTGACAGGAGGCTCCTCCCATATGAGCGATGGCTAATCACCCGCACCTCAGACTCCAAACTTATCACTGACCTATACAAACTGCTTCAGCTCCCGTCTTCCCACTTCTACATTCCCGGTAGGGAGCGATGGAATAGAGAACTGGGGAGAACGCTTAGCCTTAAAGAATGGGAACGTATTTCATACAGGGCACGACACTCAGCCTACCACATGGGCCTCACAGAAACCTTCACAAAAATATCCACCTACTGGTATCACACCCCAGAAAGGCTACACGAAATGAACAGGCTTCTTAGCGACAGATGCTGGCGAGAATGCGGGCAGGTTGGCACACTGACACACATCCTCTGGGACTGCCCAGTACTGCAAGCCTATTGGTCGACAGTGATAGACGAGATTGATGAATGCTTCGAGATTGCACTGCCCCGTTTTCCAGCGTATACCCTACTGGGTCTGCCAAATGACTTAATGTATCCACTAAAATCTAAGAGGGGGAGGCAGATTGCCATTATGCTAGGTTCTGCGGTACAAAACATACTGATTCATTGGCGCACAACCACCACTCCCTCACGCACGGGTTGGCTGCACAGGTTGTGGCATGTTCTGGGGATGGAAAAAATGTCTCTTACGCTAGCAGGAGATGTGACTGGTTTTGAGGAACTGTGGCAACCCTTTCACTCACTGCTGGCCTCAGAATTCACCGAAATCACATGCCCGAGGTACCTCAGGTTACTGCGGCTTACACCCCCTTTGTGAGGCATGGTTTCGTTTGGGACAGGACTGCCGGGGACTCAAGGGCGTATGCGGGGTGGGTGAGAAGAAGGATGGTTGATTGCTTTCATGCTACACGGCACTGGACAGGGAGGGTGGGGAGGGGGAAGTTTGTTGGGGCATGTTGTTCTATTAATAGAGGTACAAGCCCATAGGGCACTGCTTTTTTCTTGTTCTCTTTTTTTCTACTCTTTCCTTGTATATGCCTCTGTGCGAAGAGCAGGACATTGAAACAGCCCTGGGGCTGGGTCTTTAGCATTTCTGATCTTGAGTTGCCTCTTACAGCACCCGTTGCATGTTTGTAAATTGCTTTCTATATGAGCTGTACTTTTCTAATAAAATACTTTAAACATAAACGGATCATCCAGTCGCTCTCCAACAGAAGGTCCCGTAAAAGATGGATGCCCTCCATCTTGAAGTGGCGATAAGTGACATAGGGGTTGAAGTCTCATAAATTTAAAACCAGGCGCTGGCCGCCTCCTTTCTTCTGTACCAGGAAGACATTGCTGCAGAAGCCTTCGGGAATGAAGGGTCCTACAGCAATAGCCCTTTTGGCTAACAATTCTTCCAGCTCTGAGTCGATAAAACTCTGTTCTAGACGGGAAAAAAGGAGAGGCTGAGGGGGAAAGGACTGAAGGGGACATTCTAACATCTCTATCTGGTAGCCCTGGACGGTCTGTAGGACCCAAGCATCTGAAGTGAGACTCGTCCAATTCATCACAAAGTGATGCAACCTGCCCCCTAAAGGGGCCAATGAGCACACGTGACTTACCAGAGGAATGATTGTCGAAATTCTTGTAACCTCTGTTGACACCTCGATTATAGCGGCCTCTGAAGCCGCGGGATCTTGACGGGTAGAAACCGACCTGGTCCGGTTCTTGTGTGTATCCTCTGCCCCGTCTAGGTGCGTACTCCCTTTGAGGACTGGTATTCGAATAGCGGCCGGTCGAGTGTCCTCTGCCACGCCCGGCCCTATGAGAGACCTGGTGCAACACCCTCTTCAAGGTGGCCTGAGATTTATCAAGGGACGCACAGGTATTAACAAATTTCGCAATGTCTTTCACAAAGTTGTCCCCAAACAACTGTCCTTCTGTGGTATATAAATAAATAATACCGGATCTAGTTTTGTCTGGATATAGCAATAACAGATAGCTCAATAAATAAGAGTCAAGATTCGAGGTAGTAGGAGTTTTTGCAGGTTTATTACAGCATAAAGGACAGGAGCGGGACAACCTGCATAGGAATAGGAAGGCAGGGCCCAGCAGCTGCTGGGGCTGGATCTGGGATGAGCGCGCTAACATCTAATAACAATACACGATCATATATACTAAAACAGTTGCATTACAATACATACGATAGGCGGAGCAGTGGGTGTGGTCAATAGCAGTCGCGAAAGATAAGGGTGAAAATGGGTGTAACAGGGCGTATACATAGACATGTGATGCAAACGTAACAGAATATGTCATGAATGGGGCGGAAACATGGAGGGGGCTACCTAAGGAGCCGGGACCTCTAACCTGATGGTGCGCGCAAACTGGCAATGACGTGTTACTAGGAGAAGCTGGGGGCTATGAACTCTGTGCTAGGAGCAGAGACTGAAGTCTGGAGAGTCAGGGCGACATGTACCTAAGTAGTATCTAGTATCTGATGTTTAGAGAACATGTTGATAGAATCCAAAAGTTATCGGGGTAAAGGCGAACAGACTCTAAGACTGGAGCATGCATTATTCTACATGTAGTGCGTGATGAAGAATATTAAATGACCATTAAATGCAGTATTTCTCTTACATGGAGACGTAGAGGCTAGACAATGACGGAAACTATTGATGCAGTTCAGTAGCTTTAGGAATGCAGAGAAGGAGGGCTGTACTGATAACTCGAATCATAACATACTCTTGGCAGACTCAGTGGCCGAGCCAGGCTGAACCGGGCACTGCGAGGCAGGAAGTAAGTGAAGGGTCGAGGATACAGGTGGGGGCTGTATCGCTCCTCAGCGAGGCTTCAGGAGACAGGAGCTGAAATCTGGTGTCCGGGCCCTTTTGAGGCCTAGAAACGGAGACTTTACAATGGAATAACGTGCACACTGAGAAACGTGGCAACGTAGCTTTACATAGGCCTGATATTCGTAGTATTCACGAGAACTGGAAACTGACATACTAAAGGTGGACACAACTATAATTGCGTCTTTAATCGAACATGGGGAATAACATATGCATATTAATCATGCACAGATAACATATGATGGAGGACGCGTAGGGACACAGAACATGGCAAAATTTACTTTTCCACATTCCCTCCTTGTCACTACGTTTCCTTCAGGAAACATCAATATTCATGATACCATCTATCATTTCATACAGTATCATTTGCTCGTCTCGAATTTTCTTGGAACGGGTTTTAGAACGGGGCTTGGGACTAGGAATACATGATGTAGCACAAATGCCGCAAATCGCAGGGCCACATTGTATACAGAGGCAGCAGCTAAATATGATCGCTACTGCAATACCTAGAAAGGCCAAGACTTTCCATCCCCAGGCGGAAATTATATTCCAGAACCAACCGGACCATGTCCAGGTGCCTGGATTTTGGTGTAACAGATGGGCAATTTTATGAAGTCTGGTTATAGCTGAATAAACAGACGGCGCGTTATTTGGAATGAAAATGCAGCAACTAGATCCGATGACTCTACAGGCCCCGCCCCTATCGGCCAATATGACGTCAAGGACGAGACGATTCTGGAGCACGACAATTCTCATAAAGGATTGTTCTTCGGTTAAATTACTTAGAGCAGAAGTAGTCTCAATTACTACTGCTTCGAGTGTTCTGGTTAATCTACGTATCAGTTTACTATTCACAACTGTACCTAAATAAGGAAAGACACCTTTATTGATATCTATATATTGTTCTAGAGTAGTTTCAGTATAATCGACAATCGGGAGGTTTCTCTTGTGTCTAGTATTTACTAGGTGGGAATTCCTATGGTAGTCGGGTGGGGCTAGAAAAACCGGTGGCAGTAGGAAGGCAATGTAACAGGTTCCCTCCCAATCGAGGGGCAGACGAACATATGCGGTCTGACCACAAATAAAATAAGAATGACGTGAAGCTTTGAAAATAGATTTCCCACTGTCACTATACTTGACAATAGTAGTACAATCACTATGTCCTACGTGTGTAGAACCATTATTTCGGACACATAATTCGCCTTTGACTGGTAGTACTGAAATAGTAGGTAAGTCTGGAGTAGTATCAGACTGAACATTCAGGACCATGAAATTCGAAGAATAATTACCTAAATTATACACTTCATTTTCTAGATCTAACCCGGTTCTGTGGGGGAGACCTTGCTTGTCTGGAAAACATGTACTGTTAAGAAAAGACATATCTGTTGAGGATGACGTTAACGTGGACCATGCTCCACACGAACCATTATGTGAAAATGGATAAGGAAAGAGTGGCAGAACTCCCTTCGGTGTCTGGAAAGGGGGGAGTCGACCACACACCCAACAATTAGTGGCATTGCTGGTCTGGTGTGAATAATGTAACATGCGGATGAAAGAATTATTTCGCATAGCGAGGCGGTAAGAGAGTTCATGAGGAGGCAGATCACTAAACGTGTGCTCTACTGTAACATTAGAAGACGTATTTACATGAGAAACTGGAAAATACAGGTAAAATGCATAACTGGTGCAGGAAATCATAATGCTGAGAAATAATATGAAACATAGAAAAACGATACATCGGATTGAGTTTTGACTAACTCTCTCACTATGGGGGTCTATTTTATACATGTCAGAAACAGTCTAACCGTTTCACCTAGGGGAGGACTTAGACAATCAAACTGGCTGACTTATTTTACTAGACCGGAGTTTCAACTTATACTCCTGCTGTGGAGTTTTCTCTAACAGGGAGGGTGCAGTATCATTGTTCTTTGCGGGACAGTCCTTAAGAATAGTACTTTGGTAATCCTTCAAATCCTGGGAAATGTTCTTTGAGACGGGTTTCAGTCCATAAAATTTCTTTACGTGCGAAAGGTGCACCCAGCCTTTGCGACCCTTCAACTTCACGGCTGTACGGGTGGCGAGGAGGACCTGTCGGGGCTCCTTCCAGCGTGGCTCCAGCGGACTTGAGCGGTCAAAATTGCGAACCAAGACCATGGATCCTGGAACGATTTCATGCGGTGCCACCTCGGTATTGTCTGGAAATGCGGCGGCAACCTGTGAACGACAAGAGTTGAGGGCAGACATCAAGGAAGCTAGGTAATCTGTCAGCATATTACTTGAAACATCGGTAATACTTCGGGGTCTGGGTGTACCCCACATGTTAGGGGGGCGGCCGAAAACGACCTCATACGGGGACAGACCTGATCTGGAATGTGCGACCATGCGCATATAGAACAAAGCGACTGGCAGAGCTACTAGCCAGTCCACACCTTTCTCTTTACATACTTTGGCGATGCGGATTTTCAGAGTCTGGTTATGTCTCTCTACGAGACCTGCTGCTTCAGGATGGCGTACACAATGGAACTTCCACTGGTACCCTAACAAAAGGGAAACATGCTTCATTAACTCTGAGGAGAATGGCTGGCCGTTATCAGAATATACGACCCTAGGGAGTCCATAACGGAGGAAGAACTCACGAACCAACTGCTTGGCAGTGGTCGCGGCTGTGTAATCTGGGACTGGATATGCTTCTGTCCACCTGGACAAAGCGCATACAACTACAAGGACATACTTGAAACCTCGACATCGTTCCATCTGAATATAATCCATCTGGAGGACTTCAAAAGGGTGGTCAGGAGGTTGGAATCCACCTTGTTCCACCGGGACACTTTTACCTGGATTAAACTGACAACATATCATACAGGTACGGACTTTCTGCTTGGCTGCAGCTCGTAAATGCTTGTTGAACCAAATGTTCTGGATACTGTCTAACATAGCTTTTTCTCCTAAATGTGCTGGACTATGTGCGGTATTGATAATGACTTGAACCATAGAGTCGGGGAGAAACCAAGTGGCTTTTCCTTTCGTTAACCATCCTTGATCTGTCTGGACCCCTCCTTGTTCGGACCATTTCTTGATTTCTTCGGGAGTAGCATGTAACTGGATATCTATGACATCTTGAGTAGGGTCCTTAACTGTCATACATGTAGTCGGATCTGGAGTGTGTGTCATGTTAACTGGAATGTCTGGAGTCTGTGCTGTAAGCGTGGCTGTGCGATCTGCTAGATCGTTACCCTGGGAAATAATGTCAGTAACTTTCGTGTGTGCCTTGCATTTCATGATAGCAATGGATGTCGGTAAATGTATTGCATCTAACAGAGCTTGAATAAGGAGACCATGCTGAATCTTGGTTCCATGAGAAGTCATGAAACCTCTCTCCTGCCAGAGCACTCCAAAGTCGTGTACGACTCCAAATGCGTAGCGTGAATCTGTGTAAACATTAACTTTCCGGTTCTTAGCGTGTATGCAGGCTTGTGTCAGAGCAACTAGCTCTGCTGCTTGAGCGGACAGGGTGTCAATACGGTGTGTCTTAATAACTTCGGTGTCGGTAGTCACTGCATACGCGGCGACTAGTTCTCCTGTACTTGTTCTCATACATGAACCATCCACATAAAGTGTCAGGTCGGGATCTGGTAATGGAATATCTGTCAGATCTTGTCTTGGCTTGGTCATGATGTTGACTACTTCCACACAGTCATGTGTGGCAGGATTTGGATTAGCTGATGGTAACAGTGTAGCAGGATTTAGGACGTTGCAGCGTCTGATTTCTATGTGTGGCTGAAACAGTGTCAATTCATAACCTGTCAAACGTGCAATTGTCAAGGGCTGGGTCTGTGTTCGATTTAAAAGAACTTCCACGGAGTGTGGAACTTGTACTGTCAGGGAGTGTCCTAATACTATGGAATCACTTTGTCTGATAGCTAGTGCTGTGGCTGCAACTGACTTGAGGCACGCAGGGAGAGCCTGGGCTACAGGATCTAATGTGCTCGAAAAATAAGCACAAGGCTTGTATTGTCCTGCTTGATCTTGTGTGAGAACAGATAATGCTGTACCTTCGCGTTCTGTGACGAAAAGTGTAAAAGGCTTACTGTAGTTTGGTGTAGCTAGAACTGGAGCTTGACATAGGGCTTTCTTTAACTCATTGAAACTGAGTGTATGTTCAGATGTCCAAGGGAGAACAGTCGATACGGCTGCCTCCTGTGTCGTTAACTGTATCAGTGGCTTGGCTAGAAATGCATACTGAGGAATCCATTGTCGGCAGTAAGAAGTGAGGCCGATAAAAGCACGTACCTCCTTCTGGGTCTTGGGCTGAGGAAGACTCGCTATTAACTGGATACGGTCGGGTGTCAACTGCCTACCCCTCTTGGACAGTAAGTGTCCTAAGTAGACCACTTGCTGGACACAGAATTGAAGCTTCGAAGGGGACACCTTGTGCCCCATCTCGGCTAGGAAATACAAGACTGTAAGGGATGCTTGCTCGCAAGCACATTCAGAACGGGCTGTGATCAGGAGATCATCGACATACTGGAGCAGGGCAGTGTCAGTTGGCATGTGAATGTTGTCTAGTTGTCTCTTAAGTGCTTGACTGTAAATACTAGGACTTTCTGTGAAACCTTGAGGAGCTCGTGTGAACATATAGCTCCTTCCATTTAAACAAAATCCGAAAAGGAACTGGCTGTCTGGATGAATGGGGACACTAAAAAATGCGTTCTTGAGGTCTATGACTGTAAAAAATGAGGCTTCTGAATCAATGGCTGTCAATAGGGAAGAGATATCTGGGACAACTGGGTACTGGGGAATAATACATTTATTAAGTTCTCGTAGGTCAATCACTAATCGATATACTGGAGGTGCATTTGGATCAGTACGTTTCATGACTGGAATGATCGGAGAATTGCATACATTGGAGTCAGTTTCTACAACCACTCCTTGAGCGATGAGCTCGTCAATAATTTTGGATAAGGCTGCTACAGCCTCAGATGGCAATCTGTACTGTCTGATTCGTGGCAGGACTACACCTGGCTTGAGAGTCACACGATGGGGTGTGATTTGCATGTAACCTACATCAGTTGGACCTTGCGCCCATAGATGCTGCGGAACATTAGACAATCTGGGATCAAAATCTCGTAATACATAGTGACCCTTAAAGTCACGCAGGAACAATCGTATTCCCTCTGGGGAACAGCATATAACTGCACCTAACTCTTTCAGTGTTTTAATACCTAATAGATTCTCTGGACATGACTTAGTAAGTAACAGATCAGTAGTACGGGACAATGGACCTACTTCTAGAGTAACTGGCTTTGATATTTCATTTACAATGGGTTTTCCTGAAAATCCAAGGGAAACATTTCTTGAGCCTGAGAGCGGAGCCCCTGGAACTTCGGCGTGGCTAATTGTGGTCCTACTTGCCCCTGTATCAATCAAAAACTTTCTGTCTTTCCCTAATACTTGACTGTGAACATAGGGACCTTCTTGATCTACAGGTATCTCGATGAGAGGCAAGCCTACCTCCCTCTCTAGGCTGTTTCATGAATACGGTTGATACTCTGGATACTCAGACTGTGCATACTGGTACATCTGCTGTGTAACATGCTGTGTTGCAGCGATGGGCTGCGGTGCTGTAACTGTCTGTGGTGCATTCTGTGGCTGAGGAGTCTGTGAAACTTGTTCTTGTCTAGGCGGACGTGGTCTTTCTTTAGTCTTACCAGTAGCTATGTTGTGTTTCAGAACTGCACACTCGTTTATAAAATGACCTGGCTGTTTACAATAATTGCAGTTCCCTTTAACGGGAGCTGCAGGATGACTGGCTTGATTCGGACCCCTCTTCTGACTGTCTTGTGGAATAGATTGTGCAACTAGTACTTTCATTTTCGTGTCTTTCATACGCTTTCTCTCGTGTTCTTGCTCTTCCCTGATTCTATTCTGGTGATATTGGAGCATCTGTAACATCTGGGACGGGGTATTAGCTTGCCAGGTACTTTCGACTTTCAAAACTCGATTTTTAATTGGTGGACTTGAATTCTCGACTAATTTAGTAACAAAAAGGTGAGGGTATGACTCACTACTTGTCTTGAGGCCACTGTTGATGCTAAAACATTTCTCAAATCTAGAATAAAAATCACTAATGTCTTCGTCTTGTTTCTGTTTACAGGCTGAGATTGCATCCCAGTCTTCCTTTTTCGTTGTTAACAATCTGGGTAAAACTTGAATCAATAATTCAGGTAATTCTTTACATTTCGCTCCAAGACCGGTACCTGGTACTCGTGCCTTATCTTCAGCTTCTAGAACTGCCCAATCGATCTTTTTCTCTCCCACCTCCCATTCTTTTTCCTTGAGCTTTTCATACACCCCTGCGGGCAGCAGAACCTTTAACATTTTAATTATATCTGGATACGTGTATTCTCCCATACGGAGCATGTCTTTTAATTCTCGATGGAACCCTGCTGGATCTTTATCGTGACAGGGAATAAATTTTTTCATCTCTAAGAGTTCCATCTTTGTGATCGGGGTGTAAACAAACACTCGTTCTAGTTCGCCACCCGTTCCTCTAACTGGGTGGACTTCTCGTAACGGATTCTGTCTCTCCATGTAAAATGGTTTACTTTCTGGGGGTGAGACATGAACAAAATGCGGGTTCAAAAACGTTCTATATTTGTGACGCTGTTCTAGAATGACACTAATTAAATCGGTACCTAGACCTTTCCATCTATACTGGAGTAACTCGTTCAGGACATCGTGTAACGGACCTGGATCAGAGTGCTGACCCTCATACAATGTGATGAGGTGCTGAATCATATACATACCCGCCAGTCGTTGCTCGGCTGGGGGCATTTTCAGAAACATTTGTGCCACTATTTCGTCTGGAAAAGTGGTAGAATCAGTAGTCCATCGGACTGCTGATCGGGCTAGTTCTTGTTCATGCATAGTACTTAACTCACTGTAACCGATTCGTGATTTCAGAATGTGATCGGTAGCTTGAAACACTTGTTCTAGAGAACCTTGTTCTGGTGCTGGATGATGGAAAGTTGACTTGTGTTCTAGGTGTAAATGGCGATCTGGAAATCTAGATTTTCCTACATACGCTATTCTGGCGGGATCCTCGTCGTCTACCTCTTCAGTATCAGAGTTACTTTCTTTCTCGCTTACTTGTGTTGCTTTACGCTGTTCGTGTAACTTTATTATTTCTTTACGGATTTTCTTTACATACTTTCCATAGCACTGATGGTCTTGTGCTTACCCTCGGCTATATTATCACTCCACTTTGTCAGGGTTCTCATTTCGGCTTGATCTTTAGACGGGTAATCTTGTTCTCTTATTAAACAATTAATCAAAAACTTTAGTATCATGAGCTGGATCTCGGCTTTCCTTTGAGACATGACTTCGCCAATGCTTTCTGGATCATCCCCTGTACGGATGAAACGATATATTCTGTCTAGATCTTCTTTCATATTCGGTAGGGTGACTAGATACTCGGCCACCTTTCTTACACGTAATGAATATAAAACCATATTATCCTCGCCTGGGACTGGATCATAGCCGCATTCATTAAGGGCTTTTCTTATTTCTGCTACAGACTGATGTCTGGGCGTACGCTGTGACGCTTGTGCATGTAATTCGGCTGACGTTAAACGCTTATGTGGCGGCGGGGTCTGAGGAGGGCCTCCTCCTGCGGCCCCTAAACTAGAGTCGTCGACTGATCCTCTTCGTACTAGGGTGGCGGGAAATTGAAACGCGGACTGAACTTGTGTGGCGGGCTGGACCTGGGGGACCGTAGCAGGTACTGCAAGGGGTACCCCGGTGTCTGGAGAAACGGGGAGTGCCTGATTTACAGGGACTGGCGGAGCGCGAACAGGATTTGCATATTCTGGGACTGTGTCGTCCAAATAGGACGAAATGAAAATATCAGCTGCGGTCTGTTTGTGACGTAGCTTGGTCGGAACTAATGGTGGCGGAAAGTTACTGGATGCCTCCGGGGTCGCTTTTGGCAGGCCCTCGGCAAGAAGAGGATACATACCCTTAATAAGAGCATGCCTCTGTCTGTCTGACTGTTCGGTTTTAACTCGTTCACCAATCTCGATTAATTCCCTTTCTTGGGCTCGTTCCAAGGATTCTCTACTTAATTCTGACTTTCTGATTTCTTTTTCGGTTCTTTTATGCGATTCTTTGCGCCATAACTCGATGGCATCTTTCTGTGACTGTCTGGCTTTCTTTTTCCATAATGCTTCTTCTACTCTCATGATGCACTCGGCATCCCATGTGCCTGACACAGGCCATCTATACTTTTCCTCTAACTGTTTGGTATACTCTACCCATAAATCTAGATATAATATGGCACTTATGCCATGCTTCTGATACATAAAATGACCAGGACTGTCCCTAGGCGGGACAGGAACTGCTGCTTCTAGCAGACCTTTTCTAGTTCTCAACTGACGTAGTTTTGAAAAGAGCGGCATGACTGAACTATAATCTGGACACAATACAATACATAATAAACACGATAACTACTTCACACTCATACCACGACATCAAAATACATGAAGAACATTTAGAATAACAGTTCGAACAGAATACTACCTGGAATACGGAACACAGAATACATGAATTTTCTCGAGAACAGAACTGACTAGAACAGAAACTAGATGCACTGCTGAAACAGTACGAAACTTACCGGTCTCATAAAGAGACACGTCAGGACCCGCATCCACCGAAGTGGACACTTCGTTTGTGGGTCTGTGTACCACCAACCCACGGACCAGAGTCAATTAAATTGACCCTATCTAGATACTACCCCAGTAACGGTACTCACCGGGCAGCAAGAACGGAAGGCCTCGGACTGGACTGGACTGCTATGACGACGGACGACGAACTTCGGACTTCAGTTACGGGTGGACCTCCGGATACCTCGGACCTCGGACTCTCGGCTTGGGCTCTGGTCGGGACTCGCCGCGTTCCTCCACCGCCTCGTCTGGATGCTGGACCGCCTCCTCCGTCTCCTCCGTGGGCCTGAGGGATACTTGAAGCAGAAATATCTGCACGTGCACGGTATGGTTCCGTCACGGCTGCAGAGGGTCAGGGGGCCGGCGTGGCTTCACCGGCGCGTGGGGAAAGGGCAAGTCCCTGTTCGGGCGCCATTATGTGGTATATAAATAAATAATACCGGATCTAGTTTTGTCTGGATATAGCAATAACAGATAGCTCAATAAATAAGAGTCAAGATTCGAGGTAGTAGTAGTTTTTGCAGGTTTATTACAGCATAAAGGACAGGAGCGGGACAACCTGCATAGGAATAGGAAGGCAGGGCCCAGCAGCTGCTGGGGCTGGATCTGGGATGAGCGCGCTAACATCTAATAACAATACACGATCATATATACTAAAACAGTTGCATTACAATACATACGATAGGCGGAGCAGTGGGTGTGGTCAATAGCAGTCGCGAAAGATAAGGGTGAAAATGGGTGTAACAGGGCGTATACATAGACATGTGATGCAAACGTAACAGAATATGTCATGAATGGGGCGGAAACATGGAGGGGGCTACCTAAGGAGCCGGGACCTCTAACCTGATGGTGCGCGCAAACTGGCAATGACGTGTTACTAGGAGAAGCTGGGGGCTATGAACTCTGTGCTAGGAGCAGAGACTGAAGTCTGGAGAGTCAGGGCGACATGTACCTAAGTAGTATCTAGTATCTGATGTTTAGAGAACATGTTGATAGAATCCAAAAGTTATCGGGGTAAAGGCGAACAGACTCTAAGACTGGAGCATGCATTATTCTACATGTAGTGCGTGATGAAGAATATTAAATGACCATTAAATGCAGTATTTCTCTTACATGGAGACGTAGAGGCTAGACAATGACGGAAACTATTGATGCAGTTCAGTAGCTTTAGGAATGCAGAGAAGGAGGGCTGTACTGATAACTCGAATCATAACATACTCTTGGCAGACTCAGAGGCCGAGCCAGGCTGAACCGGGCACTGCGAGGCAGGAAGTAAGTGAAGGGTCGAGGATACAGGTGGGGGCTGTATCGCTCCTCAGCGAGGCTTCAGGAGACAGGAGCTGAAATCTGGTGTCCGGGCCCTTTTGAGGCCTAGAAACGGAGAATTTACAATGGAATAACGTGCACACTGAGAAACGTGGCAACGTAGCTTTACATAGGCCTGATATTCGTAGTATTCACGAGAACTGGAAACTGACATACTAAAGGTGGACACAACTATAATTGCGTCTTTAATCGAACATGGGGAATAACATATGCATATTAATCATGCACAGATAACATATGATGGAGGACGCGTAGGGACACAGAACATGGCAAAATTTACTTTTCCACACTTCGGCCAAAGGACCCGGCTCTGACGAAGCCAATTCTACCAACTGAGGGTCAATCCGGAGCAAGACTGACTTCCGCCTTTCAGAAGCTAAAGCACAGTTGGCGTTCCCCAGCATGCAGATGGCACGTTGCGCCCAACCCGCTAGGACTTCAGGATGAATGGCATCCCCTGTCTCTTGAGCTTGGAGGGCCAGTTCCAGGATCTTGGCCAACGGCCCCGAAAGGTCAAGGACCTTATCTTGGCACGCTCTGAGCGCGCGATCAATCCCTTTCTTAGGGTCTTTTTTATATTTCTTGAGGAAAGAAGTCATGGAAGGGTCAATGTCGGGGGTGACGGCCACCTTGTGGGCCAAATCGAGACGGGGACACTCGGACTTAAGGCGTGCTCTCACCTCTTTGTCAAAACCTTTACGGAGGTGAGTTTCCAGGTATTCCGCCACAGCCGGGGGAGGGACCCAATCAGAGGACCTAGGGTGTACAATGTCCGATGGGTCAAAGGAGAAGGGTGAAGGGTTGACAGGTGGGGAGGCATGCTTACGTTTCTTAGTGCGCTTGCGAGGAGCAGCATCTGAGGAGTCCGTATCAGTGTCAGTAGTGGTATCTTTCGGGGGAGGCGGTAAGGCCTTGTCCCCAGTGGAAGACTCCTTGGATTTATAAAGCTTATCATAGGACTGGGCGTGGGGCCAGGCCGGGTCAAGAGCCACCTTCTTAGTGGGAGGGGGGGACGTGAATGATCCTGGCCAGGAAGAGGAAGCGGCTTACCAGGGACCAACAGCTCCAATTTTTGGGCTAATGGAAGCAGGGCCGAGGAAAGGGCCTTATCTAGTTTAGCGTCCAGCTTTTTGTCAATAATATCCTCCATGGACTCCTCATCGTAATACTCATCATTGCCCTGGTAGTCGCACGCAGTACCCTCCTCTTCGCAGTACTCTGTATCTGCCATATTCACAAGGAAAATTGTCAAATTCCCCTCTAAATCCCCAGAGGGAAGCACAATTGCCAGCCCAGGCAAGGGCGTCGATCAGGGGAAGTGCCAGGCGCAGTAGCCGGAAATACCAAGTAATATCAGGCGTATAAAGTCCAATTCTAGGACTAATGGAGGGGAACAACCCTTATCCAGCTTATAAAAGGGTTTCCAAAAACTGCCCCACTTCCTCAGTCACTGGGAAGCTAGGGGTTAATGTCCAAGACCTCCGATTGCAAAAGGGGATGAAAACGCTGCTTTTCTATTATCAAAAACGGCCCCTCGGCTCCTGGCCAAACTGCGTGATTCCCCCTTTCAGCCGGGGGCAGAGCGTCTTATCGGCGGCCTGCGCGCGCACACTGGCGTGCGCGAGTCCCCAAAGACGCACGCCGGGCCTCAGCCGGGCTCCGACGTGCGCCTCCTTCCCCGAGGGGGGGGCCAAGTCCCTCCTAATCGCGACCGCGATTACCAGCGGCCGCAGCCGCAAGCAGCAACCAGGGGCATAAAAGGGGACCTACAGGCGCAACACACGCTCCACACACAGCTAAAGGGACACGGAGCGGGCCAGGGAAGCTCCGCTCCGAGATCGGGAGGGAAGGAACGCTGACAAGGGCGTATGTGAACGAGGCGCAACAGCGCGTTCAGCTTAAAATGCACCGTACAAGCAATGTATTAAACAGTACCGTCAATGTTATAAACAATACGATTAGAAGCATTAAAATACACACGCCAGGGGCGATATCTGTAACATGAGATCGTACAAGCATAGAAAGTAAAGAGCACTTATCTGGGCTGCGGAGCAGCAAAGAAAGAGGAGGCCAGATTAGTGTCTCTATAATTTATATGCTTGTTACTAATGTGATTGGTTGTAGTACTGGAGGCGTGGTTCAAAGCCTCATGGGAAATGTTGTTTTTTATCATTGTAGTTTTACTTTCATTGGCTGCTGTTTGTGCAGTAAAGAAATGAGAAAGCATAATCAGAAGCCTCCGGTCCTGCCATAGAATCCATGTTTCGGAAATAAAAGTCCTGCCCCCTGTTCTGACTCGACGGCTTCCTTTTGAAAGTTATGTAAGACTTAGTGAATGAGATGACTTCAGAAGAAATGGGGTCGTGCAAACTATGGTATCAGTGACTACAAGGGTAGTGAGTGCATCAAATAAATGATGAAAAACTGTCAAAATAAGCGTAAAATAGAACAAATTAAATCAATCCTGATTTAAATAGCAACACGCTATGAACATGCGCAGAAGGGATTAAGCAGCCAGCGTATCATCAGATAGCCAAGCAGTCTGGCTTAACGGTTTGTGCCCCTTGGGTTGGGGTGGCTTCCCTTGTACCCTCTTGTGTCCGAAGCTATACACAGATGAGCTTCACTTCTGAGTGACAGGGTCACGCCCTCCGCACTAGATGCTGTTTTGTGCCAGTGGCTGGTCAAACTGACCTCTAAATGTCCGAGTGACACTTGAGGTCTGTGCTCGGGGGTAGCAACTTTGTCCCAGGTGAGTAGTTTGCTGCACGACTAACAGATGAGTCCCTGTCACTGAGGATACTGTAGTCCTGGCTTTTCGTTTTAACAACCTAATCCATTCTGGGAGACGTGGTCATTGCTGCCCTCGCAGGCTTGAACACAAAGATCTGTCAAATGAAATCGCAATACAACAGCAATGCATCCTTGATGACATCAAGACAGAAGGCTTGGTTGTGACTACGGGCTGTGCATGTGCAGTGCTTAATTTGTAAGCGAATAAGTGCTGGGCCCAAAGTTTAAAGTTTACATGCGCCGCTATCGAATGACAGCTTGCAGAGTATCAAGGCGATGTTTCCACCCCACACCTCTATGAGCCACCCAAACACTTTCCTTTTGCTCAATCTTGCAGGATATTTCTTATCTCTGATTTCTACCTTTCTCGTTGTTTGCCCCTCGTTCTCTTTCACCTTCTTTCCCCTTGTGTGCTTCTCTGTCTCATGCCATGTGTCATTGTGTCAAAGTCTAATGAGGGAAAAATAACTGCGGGTTCCCAAAAATGAGTGCCGGTGTGCCCCACCTCCAACCACCGGCTCAAATGAAGCACTAGTTGGTCTTTCCGGCCTGATCACCCACGTCCGTGTCACTGTGCTGAGGATGCAGATTTCACATGGTCAGTGACTGGCTGCCGCCCCCTCCCTATGACCACACCAACCCCGGAACAGATGAACATGAAACATGGTTATCTTTGGAAGGCAGGGGGTCGCGAGACCGCCCGGCCGTATTTATTAAGATATAAAACAATACATTTTAATTTTCACGATAATCAGTTTATACAAAATTAGCAGGACATTAGATACAATGTTGTCAACAGGTGTGAGAGACTATCCTTAACAAAAACTCTAATACAGATTGTTTCCTAACCGAATCTAACATCCTCATCTGAATTTTGTACACTAACATTTCTGGCCATATGGCAAGGTCGCTAACCGGTGTCAGGTCCTACTAGCTGCGCCTCACCTAAAGATGTGCGCATGCGCAGCCGGGCCCGGTAATTTACCCGGTCCACGCCGTGAACTTCATTTACCCACTAAAGGAGGGCCCTTACTCTGCGCCATCCGTTGACGTCCTAAGTATGCGCGCCCCTTTGAAGCACCAGTTACCTTGCCCCTGAAGTTCTAGGAGGGGCCGGTGGCCCCTCCCCCTGGGCGGGAACCTCCATGGCATGATGCCCGCCCCCTCAGACCTTAAAATAGCTGCTCACCGGTCATGACCTTACCGCATGTCCCATACCTAATAAATACGACGACCTAAGGGAAAAAATTCTAAAGGACAACTACACTGGCTAAATCACAAATCACGCGGAAAACCGTAGAGCTACAAAGGGAAAAAAGGCTTAAACACAATTGCAAAACCAATAACACATTTCATTACCATTCACTGACAAGGGGAGAAAAATTCCAAGAGAAAGCATCATCAGCAACAATTCACAATCCAACTATAATTTACTATGCATGAGAATTAGGCTAACAGACAACCTCGCAATACACACTATATCGAACTAGTAAAGCATCAACCGCATTGTTCCAGGGATGGTGGGTGGGAAAACGAGAAGCGCCGAGCGCGGGGCACGACCGGTGTGGGGGAGCGTCCAGGCAACAAGGGGGTCACCTGGGCGCTCCCCGCTTCTTTATCCACGAGTGGCCCGAGGGGGGGTGGCTACGCCCCCCGCCCAGCCGCTCCTGCAGCCCGCCCCCCCGTGACCCGGATGTCATTCAATGCCATCCGGGTCAGGGAGGGCGCCAGCCAATCGGTGGTAGGGCGCGCCCCTGAGGGCACGCCCCACCACCGAGAGGCACGGGGGAGGAAGCGGTCGCCGCACCGCCATGCGGGCGGGGGGGCCAAGAGCCCCCCCTTTTCACATGGTCAGTGACTGGCTGCCGCCCCCTCCCTATGACCACACCAACCCCGGAACAGATGAACATGAAACATGGTTATCTTTGGAAGGCAGGGGGTCGCAAGACCCCCCGGCCGTATTTATTAAGATATAAAACAATACATTTTAATTTTCACGATAATCAGTTTATACAAAATTAGCAGGACATTAGATACAATGTTGTCAACAGGTGTGAGAGACTATCCTTAACAAAAACTCTAATACAGATTGTTTCCTAACCGAGTCTAACATCCTCATCTGAATTTTGTATACTAACATTTCTGGCCATATGGCAAGGTCGCTAACCGGTGTCAGGTCCTACTAGCTGCGCCTCACCTAAAGATGTGCGCATGCGCAGCCGGGCCCGGTAATTTACTCGGTCCACGCCGTGAACTTCATTTACCCACTAAAGGACGGCCCTTACTCTGCGCCATCCGTTGACGTCATAAGTATGCGCGCGCGGGGTGGCTACCAGCCGAAGGAAAGCGTGACTACTCCCCAACCCGCGCCCCTTTGAAGCACCAGTTACCTTGCCCCTGAAGTTCTAGGAGGGGCCGATGGCCCCTCCCCCTGGGCGGGAACCTCCATAGGATGATGCCCGCCCCCTCAGACCTTAAAATAGCTGCTCACCGGTCATGACCTTACCGCCACAGGCCAGCATTGTTAACCGACAATCTGGCCTCCCCCATTCCAGACCTAAACCAGGAGCGTGCTCACTTAGCAAATCCCTCCAACCAGGCCCAGAGATTATTAGACCACAGGACGTTCCCTGACTCTGTCAAGTGTACCCCATCCCCCAGGTAGAACTGCTCGGCCCAGATACACCCATGTGGAATCGTCTGCAACCGGGGGGCTCGAAATAATTTGTCCAACTGTGTGTTGATCCTCTTTACCGAGTGATTCAACGCCCTGACGAGTCCCCCCCTCGCCACTGCCACCGAGGGATAAGTTGCGACCATACTACTGTGCAACCCGGGAAGTCCTGGCCACCCACCCCGCAGTGGAGATGATCTCCTCGATAAGGATGCGCCTCCCCAGTTTGGCCAGATGATTCTCCCCTAGGTGAAGTATCACTACTGACGGGGAGGCGGGTTGCTGAGCTAAGAATCCCTGGAAGAAGTTCCTAAACTGGCTGAGGCATAAACCCCCCCTCCCAAAGAATGAGATATCAAACCCCTTCTGCGCCGCCCTTTTCTTACGGTCTCCTGAAAGAAAAACATTTTTTGCACGCCTCACATAAGAGTGGCCCACAATCCAAGTCACCACTGTCTTGAGTTCTTCATTTTGCTTGTGCTGTGATGGTGTAGCTCGATGACGCCCGGTGGCGAGTTCTTCCCCTGCGTCACAGGTTTGAGAAACTGCAAAAAAACAGAAACATACAAGGCGTGAGCACCAACCTGTCATAGCATGTCAATTCGTACATAGCGTTTGTAACACTCAGATGACCATCTCCCAATTCTCTTCACGTTCTCAGCTGGGAGGCCCCTAAAAACTGCTTCAGTTGCTGCCCCTATCCTAAAGGAGTGAGTGCCAAATTCCTTGGGATCTAAACTCGCCTAAACTGGTACCTGGTCAATGGTGTACCATCGGCGTGACACAAGAGTGCACCCCCCGCCGTGCCCTCCCGCTGCCTGTGGAAAACCTCCACGTGAAAGACCGGGCAGCAAGGGTTGGCCCGGGCCCGGTGGAGCACTATGGTGTGACCCCGAGATTCCTGGTCAGTTTTCGATCTCTGAATTGTCACCCACATAGTATCATCTCTGATCTTAACACTAGTCCACTGTAGGCCGCCCAACTTATCACCTTTTGACCCTGCCACCAATTCACCAATTCTCAGAGCCCCATAGAAAGCCAGGGAAAACGCAGCTTTGAACAGAAGTACCTCCCACTCTGAGCTACAGACATCTTGCAGTGCCACCAATAAGGCTGCCAGCCACGCCTGTCCTATGGACCTTCTCGTATCCGCAGAGTGACCCTGTAAACGGCGCCATCCCCTCAGAGCCTTGCGCACCATAAATGTATTAGTGGGGTCACGCATACCCTTAGCCTGCGCAAAGAAGGAGACCGCCGCCCTATGCCTGCTTGCGGTTGCCACTGAGCGCCCTTCCTTGTGCATCCATTCTAAATAGGCCGCGAAGCTGTCCTCCTGAGCCCACCTAACCTCCCATTCCTGCCCCAAGAAAGCCCGGTAAGACAAAAACGCCCCTTCGTAAGCTGTCTTGGTCCTGGGGGCTAAGCTAGCAACCACGAGGTCCTGTAATCTGGGGCACTCTTCTGCCAAAGTACTGCCGGGAAGTGCGCTGGCGAGGGGTCTGCTGCAGGAAGATGTTCCCTGAAAACCTGCATTTTAAAGCGAGAAAGGGAGTCAGCTGCATTGTTGAGGATACCTGGGACATGCTTGGCCCTGAAAACCACATTCCATTTTAAGCACAGCAACACAATCTCTTTTATCAGGCGCAATATGAACGGACAGCGGGCCCCCTGTTGGTTTATACATTCCACAACTGTCATGTTATCTGACCAGAACACCACTGATTGATTACATAGGTGTTCCGGCCAGACCTTCAATGCCACCCACACTGGGAAAAGTTCCAGAAAGCCAATGTTGGCGGTCAGACCCCATGCTCTTCATTCTTCCGGCCACCGCTGGGCGACCCACTTAGTCCCTAGGATGGCGCCAAAGCCTACACTACCAGCAGCGTCTGTCCATAAACCCAACTCCGCTGATGTAGCGGGAGGACCAGACCACACTACCCTGCCATTAAAGTCCTCCAGGAATGCCATCCATATCTGCATGTCCTGGCGAACCTCAGATGACAACCTAGTGCGGTGGTGTTTCTCCCGTAGACCTTTCATAGCCTGGGCAATAGAGCGTGAGAATGGACGCGCCATTGGGATGACCCGCAGTGCAAAGTTCAGTTGCCCCACCACTTCCTGCAGTTGCTGCAAGGAGACCTTGTCTTTACGTAGGCATTGACGCAGAGCTGCCCTAAACCTAGACACTTTGTCTTTGGGCAACCTGAAGCATCCCTCCACTGAGTCAATTTCGATACCAAGGAATTCCAGGCAGGTAGACGGGCCGACCGTCTTCCCCGGCGCCAGCGGGACTCCAAAAACCCGCATGAGCACGCAAAATTCCTGCAATGCCCAAGCACACTCCTGAGAGCCTGCTGCACCTAAGAACAGGAAATCGTCCAAGTAATGCATGACTTGCTGGTGACCCGTCGCCTGTCTCATGGCCCATTCTAGAAATGAGCTAAATGTCTCAAAGTAGGCACATGATATGGAACAGCCCATGGGCATGCATTTGTCCATGTAAAACTTGCCCTCGAAAGTGAAACCTAGAAGGTGGTGGTCCGAAGGATGGACTGGGAGGAGACGGAACGCAGATTCAATATCTGATTTTGCCATCAGTGCTCCTTGCCCCAGGGCACGCAATAAGTCAACAGCCTGGTCGAATGAGGCATACTTTACACTACAAATCCCCTCATCAATTGCATCGTTTAAGGATGCCCCTCGCGGGGCCGACAGGTTGTGGATCAGTCTAAACTCGCCTTTCTCTTTCTTGGGTACTACTCCTAGCGGTGAACACACAAAATTGGGGACACGCACATTCTGGAAAGGGCCAGCTATCCTGCCTAGCGACAGTTCTTTGCTAATCTTAGCAGCCACCACTGCTGGATTGTGTTTTACAGATAATTGGTTCCTACAATGAGCGCTACCTGTGTACCCCCCCGCAGGGATCCTAAAACCTTGGGAAAAACCTTCCTGAAGTAGAGTGGCCGCTGTGTGGTCCGGGTATCTGTTCAACCATGGGATCATCGCTAGAACGTCTATTGGTGTGGGGACACCCAACTGATGGCCACTACTCTGGTTTCCCTCTCCCCCTCTGACCGTGATTTCCGTTCTTGGACCTGCAGGTTGACTCGGGGTGGGAAGGGTGACCATAGAATGCACAGGCATGTCTAAATCTGCAGGTGCCAGGCGCCCTTGTGCAGGAGCGCTTATTGAAGTCCCAGCATACTCCCTTCCTCTCTGACCCCCCCCTATTCTTCCCCGGGACCTCGCTCGCCTGGGCTGACCGAAAGGGCTGTTGGGGTCTAGCAGAGAACACCCTGACTGCACTGGGGGACTGGGAAGGGGCTGTGTTCCCTGAGAACTGCTTATGCCAAGACATAGAGTCAACCTTATCCCATGTCAGTGATGTATCAAACTCCTTGGCTTTCCTGAAATTGACATCATATTCCTTCCATGCATCCCCCGAGTACTGTTCGCTCCAACCCACAATCCTGCTCTGGTAGCAAGCCATTGAAGCCAGCACATTCGGGGGGCGTTCGGCCGTGATAGCCGTAAGGACGGAAAAGGCCCTGACCCAGTTATTTAATGTCTCCTCTACCCTGAACTTTGAGCACTGTGCCCGCCATTCACTCGGATGCATCCATTCCTTTAGTAGCTTGGCATGCTCCATTTCCCTATTGTCCAGTAACAAGGAAAAAATGTAGACATATTTTCCCGCCCAAATCAACTCTTTCACTGCCTGTGACACATGTAGTGCTAAATTCTCCCTCCTGGATGGTACTGAGCCGTCCTCCAAGAGAGGCAGCACTACCTCCTTACCATTTCCGGGCACTTGGGCCGGTAGACCACCATCTCCATTCTGTGGGGCGGGACTGGGACCTGTAAGTGAAGAAGATAAGGGCACTGCCACACTATCGGCCGCCGTAGCAGCTTTAATCTTTTCTACCAACTTTGCCGCTTCTGCAGCATGATCTGATGAAGCCGGTAACACACCCCCCTTTTGCAGCCAAGGCACTAAGGCCGCTATCTGAGACAGCAACTCGACAGGGACCGGGTCCCAGTTACCTACTGGCGCGACGGGCACCCTTGGGGGCCCCGATGGTCCTGGTGTGGTAGGCAGGGGATCGGCCGGCGGTGGCAGACCGGGGACCGGGGTCGGTAGAGTGGGCGGGGGGACAGTCCCTGCAGGAGGGGGCGCCGCCGGCATGGCAGGAGCCGGTGCGGCGGGGGCCGGACCTATAGGCACCGGTGTAACAGGAGGCGGCACCGCAGGTACAGGTGCAAGAGGGACCGGAACTACCGGCACAGGGGCTGGGGCATTGTACCTGGGCTTTTTGGCCTTAGACCTCTTTGGTGGGGTTGCGAAGTCCCCCCTTGGCAAGGGGGCTGTCTTCTGCCAGGTGGGCCTACCTGAAGGGTCCGCAAACCTCTCATTCATGCGGGCCTCTAATTCATCCATCTTCCCCAACCTCTTATTAATGTCGCTCATCTCACGCATCATGGAGCGCATCATAACCTCCATGCTGGACCCTCCTTTACCACCCTTTGGCCCTGGCATGATCCCCCACCACTGCCCTACACTAATAGTGTCACCACGTGCGCTTTGTACCTTCACCAGATGGAGGATGCACAGGGGGCTATAAGCACCATGCGACCGTAACCGCAACGCCCCGGCTTTTCCGGTTTGTCAGGGGTGAGTAAACCTAACGTAGACCCACCCGGCGGCTACCAGAAGCGATGAAATGCAAGCCCCCTGCTCTCCTCTTACCGATCGAATCCTGCGCTGCACCTCAGCCGGTATCGGGTTTGTGACGACGTCCGCCGTTCACCACTCTGGGCTCACCGTACGCGGTATGTTGAGACACTGTATTGTATTGCCTGCAATAGAAAAGGTATTAGTAACTGAGAATGGCAAGCTACAGCAGCTCCAAATAATTGGAGTTAAAAATACCCCTTGATAATGTGCCGAAAAGGAAATACTGTTTCAGCTGCTGTGGAGGAGTGGCAACAAAAGAACACCCAATGCTATTTATTTAAATTTCTTTCCTCCTAAAACCCCCCCAGCCTCCGAAGCCCAGTGCAGCACCCCAAGTAAATTCCCAGCAGCTCAATACAGCACGAATTGCAATTAAAACGAATTGCTCAACAAGGTTTTCTGCATCCGGTCTCCCATGCAAGCTCTGCCCTATTCGACCCTGCTTCGCCCCCCCTATACGCAAAAACACCGATCCCAATCACTGTCTGGCCAAATCCGATTGTCCGCTCTTTTGCGCGATCCCCCTGAGGCCTGGAAAATGCCCGATTACTGCCTGAGACCTTTTTGGCCTGGCGACTGGCTTTAAAATAACACGGGCGGCAGTAGCAAGCAAACCACTTCAATGCCGCCCGCACCCGCCCCGACAAATACCTTGATTCCCGCACTCGCTTTCACAAAATTCCTCTCTCCTGCTACGAATGCTCCACGTGGCGCCGGTTGAGGCTGCGATGCCAGAGGAGATCGCCGAGAGGGTCGTAAAACGCCGCCGCACACCGCTTGCTCCGTGCTTGCTCCTCCCGCCCGTTTTCGCAGCAGCGCCTGTAAAACAAAGACAAAATTAAAGAAAACCGAGAAGCCCCGAGCGCGGGGCACGACCGGTGTGGGGGAGCGTCCAGGCAACAAGGGGGTCACCTGGGCGCTCCCTGCTTCTTTATCCACGAGGGGCCCGAGGGGGGGTGGCTACGCCCCCCGCCCAGCCCCTCCTACAGCCCGCCCCCCCCGTGACCCGGATGTCTTTCAATGCCATCCGGGTCAGGGAGGGCGCCAGCCAATCGGCGGTAGGGCGCGCCCCTGAGGGCACGCCCCACCACCGAGAGGCACGGGGGAGGAAGCGGTCGCCGCACCGCCATGCGGGTGGGGGGGCCAAGAGCCCCCCCTTTTCAGAAATCGCAATCAGTCACAACTAAAGCGACCAGATGACTCCCTGCATCCGGGACAGACTGTTGGCAGCCCTGGCCTTTTCATTCATTCTTAAATTGGCTTAGTTGAACCAATTGCGTTAGCAGGCCCCATGCTGCACCGTAAAAGGAAAGCCAGGAGGGGGAAAGTGGAGCCATCTGTTCACCCTGGGACTGGTGAGCGGGAAGGGATGTTGTCTCCGAGTGTGCGAGCAACTTGCCTGACGACTTCCGCAATCAATATCCAATTTGCTCTCTGTGCTAATCAGTTTGGCCACCTATAAACGTTCTGTGTTACGCCACTCTGCAGCATGTCTGGTTCTGACTTTTTCTTTACATTCTTCTACCCGTATTTTTAAGTTTCTCGTTCTAAATCTAGTACTACAAGTACCAGAATGCAAAGGAAAGACATGGGACATCTTTTCTTTTTTGAGATGCGGAGTGCACATACACGCCACTTCCCAAGCACAACTAAGGCCAGCCTGGTTTTAAAATGATGATGTGTCGCTGCTTTCACGTGGATACATAATGTACCAGAGCGGTAAGTTTGTGGTTTTGGAAGGATAGACGCGCAGAGCGGCTCCCACCCACACACAGTGTAGCATGTGGTTAAGTTTAAAGGTATTGGTCATGTTTTCCGAACTCAGCCTTATAAGCAACGGCCTTTAAACTACAACTGACTGCAGGATGTGGCCAGCTGCATGGAAGAATTTTACTTTAAAATTCAACTTTATACTCAAAAGTTTGAAGTCGCAAGCGTGACTAGAAATAAATAAATATTTCCGCAACAGACAAAAACAAGCATTGGCATAGACAATAGGTCTCGCCTTTGGGACCTTATAAGTGTTTAGCCATGCAACAGTTCTGTTGTTGCACCAAGGATATTGTGCTGGATAACTAAAAACTTATAATGTCCCAAAGGTGAGACCTATTGGCTATGCCAGTGCTTGTTTTTCTTCAGCCGAGTGCCACCAGAGCTTCGAAGCCCTTTAAAATACCTAAGCTGATTCCTAGTGAAATGGGATCTCATGGATCTCCCGGACATCTCCATGTAGGCAGGTGCAGTCACTCACTGCACCCACCTGCAAGGGGATCTCTAATCCCTCTTGAAAGTGCAGGCAGATTGCTCCCTGGACAGAGAAACACAGAGCAACTTTTACACAGCTGTTCCATATCTCACTTATGGGCTGCCCCCCCCCCCCCCCATACTTCCAGTTTGCGACTACCCTGAGGAGAATGCATTCAACATAATAGCGCGCACTTTCCCTGTTTTTACCTGGCCCTTCTGCTTTAAGATGCACCATGGTGCAAACAGGGAAAGTTTTATTCAAATATTCGAGTCTTTTTATCTAATTTGTTGTAGACCTCTACTGAGGTCAACAAATAGTTTAAAATACAATTAGTTAAAAAACAGTTCTAATATATCTACTTTCGAAAAAATTAAGAAACGTAAAAAATTATGACAGACCGATTCATCAGTTGGCGATTTACAGAGCATTATAAGACCTTGTACTGTGGTTATATTATATCTAAAGGCGATGGGGTTTAAATACCGATGTCTAGCCTCTACCAGGGTCGTATTTGGAAATACAAACAGTACATGTAATAAATCTTGCACTCCGCTGTCACACAGACTGCAAATACCTGTAGTATTATCACAGTAATTTCATTTAGATGTAAAAACTTATAACGTTGATATCCCTAGCCTCAATAAGATAATACAACCGCGGACCCTGTGGATTACAGTAAACCGTAAGTATCCTTGCTGGGATTTATATTCTACAGTTTCTGCATATTATGCGTAATGTTTTGATTGGGAACAGTGTTTGACATCGAGGTCGAAGCATATTCGTGGAGTCAGATTTTTAAAATTAGCCTCAAGTGTGCAGGAGTCCAAGATTTAAAAAGTGCAATCGTGCAGTGTGAAAGATTTAGTGCTACACCAAAGTTCTTATTAAAGGTATATTGCAACAACTCATTTTTAAAGGTGTCCAGTTTTAGCATGCTCCTTAAAGACCCTTGATCTGTGTGTAAGAGATTATAAACCAATCTTATTATGTTAGAGATAGCTCTAGCATAAGAGCTGACTAAAAATAGCTCAAGACGTAATACTTGGGCTGGGACTGCTCGTTTCACTTTATCAATTTATGTAGCAAGTTCCCTTTTCTTATTTTTGCTGATTGCCAGTTATTGATTGGGATATATTCTACAGCACAAGATAAAATAGGAGGTTTTTTCATACTGTAAACCGATAATACAGAGTGACAATGTCTATTCCCAGAGGAATAATATAACCGCTGCAGTGCGCCAACATGGGTGTCTGCTTTAAGGCCTATGTGCTGGAATTGGGAGGAATTTTGTTAAGTTTGTGAACAAATTCGCCCCAAATAGGTATAATCTTTGGGTTTACCCCCAAGTGTCCAATTAAAATGAGAAGATTGTTTTTTTTCTCTAAAGGGTACAACTTTTGTTTTGAGAATATTTGGCACTATGAAGTTTCCGTCTGAGTAGCACGTTCGTGCATTTAATTTTCGTTGTAGGCCGATGGTGTAAGATCTAATATCAAAACAAAAGGATCCCTTTTGTGCTGTATGTTATTAGGTCACCTATGATCAAACAAAGTGCATTGAACCAAAATTGTACTGAAAAGTTGTATACCTCTGGGTCTTATAGACAACCAGAATGTTGTTTCCTCTGTGTATAGTCAAAAAGTATTTATTATAAAAATGTTTTACTGCATATATAAACTACATAGTTCATACCGACCCAAGATAAAAAGGGGAATACCATCAATTTCAAAATTATTTATACAAAATCTTAATTCACCCCAAATATTCATATACATGAATAAATTTCTAAATAAATTCACATAACACACATTAAAAAGATCTAATATGCCAACGTCATCGGCATACATAAAAAAATTGATACTACTGGATGCTATTTTTCGAAGAAAATTTTTAAAAGACAATTCAGGAGATGGGAAAATAAAAGAGGGGCCAAAAGACAACATAGCTTTAATCCGTTCGGCGTAGCTATTAATCGGGTTACTCCCTTTTCTCCCCCCATTTGTACTCTGCACCATGTTGCTGTATTTAGTGATATAATTATCATAAGAAGGTTATCAGGTATTCCTAACTTCTGTAGCTTCTTCTAGAGTGTAGGCCTATCTACTCTGTTGAAAGCAGTTGTAAAGTCAACAAATACACGTAGACAACTGGTCAATTTGACACTACATATTTGTCTATAATAGTCCGTAAAGCTGCATTATTATCCGTTGCAGAGTGTTTTGGCCGGAAACCAACTTGAGTCATAGGAATCACTCCTCTAGAAAAGGTGCAATCCTTCAAGTGGTCCAGGACACTGGCCATGAAGATCTTCCCGGTGGCATCCAGCAAGACGATTTGATGATAGTTATTGGAAATTGTCCTAGAGCCTTTTTTTAAGAGAGGAATCACACAATGCTCCCCCGCCATGATTTTGGAATTTTTCTGGAAGCATAACAATAGGAGTATAGGGGGGCTAAAAATGTACTCCACTCTTCTGGGTTGCTTTGAAGAACAGGTCCCATTCCTGCAGAATATCTAGCGGCCTTTATGTGATGGGCTTTTTGCAGAATGTTGGGCTAAAGTATCTTGATTCTTTTTTATCTTCCTGTCAATATATTTACTCCGTTTTTCAGAGCTCATATTTGATTTGTACAACTCATAAATTTATTTTTTCCCAGTCAAATGAAACTGCAGATGCTCATAGGAGTTTCCGTTCCCGTTTCTTTAACAATTATAGTCCAAAATGTCTTGCTATTTCTCAATTTTACTGCTGTTTGGATGTCGACCCAGTTTTTGTCCTTTTGATCTTTGTTTCTCTTTTTTACGTTTACGGACTTTTTTAAACTTTATAATTTCTTTCTGTCTGATCCCTAAAAGTGCTGAAATTGCAATCTGATCAGTCTGTTTAATTTAGTTATTTTGTAGTCTGGATTCTTTCTTTTTGGATGCCTAGTGCTCTTTTCCTGGCCATTTGATATTTCCTGAAGGGTAGCCACAACAGTAGAAACGATGTCTTCATATCTTGTATTGGGATCAGATGGGTTTTTATACTGTCTAATTGCGAGGAGATAATTGTATAATTCATTTTGTTAATAGTGTTGGAATTACATATTAACCTGCCTTTTTTCTGTTCTACTTCGGTGGTGGCGCTCACCTGCGTTAAGAACCATGAGGGAATAGACTGCATTAAAACTTCAATTTTCAAATCCAGAATTGAATGATCACTTCTTGTGTAAATTTTATATTTAATGATTGGGCTTTTCTGAATAAGTCTTGACTACAAATTATGTAGTCTACGAATGAGGAGCTAGAGATACCTTTTCTCGTAAAAGCAGCAGGGACGTCTCCTTCTACTCTTCCATTTAGAATGACTCCATTCATTGCGGTCACTGAAGTAAGAAGTATTTTCCCACGTTTGTCTGTTTTTATCTTTGTTGGAAATAAGGGTAGTGGAATAGGCCATGCTGCCTCTTGTTCATAAATCTCCCATTTTACCTGAAGTGCATTTGAGATGTTCCCATTGATATCTCCTGCTAGATTTATGGGAGGATACCCTTTTAATTCTATTAATGATTCTATGTTCTCAAATGTTTTTATCATTAAAGAATTGAATGTGGGTCCTGGGGTATACAAACTTTAAAGATTGGCAGGTCTTGAGCAGCGTCCAAACTTTCTTTCCAGTGCTTGATGTTGATGCAATGGGCATTCATGAAAAACATGTTAATTACTTCCAAATCACACTGTATTTCTTCCCTTAGGAGGATTGTGAGTCCACATTTTGCGTGGCCCCTTCTCACGGCCTCCGCCTGAACATCATATACAAAGTAGTCTTTTTGGTCAAAAGTTTTTAAGAGTCCATGTTTCTTGAGTCACTATCGCAGGGGTGTTTTCCAGGATCAATGCTAACTTTTCAGAATCTTTCCAGGCAATGTTCCACAACACAATTTTTAGACTTCTGCTAAAAAGGGAGTTTATTTGCCCTTCCTAGTTTGTTGCTATTCAGGTTACTGGAAATCCAAGACCAAGTATTTTTCTTTGATGGTGTCTCTGCTCTTATTGGATTGTTGTTCCAGATTTGCGCCTCTCCATCTTTGATAAAGATTGTTAAATTTCCTTCAGGAGCATTTATTGGGACCTTGGGACCAAAAGTTATTCAATCATGATGTTAATTCTTGCTCCCCTTCCTCGGATTGTTTTTGCTGTATTTCATTTTTTTTTTATTACCTATTACTAAATCAAATCCATTTTTGTGAAGAGTTTCACTCTCTTTTAGAATTATGGTGGGAATCACGTTGGACCGGGAACTCAACAGTTGCCACTGTAGGTTGAGATTTATGTAGGAAAGCCACTCATTTTATTTTTGATGTTGTTAGTGAGTGATGTGTATGGATCTTGTAGAGTAAATTTACTATTTTTCCACGGTTCAGTGGATCATTTCCCAGAGGGAATAAGTTCATTATTTCCAGAGTACAGTAGTGAATCTTCAGCCCCTTTCCTCTTAAATTCCCTGAGTTTGATTGGATTTCTCCATCTGAATTGGTCATAAACTGTTGATGTTTTAAGGAAAAATGTGGTGCCAAGGGATTTAGTTGTTTCTGTTCTTCTTTACTTTCGATTTGTAATTCATGATGATCTTTATTTTGCATAGACTCTGGAAACATAGAAATTTGTTCATTTGCTGAGACTTTCTGTTCGGGAAACAGAGATTGCAGAAATTTCAAATTCCGAGCCTTTTGTTTTAGGAATCTTCGTTTTGTTCTTTTCTCTTTACTTTTCCCCTTGGCTCTTTTATTTCTATTTTCCTTTCTCTTTGGCGTAGACCCTAACTTCTTTGTAGCTGAAGTTTCCAGCGTTGTCGCTTCTTCTTCATTTATTTGTTGGTTTGGTGACCTTTGAGATCATCTCTGATTGAAGATTGGTAAAAGTTAGATGATGTGTGTGTAATTTTAACTTACAGGGCCTTAAATAATTTACGAAGGGAGTAAATATTATCATCCTTAGTATTCTTACTTTTCTCTTTTTTTGGGGTGGTTCTACCCGTTTGGGTCGCCTTTTGTATCTTGGCTGGTGAATGATCTTCAGATGATGATGATACTTTATGGCCTTGCTCTTTTACCCACTTTAATATCTTTTTTTTCGTATTGGAGTTTAAGGATTTTGCTTAAGTTGTTTTTTCCTCTTCAGGTCCACTAGGTATTGAAGTATTCCCTTTTGTGTTTCCAGGATCTGGTCAGAATTTTCCATATAATTTTTTAAAAGAGCCTGTATTCATTCCAGGATCCTCTGTAATGTAAATCGAGTACTGGATACGGGATCTTGCCTTTTGGGTGATTGCAAAATGTTGAACAGTTAGAATTCCAGAGACTGCGAAAGATTTTCCGCTTTATCAGAGATGGTGCTTGGAGTGCTATTAAATAATTGAAGTGTCTCCTTTGTTGTTTTAGATACCTTTAGTGGGGGACCAGGATTATAGTTTATATCTTAAAGTAAAATCTGTATCTGGTATTAGAAATGATACCGCTTCTGTAGTTTGAAGTGATAATTCCTAGTGCTCCAAATGCTCAACTGCTTTTGTATACTCAGTTGCCTGTTTTCTTTCATATCCTTTGGTGGATTGTATGAAATGATGGCCTTTCATTTCTCAGGTTCTGATCTAATATGGGCTGCTTTGCACATGCTCTTTCTTGTGGATTGTTCCCTGCCCAGTCTTTTCATATGAATTGTTCGAGTTCTTAATTTCTTATAGGCCATGATGTTTAAACTGTATTTACTGGGGCCTGTGCACTTCGTTTTTTGGCCAGCAGGGGGAGTAAAGTTTTATTCAAACAGTATTGTTAGATTTCGAGTTAGTGAAGCCTTTACCTGCAGAAGTCCAAAGTGTGGATTGAGCCTGTCTGTCTCCTAGGAGATTCTGAACAGGAGAGGGAGCTTCCAACTCCCTGGCCAGCAAACCTTGTCTGAGGTCCCTGGGACCTTATATGGTCTGCTAGTGGTTGGCACATGTGTACACTGATTGGTGGTTGTATCTGGTGTTTCTATTGGGTTAGGGTTGATGTCCTCATTGGTTGGGTATTTGAGGGTTTTGACTGGTTTCTGGGTCTGTGATTCAATCATTGTAGGGTTGGGACTAGGGCTAGGATTTCTATTGAAAGTAGGGACCAGGGCTTCCTATGTTATTGGTTGTTGGGAGTAGGGTGGGACTAGGGCTAGGGTTAGACCTTTAATTGGAAGTAGCTATTTAGGGCTTCTGGTGTGATTGGTTGTTGGACTAGTTGTGGGACTAAGAGTAGGGTTAGGCTTTCTATTGGAAGTAGGGACTAGGGCTACCTGTGCCATTGGTTGCATGGACTTGTTTTGGGACTACTGGTAGGGCTAGGGCCTTTATTGGACGTAGAGATCAGGGTTTTTGAACTGTTTGGGTGCTTGGACTAGGGCTAAGATTGACTGTAAGGTCCTGGTCTCCTATTGGTTCTAGAGTTTAGGGCTAGTGTTGTGATTGGTTAGTGTTAGGGTTCCCATTGGCTGAAGGGGTCACCTGATTACTAGGGCTATAAAAAAGGCCAGGTTTAGGGCGTCTCAGCCCGGGCGTCGAGGCTAAGGGCGGGGTGGACAAGGGTAGTTGCCTGTTTGAGCCTGTTAAGGGAGGAGAGGGCAAGGGTAGTTGCCTGTTTGAGCCTGTTAAGGGCAGAGAGGACAAGGGTAGTTGCCTATTTGAGCCTGTTCGAGACTGGTCGGGACTAGGGCCAGAAATGCTGCCCTTTTTCTCATTTAGCAATACTCAGCCCACACCATCCACATCCACAAACAGAGCAACACACTCGCACTAAATGTACACCACGCACAACACTATGCACAGATTAATTTACCAGCCTGCACTACAAACCCAACCAAACCACATCTACACACCCTACTATCCCAACTACCACACATATCCACCATCACCCACAAACAGTACACAACTCTATCCTATACCACTAACCAATACACTCATCACTAACACAATGCCAATCAACACCATACATAACTACATCCCATTCAGACACACTCTCCCTGCTGTAATTACACCTAACAGACCACCTTTAATCACTAACAAACATAGAATGATCCTTCCATCAGTTGTCCAACAAACACCCTCCTCTCCCTTCTACCATAATAACACTAACACACAACACACGCACTGCACACCACCACACTTTGTAACTCTTACAACAAACCAGTCCAAGATAAACACTCACCTCTACTTCATTCCCTCCTACACACAACATACACTCTACTCATAAACACATCACCATCCCCTCTACGTCACAACCTCCTCTCACAAACAATACTACACAACCAAATCCAGTGCATGAAACATATACGTGATAAACAAGAGGAGAGAGTCAGGGATTTTCCACGGTGTGGAGTGGAGTACTCCTGGTCCCCTAGACCTAAATATGTATAAATACAGAGGGGAGTATCACCACTGGACTGTGCAGGTCCTAATGGAGTGTGGGGAAAGGGATGTTTCAAAAGAAAATTGTTCCTTTGATAAAAGACCCCTCACTCACCAACCTGGTTGGTGACATGCTTCATCATCGGGGTCCCACCCGGACAGCCGAGTGCCATCCGGGTGTGCTGCGACACCTGATTACAGAGGAGCGGGTAGTTGTTGTGAATGTGATGTAAAAGTGAGTTAAAAATTGGGGCAGTATAACTTCAAAAAAACTTTATTCAGAAGTTACTGGACAATGTTAAAAACAGATAACAGATACTAGAGTAGGTTAGGTTGACCGACTAGATCTATGTGGGTATGTTAGGGTCTACATGTTTCAACCTGTAGAGGAAATTCCCAGGTTTTCTTCAGGTCCAAGTGAAAAAGAAGGGAAAGGAACCTGGCCGGTATACACACGCTAAGGTGTACCCAACCCTCGGCCCTTGTGGCCTAACTGCTACTCACAGTCAGGAGACCTTGCATCCAGATTTTGGAGTAAGGAACATAAAAACTCGTTAATCGAGTGGGTTACGCCTCATAGGAAATAAGGTCAGGAGGGTAGACCCAAAGCTATTGCGACCGGATCGTAGCGGAGACCGTTATGCATAAGTCCCGAACTCTAGATCCCCAAGAGAAAACTTGGGAATTTCCTCTACAGGTTGAAACATGTAGATCCTAACACACCCACATAGATATAGTCGGTCAATCTAACCTAGTCTAGTATCTGTTATCTGTTTTTAACATTGTCCAGTAACTTCTGAATAAAGTTTTTCGGAAGTTATACTGCGCCAGTGTATTACTTTATAAAACATGTAAAATAATTATGTTAAGAGAAAAGAGAAAAAAAATAATAATGATATTAATCAATAAATAAAAAACATCTCTGATCTACATGTACATACTTCCATTGTGCATCTATGTACCTTCCATGTACTTGGATCTGTGTGTCTGTTACTTTTCTCCTGGAAAAGCATATCTAATGCACTACCCTATTTCTCATCCTGTGCCTCTATCAATATCTTTAATCTAAATATACTTCCTTCCTTTATGTATCTATATACTTTCAATGTACTTATGGATCTATATATTTATCACTTTCTTCTAATTTAGCATTTCCAATGAACTAGCCTATTTCTCAGCCTATTCTTCGCTCAATATATCTTCTAGCCCAACCTTCTGACTCATCTCAAACTTCTTTCTACTACTCCTTCCAATGCACCACCCTATCTCTCATCCTATACATCTATCAATATATCCTCTACATCCACTCTCTCATTTATCCCAAACCCCATACCACTACTATGATCGCCAAAATAACCCTTTCTAGACTCTCTCCTGCTCTACCCCTCCTTGCATCATCTGACACCTCTTTTTACTACACCGATCCCCTAAAACAAACCTTTCTAATCTCTCCCCTCTGACTCCTCCCCTCCAAAACTCCTTTTTACTCATCCAAAAGCTTCTTCCTACTGCTAAGACCTAAATAAAAAAATTCCTTCACTCTTTATCCCTCCACTATCCTTTTCAATCAAAATTAACAGACTAACATGTTCACTTCTCAAATTCCATATTCAATTATACTGATATACTGCCCAAATAACTGAATAACATATCTACTACTCAAATTACTTCATATTTATACTATACTAACTTTAAACACTAATCCTTTATGGGTGCCGGAGTGGCGTGCTACTCGCCAGAAAAGCGCTTCAACACCCATCAGGGGTAACAAGTGCTATAGGAATGCAAATCTTTCTTCCCCTTTTATCCCTCCGCTATCCTTCTCACTCCAAGTAACAGACTAATATCCACCACTGAAATTACCTTATATTTCACCATATTAATTCACCACTAATCCTTTATAGGCTTCCTGAATAGTGTGCGTCAACAAGCGATAAATAAATACAAACCTTTGTCCTCCTCTATCCTTCTGCTGTCATTCCAAATAACTGACTAACCTATCCACCACTTAAAATATACTTGCATGTTTCACTATACTAATTCAACACTAATCCTCTATGGGTCCCGGAGTAGCGTGCTACCAGCCGAAAAAAGCGATTTGACGCCTCATCAGGGGTAGTAAGCTCTATATAAATGCAATTACAATACAATACAATGAGTAACGTAAAAAGTATTTATCCTGCAGACCAACAGGATTTCCTTGTTCCTTATAGCTGGTTAACGCAATTGATGGGGCTGGCTTTTGCCCTGTTCTACTGCTAGGGCTGCTATTGCTGGCCTGCCCCTCTATGTCTGGCAGGTGAGTACAGTGGTAGGCAAGATCAATAAAGCAAGACTGCTGGGATACAATTCCTCACCCGGTCCTGGATATCCAAGTTATGCTTCTTTCTTTGGCCGCTGGTGGTGGGGCACTGGAGGCGGATCCGCAGGCCAAACCTGGCTCTAGCCAAGCCGTCTCTGCAGACCGCCTGGGGGTTTTACTCCATGGCCGCCAGCTACAGCAACAGCACTCACCCCTCACTGTACTCTCCCCACTCTTACCGGTACGCCTTGGCTGGATGGGCTGGCTGGGGTTAAGAAAGGGGCAACCCTGCAGTCCTTCTGTGTTTCTTCAGGATCTTTTCATGGACTGGACGGATCAGGTCAGGGGGATCCGGCTGGTCAGACAGGCTAATGAGCAAGCTCCCAGCTTGCTTCGACTCTTGGGTCAACTTGTTCCAGCTCCTTTTGGCCCTGCTCTGCCCCTAGAACACTGATGCGAGTGGGAGTATGGCAGAAGCTGGTGAAGAGGAGCTAAACGGGAGCAGATACAGTAGCGGCCCTCACCGGCATGTAAGCGGCAGCACCCTAATGCCGGATGCCTCCACATAGGTGGAAGGAGCAACCCTAGCCTCACCCATCCAATCCCACTGTCCTCTCCTGACTCTCAGGCATAAGGTATGAGGCTTCCGACCTCTGCGTGTAATCCCTCACCCTTCCCTTGACTTTGCTTTCACCTGGCTAGACCTGCTGACCTGCGCAGCACCTGCACCTGCTCCGCCGCTTAGTGCCCACACCGTCATACGCTCCCCACACATCCAAACCAAGGGCAGCCGGGGTTTAAGTGAGGGGTACGCCCCCCCGACAGGTAAGCCCAGCCCTGGCCGCGTGACCTGGTGGTCGCGGGGAGGGGCACGCCCCCTCCCACTGCACCAGTGGGGAGCTGCAATGAGTGGCCACTAGGGAGCTGCCTCGCTGATGTCCCCCTGCGTGGCACGCGGTCAGCGGCATAGTGCCCACACCGTCATGCGCTCCCACCCCACTTACACATATCCAAACCAATAATACTCTGAACACGTATTATGGGTAAGAACTGCTGCAGGTTTATTTTCATGCAACAAACGTATGACGTTTCGATGGGTCATCTTACAGGCGATCCTAAGCAGGCAGCCCCTCGCTGTCCCGCCTGCCTAAAGAGCCGGCCAGCATGGTGAGTCGATGCTCGGACTGTGCAGCACATTGCCGATCTTCTGTTATACTCCCGCCCCCCCTATCAGGGCGGAGCGGTGTGGCACACCCCCGGTCGGTTCAGGCCCCCCGACCGCCCGAAGGACTAACGGGGCGCCATCGCGGTTTCCCGGAACCTCCTGCGGCTCCTGGTCCTTGGCTCAGGCACCCTTACTGTACCAGTCTGCCGCAGAGGTACCCTTACTGTACCCGTCTGCCTCCAGATCGCCCTGTAACTCCGCCACAGCTCTGGAGGAGGCCACCGTCGATGACAGAGCCCCCCACCTACCTAGTTACTTACATCCTGCGCTGTTAGTGCCTCTTGTACGTCCAGTAGGAACATATCCATACCCAAATTAGACAAGTGTGCCCCGTCTTTATCGTAGTACCCTCCAGTTCTCTCTTGTATTAGTGCATGCCTAATGAAATCCAGGCCTCTTCTTTCCATGAACTTCTGCATGGATCTGTTGACCCTCCTGCGGGAATGTTCTACTGCTACTGGCGATCTAGCCCCCCTCCATTCCCTGCGAGGGACAATCTCAGACCACCAGAGTTTGCCCGATCCCAACCTGTTGCTCATTGCTACCAAGTCCTTCTGCATGACCTAAATCAGTGCCCTCCTCCCCATAGTTACTAAGTCGTTCTCCCCCAGATGGATGATGAGGACATTGGGTGGGGCCCCACATGAAGCAAGGTGTTGGTCTAGCTTGCGCCTTAAGTTGCCCCATTTCATTCCTGGGTGGCCCAACCATACGATCTGCGTCTGTTTGAAACCCCGGGTCCAATCCTTGAGAGCCGCCCATTGTTCCAACCTGGCAACATAAGAGTGTCCCATCACCCACACACAACAGTCAACTGGAAAGTAGAAAAATATGAATCACAAAAGGGGAGGACGCCGTATTGATAACACACGTGGTTTAATTGTTTACACTGCACACAGTTCACTGAAAACGAGGCTGGATATCCACCAGACATAATGGGGCACACATATAATTTGAACCATCCGGTATTACCCACCCGTCCTAGCCTGGAATTTTAGGGGCGGATGTACCGCTGGAAACAGGCAGAGTTCCATCGTCCTACCTTCTTGACCCCTTCGGCCCCCATCCCCGCCCTAAATGCCGCCGTGGCCGCTCCTATCCTGAAGGAGTGGCTAGAAAACTTCTGTCCACTACCCGAAAGACCAGCCTTGTCCAAAGCTGCCCCCATGATGCGTTCCAGCTGGAACCTAGTTAATGGTGTCCCATCTGCATGTATGAGGAAGGGCCCTGCTAAGAGCAGTCTGATCTTCAAATATTCCCTAACTGTAGCGACAGGGCAGTATCTGGGGTCACCCAAGGCCTGAGCACTATTGTCGTGCCCCTGCCGGCCTGGTCTGTCTTGGATCTGCAAATGCGGAGTACCAGGGCGTCTGTTGCACAGACATCCAGCATATCCAATGCTGCCCCAGTTTTATCTGTCTTAGCTTTAGCTACTAGCTCGCTCACCCAAAAGGCGCCAAAAAACGCCAAGCAGAAGGCGGTGGAGAAAAGCTCAGCCTCGAAAGGTGAATTGGTCACTAGTGGCAGGGTATCTATCATGCGCTGCAGTGCGGGGAATTCGATTGCCGCTCGTTTGTCGGCGGACTTTGTTTCCTCCTGAGCCCAATCTTTTAATGCTGCCCTCACCCTGAAAGAACAAGTGGGATCACCCCCCCCCTGTTGAGTTTGGTGTCATGTTTCAAGGCCTCCAGGTGGCCACACACCCAGGAATGTGTCTTGCCCGTCTCCTTGGCCCAAACCACAAAATTCTCGACCTGGTCATGGAGTCCCAATGCTGTCACTTCTAAGGACTCTATCACTGTTCTGAAAATGGTCAGCTGGGAGGCACATTTTCTTCGGGTGGCCTGGGCCAGGGATCGCTCGCCCATCTTCTTCAATCGTTCCCCCACCGAAGGAGTCGCCATAGTGGTGCAGGGAATGGTGTCATCGCCGCCCTCGCCCACGGCCAGGCCTCTCGGAAACGTAGCCACTGAAAGCGAAAGAGAGCGTCAGCTGCCACGTTCTTCACACCTTCAATATGCCGCGCCCTAAACTCTGTGTTATTCTGCAGACCCGCCCTAACTAATTCCCTCAGTAGACTCAAAACCAGGGGACAAGTGGCTGATGACCCGTTGATGGCCTGAACTATGGCCATGTTGTCTGACCAAAACACTACCTTTCTGTTGCCCAGCCCACCCGGCCACAAGTGCACCGCCGCCACTATAGGAAAGAGCTCAAGGACAGTTATCTTTGCTGTGATCCCCTTCTTCCGCCATGCATTGGGCCAGCGCATCGCACACCACTCTTCTCCAAAGATAACACCAAAACCTTCCCTACCAGATGCATCTGAAAAAAGGCAAAGTTCCTCACTGCTTTCCCAGGGGGCTCTCCAGATCACCGTACCATTGAAATTTTCTAAAAACTCGTCCCACATTTTTAGATCTGCTTTCAAACCCGGACCCAGGCGCACCAGGTGGTGTTGTTTGCTTATGTTGGCTGTAGCTTTTGCTAATCTGCGGGAAAAAACCTTGCCAGCTGGTATGACCCGTGCTGCAAAGTTCAGCTTACCCAAAAGACTCTGCACAACCCCCAAGGTCGCCTTATCCCTGCCCAACAGAGACCTAATGTCCCGCCTCAAATCGCCAACCTTGTCGGCAGGGAGCCTAGATTCACCTTTGACGGTGTCCAGCTCAATGCCCAAAAAAGTCAGGATCTGTGCCGGACCCTCGGTCTTGCCCGGAGCAAGGGGCACCCCCAGGTGTCCTGCCATCGTCTCAAAGGCCTGCAGACCTTCTGTGCACTCCTGAGTCCCTGCCCTACCGAAAAAGAGAAAATCATCCAAGTAATGTGTCTCTTGGGATATGCCATGCTTAGTAGATAGAACCCACTGGAGAAAGGAACTGAAGGCCTCGAAATACGCGCATGAGACGGCACAGCCCATCGGCATGCAGCGATCAAAGAGGAATTCGCCACCCCACCTAAAACCAAACAGGTGTTGACTAGCTGGATGTACGGGCAGGAGACGGAACGCGGATTCAATGTCAGCTTTTGCCAACCACGCCCCCTTACCAATCCTCCTTATCATATCTATGGCCATATCCAGTGAACAGTAAGACACAGAGCAAGCCCCTTCCTCCAGCCAGTGATTCACAGAGTTGCCCTCAGGATAGGCTGGCATGGCCGGGGCCTATAGAACGAGGCAGCCAATTGATTGGGGCGAGCACGACACCCGGACGAGCCATGACCTGAACTTGTACTCAACAGTACGTAGTAAGCATGTGTAGCACTCGGCGTGGAGCTTTAAGGACTGCAGTACATAACGACTGCGCGGTACCCCGACCACGTGCGGCTGCCGGACAGCGGCGCGCCGCAGAGCCACACAACTGCGCCCTAACCGCTCCTACTTGGCACTAACACTGAAGACTGACTGTAGCGCTCATCGCCTAACCTATCCGACCCTTCGCTATCACGGATACTCGGGTTGGTCTCGCTACCCGACATGCTTGCCCGGGACGGTTGAACCTCCCCCCACCGCCCCGCGCTCTTCTAACGCACGTCCGCCCGCACCCAAGACTAACGCGGCCACCTCTCCCTCCCCCCGTGGTGGTCACCACTGGGGCCCCGTGCAACCTGGTCATGCCCAGGGACAGGGCTGGGGGGGAAGCAAGAGAGCAGCACATACCTGGCTTTAGAAGGACAGCACGGCACGGCACGGCGACACGACGTGAAACAAACAGCACTCGAGCGGGCGGACAGCCGGAAAAGAGGCCGGGCTGCGGGCAGCCGGGGTTTAAGTAAGGGGAACGCCCCCCCAACAGGTAAGCCCAGCCCTGGCCGCGTGACCTGGTGGTCGCGGGGAGCTGCAAGGAGTGCTGGGTGCCTCCCCTCCACGCCTCCCCCCCCGCTGAACCGCGGGGAGCTGCAACGAGTGGCCACTAGGGAGCTGCCTCGCTGATGTCCCCCTGCGTGGCACGCGGTCAGCGGAATTCCGCTCGGCACGTCACTTCCTCCATCCCTTTTTTCGTAATACAAGTCTGGAAAGTCAGATGGGACCCCTGTTGTGGCTTCCCACTGTTGCCTGGGTCGAGGAATGCCCTCAATCTTCACAACCAGACTTGATGCTAGTGCGGGCCACTGGGTTTTGCCTTCTTAAGTGTTCTCTCTACTTGAGATCCCTCAAGTGTGTTAAGACTGCCTCACTCCCTCCAGTTGTGGGCTTCCATTACCTTTGTTCCTTCCTTTGGATGAGCTACAGAGGCCCCTGTTCCGTCGATGATAAGCCACACAACACTTTTCTTTTTAATTTGTTTTTTTTATTTCTTACATTCGGTGTGGACAGGTATGTTTTGGCTGGACGTATAAAAGCTCAGCTTCACATCATCATTGGAACCTCCCTGACACAGACTAGAGGGAAGAGTTTCTACATTTAAGGAAAGTGGTTTTAAAGTCAGACAGAACAACTGCCATGTTCCACAATAAAAGGCATGGCTGCCTACACTGATACACACTATGAAAGCTGCTGTTGCAGTGTTGTGCGTGACGTGGAACACATCTTCCTCATCATCATTCAATTAAAGGGTAAGGAATGTAGAATGTACCATCCTGGGGCCATCTCATAATGGGCTTTTCTGGTGCAGCACAGAGGGAGCACCTGTTTTATTCGCCTGCAGGACTGAATTCATTTAACCCAACACTTCTTTGAGTTACTGCTCTATTTCCAGACAGTGCAGCCCAGACTCCATCAGCGAATTGCCCGTGTACTCAAGCTGACGTCTTTATTTCTTGATCAGATATCTTTATTGCGTGCTATTGCATTTCAATTTGCATCAGAGCTGTTGGACTTGAATACCAGGGCAGTGATTGATGGCTTCCACCCAGACCCCCGGTGCAGGGACTGGGAGCTGCCCTCGAGGCTCTGCCAGAGAACTGCACGCGCCACGGGTGTCTGTGGATCACTCTTAAGCCACAGGGAGGCTGTCACTTGACCTTTCCTAGCTGGGGATGTTCCAAGCAGATACTAGCAATGCCCCTCAACCCCAGTGCCTGCTGCTGCCAGCGATGGCTGCTTGCCAAGCTTGAAAAGGGCTGGACCCAGACTTCTTTTTTAACCTGATATGCCGAGGGCAGGACAGCATGTACTCTTATATGCTGCCGTGTCGCATTCTTTCCACTACAGAAACGCTGTATTTTCCACCAGCAGTCCTGCAGGACTTGTGAGGAAGTACATATCGATTCATTTATTTTTTAGGCAAACTTCATCCAAAGGATATGCACTGAGCCTTGTCTCAATGTAAATATTACATAGGACCGTTCACTTGAATGCTGTCAGCCTTGTCGAATGAACACCCAGGAACGTTTGGGGCAATTAGTATAAACATTCAAGACCTCTCTGGTGCTCGTGTACTTTCACTCTATTGTGCGTAATTAACAGCCTTGTGTTCAAGCCTGTGTCCTATTATTTACTCATTGATTATTTGATATAGTGTGTAAAAGGCTCAGGAAAATCAGAGTGCTTTACACAGAACACTGTACGTGCCACAAAGACACACAGGCAATAACATGATTGACAAGAAGTCTAAACCCTTAATACAAATACCATCACATACCGACAGTGCAAACAAGAAACTATGCACACAAACAACACTGAGGGGCATATCACAGAGCATGCAGCTGCGGCGAATATTGGAGCACCATGCGCAGCCATTTCCAAAATCTTCAGGTCCCTATTCCATCTGCCTCACCACACAGCTCCCCAGCTGAAGCTGGAATTCGGCCTAACAAAACAAACCTTGGCTAGGCAAGGGGCGTTTAGCAAAAACTGCCAACACACAGATCTTAAACTACCATCTATGGCAGGAAATTTACACCAGAGTCCATTCCCCAGCTAGAGCCTACCTCGCATGGTCATTGGCAGCTCTTGGCCTAAATTCTGTCTGGGACACTCAGACCAGCTACCTTCAATTTAAAACTACAGTGAATACACTAATGAAGTGAGTCTCACTGCTGACTGACAAAGAAGCTTTCTCCAAGCGATGCCACACCTGGATGACAATAGCCAGCTACACAGCGCTGATGCCCCAACCTGATCCCCAACCTGATACCCCAACCGTACCTTGACCCTGGGTTCAACACTTACATCAAAGGAAGGTTTCTGCAATATGACTAGGCGCCTTCCTCTCTTCTTCATCTACCGCAATGGCAACACACTGGGCTATGCAGACAGGCTCCTAAAACTAGGCTCCTCATAATTTGCCTATGTAAATCCAACTTTATAAATAAATAAGCTTCATTAAGCAGCGAATGCCGACGGCTACTGTTTAACACCTTCAGCGCTACCGCGTTTACCTGCCCTGCGCTGGTGGAGGAGCAAATGGCTTGTTTGTGACAAAGCCAGCTCGTCATGAGCGCAGGGCAGGTAACGCCCATGACGAGCTGGCTTTGTCATTAGCGTCGAAGTGGTTAAGAATTCTTACAATGCTATTTTGCACTCAGAAAGACATCTGCTTCTGTTCAGGAAGCATTATTATGATACTGGCACTTAGAAGAACTCTCGCCTGCGGTACAGCACTCAGCACTTTAGCCCAAGACCCACTTGTGTATTACATTTTATACCGTTGGTATTTTATTAATCATACGTTGTTTGGCACTGCCTCGTGAATAGTGATTGTTATGGTTCAGTGGCTATTTTTGTTGGGCATGTCATGATATTTCTATTTCTTCGTAAATTGTAATAATTTTAAGCAATCACACAATAAACTTTGAATAGGAACATTGAATGGGCACATACCCCTCTCCCCTCTGCCCCTCTCTGACTACCTCCTCCTGAGGCAACTGGTAGCGGAGTAGTGGCCAGACACTAGCTTAAGAGTGTCCCGTCCGCTCACAGCCCTCTTCGCCAGGTCCCCAACGAAGGAGTCTAGAAACCGCATTGTGTCTGGCCAAGCCTGCCTTCGCCGAGCCTGGTTATTTTAATATACTGCCACTTTGATAAATGTGCAAAATTACACAGCTAAGTTTACATTTTAATGAGCACATATAGCATTTAATGCCTTCCTTGAGGCTTATTTTAATGCAAATGAATGAAAAACAGTTATGCAATGACAAAGATTGTCTTGAAAAAAATCCTAATTCTTTATTTTAAAAATGTCTCTGATTTTATTGTTAGTGTAATGGTTTTACTTAACTATGCACTTTATAAACAAACTACAAGCATTGCAGGCTGATATGGAATACAGTTTCACTCACTAGGAATGATATAAACTCCATTGCAGCTGAATGTGGGAAAGGTTTCACCCCGATGACGTCCAACTCAGCAGGCTGTGCGGAGGCTGTCTCATCTTTGTAACCAGTATGAATTAAGGTATGACCCTTTTTTTCTGCGATGCAAAGGGAGTTGATTGCAATATCGAACTATTACCTTGGGGATAACCCGGCTGAGCCATCCTTCCATGCCGAAAGACATTGGATTAGGATGAAGTGCTCTTTAACTTACTCTTTAAATAACCAGATCAACGGGGGCATTGTTTTACCTGCTTAAGATCCCAAGTCCAGCATTAAGCAGGGTTTTGTGCAGCAGTTTTGGACATTAAGAGAACAACTCTAGGACACTGCTGCTGGCTTTTGACTATTCGCTCTTCACTCAGACAACTAGCTGACTTGTATTTTAGTCGTTGTAATTAATGTTGTTAATTTTTTATTAGAACAATGGAATGTTGAGAGCTCCATTGAAGACAATGGTGTGGCTCTGGGCTTATAATGGCTGGTATACGCTTTCTGCTTCAGCATTCCAATGACTGTCTTTTTATTTCTCCCTTGTTAACTTAGAACATTCTATCCTCAGTGGGTGGCATCTTCTAATAGCCTTATAGTCCTTGGGGCAGATTTATGAGGCCCTTGCGCCACGTTTACGCCGCTGTTGCGTCACGCAAGGCGGCGTATACGTGGCGCATCCCTACGAACGATTTACAACGTAAAGCCCTGCGCCACTTGTGGGCGTTCCGGCGCAGGGTGGGCGTTTCGGGGCAGGTGCGCCTCGCAAAAGTGGCTGAGTGAAATCTATAAGATTTCACTCAGTCACTTTCTGGCCAATGCTGCGTCAAAAGCCTGCGCCTGCTTGAAGCAGGCGTAGGTCTTGACACAGCATTGTTAAGATGGGGCACCCCCCAGCCTTGCTGGAGCTGCGTCGCGCTTGCGACACAACTCCAGCAATGCGCCACCTTAACGGCACAGATGCGTCACGCATCTGTGCTGTTTTTGCCCCATGGTGCGCCGCATTGTAAATGCGGCGCACCATGGGTGGCGGAGCTGTGGCGCACTGTGGCGCACATTAACTGGCGGATCCCTGGGGATGCGCCAGTTAACATAAATCTGCCCCCTTGTGCCTCAGGCTATACGGGTTGTTAAAGGCCCTCTTCCTTGTTATAGGCCTTTATGTGCGGTTCAGGCCTATAACTCAGTTCAAGGCCTTTAACAACCGGTATAGCTCTAGGCAGAAGGCTATAAGGCTATATTATATGGACCATTGTGTCTGTATAAACTTAATTTATGTTGGCTAGTTAAATATAATTGAAAGATTAAAGACCAAAAGGTCCAGCGCAACTTTATACTTCCTATTTTGTTTTCTTATTGCTCCACAGGGAATATGTTTTTTTGCAGTGAAAAGCCTCTAAACCTACACCCCCACACAAACACATTTTGAGGGTGGTCTCTGTCCATCAAAATGTGGAAACAGATGTATTCCCTTTCAGGGCAGAGGCAAGTCTCTGACCATTTACAGCGTGGCAATGAACAGAGAATAGCATTGCGGATATCAACAAGATTCTGGGTTTCCACAAACTTTCCAGGGCACTATTGTCCTCAAGGCTTACTTCCACATCACACAATACATTGTCAGTAAATCGATTTACAAATGTAAATTCACGCTTTGTCAATTTTTAATTTGTGTGTTAAAGATAAACTTCCACAATTGTTTTTTTAAAGGAACCCATTGCGTCTAATTTGAAATTCTTTACATAATCAATCATCATCCTGAAAATCTGCTGATATCTGGAGCTATGTTGGCCACTCCTACTTTGGGAGCTCTGTGGTTGGCTTCTGTTGGGTTCCCCTGACTAGGATGTTAAAGTAGCTTCAACAAAGCAACCACACAAACTTTGGCCTTTGCCCCCTCACTCTGTAGGGAGGATTTCTTACAGTTGGGGGATAAATGGTTTATTGCTGTATTTGGACAGAATTGTTTTAAACTGTAGGACTGGTGGGGAAAACCCCAAGAGTCTGATCTGCTGCTTTTTGTGCCATTGAAGGCAATACAATTGATAAAACAGACAAGGAGTGGTGAAGTGTCCGTTCTTGTATATACTGGGTTCGCTTTAGGCATGATGTTGTTAAGGGTACTCCTGGCTGGTCTAAACCCAGTCTAAAAGCAAGGGATACAAGTTTTCACTCTTACTCAAGAGGTGAGGTCTTTCAAAAGGAAAGACTCCCAATACTTGGACCTCCACATCCAGTGAGCCGAACATGCAATAAAAAAGTGGATATTAAATGGAACCATTCCACGGCTTCGGCAATAGTGATGTAAAGTACCACCATGCGTTGTATAACACTGCATCCCATGCTCGTGCATGCTTTTGTGACTCAGCCCCCATATGTCCAAATAAATGCAGAGAGAGATTCTGGTCTGAAAGTTTTCCTTCCAAAACAGAAAAAAATGCAAGTTCTGCAAATCAATGCCACAGACCGAGTCTGCAGATTGCTTTTATAGATTAACATTAGCAGCAGCTGTAGCACACAAAGAAGTCACACAATCAGGGGCTCTCGAAATCAATAGGTGTATTTTTGCTGCTTGTGTATTATAAGAAACCAATGTTGTCAAGGCAATCACAGCTGCCTCCTGCCCCTTCTATCTAATTGAGACATGCCAAAGAATTGTAGCAGTTTACTATCGAGTGACTAACTTCCAAAGCAATGGAATATCCTGTGATAATCATTTTCGTTTTGAGTTTTAGTAGAGAATTGATCACAGCCAGTTCTTTGCTTGTTCTGCTGTCATTTACCATATACAGCATAAGACCAGACGGAGACAGGTAGATGTATGGGTTTATTGGCAAATTTCACTTTTGTCAACTTTGAGTAGCAGAGAGACATCTCACAAAATCACGTTTCACGAAAACAAAACTAGTAAATTCAGATTGTTGTGTACATATTCTGGTTACAAGGTGTAATGATGCACCGGGCCTGCTTTAGGGAGGTGCTACTGGTGCAGCCACCATTGGCACTGAGCTCATTGATCCTGGGCTTAAAAGTATTTGCTGCAGAGTTCCTTGTGTGTACAGCAGTTTTCAAGCAACAATAAAAATGTCAAAATAACTCTGGTGATTAATGGTCCTGCTGGAGAGAGATCAGAGTTTTGCCTTGTAGCAATTTTGACAAGAACATACCATGAAGATCGTAGAACAGTGTTTTATGGGGCTAGCTCAATGAGTTACTGCTTTTGTCACAGAGATCCTTTTGTTACTTGTAGTTTATAAGTTACATCCTAGTATAGCACAGTGGCCTCTGAACTATCATCAAAGAGCTGAATGCAAACTACATGGTATAGGGTAGAACAGTGTGCTGTTGTTCAATCTTTCATTATCCTAATGTTGCCAAAAGCATTTATTTAGGTAGTAATACAGTCTTATTAGTAAAGGCAATCCCAACCACTGTGGTATATTTTAAATCCAGAGTGGGTGCTTCTCCAGACCAAACACTCTTAAAATAGGCTACATAATAGTATGGATGACAGAGAATTCTTTCACCTTTTAATCCTCAAGGTCTTATGTATCATTTTCTATACACTGATTCAAACATGCATGATTCATTGTCTCTCTATGAAGTCTGTGTGATTGTAAGTGCTCTGACACCTTACACTGGTGGGAGTCACGCATAAAAACAAATGAAATGCATGTGAGAGAGGGGTAATTGAGAGATGAGGGGCAATGTTGGAAGGTGGTAGTGAGAATCCGTGGAGAAGGTGGGCATTGGAGGGTGCCAAAAAAGATTGTTGCATTGGGCACCACCAGCACTAAAGCTGGTCCTGATGATGCCTCCGGTTTCAAGAAGTATTTTTTTTTTTAAATGAGAGAACAAAGATCTCTAATGAACGAATTCAGACAAGCAAGTGGTGAGCTTCTCACTATGTCATTCATTGCATCTTCCTCTCTTGATTCAATTCAAGTAAAATCAAATTAATCACAATGGGTCTTTAAATTATTGGGAAAATAAGGGCCTTGTTTAGAGTTTGGGGGGGTGGTTCGCTGCCCACCATGTTGGGCTCAGGTGGACTCACCATAATTAGGGATCTCTGTTGGCCTTGTATATATCTCTGTGCCATCAAAGGATCAGCTGCCATGGTGGGTCCTCTGAAGGCAATGAAAGTTTCCACAAACACAGGAGGGGATTGAGAGGAACACCTATCCTCCCCACAATTATTAGCAATAAGGAGCTACGGTGTGCTGCTCCACTGGTCCACTAACATTACACTGAGGTCGATAGAATTCTGGACAGTCAATGAGGGTATCCATTATAGGATGCTCTGACCCTCACTCAATGAAGTTACATGCATTATTATTCGTTCATTCTTCACGCTGGGGGGCCACTGCACTACCCAGCGGCCCCTCGTGGGGTATCTATGCCGGAGATCATCTAATCTAATGTCCGGAGTAGCTAGACAATAGAGTGATACTGGTCACTAAATCTGGAGTGGGTGGTAGAGTGGGACAAAAAGGGGCTTCAGCTAAAATTGTCAATGAGTTGCGTAAATGCCAAGCTTTTCAGAGGTAACTCCATGCCAAGATGACATGTGAACCAGTAGGGGAATAGTGGACCCTAGGTTCTATGTGAAGGTTGACATGTATCTTGCCTATTGTTCTCGAATGAGTCAGCAGCAATTATTCAGGACCAGCGTTAGTGCTAAATGTACCATGGGTTGGCTATAATAGGGGAGGTTGTTGTTTACCCTAACAATACCAATAGACACATCTATTATGATAGTGAATAAAGAATTCTCACATTGGAGTTCTTAAGCCCATGTGACCTGTTAAAATAAAATATGCAACCAACAACATGTAAATATATACAAGGACAAACATCTTGGAAAATGTTGCCACTGCCCCAACATGCAACTGGTGTGATCACTGCAAACTTCAAAGTGGAGCATAGTGGAAAAATTAGATGAATTTTCTCTTACCGTTTTCCAAATTAAATGTGCCCCTTGGAGTGCCATGGAGCCATGGCTCATGCTACAGCAGCTTTAAAACACATAGCATAGTAATGGTGATGTACAGATGGTGCTAAAACACTATGGTAGTGTTTCAAGTACATCTCCGTATTGGGCCCTCAATTCCATCGGATGCGGATTTTTTAATCGCGAGGCTGAGTGAAGGTGGAAAAACGGGAGGGGCAGTTTTTCAACATAGAGCAAGAACTTCAGATTTTTCGAAAGACAAACCACGTATTGATTTCGACCCTATTGAGCCCTCTGATACGAAGCATGATTCAGGATAAAAACATGAGAATTCTTTGAAAGTAAATGAGAGGATGTAAAACGAACTATCTCATTTAGCCGCACTTTCAGGCACATGCATCAACGGATTTTGCGATCGCAAACGGTGCAAATCGCAAAAATCGTCCGTTTGCGATCGCAAAATCTGCTTTTGGAATGCATGAAGGGTGAAGGCCCTCGCAATTTGAGAATTCGCAAATATTTGCGAATTCTCAAATTGCGATTGCATTTAAGGAATCGCATTTAGCGATTCCTTAAATGCAATGCATGAAACCTAAAAAAATTGCGATTACCTCATGGTAATTTGCGAAAACTTTGAAAAATGCACTTTTGTGCATTCTTCAAAGTTTCATGTTGTGCACACACATGCCCTTAGGGCATGTGTGTGCACAACATATGTGCACAGATTGATTTCATGGGTGCAACAGAGTGTCCTTTGGACCCCCCTGCACCCTTGAAATCGCATTCTCAATTTGAGATTCGTTAATTGCTAATCGCAAATTGAGAATGTCTTCCCATTCATTCCTATGGGCCTCCAGGCCCATAGGAATGAATGGGGAGGTATTCCTTAATTGCGATTCTCAATTAGAGAATCGCAATTAAGGAATAGTAAGAAATCGCAATTTATTTAGCGATTTCTTGATGCATTGCATTTAGCAATTCCTTAATTGCGATTCCTTATTTTTCGCAATTAAGGAATCTCAAAAAGCAATATTGATGCATGTGCCTGTTTGGATTTGCACTCGTTGCCACCATACCTCGCTGACCGTTGTGATTTAAGACACGACCCAGCCGTGTTCTTTAAGATTAAAAAAACTGCATCAGTCGTTTTTGGGAGATTAGAAGACCCCGATTTGTAAAGAAATGTACTATTTGGTCCTGAGGAGAACCCAATATTGAAGAGGGTTCGAAACGCGTAGACCTGGCGTTGTTTATTCCCAAACAAACATTCTATTCAATGTTATTATTATTGTGCATTTTGTAAAGTTTTGTTGAAATTGAAAGTTTTTTTAATTTGGGTCAAATGCACAAAGACGGCGCTGATTGCAGCTGCCTTGCGCCATCCACACACCTTAGCCTATAGCGCTAGGGTGTGTGTGTGAGATTAGCATAGGTTTTGTACAGGAAGGGTACCCTTCCTGTACAAAATACTATTCTAGACACAAGGGAAAGCGTTTCACACTTTGTATGTGTGCTGCGCAGTGCAACACGCATGCAAAGTCGAAAAAGGAAGGAGAAATTAAAGCATTTCTCCTTCCTTGCGCCTAGTTTAAAAAGGCACAGTTTTCTCACGCTAAACCCAATCTACTGTTTTTAGTAAATTGGGTCATACATTTTCGGAAAACAAAAGTTATGTGTTTTTCAAACTCGCATAAAAAACAACCAAAATTCACCTGGATGATAAACTGTGACCCCCTGAATCAGGTGGGAACATACAAATATCTGGGGGTACTGTTAGACCAACACCTCAGTTTTAAGCAACATCTAGAGCTAGGGAAAGTCAAAGCAAAACAGCTATTATTCGCATTTAAAATTTTGCAAAAAAAACTAAGCGACATTTGAACAACACACTTATTAACAGTCGTGGCGGAAATATTTTTGCCATCAATTACGTATGGTTTTGAATTTCTAAACACAAAGGATGCAACAATTTTAAATACTGCTCAAACTAGACTCTTTAAGAATCTATTTTTAATTCCACGCCACATTCCACAAGCCTTGATCAGACTGGAATTCGGGTTAGAAAAATCAGATTCCAACAAGACAAGGGGCACTTGTCAAATATTATTGGAGAATGAGGGCAACAGAGGAAGATTCTTTAACACATAATTGCTGGCTGGAGGTTGAAAAGCCTCGACTAACGGAGTTTGCTTTTCCCTGAAACAATCCATTGCAGCTCTAAAACTAGAGGATGTTTGGAATACAATATTATCCTACCCAGAATTTAAACAAGTAGTCAACAAAACCATCAAGCTACAATCTCAGACAATAGACAAAGCCTCCTTGACTTAAAAAAACAACGCCTCGATAGTAATGCCAACATATAAAAAGCTAAAACCTCAACCATATCTGACAGAACAGTTTGCAAATCAAAAAAAGCGGAAATCGATTTTATTGAGACTGGGTGTTTACACATCAAAAGATCTTACTCCAAAATGGAAACAGACTTGGCCCACAATGGATTGCCGCCTGTGTGGCCAAGGAAAAGAGTCAGTACTCCACCTGTTATGTATGTGTCCGGCATTATTACACATACGCAAAACCCTTCTACAGCCACTATTGAAAAAAGAACAAATAAGGACTTGCAGAACTGCTGTAATCAAATGCCTAGGAGGCTTGACAGTACAACTGGCTTGTAAGGCAATAACGTTTCTGACTATCGCAGCAAAGGAACTGGAAAAGAGGGACTGCCAGTTAGAATTAACTGGGGACACATGGTGATAAATTGCAATTAAGTCCATTTATTTACAGCCCCACATACTTCACCCTGGCGAAATATAGGAAATTAACAATGGTAGTAGTCTCCAGCCTAGATAAAGTACAAATGAACACTTTTTTCTATTGCAGACTATTAGTTTACAGCACCAAGCACTTTATCCTGGAATCACTGGATTTGATCTATGGTACTAGTCTTCTTTTAGATCACCAACACACTTCTATCCTTTTTAACTTGTTTTATTGTAAATTTTAATGAGATTCATGTTAATTAATGCCTTGATATAAACGTCCTTGTACATTGTGTATATTGGTGGATGTGCCACCCTTTTATGATTTAAACTAAATCAAATAAAAGTATTTTCAATAATTTCAATAATAATACTCGGACCATGCCCTGTACGGTTAACTTGAGGGCCCACATGTTCTGGTGATTTCCGCAGTAATCGCTGTTGGATGCAGTGTTCCTTGAGGAACTAGCCCAGGCGATTGCCGAATACATCTGTATTAATCTAGGCTCGGTTGAGAAATTCGCTACTATATGGGAGGCCGCCTTCAAGGCTGCAAAGTTACCATTTGAAAACATGCTGGCATTCTTTGCTCGCTGACTGACACGGCTAGAGGCGGATCGTGCTGAGATAGAGCGTGCACATAGGGAGACTTGTTACAGCAAACAAATGATGGATGGATTGCTGACAATGCAAACATTCTCTCCCAGTCAAAAGATCTGGGTTAAATCCATCGTTCTTTTGCCCACTACGCCACCCCAGTTTGGACCCAGCCATATGCAAATCAGTCTTGACCCTGTGCCTCATGGGAACAGTCCAGACCGAACTGGCAGGCCAGTTCCTCCCTGGACCTGACACAAACATCCTGGGACCGGTTTCAGGGTATGTCACCCTTCTTCAGCCAGGCTAGCTTGAATCCAGTGGCACAGTGACCAAGAGACCCACGTCTGGGCATACCCATCCCAACGAGGGCGAAAAGTGTTACAGCAAACAAATGATGGACGGAATGCTGACAATGCAAACATTCTCCCCCAGTCAAAGGATCTGGGGTAAATCCATTGTTCTTTTGCCCACTGCACCACCCCAGTTTGGACCAAGCCATATGCAACTCAGTCTTGACCATGTGCCTCATGGGAACAGTCCAGGCCGAACGGCCAGACCAGGTCCTCCCTGGACCGGAAACAGCTATCCTGGCTGATGAGGGGTGAAACCCTGAAACCGGTCCTAGGATGCTTGTTTCCAGTCCAGAGAGGACCTGGCCGGGCAGTCCGGGCTGGACTGTTCCGATGGGGCACCGGGTCAAGACTGATTTGCATATGGCTGGGTTTAAACTGGAATGGCATGGTGAGCAAAAAAACAATGGATTTAGGCCCAGATCTCTGTACTGGGGTGAATGTTTTCTGTCCATCACTTGTTGTTTTTGCATTTGTCACCCCGAGTGGACGGGTATGCCCCAGTAGACCTGTATGCCCCAGTGGACAGGTATGCCCCAGTGGACGGGTATGCCCGGACGTGGGTCTTGTGCTCTCCATGCCGCTGGAGTCAAGCTATCGTGGCTGATGAGGGGTGAAACCCTGAAACCGGTCCTAGGATGCTTGTTTCCAGTCCAGAGAGGACCTGGCCTGGCAGTTCGGGCTCAACTGTTTCCATGGAGCACAGGGTCAAGACTGATTTGCATATGGCTGGGTTCAAACTGGAATGGCATGGTGAGCAAACAAATGATGGATTTAGGCCCAGATCTCTGTACTTGGGTGAATGTATGACATTTTTCTGCATTCTGTCCACCACTTGTTGTTTTTGCATTTGTCACCCCGAGTGGAACGGGTATGCCCAGATGTGGGTCCCGTGCTCTCCATGCCGCTGGAGTCAAACTATTCTGGCTGATGAGGGGTGAAACCCCAAAACCGGTCCTAGGATGCTTGTTTCCAGTCCAGAGAGGACCTGGTGTGGCAGTTCGGGCTGGATTGTTCCCATGGGGCACAGGGTCAAGACTGGTTTGCATATGGCTGGGTTCAAACTGGAATGGCATGGTGAGCAAAAAATCGATGGATTTCGGCTCAGATCTCTGTACTGGGGTGAATGTATGACATTCTTCTGCATTCTGCACATAGGGAGATGGCAGAGCAGAAACTACTTGGGGAGATCAGGGCCAAACTAGTCAGAGGGAAGTCACACACATGGGCAGATACTCAACGGATAGGATAGGAGAGCAAAATACTGACTATTATAGTTGCAAAGGGCATGCCTCTCACTGACGCCAACCAGGTGATGGACCGGTTCTACCTCTACTATTCTGAACTTTATGCCTCCCAAATTGAGTACATTGTGCAGGCCACAACAGATTATCTCACTCATATCAAAATGAAATGGTTCACTGATGCGCATAGGGAGCGGCTCTTGGCATCTCTCTATCCCTCCGAAATTGTGGCTCCGCTGAAAGATCAGCTGAGCGGAAAAGCATCAGGTACAGATGGTCTGATGGTGGCCTTCTATAAGGCCTACTAAGACAAGCCAGTGTCTCCCCTGATCAGTCTAGGAGATTGTACAAGGAGATTGTACATGAAGGGCTCATGCCCCCAACCATGCGTGAGACATTGCTAGTCACTAAACTAGAGCCAGATATGTCGGGTGAACATTGCTCGGCCTACAGACTGCTGTCACTCTTAAATACAGATACAACGATTTTCATAACTGGTCGATCTCTCACATAAAATCTTCGTACCCTCTTTGGCGCAATCTCCTGCATCGATCCTGAGTTGCGAGCCACGGCGATCTTTCTAGATGTGGAGAAATTGTTCAACTCCATTGAGTGGGTGTTTATGCTTGGCGTACTGTGCCGAGTGGGAGGGTGCAATGTGTTCATGAAACTTGTACAGGCTCTGGACACTGAACCATCAGCGCGGCTATGGATAAAAGGTTTTATGACAGATACCATTAATATCATGAGAGGCACGCACCAGGGATGCCCTTTGTCCGAATTACTCTATGCGCTGGTTGCAGAGCCTCTGGCTTGCACAGTGTGGGAGTACCATGCACGCCATGGCATTTGATTCCCACATTACAACCTTATAGTGTCCGCCTATGCGTATGACTCACTTCTCTATGTCCACAATCCTAAGCATATTCTTTTGCCAGGAGGTTGTCCGCTTTGGCAGCCATTACGGATTATGAATTGATTGGAACAAGTCCCTCATATTTTCCTTTACTACCACCACCACACCGATACAACTGGAGTTCCAGCTTAGGCAGACAACAGATCCGGTGTGCCAAGTAGACATTCAGATTCATACTGACCCAAAAGCATGATGCAACAAGACTATGGAAAAGTGGAGGGCGCCAAAAAAGATTGTTGCATTGGGCACCACCAGCACTAAAGCCGCCCCTGATAATGCATTTGGTTTCAAAAAACCAATTTTTTAAAATGAGAGAACAAATGGGCATATTAGCAAGAACCTCGTTAAATTTATCGCTGTTTTAGCGGCAGAAAACTGCCACTAAAACAGCGATAATGGGCTTGCTAATATGCGTTATAGAATTCCAATAGAAGCCCATGTTAGATGTGCAGTACATCTAACCTGGGCTTCTATTGGAATTCTATAACTCATATTAGCAAGCCCATTATCGCCGTTTTAGCTGCAGTTTCCTGCCGCTAAAACGGTGATAATTTTAACGAGGTTCTTGCTAATATGCCCCAAAGATCTCTAATGAAAGAATTCAGACAAGCAAGCGGTGAGCTTCTAACTATGTCATTCATTGCATCTTCCTCTCTTACATTGATTCAATTCAAGTAAAATCAAATGAATCACAATGGGTGTTTAAATTCTTGGGAAAATTAAGGGCTTTTTTTGGAGTTTGGTGGGTGGTACGCCGCCCACCAGGTTGGGTCCTGGTGGACTTCTGCTCACCATATTTAGTGATCTCTGTTGGCCTTGTATATATCTCTGTGCCATCAAAGGATCAGCTACCATGGTGGTTCCTCTGAAGGCAATGAAAGTTTCCACAAACACAGGAGGGTATTGAGAGGAAAGTGGGCGATCCAGCACACATCCTCCCCACAATTATTAGCAAGAAAGAGCTACGGTGTGCTGCTCCACTGGTCCACTAACATTACACTGAGGTCGATTGAATTCTGGACAGTCAATGAGCGTATCCATTATAGGATGCTCTGACCCACACTCAATGAAGTTGCATACTTTATTATTCGTTCGTTCTTCACGCTGGGTGGGCACTGCACTACCCAGCGGCCCCTCTTGGGAAATCTTTGCCGGAGATCATCTGATCTCAATGTCCGGTGTTAGCCAGAAAATAGAGTGATACTGTTCACTAAATCTGGAGTGGGGGTGGTAGAGTGGGACAAAAAGGGGCTTAGGCTAACATTGTCTATGAGTTGCCTAAATGCCAAGCTTTTCGGAGGTAACTCCATGCCAAGATGACATGTGAACCAGTAGGGGGAATAATGGACCCTAAGTTCTATGTGAAGGTTGACGTGTATCTTGCCTATCGTTCTCGAATGAGTCAGCAGCAATTCTATTACAGGACCGGAGGCTTCAGATTATGCTTTCTCTTTCTTTACTCAAAATCAACAGCAGCCAATAGAAACATTTTTAAAACATATTGAAAAAAGTAAATTCCCAAAATGCTTAGAGTAACCACATCAACAACCATAGAGTCTAGCCCTCTAAATGACTCTCCACACAGTAACACTTCCTCTTTCTTTGCTGTTAGCATAGAGTTAAGTGCTCTTAATTTTTTCTCGTCATAACTCACCCCTCTATTGATTATTGTTGCCATAACTCACGCTTCTATTGTTTTAGGTATTGGCGAAATTGTGTATTGGAATGAGCTTATTCTGACAATGTGGTTATTTGCTGCCGGGGTTGTGTAATTTTGCATAGTTGCAGAGCGGTTGCTCTCACCGGGTGTTCAGAAGGCAGCGGGTGCTTCACTGACGTGTCCCCCACCATTCGACTGCCTCTGCCCTGCCAATCTTTACCGCACATCTCCGTGTGGTCTGCGGCACCTTCCCTGATATAGGCCCATGTTCTTGAGAGCCTCACGTCACGTAACCCAATTGGGCTCGTTTTGGGCTACGTGACGCACAATTTGATTCCTCCTCGCTTCGCGCGTATTTTCAAAACGTGGTTCGGAGCAGAGGTTTATCTTCAGTGCCCCTTGCTGAAGCCTCTCCTGAGTTGGATAATAAGGAAGGCCCCAAGCTGTATGCAGGCTTTTGTGGATTGTGAGATTAGCTCTTGACGCCCTCTGGGCTGCTATAATTTGACTCCAGCTTTGCTGAGGAGCATTTATTTTAACTGCCAGTGATTTTGCACCAGGGCTGCTCCCACCTTGACCGATTCCTCTGGGATCTTGAGTACTTACTTCTCGCACTTGTCTTCCGCAGTGCGTTTGGCGATGGAAGACTGGGCCTATTTCGAGGAGGATGAATATGGGTACTATGAGGAGAAGCATGGGCACCTCCTGGAACACAACCTCGTGGATGCCCTTTACGCATCGGTACAACACTCCGTCAACAAGGCGGTGTAGGTAGCAGTTCCTCAAACTGTTAACAAGGCGCTAGCGGCCGCCTTGAAACCCATTACGGCGCAGCTTGAAAACTTCACAAAACGCCATGGAATGCTTCAGCAAGACGCTCCCAAGTCTTCCACATCCTCTGCAGGGGGGAAAGCTGCTGCTTCCACAAAGGCGTCCAGTTGGCCGCATGCTCAGGTTCTTACTAAATTGACGCCCCCTTCTGCCTGTGATCATCCATACTCAGGGTCTTCGACTCCGTTTCCCTCGTCATCCAAAGTGGTTACTGACACCGATACTGGTACGGACACTGATTCCACTGGGCATACCGTTTCCCCCAAGGAAAAGAAGGCTAAGAGGGCCTCGACCCGTTCCCAGTCTCCTCCCGTTTACCATTCACAACTCCGTTCGACTTCAACCCACAAGACATAATGCACCCAAGGTCATCTGTTTGGGCCCCTCCTATGGAGGTAGCAGTTTACGTCCACCAAAATTTGAGGTGCAGTTTTGACAGGGAAGTCAGGAACCGGCTGCGGTCGGAATGCCCTTACCCAGACGTTCCAGATAAGGTGAGGGAGCCACCCGAAATAGACCTTAATATGTTGGCTTTCTTGAATTTTTTTTAGAAGGATCCCAAAAAAGGCATCGATCGGGCCTGGCGTGGGTGCCAAGATAAATTGTTAGATACCATCAGCCCCTTGTCATAGATCCTGGAATTGGCCCTAGTAGCCAAGGAGACTGGAGATCCAATTGATCCTGATATCCTCGCTGGATGGACGCAGCGTGCCATCTGTTTCTTGGGTAACGCAAACTGCGCCATTTCATCCAAGTGCAGGAAATCTCTCTTGATGCGAATGGATACTAACTTGACCGAACTGGCGTCGGCGGAACCAGGTCCCTTGGCGGACGGTTTATTGTTTGGAGAGAGATTTGTCAAGGACATCTCCAAATATGTGGGAACTTTCACCTCTCTGGATAACGCCCACTCAAACATCAAACATGTGTTCCATGCAGGCCTTTTTGATGGGGCTGGGTGAGGCAGGGGCCGCTCGCCAGGCAACCAATATCAACAGGGCCCTCCCAGAGGGGGTTACGGCCGAGGTCAAGGAGACTTTCAGGACCCCAAAGGAGGAGGTACATTCTACCCCACGAGACGCTATAGCCGTCGCAGCTACCACCGAGGAGGGCAGAGGGGGAACTTCCAGCCTCAGATTACAGCAGGTAAGCCTACTGTCTCTGTCTCCTTGTCCTCTGGGAGGTCGCATTTGGCATTTCCTTCATAACTGGCGAGCCACTACTCAGGACGCCTGGGTCCTGCAGAAAGAACAGGGATTTCAAATCGATTTCTTTCAAACTCCCCGGCAGCAGGTCCCCCCCACCTCCTCTAAATTTTTTGCAACAAGACGAGCTTTTTATAGATCACGAAATAGAAAGCGTGCTGGAGAAGCACGCGGTTGCCTATTGTGACGCGGGCCTGTGGGTTTCTACAGCAACGTCTTTCTGGTCCAAAAGAGGGGCGGCAGGCTAGTGCTGAACCTCAAAGACTTCAACTCTTTTGTACTCTACCGTCACTTCAAGATGGAGGGAATCTATCTTTTAGTAGACATCTGAGACAGGCGGACTGGTTGGTCGGTCTCGATCTCAATGACTCACATCTGGCGGTTCTCATTTTCCCTCCTCATTGCAGGTTCCGGCAGTTCCAATGGTGAGGCAGGCTCCTGGAATATTTGGTCCTGCCTTTTGTCTTTCCTTGGCTCCTTGGTGTTTCACCAAGTTATTGAAGCCGGTGATCGCACACCTCCGAGAGCAGGGTATCCGCTTAATAATTTACCTCGATGACATCCTGATAATGGCTCCTTCTGCTCCCCTAGCAGCTATTCATCTGCAGATAATGATGACATTGTTGGAGAGTTTGGGCTTCGTCATAAAAAAAACGAAGTAAATTTTGGTCCCAACGCAATCGTTGGAGTTCTTGGGGTTTGTGGTCAACTCCAAGACAGCCCAGCTCCAGTTACCCAAGCAGAAGCTGAGGGATTTGAAGAGAGAATTGAGGAGGGCTTTGGACACGCAGTTGATGTCCTTACGGGCAATTTAGCTTTTGGTAGGCCTGTTAGCCTCTTCCATGCAGGCGATATTTGTGGGCCATTGCATTACCGAGCCCTTCAGCGGCTCAAGATCAGACATCTCCAGAAGGGCCTCTCGTTCTCAGATCAGGTTCCCCTTACAGACGAAGTCCGGGGGGGAGATCCAATGGTGGTTAACCCACGGAGATGCCTGGAATGGTCGAGCAATCTTCGGATTTCGTCTAGAGTTGATCATAGAGTCTGATGCCAGCAGGTGTGGTTGGGAGCCCGCTGCGGGGAGGTTACCAAGGGGGGCAGATGGTCTCTTCAGGAATTGGAATTGCATATCAATTGTCTCGAACTCCTGGCAGGGTCATTTGCGATTCGCACACTCTCTCCCAAGAAGGTGTTGTGTTGCATTCTCTGCTGTGAGGTATATAAATAAGCTGGGGGGCACCAGATCCCCGATGTTGGCGGAGATCGCAAAGGACTTCTGGCATTACTGCCTAGCACGTCAAATCACAATGATTGCAGAATACCTTCCGGGTCAAGACAATGCGGTAACGGACTGGCAGCCATGTCATCTGAAGGACTACAGCAACTAGAAGCTCCACCCATCCCTGTTTCAGCAGCTTCAGTCTCTGTGGGGTCCATTACACATAGACCTCTTAGCCTCCAGGCTGAATCAACAGCTGGAGTCATTCTTCAGCTGGAGACCAGATCCCCTTGCGAGAGCGACAGACGCCTTCACTCAGGACTGGTCACAGAATCTCCATTATGCATTGGATTATGGACCCTATTATATACTAGGGACTTATAGGTAGGTTTTATACCCCTACCCTATCATCTACTAGGGATTTATAGTGTAGGTCATGCCAAATGTAAGTACATCCTTTTATATAGTTTACCTTATTGCAGGCCCTATTATATACTAGGGACTTATAGGTAGGTTTAATACCCCTACCCTATAATCTACTAAGGATTTATAGGGTAGGTCATGTCAAATGTAAGTGCACCCTTTTATATGGTTTACCCTAATACAGGCCCTAATATATACTAAGGCATGTGTGTTTTCACTTGAGCTTTCAATTTAACACTGGGCCTGGTTACACTGAGCCTATAAGACTTATTGGGCTTTAATAGAAGTCCTTCTATTCCACTATAGCCAGTATTGGTGAGGGGCAGTCCAGCGTGTGTGAGGAAAGTAAGCGCCTGATATATTTTATTTTCTTCATTGAATACAGTATGAATATACAAGCAAGTGTGTTGGGTATTTTACAGAGTACTTTAAGGGAAAAACGCAATGTCTTATTATTAGTCAGTCGAAGGTGCTGCAGAGGAATTCTTCACATCGGATAGCGAGCAATATTCGGATGCAACATCTACATCGCAGGCAAACTCCATGCAAGAGCCACCCAAGTGTGGTAAATAAATAAATAATACCCTATTTTTGAATGTATAAATGAATAACAGATAGCTCAATAAATAAGAGTCAAAATTCGAGGTAGTAGGAGTTTTTTGCAGGTTTAATACAGCAAATACAGGAATAGGATGGCAAGGCCCAGCAGCGCTGCCGGGGTCAGGATCGGGACAAGGGAACAACCCTTTAATAACAGTGCATGAGCATATATACATAACGCAAACACATAGCATTACATTGCAATAGGCGTAGCAGTGGGTGGAGCAATAGGCGTGACGCGTAGCAGTCGCGAAAGATAAGGGTGAAAAGAGGTGTAACAGGGCGTATACATAGACATGTGATGCAAACGTAACAGAATATGTCATGAATGGGGCGGAAACCATGGAGGGGGCTACCTGAGGAGCCGGGACCTCTAACCTGATGGTGCGCGCAACCTGGCAATGACGTATCACTAGGAGAAGCTGGGGGCTTCGAACTCTGTGCTAGGAGCAGAGACTGAAGTCTGGAGAGTCAGGGCGACATGTACCTAAGCAGTATCTAGTATCTGATGTTTAGAGAACATGTTGATATAAACTAGAAGTCAGGAGGGGAAAGGCTAACTTGATTCTAAGACTGGAGCATGCATTATTCTACATGTAGTGCGTGATGAAGAATATTAAATGACCATTAATACAGTATTTCTCTAACGTGGAGACGTGAAGGCTAGACAATGACGGAAACTATCGATGCGATTCAGTAGCTTTAGGAATGCAGAGAAGGAGGACTGAACTGATAACTGGAATCATAACATACTTTTGGCAGACTCAGAGGCAGAGCCAGGCTGAACCGGGCACTGCAAGGCAGGAAGTAAGTGAAGGGTCGAGGATACAGGTGGGGGCTGTATCGCTCCTCAGCGAGGTTTCAGGAGACAGGAGCTGAATCTGGTGTCCAGGCCCTTTTGAGGCCTAGAAACGGGGACTTTATAATGGAATAACGTGCACACTGAGAAACGTGGCAACGTAGCTTTACATAGACCTGATATTCGTAGTATTCACGAGAACTGGAAACTGGCATACTAGAGGTGGACACAACTATAATTGCGTCTTGAATCGAACATAGGGAATACATATGCATATTTAATCATGCACACATAACATATGATGGATGACACGTAGGGACACAGAACATGGCAGAATTTACTTTTCCACATTCCCTCCTTGTCACTACGTTTCCATCAGGAAACATCAATATTCATGATACCATCTATCATTTCATACAGTATCATTTGCTCGTCTCGAATTTTCTTGGAACGGGATTTAGAACGGGGCTTGGGACTAGGAATACAAGAGGTAGCACAAATGCCGCAAATCGCAGGGCCACATTGTATACAGAGACAGCAGCTGAATATGATCGCTACTGCAATACCTAGAAAGGACAAGACTTTCCATCCCCAGGCGGAAATTATATTCCAGAACCAAGCGGACCATGTCCAGGTGCCTGGATCTTGGTGTAACAGATGGGCAATTTTATGGAGTCTGGTTATAGCTGAATAAACAGACGGCGCGTTATTTGGAATAAAAATGCAGCAACTAGATCCGATGACTCTACAGGCCCCGCCCCTATCGGCCAGTATGACGTCAAGGACGAGACGATTCTGTAAAACGACAAATCTCATAGCAGATTGCTCTTCGGTTAAGTTACCTAGAGCAGAGGCAGTCTCATTTACTACAGCTTCGAGGGTTCTGGTTAACCTACGGATTAGCTTACTATTCTGGATAGGTCCTATAAAGAAAAAGAAACCTCTGTTGAAATCTGTATACTGTTCTAGGGTAGTTTCAGTATAATCGACAATTGGGGACTCCCTTCTATGTCTAATGTGTACTAGATGTGTGTTTCTATGATAATCAGGTGGGGCTAGGAAAACTGGTGGCAGTAGGAAGGCAATGTAACAGGTTCCCTCCCAATCGAGGGGCAGACGAACATATGCAGTTTGACCACAAATAAAATAAGAATGACGTGAAGCTTTGAAGATAGATTTCCCACTGTCACTATACTTGACAATAGTAGTACAATCACTATGTCCTACATGTACGGAACCATAATTTCGGACACATAATTCGCCTTTGACTGGTAATACTGAAATAGCAGGTAAGTCTGGAGTAGTATCAGACTGAACATTCAAGACCATGAAATTCGAAGAATAATTACCTAAATTATACACTTCATTTTCTAGATCTAACCCGGTTCTGTGGGGAAGACCTTGCTTGTCTGGAAAACATGTACTGTTAAGAAAAGACATATCTGTTGAGGATGACGTTAACGTGGACCATGCTCCACACGAACCATTATGTGAAAAAGGATAAGGAAAAAGTGGCAGAACTCCCTTCGGTGTCTGGAAAGGGGGGAGTCGACCACACACCCAACAATTAGTGGCATTGCTGGTCTGATGTGAGTAATGTAGCATGCGGATAAAAGAATTATTTCGCATAGCGAGGCGGTAAGAGAGTTCATGAGGAGGCAGATCACTAAACATATGCTCTACTGTAGCATTAGAAGACATATTTACATGAGGAACTGGAAGATACAGGTAAAATGCATAACTGGTGCAGGAAATCATAATGCTGAGAAATAATATGAAACATAGAAAAATGATACATCGGATTGAGTTTTGACTAACTCTCTCACTATGGGGGTCTATTTTATACATGTCAGAAACAGTCTAACCGTTTCACCTAGGGGAGGACTTAGACAATCAAACTGGCTGACTTATTTTACTAGACCTTAACTTGAGTTTATACTCCTGTTGCGGAGTTTTCTCTAACAGGGGAGGGTTTGTAGCAATGTCTTTTGCGGGACAGTCCTTGAGAACAATATTTTGGCAATCCTTCAAATCCTGGGAAATGTTCTTTAAGACGGGTTTCAGTCCATAAAACTTTTTTATATGAGAAAGGTGCACCCAGCCTTTGCGACCTTCCAACTTCACGGCTGTACGGGTGGCGAGGAGGACCTGTCGGGGCTCCTTCCAGCGAGGCTCCAGCGGACTTGATCTGTCAAAATTCCTCACCAACACCATGGATCCTGGAACGATTTCATGCGGTGCCACCTCGGTATTGTCTGGAAATGCGGCGGCAACCTGTGAACGACATGAGTTGAGGGCAGACATCAAGGAAGCTAGGTAATCTGTCAGCATATTACTTGAAACATCGGTAATACTTCGGGGTCTAGGAGTACCCCACATGTTAGGGGGGCGGCCGAATACGACCTCATACGGGGACAGACCTGATCTGGAATGTGCGACCATGCGCATATAAAATAAAGCAACTGGTAGAGCTACCAGCCAGTCCACACCTTTCTCTTTACACACTTTTGCAATTCGGATTTTCAGAGTCTGGTTATGTCTCTCTACGAGACCGGCTGCTTCAGGATGGCGTACACAATGAAACTTCCACTGGTACCCCAACAAAAGGGAAACATGCTTCATCAACTCAGATGAGAATGGCTGGCCGTTGTCAGAATATACGACTCTAGGGAGTCCATAACGGGGGAAGAACTCACGAACCAACTGCTTGGCAGTGGTCGCGGCTGTGTAATCTGGGACTGGATATGCTTCTGTCCACCTGGATAAAGCGCATACAACTACAAGGACATACTTGAAACCTCGACATCGCTCCATCTGAATATAATCCATTTGGAGGACTTCAAAAGGGTGGTCAGGGGGCTGGAATCCACCTTGTTCCACCGGGACACTTTTACCTGGATTAAACTGACAACATATCATACAGGTACGGACTTTCTGCTTGGCTGCAGCTCGTAAATGCTTGTTGAACCAAATGTTCTGGATACTGTCTAACATAGCTTTTTCTCCTAAATGTGCTGGACTATGTGCGGTATTAATAATGACTTGAACCATAGAGTCGGGGAGAAACCATGTGGCTCTACCCTTCGTTAACCATCCTTGATCTGTCTGGACCCCTCCTTGTTCGGACCATTTCTTGATTTCTTCGGGAGTAGCATGTAACTGGATATCTATGACATCTTGTGTAGGGTCCTTAACTGTCATACATGTAGTCGGATCTGGAGTATGTGTCTGATTAACTGGAATGTCTGGAGTCTGTGCTGTAAGCTTGGCTGTGCGATCTGCTAGATCGTTACCTTGGGAAATAATGTCAGTAACTTTCGTATGTGCTTTGCATTTCATGATAGCGATAGATGTCGGTAAGTGTATGGCATCTAACAGAGCTTGAATAAGGAGACCATGCTGAATCTTGGTTCCATGAGAAGTCATGAAACCTCTCTCCTGCCAGAGCACTCCGAAGTCGTGTACAACTCCAAATGCGTAGCGTGAATCTGTGTAAACATTAACTTTCAAGTTCTTGGCGTGTATGCAGGCTTGTGTCAGAGCAACTAGCTCTGCTGCTTGAGCGGACAGGGTGTCAATACGGTGTGTTTCAATAACTTCGGTGTCAGTAGTCACTGCATACGCGGCGACTAGTTCTCCTGTACTTGTTCTCATACATGAACCATCCACATAAAGTGTCAGGTCGGGGTCTGGTAACGGAGTATCTGTCAGATCTTGTCTTGACTTTGTCGTAATGTTAACTACTTCCACACAGTCATGTGTGGCAGAATTCGAAGTAACTGATGGTAACAGTGTAGCAGGGTTCAGGATGTTGCAGCGTCTGATTTCTATGTGTGGCTGGAACAGTGTCAATTCATAACCTGTTAAACGTGCAATTGTTAAGTGCTGAGTTTGTGTTCGGTTTAAAAGAACTTCCACGGAATGTGGAACTTGTACTGTCAAGGTATGTCCTAAGACTATGGAATCACTTTGTCTGATAGCTAGGGCTGCGGCTGCAACTGACTTGAGGCACGCAGGCAGAGCCTGGGCTACAGGATCTAATGTGCTCGAAAAATAAGCACAGGGCTTGTATTGTCCTGCTTGATCTTGTGTGAGAACAGATAATGCTGTACCTTCGCGTTCAGTGACGAAAAGTGTAAAAGGCTTACTGTAGTTCGGTGTCGCTAGAACTGGAGCTTGGCATAGGGCTTTCTTTAACTCATTGAAACTAAGTGTATGTTCAGATGTCCAAGGGAGGACAGTCGATACGGCTGCCTCCTGTGTCGTTAACTGTATCAGTGGCTTGGCTAGAAATGCATACTGAGGAATCCATTGTCTGCAGTAAGAAGTGAGGCCGATAAAAGCGCGTACCTCCTTCTGGGTCTTGGGCTGAGGAAGACTCGCTATTAACTGGATACGGTCTGGTGTCAACTGCCTACCCCTCTTGGACAGTAAGTGTCCTAAGTAGACCACTTGCTGGACACAGAATTGAAGCTTAGAAGGGGACACCTTGTGCCCCATCTCGGCTAGGAAATACAAGACTGTAAGGGATGCTTGCTCGCAAGCACATTCAGAACGGGCTGTAATCAGTAGATCATCGACATACTGGAGCAGGGCAGTGTCAGTTGGCATGTGAATGTTGTCTAGTTGTCTCTTGAGTGCTTGACTGTAAATACTAGGACTTTCTGTGAAACCTTGAGGAGCGCGTGTGAACATATAGCTCCTTCCATTTAAACAAAATCCGAAAAGGAACTGGCTGTCTGGATGAATGGGGACACTGAAAAATGCGTTCTTGAGGTCTATGACAGTGAAGAACGTGGCTTCGGAATCAATGGCTGTCAATAGGGAAGAGATATCTGGAACAACTGGGTACTGCGGAATAATACATTTATTAAGTTCTCGTAGGTCAATCACTAATCGATATACTGGGGGTGCATTTGGATCAGTACGTTTCATGACTGGAATGATCGGAGAATTGCATACGTTGGAGTCAGTTTCTACAACCACTCCTTGAGCCATGAGCTCGTCAATAATTTTGGATAAGGCTGCTACAGCCTCAGGTGGCAATCTGTACTGTCTGATTCGTGGTAACACTACACCTGGCTTGAGAGTCACACGATAGGGTGTGATTTGCATGTAACCTACATCAGTTGGACCTTGCGCCCATAAGTGCTGTGGAACATTAGACAGTCTTGAATCAAAATCTCGTAATACATAGTGACCCTTAAAGTCACGTAGGAACAATCGTATTCCCTCTGGGGAACAGCATATAACTGCACCTAACTCTTTCAGTGTTTTAATGCCTAATAGGTTTTCTGGACATGACTTAGTAAGTAACAGATCAGTAGTGCGGGACAATGGACCTACTTCTAGAGTAACTGGCTTTGAGATCTCATTTACGATAGGCTTTCCTGAAAATCCAAGGGAAACATTTCTTGAGCCTGAGAGCGGAGCCCCTGGAACTTCGGCGTGACTAATTGTGGTCCTACTTGCCCCTGTATCGATCAAAAACTTTCTGTCTTTCCCTAATACTTGACTGTGAACATAGGGACCTTCTTGATCTACAGGTATCTCGATGAGAGGCAAGCCTACCTCCCTCTCTAGGCTGTTTCATGAATACTGTTGGTACTCTGGATACTCAGACTGTGCATACTGGTACATCTGCTGTGTGACGTGCTGTGTTGCAGCGATAGGCTGCGGAGCTGTAACTGTCTGTGGTGTATTCTGTGGCTGAGGAATCTGTGAAACTTGTTCTTGTCTAGGCGGACGTGGTCTTTCTTTAGTTTTACCAGTAGCTATGTTGTGTTTCAGAACTGCACACTCATTTATAAAATGACCTGGCTGTTTACAATAATTGCAGTTCCCTTTAACGGGAGCTGCAGGATGACTGGCTTGATTTGGACCCCTCTTCTGACTGTCTTGAGGAACAGATTGTGCAACTAGTACTTTCATTTTCGTGTCTTTCATACGTTTTCTCTCGTGTTCTTGTTCTTCCCTGATTCTATTCTGGTGGTATTGGAGCATCTGCAACATCTGGGACGGGGTATTAGCTTGCCAGGTACTTTCGACTTTCAGAACTCGATTTTTAATTGGTGAACTTGAATTCTCGACTAATTTAGTAACAAAAAGGTGAGGGTATGACTCACTACTTGTCTTGAGGCCACTGTTGATGCTAAAACATTTCTCGAATCTAGAATAAAAATCACTAATATCTTCGTCTTGTTTCTGTTTACAGGCTGAGATTGCATCCCAGTCTTCTTTTCTAGTTGTCAATAATCTAGGTAAAACTTGTATTAATAATTCTGGTAATTCTTTACATTTCGCTCCAAGACCGGTACCTGGTACTCGTGCCTTATCTTCAGCTTCTAGGACTGCCCAATCGATCTTTTTCTCTCCCACCTCCCATTCCTTTTCCTTGAGCTTTTCATACACCCCTGCGGGCAGCAGAACCTTTAACATTTTAATTATATCTGGATACGTGTATTCTCCCATACGGAGCATGTCTTTTAATTCTCTATGGAACCCTGCTGGATCTTTGTCATGACAGGGAATTAATTTCTTCATCTCGAGGAGTTCCATCTTTGTAATCGGAGTGTAAACAAACACTCGTTCTAGTTCGCCACCCGTTCCTCTAACTGGGTGGACTTCTCGTAACGGATTCTGTCTCTCCATGTAAAATGGTTTACTTTCTGGGGGTGAGACTTGAACAAAATGCGGGTTCAGAAACGTTCTATATTTGTGACGCTGTTCTAGAATGACACTAATTAAGTCGGTACCTAAACCTTTCCATCTATACTGGAGTAACTCGTTCAGGATATCATGTAACGGACCTGGATCAGAATGTTGACCCTCATACAGAGTAATGAGGTGCTGAATCATATACATACCCACCAGTCGCTGCTCGGCTGGGGGCATTTTTAGAAACATTTGTGCCACTATTTCGTCTGGAAAAGTGGTAGAATCAGTAATCCATCGGACTGCTGATCGGGCTAGTTCTTGTTCATGCATGGTACTTAACTCACTGTAACCGATTCGTGATTTCAGAATATGATCGGTAGCTTGAAACACTTGTTCTAGAGAACCTTGTTCTGGTGCTGGATGATGAAAAATAGACTTGTGTTCTAGGCGTAAATGGCGATCTGGAAATCTAGATTTTCCTACATACGCTATTCTGTCAGGATTCTCGTCGTCTAACTCTTCAGGATCAGAGTTACTTTCTTTCTCGCTTACTTGTGCTGCTTTACGCTGTTCGTGTAATTTTATTATTTCTTTACGGATTTTCTTGTACATACTCTCCATAGCACCGACGGTCTTGTGCTTACCCTTGGCTATATTATCACTCCACCTTGTCAGGGTTTTCATTTCAGCCGGATCTTTAGACGGGTAATCTTGTTCTCTTATTAGACAATTGATCAGAAACTTTAATATCATGAGCTGGGTCTCAGCTTTCCTTTGAGACATGGCCTCGCTAATACTTTCTGGATCATCCCCTGTACGGATGAAACGATATATTCTGTCTAGATCTTCTTTCATATTCGGTAAGGTGACTAGATACTCGGCCACCTTTCTTACGCGGAATGAATATAAAACCATATTATCCTCGCCTGGGACTGGATCATAGCCGCATTCGGCAAGGGATTTTCTTATTTCTGCTACAGTCTGATGTCTGGGCGTACGCTGTGATGCTTGTATATGTAATTCGGCTGTCATTAAACGCTTGTGTGGCGGCGGGGTTTGAGGAGTACCTCCCCCTGCGGCCCCTAAACTAGAGTCGTCTACTGAGGCTCTTCGTCCTGGCAGAGTGGGAAATGGAAATGTAGGCTGGACTTGTATGGCGGGCTGGACCGGGGGTACCGTAACAGGTACTCCGGTGTCTGGAGGAGCGGGAAGTGCCTGATTTACAGGGACTGGCGGAGCGCGAACAGGATTTGCATATTCTGGGACTGTGTCGTCCAAATAGGACGAAATAAAAATATCAGCTGCGGTCTGTTTGTGACGTAGCTTGGTCGGGACTAATGGTGGCGGGAAATTACTGGATGCCTCTGGGGTCGCTTTTGGCAAGCCCTCGGCAAGGAGAGGATACATACCCCTAATAAGGGCATGCCTCTGTCTGTCTGACTGTTCGGCTTTGACTTGTTCACCTATCTCGATTAGTTCTTTTTCTTGTGCTCGTTCTAAGGATTCTCTACTTAATTCTGACTTTCTGATTTCCTTTTCAGTTCTTTTATGAGCTTCTTTGCGCCATAACTCGATGGCATCTTTCTGTGACTGTCTGGCTTTCTTTTTCCATAATGCCTCTTCTACTCGCATGATGCACTCGGCATCCCATGTGCCCGATACGGGCCATCTATACTTTTCTTCTAACTGTTTGGTATACTCTACCCATAAATCTAGATACAATATGGCGCTTATGCCATGCTTCTGATACATAAAATGACCTGGACTGTCCCTAGGCGGAACTGGAACTGCTGCTTCCAGCAGACCCTTTCTAGTTTTTAACTGACGTAACTTGGAAAACAAGGGCATGACTGGACTGTAATCTAGACACAATACAATACACAATGAACACGATACTTATTCCCCATTCATACCACGACATTAAAATACATGAAGAACATTTAAAATAACAGTTCGAACAGAATACTACCTGGAATACGGAACACAGAATACATGAATTTTCTCGAGAAGAGAACTGACTAGAACAGGAACTAGATGCACTGCTGAAACAGTACGAAACTTACCGGTCTCATAAAGAGACACGTCAGGACCCGCATCCACCGAAGTGGACACTTCGTTTGTGGGTCTGTGTACCACCAACCCACGGACCAGAGTCAATTAAATTGACCCTGTCTAGATACTACCCCAGTAACGGTACTCACCGGGCAGCAAGAACGGAAAGCCTCAGACTGGACTGGACTGCCTCGACGTCGGACGGACGAACTTCGGACTTCTGTTACGGGTGGGCCTCCGGATACCTCGGACCTTGGACTCTCGGCTTGGGCTCTGGTCGGGACTCGCCGCGTTCCTCCACCGTCTCGTTTGGATGCTGGACCGCCTCCTCCGTCTCCTCCGTGGGCCTGAGGGATACTTGAAGCAGAAATATCTGCCGGTGCGCAGAAGAGTTCCGTCACGACTGCAGAGGGTCAGGGGGTCGGCGTGGCTTCACCGACGCGTGGGGAAAGGGCAAGTCCCTGTTCGGGCGCCATTATGTGGTAAATAAATAAATAATACCCTATTTTTGAATGTATAAATGAATAACAGATAGCTCAATAAATAAGAGTCAAAATTCGAGGTAGTAGGAGTTTTTTGCAGGTTTAATACAGCAAATACAGGAATAGGATGGCAAGGCCCAGCAGCGCTGCCGGGGTCAGGATCGGGACAAGGGAACAACCCTTTAATAACAGTGCATGAGCATATATACATAACGCAAACACATAGCATTACATTGCAATAGGCGTAGCAGTGGGTGGAGCAATAGGCGTGACGCGTAGCAGTCGCGAAAGATAAGGGTGAAAAGAGGTGTAACAGGGCGTATACATAGACATGTGATGCAAACGTAACAGAATATGTCATGAATGGGGCGGAAACCATGGAGGGGGCTACCTGAGGAGCCGGGACCTCTAACCTGATGGTGCGCGCAAACTGGCAATGACGTATCACTAGGAGAAGCTGGGGGCTTCGAACTCTGTGCTAGGAGCAGAGACTGAAGTCTGGAGAGTCAGGGCGACATGTACCTAAGCAGTATCTAGTATCTGATGTTTAGAGAACATGTTGATATAAACTAGAAGTCAGGAGGGGAAAGGCTAACTTGATTCTAAGACTGGAGCATGCATTGTTCTACATGTAGTGCGTGATGAAGAATATTAAATGACCATTAATACAGTATTTCTCTAACGTGGAGACGTGAAGGCTAGACAATGACGGAAACTATCGATGCGATTCAGTAGCTTTAGGAATGCAGAGAAGGAGGACTGAACTGATAACTGGAATCATAACATACTTTTGGCAGACTCAGAGGCAGAGCCAGGCTGAACCGGGCACTGCAAGGCAGGAAGTAAGTGAAGGGTCGAGGATACAGGTGGGGGCTGTATCGCTCCTCAGCGAGGTTTCAGGAGACAGGAGCTGAATCTGGTGTCCAGGCCCTTTTGAGGCCTAGAAACGGGGACTTTATAATGGAATAACGTGCACACTGAGAAACGTGGCAACGTAGCTTTACATAGACCTGATATTCGTAGTATTCACGAGAACTGGAAACTGGTATACTAGAGGTGGACACAACTATAATTGCGTCTTGAATCGAACATAGGGAATACATATGCATATTTAATCATGCACACATAACATATGATGGATGACACGTAGGGACACAGAACATGGCAGAATTTACTTTTCCACACAAGAAACAAGCAAGAAAGCGCTTTGTGAAGTACAGACCAGAATGGGAACTTTCACACTGCAACATCCGCAAGGTGTCAGAAGATGTGTTCAAGGCCAGGTGCAACCTCTGAAATAAAGACTTTTCCATTGCCCATGGAGGGGAGTGTGATATCAAAACCCATGAGGCAGGAGCACAGCATACGAAAAATGCCTCAGGCAGGGGGAAGATGGCCACAATTTCATCTTACCTGCAACCAATCTTCCAGACAGAAGTATCCAAAGTAAGTCTTTGCTTGCTTCATCATAATGTGACATAGGTGAAAGGGCGAGATTTTGATCGATACCTTATATCTATTGATCCAAACCTCGATCTGGTCGACTGAACCTTTGTTGCCTGTCTAGGAGGAAAGAAAGTGCACCTATTTCCAAGCCAGTTCACCCAAGAAAGGACTCTACTCTCAAAGATCACGGACAACTTCTAGTTTTCAAAAGTTTATTGTAAAGAAATGATAAGCTGCAAATACAGGCATCTCAGAATGAGATTCACGAGATACACAGGTCCAATTACATACATGTGCTCTCGAAAAGCCCTCAGACGAGCAACAGAAATCACTAACACAAGTTCTAAGAATAGTAAAGCTATCAGCATAGACGCATATCTCTCCTTCATTTAGGTTGGAGGAAAACAAACACAGGTTAGGCGTCCCTACCCTGTTCTAGATGGTATCCCTACTTAACCAAATCCCAACCTAACAAAGGTGTCAGCAATGAATGACCCCCAAGGGAAGTCACCCACTCTAAGTCTCTTGGTGAAAACCTAAAGTTCTCCAGTCATGACCCCTCACTGCCTACCCATCCGCTCTCTAAAGGGTCCTCAGGTCTCTGCTCTAACTCCACCCAGGGGTGCTGTCCCTAATACAAAACAGTCAACAACATTTGAGACGCCCCTTGCGAAACGCCTCTCACGTGGTGTAGCTTCAGGCTTTTTCCATGATGCTTTGTATTGGGCCTCAGACGTTAGAGTTGACCTTGCTTCTCAGACTCTTCTCCGGCCCGCTGATACCCCTTAAACATTCCAGAACCCTCCTCCATGTCTGGGCCGTCCACTGAACAGACCTCTATTCATTCATTTATAATTGGATCCCCCCTTTCCTGTTGCAGACAGATATCTGCCGCCAAGAACCCAACTCTCATAGACTTCTAAAAAGGCTTGCAACATTTCTCAGCCCAGACATGTACGTGTAAATCAACGTTAAAACATTTCAGGCCTACAATATTTCTCATTATGATTATAACATTCAACTTCTTCATTTAATTAAAGCATGTTAATACTCTTATTCTATTATTAAGTAAACATTTCTATAAATCATGGTCTATTAATGCAGTGACCAAAAACGTTAATATAATCTGCGTCGTGAAAAGAACCATCTTCCCTTTCCCTCCAGCTCTGGCCCTGAGGCCTACCACGTTCTGCTTTTAACCTCATACCATCTTATGTTTTAGCAGCTTCACGACATGGATTCAAAATTAATCACGTCTAATAAAAGCATATAATGTCACACATTTCTGTATTAGTTCCACTTCTATTAAATCTCTACATTAGCTATACATTCAGAATATATTTGCAGATACTATTAGCACTCATGGCATTTCTCTTCATGATTTGTGCTTACTACAGGTAAGTGTGATGTACTCATATATTTAAATCAGTTTGCGCTCTCTCAGTTCCCCCCTTTGATGACCTCTCGGGGTCATCACTAACATTTAAACTGCAGTTATTGCTGGCATTCTCTGCGCTTCCAGAGCTCTCAGGCTCCTGTACTGATTATCTTGTATGGCAGCCAATCTCTGCAGCTGCTCTCTTTGGGCCCTTTCTGACCTTCTTGCTCTGTACCATTTAAATATCCTCACCAATCCCCACAATATTATCCCACAGATCAATATTATGATGATAGGCTTTAGAATATACCATATAAAGCTTTTTCCTAAGGTGGAAAACCACCCTCCAACTGCACTCATTCCGTGGCCCACCTTTTCCCAGACATTTTCTCTACTCAAGTCTTCGATCTCCTTGTGAATACTAGTTATGTTCTTAATAACTTTCTCAAGGGGCTTCGAATTGTCTGGAATGTATGTGCAACATTCCTGGACCTTCAAAGCCTTACAGACTCCGCCCTCTTTTGCTAGTAGGACATCTAATGCAAGACGATTTTGAAGAACCATAGCCCTTATCGATTGCATCTCTCCTTCTACCAGCATTAAGGACTGAGCAGTGCTGGCAGACAACCTGTCGACAACTGTTGCCAGTCGTCTAATTTTAACATCACTAAGGATTATTCCCAAAAGAGGAAACATAGCTCCAAAGACATCTCCAACCATTTCGGCATCACCTACATCTCTCCTTCCCCTCGATGATGTCTGACCCTCAATGATCACTAAATCTTGTGCATGATATATTTTGGGGAAGACAATTGCCAAGTAACATGATCCATACCAGTTGTCAGGTAGTCTCACGTAAGCATTTCTTCCACATACAAAATACACATTTGGAATCACTTGCATTCCCTTCAGGAAATCCTTAGTGTAGTACTCTAAATTAAAAGCATGCTCACAGTCAACTTCACCCACGTATACATTTTCATAATACGTTTTGGCTCGGTGAAGACATAACTTTCCTCTCTGCGCTTTATCTAAAGCTATTGGACCACTACTACCCTTTCTCTTATGTGACTTCTCTTCCTCGGTCCAATCTAATTTCCCTTGTCCTGATTTTTTCAAAATCTTTTGTCTCCTGTAACGATCATCCACCTGCCCTATGAACTTTTTCTCGACTTCTGACACCTTGCATGTCAGATTATTTCTACGGGCATGTGAAGTATCTAAGGTAATCCAAGGAATGAAGAATTTGGCCAATCTGTCTTCACTCTTCCAGTAATCCCATTTATTCATCTGCTTATAATTCGGGACTTCTGGCAACACTGAATCATAATTAGAGAAATAGTATTCAAAACTATCTCTCTCATAAAATATACTAAGCAATAAGCTACATGTAATGCCATATGTCAGAGGGAGGTGATGATAGCGAATTCCTTCATCTACAGACGCAGGCAACTGCATGCAGACGTAGCAATCCTTAACCTCCATGGCATCCACGTATTCATATAAAAGTTTAGCATAAGCATTTGACCTAAAGTCTCCTTGGGACTCGTCTACATGTAACCTGCGGGCTTCTGCAGCCAATAACGCTTTCTCTTGAGTGTTTTCCCTTTTCTCACCAGCAACAATAGGTGTAAGCGTTACTACAGAACTCACATCAGTTACCTTTACCTCTTCTTCATTTCCCTTTACATAAGAGATTGTTACCACTAAAGCTATTAATATTATCACTCCTACTATTAGTGTACCTATTATACATTTAGCTCTGCGGTTCGGGGTGCCGGCCTCCATTTCGTCAGATATTATAGCTCTCTCCTTATCTTTGCAAAAAGTTCCTTTCCTCTCGTTCCTTTACAGTCTCTTTTCAATCCTTTTTGTCTTTAGAATCCACACAGCTGGAGGCTGACAGCCTTTTTCGCAAAAGTCCTTTAACAGTTCAAAAAGACAACCCTAGCCCTTCTCCATCAACTCAAGGGATTCCCTAAAATTCTCTGCTTCCTGGGCGCTAGGTAATCTTCTTTTTCTGCTTGCTTTATTTACAAAATCCTTTAACAGTCAACTATCAGATTTGTGGTTGCAGCTTCAATAGCATAGTTCAATATTTCCAAGCGAAGAGTGTGCTCTTCATGTGCTGTTATCGTTGTACCAAAGTCGGGGAATTGCAATTCTGTAAGAAACATATGTTTTAACTTGCTGAGGCGGGGAGGTCTGGGGAGCACGAATGTTAGTGACCCTTCTTGTTCGACACCGGGTACCAACAGTCGTATTTCCACGGTGATAATGGGCTCAGAACTGGACACCACCACCGCTCGGATCCTCCCTGTCTCCGGTTTCACAGACATTTGTCGCCAGATATGTCCACTCAGGTGTGGAGTATCTTCTGTTAGGCACACGCACTCTTCTTGACCTTCTTCGGTCCGGTGCCTCAGCGCCCTGAGCACCTTCTTCTGGGTCTGAGTCTTCTGATATCGGAGGAAGGGTTGCTTCTGGAGTTGACCTCAGGCTAGAGCTCCTTCTTTGCGGCCAATTAGCTTCTCCACGTGCCCTTCTACTCCTTCTCCTTCTGGTCTGTTCTCGCTCTCTTTCAGACCTGTCAGGGTCAGACTCGTACTCCCAGCTACTTTCTCCTTCTGTAGCGTCTTCAGTTTCGCTGTTGTACTGACCGTCCTCAGCTTGGTCAGACTCGTTCCCTGCTTCCGCGGGCACCTCTACAGCTTGACTAGCCCCCTCTATGGCTTCTTGGTCCTCAGCTGGACGTCCATCCGAGAGAGGAGCTGTTTCCAGAGGTGCTGGAACCCTTTTCGTATGTGACGCGTGGATCCAATTGGGCAGGCCTCCCACCTTTACAGCTGTGCTTGTGATCAGGATGACCTGGTAGGGCCCACGCCAACGAATATCCAAGCAGCTTCTTCTCACATGTTTCTTCACCAGGACCCAGTCCCCAGGATACAGGTCATGGCAAGGGCCCTGGCACGCTGGAACCTCTGCAGCCTGCACCTGAAGGGACACAGAACGCATGGCGTCAGACAGCCCCTTACAATAGTCCAGGATCATATCATCTGTGATATTTAACAGTGCAGTAGCTGGAATAGATGGCAGCCTCATTGCTCTCCCCATTAACACCTCATGTGGTGACAACCCTGTTCTTCTGTCTGGGGTACTACGAAGGCTCATGAGAACTAATGGCAGGGCATCAGGCCAACTCAGAGTCGTTGAGGAGCAAACTTTAGCTATTCTGGACTTGATCGTGCCATTGATTTGTTCCACAATTCCTGAGGCTTCTGGTCGGTAACTGCAATGTAGCTTTTGGTCAATATTTAGTGCAACACAAATCATCTTCACAAGCTCACTGTTAAAATGTGTTCCCCTATCTGATTCCAAAAAGGCCGGCACCCCGAAACGAGGGATAAGTTCTCTAAGCAGTAACTTAGCCACTGTGAGGGTGTCGCACCTACGTGTAGGGTATGCCTCAACCCATCTGGAGAACACACAAACAACCACCAGGACATAGCGGAGGCGGTTGCATCTTGGCATTTCAATGAAATCTATCTGCATTCTGTTGAATGGACCTCCAGACCTTCCTATGTGACTTAGTGCAACTGGTGTTCTTTTTCCTACGTTCAGCTGCTGGCAGGTCACACAACGCTGGCACACTGCTTCTGCTGCTATTCTAAACTTAGGATTGTACCAAGTCTGTCTAAACACTCTCAGCATAGCATCTCTCCCTAAGTGTACGGGACCATGTATGAGTCTAGCCATTGGACTCACCATCTCATTGGGCAACACTGCTCTGCCGTCTGCTGAGACCCAAAAATGGGTCTCACCCATTACACATCCTGCCTTTTCCCATGTTTCTTTTTCAGAATCAGGAGCATTTTCTTGCATGGTTGACAGTTCATCCCAAGTATCAACAGTTTCCAGTATCATGGCTAATTCAGTTCTTACATTTATTCCACCCACATCCACCTCTGTGAAAGAGTAACCTTGTTCCGCGCAATACCGCGCAACTTCATCAGCATATCTATTGCCTTTCGAAACAAAGTCCTCATTTCTGGTATGTGCGATGCACTTTACAACTGCGATACTTGCTGGGCATTGCAATGCTTCTAACAACAGGCGCACAAACTCTCCATTGCGAATGGGAGAGCCTGAAGAAGTCATGAACCCTCTTTGAGACCATAACTGCCCGTAATCATGAACTACCCCATACCCATACTGGCTGTCGGTGTATATGGTGACTCGAATTTGATTGCCTGCTAAGCAAGCACGTGTCAGGGCAATAATCTCGGCTACCTGAGCGGAGTGTACTCCTTCCAGGCACCCAGCTTCCACAACTCCTTCAATTGTACAAACAGCATAAGCTGCTCTCAACTGCCCAACTTCGTCTCTTACACATGAGCCATCGACAAAGAAAACTTCGTCTGGGTCGGTCAGTGGCTCATCTACGATGTCGGGTCTGGGTTTGGTGCATAGTTCAGTCACATCGAGACAGTCATGGTCTGTACATTCATCATCATCATCGATATCATTTGGAAGTGGCATCAAGGTAGCAGGGTTCAAAACAGAGCATCTCTTGAGGGTCACGTTCTCTGCAGCAAGAATAACTTGCTCATAGCGCGTGAGCCTGCTGTTGGTCAGATGCTGTGTTTTGGTCCTGGTCATTAACAGTTCAACAGAATGTGGCACGCACACCTCTAACGGGTGCCCCATAACGATATTTTCACATCTTTCAATGCTGACACCCGTTGCAGCAACGGATTTGAGACATCCGGGCAACGCTGCGGCTACTGGGTCTAAAGTAGCCGAGAAATAAGCAACTGGTCTACGGGCATTCCCATGGATTTGGACCAACACAGACAACGCACAACCTTCCCTCTCACAACAGTAAAGAAAAAATTGTTTAGTGTAATCAGGCATTCCCAATGCCGGAGCACGACACAGGTCCTCTCTCAGCTGTAGGAACGCCATCAAACAGTCTTTGTCCCATGGTACCGGATCACTCACCTCTTTGTGCGTCAGTTTTTGCAAGGGCTTTGCTTTCAGTGAAAAGTTCACGATCCACTGTCGGCAATAACCCACCATCCCTAGAAACATCCTGACCTCTCTCTGTGTCTTAGGCGCATTCATTTTCATGATCGCCTCTATCCTGTCTGGTGACACCTTTCGTTTGCCTTTCTCAATTCTGTGTCCCAAGTACTGCACTTCTGTCAGGCAGTACTGCAATTTTCCCGGGGACACCTTATGCCCATTGGCAGCTAGGTGATTTAACAAAGCAATGGAGTCTTCTCTGCAAGCTTCTTCTGTCTCTGACGCCACAAGGAGGTCGTCTATGTACTGGACCAGAACTGACTTCTGGGGCAGCACTAGACTTTCAAGATTTTTCTTCAAAAGCTGGTTAAAGATCGATGGACTCTCTGTATACCCCTGAGGGATACGACACCATGTTAGGACGCGATTTTCCAGCTTAAATGCGAAAAGAAAATGGCTATCTTCGTCCAAAGGGATCGAAAAGAAAGCCTGACAAAGATCGATCACTGTGAACCACTCTGCTTGGAATGGAATCTGAAACAGTATCACTGATGGATTCGGTACCACTGGACAACATGAAACGACTATGTTATTAATCTTTCGCAGGTCCTGTACTATCCGAAATTTCCCATTGGGTTTCTGCAGACCCATAATCGGGGAGTTACATGGACTACCCACGATTTCTTTCAGTATTCCCTGTTTAATCATGGACTCGATCACTGGTTTTATGCCTGCAATCGTTTCTGGAGTCAATTTGTATTGGGGTGTTCTTGGGAACTCAGCATGCGGTTTCACTACTATTTTCACTGGGTCCACCCCTTTGACCAATCCAATCTCTTCCCCAGTGAAATCCCATACTTCTGATGCCACTGTCTCTCTCAAGTCCCAGGGAAGCTCATCTATTGTCAAAGTAGGGTACAATTCCACGCATATTCTAGAGTTTGCAACTTTGAAATCTGCGTCATCATCATTGGTCAATACCTCCACCCCTTGAGGTGTACAGTATATAGTACAATTCAATTTACACAACAGGTCTCTTCCTAGCAGACACACAGGGCTTGAATCGCAAACCACAAACTGGTGCTCATCACTGTACTTCCCTATTTTCACCTGCACCGGTTCTGTCAATTGGCTGGTTATTCTCCTGTTTGCGACCCCTACCACCTGTATGGTCTCTCCAGACATGGGCAGGTCTGGAACTGCAGCTGATCTGATCGTGGATCTAGTGGCTCCTGTGTCCACCAGAAATGTCGTAGGGCACCCTGCTACTTCTGCTTCCACATAGGGTCCCCTCTGATCTACCTCTAAGGCTGCCCCAAGGGTGCAGTCTTCTCTTTCCACTCTCTGTCCGGTTAATGGGTCCACATAATAGCACTCTTCACCTTCCACAAACAGGGGCATTTGTCTATAGGTCTTACCCATACTCCCTACTCGAGGAGGTTGCGGGAACTGGGCTCGGGGAGGAGCCCCCCCTTTGAGCACCTTTCCTTGGTATGGCGTTACCCCTCTTGTAGGCGCGCTCTGAACCTCTTCCTCCTCTATCTCTTGCTCTCCTATCTCTACATTGTAGGGGCACTCGCGTTTCCAATGCCCCAGCTCGTTGCACTGGTGGCACCTAGTCGTTTTCTTCAAGGTAGCTATGTCTATTCTGGGTCTAAAGGTGGAACTCTCCTCATTACCCTTGTTCTGACTGTACTGCTTCTTACCTCCTGTACCTGTCCCTTGCTGCTGTTGCTGCGGTCCCCCTTTCCCTGCTGCCTGCATCTGTACCACCATCAACTTTTCCTTTAGTTTCTTAGCCTTGGAATCTATCTCATCACAACAGTACCTGGCATATCTCAGTATTTCATCTAGGGGTTTAGTTTGCCAACAAATCGAGTGTTGCTGAATCATTAAACTAATATCCGGTCTCAGTCCCAGGACGAACTTGGACACGAATTGCCCTATATCTTTTGGATCCATTACATCCAAGCCGCTATACTGTTTAAACGCCTTCAGCAATCTCTCGTAATATTCATGAACTGTCTCTTTGGGTTCCTGTCTCGTTCGGTCTATTCTGACCCAATCTATGTCTTGCATTGGCACCTTCTCTTTCAGCCAAGTCATCACTCTCTCGAATTTTGCCATCACAATCTCGGACGGCCCATTAGTCTTGGCATCTCTCTCTGGCTCCGTTGTGGGCCACTCAGCGCTAACCTTGCATGCTGTCCACAGATCTCCTGGTACTACAATGTCAAACAGCGTGTTCAGATCTATCCATAGGACCTTGGAGATTTTTACAAACCTCTCGACTTGCTTGTACCACTCCACAGGGTTCTCTCGTAATTTGGGAAAAGAGGTGGTAAAAGCAGCTAAATCTCCCCTACTCCAAGGGACATGTACATAGTTCCCATTTGCAACTTCCCGCAAAGGGTAAGCTTCTATTCCCTGCTGTCCTGGTGTCATACCAATCATGCTTCTCCTGCCGGTCCCTTTCTTGGACCACCTCTCTTCCCACTTATCTAGTGCCCTCCATGTCCTTATTCCAGTGATCAGTTCCCTTATGTGTGTTTTCAGCCCAATCGTTCTCCTCTCATCTAGGTCTCGATCTGAGTAATGTAGCCTGTGGTTACCCTGTAATGCTTTGGTTCTTGACAAGTCCACCATATATTTGCCTGCTAGTTCGACTAACTTCTCATGGACTGCTCTCGCCTTTCGAGTGATGTCCTTTGCCATATACAGTATTTCATCCTGTTCATACATTTCCATTCTTTCTAAAGGCAGGGTACCATCTACCATGTCATCCAGATCTGACCTTAAGCTGGAGACATCAAGTCTCTTGGCTTTTATCTCAGCTCGCAATATGTCTTTCGAAGGGGGCTCGCTGGTCTCCCTCCCATCCCAACTTCGAGCTCTGCGTTTGGGCTCGGGAGAGTTAATGGGTGGCCTCCCTTGCTCCCATTTCTCCAGGTCCCATGCTCGGCCATCCGATCTTGGAAGGTGATGGAACACGGGCCTGTTACCCCTACTCTCTCTCTGCCCACTCTCTTCTTCTTCTCTCCTCTCACCGCACATCTCTCTGTTATTTTCCCTCTGGTCGCTACACTCCCTTTGCCTCGTATCGCTCAGTATCCGATACGATCCTTCCTGGTTCCCCATATTCCCTGGGCTGCGCTCATTTCTGTCATCACAGGGACTATGGTGCGTCCTCTCACAACTCCCATTCAGTTCTCTGGTACCAGGTACACAGTGTGGACACTTAAAGCTGTTTCTGTACTCTTGTGCTCTCTTCTCCCCTTCACTGAGTATTGGGCGCGCCACCCCTTCACTCCCGGGGCCCCCGTTTTCCAGGTCTGTTCTACCTCCACTCCGGGCCCAATGGGTGACTCCCCTACTCCCTCTACAGTCCCACTCCGGGCTACTCTCCCCAGCCCCGCAGTGAGTCCGTGCTCTGCTGTCCTGACTTTCTCTTTCAGCTTCCGCAGCATTGATGCACTTTTGAGCCTTCACTGCCTCATCCCACTGCTTCATGTACTCATTTAGCTCTTGAAAGGATTTTCGTCCCGATCCCCTCAAATCCATTGGCCATCTAGGGCCCCCAGGATCTCCTCCTGGGTCCCCTGCTGTGTGCATCGGGGTGCTCCACTCTCTGGGTATCGGCATCTGACTTGGGGAATTAGTGGTATCGTTCCTCCTTGCCTCCTCTGCTCTTTCTCTGTCTTTCCGTTTCCGTTCTTCCCCTTTTGCTCTCTCTTGGTCATATATCGATATTATAGGACCTATGGTAACAGGTACCTGTAGTGCATCTGGTAATGGGTAGGATGTGGCGCTTTCCGTTTCCGGCGCTCTTTGTACCACAAACCTACCGACTACCTGTTGCACCTGACTAGGCTGGAACAACTCTTTCTTTGGCTCAGGATCCCACTCTGAACTGGGAAGCGGTCTATGCTCTCCTGCATTGCCCCCCTTTGCTCCTTCAGTATTCTCGACCTCTCCCCCTGCTCTATTATACGGGGGTGGCCTATCTGTCAGTAATCTGTTTATCAGGCTGTCCTCTGTTTCGCTCTCATCATCTTCTTCCAGGGGACTTTTATTTACTGGCGCCTCTAACACTGGGTACAGTTTATTTATTTCCAAATTATGCACTCTCCATCTTTTAGCATCCGCATCCCACCTGGCATCCTGCACTGCCCTTACCGAGCGTTTCACCCTTTCTTGTCGTCTGTTCATATTCTTTTCATGCGCTGCCCTAATCCATGCTTCAAGAGCTTCAAACTGGGTTGGTCTAGGCAAGGGTCTCTTTGAGGTCATGACTGATTTCAATCGATGTAACACCTCTAATCTGAACGTCCCGTACTTCGGGAACGTCAGTTCCTCATTTCCTTCAGTAATCTTACTCCACTCTGATATCCAAAGGATCGTATGCAACCCAACATTTACTGCCATATAACGAGCTGGCGTACCCTCCGGCGGGGCTTCTTCCCCTTCATACGATCCCCGCTTCTCTTTTTTAAACAGCGCTTTCAACCATTTAAAACACTTCATAATTATGCGCACAAAATCCAGCCTCGCTACTCTGTTTACTTCCTGATGACAATCCACCAATCCTGTCGCGGCTTTGCTAGCTTGGCCTATCACAGCGCGGTCTTTCTCCTGTCGGCCAATCACGTCGCGACCCTGTCTGACGTGTTCGCTAGCTGGCCTATCACAGCGCGGTCTTTCTCCGGTCAGCCAATCACTGCGCGACACCACCTGACGTCACTTTTCTCCACTTCGCAGCAGCACCCCTCCTTTCTCAACTCGTCTCCCGGTTATGCATGCGTCCCATTCATACACCGAAAAATGACTACTTCCGACCAAGCGGTCACTTCTCTCGACTGTACGTCCACAGTCTATCTGTAATTGTCAACACAACTGACGAGATGTCTATCGTCTCTCTGATAGGTTGCTTACACACACAGTAACTTCCGACCAGCGTCCGTTACTCACGCACTCACTCTTACGTTCCCCCTATCTCGGTCTCTCGGGTGATCAATGGTACCTCATGACCCCCTTCACACTAGTTGACAATTACTCTGGGTGTCCGATACACCCGAACCACTTAAGCTCTCCTTGAACTTAAGATTTCCACCGGTTGCGCGCGCTCACAACCTGTTCCACAGTCACTCTACAGACATTCAACTCAGCCAGACATTACAACATAGATACAATACAAAAACACCGCAATCTAACACGCATAACCCTTTATACTCACTCTCGACCGATACTGCTGCTTTTTCTGTCTCACGTCATCCGGATCTTCATCTGCGGGCTGTTCTTCCGATCATCGATTTCTAGGGGCCTTGGGGTAAGCTAACCTGGCCTAGGTCACCGTCCTCAAGAAGGCAACCATCCTCTATAGCTACCAACTGAAAGGGCGAGATTTTGATCGATACCTTATATCTATTGATCCAAACCTCGATCTGGTCGACTGAACCTTTGTTGCCTGTCTAGGAGGAAAGAAAGTGCACCTATTTCCAAGCCAGTTCACCCAAGAAAGGACTCTACTCTCAAAGATCACGGACAACTTCTAGTTTTCAAAAGTTTATTGTAAAGAAATGATAAGCTGCAAATACAGGCATCTCAGAATGAGATTCACGAGATACACAGGTCCAATTACATACATGTGCTCTCGAAAAGCCCTCAGACGAGCAACAGAAATCACTAACACAAGTTCTAAGAATAGTAAAGCTATCAGCATAGACGCATATCTCTCCTTCATTTAGGTTGGAGGAAAACAAACACAGGTTAGGCGTCCCTACCCTGTTCTAGATGGTATCCCTACTTAACCAAATCCCAACCTAACAAAGGTGTCAGCAATGAATGACCCCCAAGGGAAGTCACCCACTCTAAGTCTCTTGGTGAAAACCTAAAGTTCTCCAGTCATGACCCCTCACTGCCTACCCATCCGCTCTCTAAAGGGTCCTCAGGTCTCTGCTCTAACTCCACCCAGGGGTGCTGTCCCTAATACAAAACAGTCAACAACATTTGAGACGCCCCTTGCGAAACGCCTCTCACGTGGTGTAGCTTCAGGCTTTTTCCATGATGCTTTGTATTGGGCCTCAGACGTTAGAGTTGACCTTGCTTCTCAGACTCTTCTCCGGCCCGCTGATACCCCTTAAACATTCCAGAACCCTCCTCCATGTCTGGGCCGTCCACTGAACAGACCTCTATTCATTCATTTATAATTGGATCCCCCCTTTCCTGTTGCAGACAGATATCTGCCGCCAAGAACCCAACTCTCATAGACTTCTAAAAAGGCTTGCAACATTTCTCAGCCCAGACATGTACGTGTAAATCAACGTTAAAACATTTCAGGCCTACAATATTTCTCATTATGATTATAACATTCAACTTCTTCATTTAATTAAAGCATGTTAATACTCTTATTCTATTATTAAGTAAACATTTCTATAAATCATGGTCTATTAATGCAGTGACCAAAAACGTTAATATAATCTGCGTCGTGAAAAGAACCATCTTCCCTTTCCCTCCAGCTCTGGCCCTGAGGCCTACCACGTTCTGCTTTTAACCTCATACCATCTTATGTTTTAGCAGCTTCACGACATGGATTCAAAATTAATCACGTCTAATAAAAGCATATAATGTCACACATTTCTGTATTAGTTCCACTTCTATTAAATCTCTACATTAGCTATACATTCAGAATATATTTGCAGATACTATTAGCACTCATGGCATTTCTCTTCATGATTTGTGCTTACTACAGGTAAGTGTGATGTACTCATATATTTAAATCAGTTTGCGCTCTCTCATAGGTGTTATGTAATTCTTGTACACTCTCTTTGCTTTGTCACACTCTAAGACTTAAAACTACTCAGTGCCTGTCCCTATACAGTCTGGGGGTGAAAACCCCGGTTCTTTCGATACATCAGTATAGTTAGACAAAGGGTACACTACGCGCAGTGTGGCCTCCGCTCACCCTTCTGGCAGAAGGCCACAACTGCGCGCACGTATGATACCGACCAAAGGGTGGTTTAAGGAACCCGCTAGCGGCCAGAGGGTCCACCCATAGCAAATTCTTCCACGGGAGCCTGGTAGGCTTCACCACAAGAGGCGACCTGGTACAATAAAGGGAGAAGCAAGACGTGCAGGAATCACGCTGACCCGACATAACCCTGATGAAATCGCCGGTAAAGTAATTGAAGGCGATGAAACATGTTGGTTGTTTTTAATTAGAACGGGCATACAGCACAGAATAAAGTTGGAGTTGCTAGTAGAGCTTAGTTCTTTTTAAGGTGGCGGGGACCAGATCTTGTATATAAGAGATAGGCTCCACGGCCACAGGGTCACTAACACAAACACATAGAGTTTTCTGCTTTTTTGCACTACTTTTATCCCCTTTATTTTCCAGGTTGGCAGTTGCTGATGATGAGAAAGTGAGGATCCAGGCGAGTACCAGTCTGCCATATCCTCCCCCGAATGTTGCTCCCGTGAGGCACTGCCAACCCACCCTCCCCTTTTTTCACTAGAGAAGGGTAGAGGTAGGTGTTAGTTTAACACATGGAGAATATGCACACACATACTTGTTTTTAAATCACTATTAATTTTTTCAAAGAGTGACTAATAGTAGCACCAGTAGACATAAGGCTGTAGTGTACCCTTTGTCTAACTATACTGATGTATCGAAAGAACCGGGGTTTTCACCCCCAGACTGTATAGGGACAGGCACTGAGTAGTTTTAGGTGTAGTGAGTGGGGGGCTGCCTGTATAAATCCCTGTCCTATCCCCCTGAGGCCCCTTGTTGTTTGGAACACACTCTAAGACTCCCAAACTGAAGTGGCGAGCCATCTAACAATTTTCAGTTACTTTCTTCAAATGTGCAGCAGTCTTTACCAAAGTCAGGTCGCCTTTCCCGTGCTTTTCTCACTCTGTTTATATGCATAATGCAATGGAAGGCGGTGGTCGCTGAGAACATATGACAATGAACCAGCAACATCCCAGAACTTAAAGGGTCTAGATTATACTCACTGTCACACATATGTCTCAGAGGGATAAGTGTCACTTTCCCTGATGTTATCTTTTAAATTGCTGTTACTTCTCTGTTGTTGTTACAGTGGATGCAAGCGGGCTCCCCCATGTCCCGCAGAGATTGCTTTTATTGGAGCCGGGCAGGTCTTCCATAGAGGTAACCGAGCTGGTACTGATGTGTGGAGCATGAAGGGATATCTGTGAGAGTGAAAGTAGCAAAACTTTGTTTGTTTGTTGTGTGACTGATGTACTTTACATCTCTGATGAGGCCCTCCTGCAGTATTAGGTTGCACCACATTGCTTGCTTTGGGGCTCTTTGTTTGTGGAGTTGGGTGGGACTTGGGTGGGAACTGTATTGTCGTACTGACTGTTGCTGGGCATTGCATGTGAAGGAGGAGGTTGCAGGCACGTCAGACAGGCTGAAAGACACAGGCAAGTTCCACATTGCGACCACAGCAAATTCATAGCAGGGAGTGGATATGTCTGAAGATGTGGGTACCTTCACGGCTACTGAACAGTGTCCATTTCAGCAGAATTTTCTCACTTAGAATGTTAGAGGGCTGAATGAAAGCAGGAAAATGCGAAAAGTTGTATTGTACTTGCAACGCCATCAAATAGATGTAACCACCTTGCAGGAAACTCACCTTGCCTTCCAATAGCGAACTTCCCACGCATAGGCATTTTAGGGGTACGTGCCATGCTGTGACCTTCACTGCACACACATACATCGTCTTACTATGGCCCAGGCGTGAATCTGGAGTTAAGCTGAAAGTTTATGTAGATCCTGAAGGTCGCTTTTTAGTGGTGCGCTGCCACAAGGAGGATTTTACTGCTTTCCTCGTGAGGGTATATGGGCCTAATCACGATGATTCACAGTTTTCCCACACTCCACAGGCTAAGCAGTCTATCTATGATGACCAGCCCCAGATATGGGGTGGAGATTTTAATTGCGTCTGGTTACCTGATTTGGACCGCTCCCAGGGCCCTCCTCGGCGGCTGTCGCCAGCGGTGCACTATAGCAGCAGTAGCAAAGAAAGGTGTATGTGTTCGGGTAGACATTTTCTATTTTTTTAAACATTATTTTCATTTTAAACATAGTATCGGTTACAGTAGTTGTATTGTTACAGACGTATATCGCTTGAGAATACAACTTAGGTATACAATAAAAGAACAATCAGAAAAGCAGTTTCTAAGCCATTAAGCAACATTTTGCAGTCAGTCGTCAGTAGGGCAAGCATACGTGGGTATTTGTCTGTACATTTTGAATTTGACCAACTTAGTAGCAATCCTTTTTAGCTTTAATATATTGCACACCCAAATTATATATTCAAATTATCTTATCATCCCTACTGAAATGGGGAATGTATGTGACCAGCAGAACCCCACCAACTCAGTCGTCGCCTCCGTCTTCACTTTCTGCCCCCCCCCCCCCCTCATCCGCAGCTTTCCGTCTAAGATACAGTTCCCAAATATCTTGCGGTCTGCTGCTTATCGGCCTAAGGGCATTGTAGTTCTCAGAAAGTGTATTACAATAAGATAGATCATTAAATCACTCTGCTAGTGTAGGCAATGGCCCCTTCATCCAACGCATACCCATGTTTTCTGGTAGACATATGGCGCTATCACACTCCACAGGGTAGGGAGTACACCCATTAATCTATGGTCCATGACATACACAGGTGCATCGACTACTGACTTATGTAGCGCAGCTTACTATCCAGGATCCAACAGTGTTATCATCTTCCTCAAACATACTCAGACCGTTCCCCTGTACGGTTAACTTGAGGGCCCGCGAGTTCTGCTGATTTCTTTAGTATTCGCTGTTGGATGCAGTGTTCCGCGAGGAACGAGCCCAGGCGATTGATGAATACTTTTGTATTAATATAGGCTTGGTTGAGAAAATCGCTACTATATAGTAGGCCGCCTTCAAGGCTTCGAAGTTACCATTTCAAAACATGCTGGCGTTCTTTGTCCGATTGAAGGCCGACTGATGCAGCTAGAGGCGGATCGTGCTGAGATATAGTGTGCAAATAGGGAGACGGCAGAGCAGAAACTACTTGGGGAGATTAGGGCCAAACTAGTCAGAGGGAAGTTACACACCTGGGCAGATACTTAACAGCGAGGATCTTTGGTTAGGGCGAGCACTGATTTCCACCAGCTAAGAAGAGAGCAAAATACTGACTATTATACTTCCAAAGGGCGGGCCTACCAGGTGGCGGACTGGTTCTACCTCTACTATTCTGAACTTTACGCCTCCCAAATTGAGTACAATGAGCACGCCACATCAGATTATCTCACTCATATCAAAATGAAATGGTTCACTGATGTGCATAGGGAGTGGCTCCTGTCATCTCTCTATCCCTCTGAAATCGTGGCTGCGCTGAAAGATCAGCTGAGCGGAAAAGTGTCAGGTACAGATGGTCTGATGTTGGCCTTCTATAAGGCCTGCCAAGACAAGCTAGTGTCTCCCCTGATCAGTCTATTCGAGGAGATTGTTTGTGACGGGCTCATGCCCCAATCATGCATGAGACCTTGCTAGTCACTAAACTTAAGCCAGATAAGTCGGATGAACATTGCTCGGCCTACAAACTGCTGTCACTCTTAAATACAGATTTTCATATCTGGTTGATCTCTCATATATAATCTTTGCACCCTCTTTGGCGCAATCTCCTGCATCAATCCTGAGTTGCGAGCCACAGCGATCTTCCTAGATGTGGAGAAAGCGTTCGACTCCATCGAGTGGATGTTTATGCTTGGTGTACTGTGCCGAGTGGGAGTGCAATGTGCTCCTGAAACTAGTACATGCTATTTATACTTAACCAACAGCGCGGCTATGGATCAAAGGTTGTGTGACAGATCACATTAATATCATGAGGCTCGCGCCAGGGATGCCCTTTGTCTCCACTACTCTATGCGCTGGTTAGGGAGCCTCTGGCTTGCGCAGTGTGGGAGTACCATGCACGCCATGGCATTCGCTTCCCACATTACAACCTTATAGTGTCCGCCTATGCGGATGACTCACTTCTCTATGTCCACAATCCTAAACATAATCTTTTGCCAGGAGGTTGTCTGCTTTGGCAGCCATTACGGATTATGAATTGGTTGGAACAAGTTCCTCATATTTTCCCTTACTACCACCACCACACCGATACAACCGGAGTTCCAGCTTAGGCAGACAACAGATCTGGTGCGTCAAGTAGGCATTCAGATTCCTACTGACCCAGAAGCATGATGTGGGATGACTGTGGAAAGGTGGTGCACTGCCTCATAGAGGAAATAGATTGCTGGATTTGCTTGCCTCTGTTCCTATGTGGCAGCATAGCCATCATGTGGATGGTGGTATTACCACGCTTTCTGTTCCTATTTGCGAGCATCCCCATCCTACTACCTAGCACGATCTTACAAACTCTTTGTGCATTGCTGGTGTGTCTAGCTTGGGTCAGTAAACTGTGATGGAGGGTGCGGAGGCTTAATGCCCCAGTCATTATTACTGAGTAGAGCAATGCATGTTTGCTTACTACTGGCTTCGTGGACCAGTGGCTTGCTGGGTCTTTGGCTGGAACGGGATGCAGCACTTCCTAGGTCTCTACCCTGAGTTTTAACCCACCAACATAAGCGCCGGTTCCACAGACTAGACCTCTAAGGCACCATTGGAAAATCTTTGGAAGAGGTCGTTGGACTTGCGAACTAAGACCTTGTTCTATTCCCGGCAGCTCCCCCTGGAGTGGTGCATGTGGGTTTCCCAGGGCAGGAGAAGGCGGCCATGACCGCACTTCAGAAGATTGGAAAACGACACATGGGTGACTTTTTCTAGAAGGGGGTTCTTCGCGGTTTATCTCAGGTTAGCACACAGTGAACCACACCAGCTATACTCCTGCAATTCCATTATTTTCCGGTGCGCTAAACATTACAAGCTTTGCTAGAAGATGCATGAGCGGATCCAGCAGAGTTGCCGGCTCTCTCATACTTGCTACGAGCGAAGTCGCCATTTCGGATACTCGTGAAATTATATGCTTACTCACAGGGGCCAGGCAACATGCAGTGACTGGCCAATTGCAAAATCGAATATAACTCTTTTGTGATTCTATTACGACAAGAATAGCTGGGAAAAATGTATCAATCTAATGACATCCATTTATGTTTTATTGCTTGAAAATTCTATTCTTTCAATCCTTACAGTGTGCATTTTTACCCCACCTATTTCAGTGAATATTCTTGAGCTACCCATACCAAATAATAATATAGATAATACGGGTGACATAGCGTATCCTTAATGAGCCCACTTCCAAAAACTTTTTTCTGAGGTTTTTGTCCCTTCGGTTTTCATCTAAGTATTGCGGCAGCACTCTGACAATCAATGTATTACGACTGTAATTGTTTTATATACTTACACTGTTATGATCTGTGATTCATATCTATAATGCTTCTATGTATTTATAATGCTTTTGCACTGTGCACTTTTATGGTTCATTGAACCAAAATAAAGTTTGTTGGTTGATTGTCTAGCAAGAGGATCTGGGCATAGACATTAGTGACAAACAATGGACTTATAGTTGCTCCGCAGTACGCTCATGTTCCCTGAACGGCCACCACCGTCATTGAATGTAGATTGTGGCACAGCATATTCACCTTGTATGAGGGATATGTTTGCTACAAACCTACACTGGTCTATACCTGCCCTAAGTACCTTGTCTGTGCTAAAATGTTTATCCTGCGTTGCCTGATTGTTACTAAAAAATAAAGTAAAAAAAAAACTATTCATAAACTCGGAGTGTACAATCACGCAGAAGTGTAGACTGACACTTTTCCACCGCTTAAAAAAGGCAGTGGAGCCAAACATACTTACTTATAAATATATCAAAATAATTTACATTAATATTTGACATAAAATATTTGTAAAAGTTTATAATAAAGTTTTATAGCCTTTTGTTTAATTTCCCCTATATTTTACAATAAGGAGATTTCTACCTCAACTGTGGAGTTTCCCTGTGGTAAAGTTAAGAGAAAAGTAAAAAGAAAATCGAGCCACACTGCTGCCGGGAAGCCTACCTGCCAGACGCTCTTCTGCCTTCCTGCCCCTGGGTCCCTGACGCTGTAGGTCTCGCCGCTGCCGCGTTCTCCACTCCTCGCGGCTGGTGGCGGCTGGAGACTACAGCTCCCAGAGGGCAGTGCGACCACTTCCGGCCACTTCCTGCCGCTGCGCGCCTGGAGGCGCTACTTTAGCAGGACACTCCCTCCGCGTCGCGGGACGCGCGCGGGCAGCAGCGCCGGGCTAAGCCCGGGCAAAGGGCGGGCCCTCTGAGGTCATCAGTGGTCGGGCGGGCCACCCCACTAACATCTCCTTCGTAAGGTTTGCCTCTTATCAGGTAAATAGAATGGGCGATTGCACGAACAAAAGTAATTCTGCTGATGCCCCCATCCAGGAAAAGATACCTCATTTTCAATATTAACTTCTTTTGAGACACTAATTGATACCGCGTTCAATGAAATTGTCGAAACTGAAAGAAGGTTTTCTATGGGCCCTATGAACACTAATCAACCACACGCCACGAGTTGCCTAAAAGTCAACACTCACATAAACCCGGAGGTTAGAGTGGTTAAACCATCACATTCTGTTGTCATTGTGCCCACTGTTCTGGACGATGAAAATACCGTTATATACATAGCCCCAGAAATAGCCCCTGACTCTACATTAGAACCTACACCCGCGGAGGCTACCATCAAGGTATCTGATAATGCTGCTGCTAAGAGAAAGAGGGCTCCTGTGAAATTATCCCACAATAAAAGGAAGCAGCCATTAAGGAGTGTAAACCAACCAACGCCACAAAGCATGTGGACTAGGGAGAAGAAACAGAAATTAAATCAACGAATTGTATCTGCCAAGGATCAATCTCATCTGGGTGATGTTGTAGTCATAAATAACGAAGACTCAAATTCTATGTCTTGTTCCACCCAGACTGAGTTCCCCAATGTAAACAACACAAATGGCCATTACTCTAAATCAGAGGGGAATCTAATTGAGACCATCGCAGATACTATTTTTAAACAGCTCGAAGGTCAAATGAACAAACAATTTAATAATATTTTTAAAAGACTTGACAGACTGGAAAACCTCATTAAAAATGATGATGCCAAAAGAAAAGGTACAGTGAGCTTGGATAAAATAAGAGTAGAACGTTTGTTAAAGGACCTGGAATCCACCACTCGTGTTCTTACTAGGGGGGACCAGGTCATTAATAGGGATAAGGAACCACAGGTTGCTACTCATTCATCACCAACTATTACACCTGCGGTTATCCAATGTAACAGCACAAGAGGTGGCAACCAGTCTGTTCCATCAACTAAATCCTCTTTGCTTCCAAGTATCACTACCAGTGTTTCTGACAAATCCTCCGTTTCCCCTATTGTTGTAACTGGTTCATCCACAGCAATTAACAATAGTATTTCAGCGGCAGGCATTACCACAATGCAGAAGGCCGCCCCGGATCCCAGCCAGCGCTATAATAAGATCACACATGAAGACACTAGGCCTATTAAACACCAAGGGCCTGCCTTACACCTTCCACCTGAGGCTTGTCCTTATGTTTTAGTTCTGGCTGGTATCCCACCCCTTAGGGAAGGTCAAGGAGAATCGTGGGTTCAACTGCACAATAAGTGTATAGACTGGTTAGCAAAGCATAAGGGGGTGGGCTATGACATTTCTAAAGAGATTCTGTCCACAAGACGAGTAACCTGGGTCGGTCCTCTATTTAAAAACATTAATGGGGACTGCATTGTAATTAACTTTAGAAACCCGGGAACTGCAAAACTTCTGTTGAACAGAACCTCTGTTCGACATGGCCCTTCTACTGTGGTGAAACCCCTACCGCTAAATTATTTCTACCGTCCTCCACACAAAATGATGCAGCCCCCACCGGTTTTCCCCTTACACAATAGGTTTGAAATATTTCAGGATTTGGAATCTTTGGATTGACTGCCTCCCACTACCACTGAACCGATTCCTGTGTGTTCTGTTATTGATCGGTCAGTGGAAACATTTCCTGAGGCGCCTCTGTCGACATCTTTATCTGGTATATCATGTGAACAACAAGGGCTCATTACATTAACATCTGTCCCAGATTCTGACCAGGGCCCTTGTTCTAGGCCAGATAATAATTTAAAAATTCTTAGTTGGAATAATGCCGGGCTGAAGGCAAAGATGGAAATTACCTCTTGGAAAGATTGGGTTAACTGTCATGACATATTAATGTTCCAAGAAACCTGGTGCACAGTTGATTTGTTATTTGAGGGGTATACCTGCCATAATAAGATTGTTCCAGTTCCTCCGTTTGGTCGTCCTAGCGGTGGATTATCAATCTGGATAAAGATTACTGCGGAAGTTAAAGTTGAGACCCTGCTAACAAACTGCACTAGTTTTATGGCATTATCGTATACTCAGAGGACAAGACTATGCCTAATCAATTTCTATAATAATGACTTTTTGTCCCTACCTAACCCCAATTTTATTCTTCTATTTGATTTTATTGATGAAATTATGGATGGTCAGAAATTTGGGAAATTTGATGGTATCTGCCTAGGAGGGGACTTTAACGCCCATATACATTCAAGAAACCCCCCATGTAAAAGAGGAACAGAACTATCAAATTTTCTAATAACTAGAGACCTTGTAAATTGTATGGAATATGTAGGTATGGAGGATAGCACCGCCCCATTTCCCACTTTTATTGGTCATGGGGGTGGTACTACAATTGATTATGTCTTTGTTTCACCTCCTGTCGCTAATGCTCTAATAAGGGCTGAAGTTGTATGCAAAATTTACAGCGACCATTACCCAATTGTTATTCACCTATCACTTTTGAGGGGTAAGTGTATACGAAAGGAAATAGGTGCTAAAAACCTGAAGGTTTCAACTGATAAATTGAGGGTAATTTGGAAGGGAGTGGATAATCGGGGAATCCTAGCTGAAATTATTAAAAAATACCCAGTTTTGATCGAAAATTGTCTCACTACTGATGACCATGGGGTTAACATAATTACGTCATTTTCGGAACTCTGTTCCGTAATAAAAGGTGAGATCTCCAGACCAGCTTCTAGTAAAGCTGTGGAAACACCTAGATGGTTCGATGCCCTTTGTTCAAAAGCAAACAGGAATTTGAGAGCTGCCCTTAAAGCTGAACCAAGGGACCTACCACAAATAAGACTGCTCAGAACAGAGTACAAACGTACCCTACGAACTAGATCAAATGAACTGCTTAAATCTCACTGGGGCTCCCTGGCTCGCTCAGCCGAATTGAAAGATACCACAGGGTTTTGGAAAGAGGTAAAGGAGATAAGATCTATAGGCTCTAATCTAACGGAGATTAACTGCAACATCACTGGCCTTGTCTGGGTGGAACATTTCGCAAAAATTTATGCTACACCGGATACTCCTCCTTTGACTCTATTACCTTTAAACCCACTTAATATTTCTGTATCTGAGGTTGAGGATGCAATATTAGAAAGCGCTGGAAATAAAGCGCCCGGCCCTGACGGCCTCTCAATTGACCAGTTGAAGTGTGAGCCCGTTTTTTGGGCTCCACTGTTATGTAATGTTTTTAATAATTTAACAAACGGGCAAATTCCAGAAACATGGTCTTGCAGAACAATCGTTCCAATTTTCAAAAAGGGTGACAGACTGGACCCGGGGTGTTACCGCCCCATTTCATTAATTGATAATACTTTGAAAGTTTTGGGGCGGATCATATTTAAAAGGATTAGAACTTGGGCTGACGAGAGTAAGATCTTACATCCCAGTCAGCTTGGTTTCCGTAGTGGCGTTGGAACGGTGGAACAATGCTTAAACCTGAACCTGATTATGGCGAAATATAATATTGCCAAGAAATCCCCTCTATATTTTGGATTTATGGATTTGAGTTCCGCTTTTGATTTTGTTAATCGTTCCCGCCTTTGGTCCACCCTTCTTGAATATGGTTTAGATGATTATTTGGTCCACTTTTTAGCTTTTTTACACCGTGATTTAAAAGCACGTGTGCGTATAAATCAATCTGGCGAAGTTTCTGATGACATCAGTATCGGTAGGGGGGTCAGACAAGGGTGTGTGCTGGCCCCCCTCCTGTTTATTTTGTATATTAATAATTTAAGCGGCGCCCTGAGTATTTTAACAAAAGATGTACCTCTTGTAAATGGAGTCCCAATACCTACCCTTCTTTACGCTGACGATGCGGTCCTGATGGGCCGCACCCCGAAGGCACTCCGCATTTTAATTTCCGGGTTTGTTCTTTTTATGGCCGACTTAGGCTTGACAACTAATTTTAAAAAATCATTAATCATGAGCTGCGGTCCTAAAAATTATAAAATAGCCGAGATCAAATCAGGGTCAAATGTTTTGAAAAGTACCAGTACCTTTCCTTATCTGGGGTTGTTGTTCTCAAACACTGGTACATGGCATGCACATGTATCTTATGCTAGGAATAAGTTGGGCAAGGCTATAAATTGTGTCACTTCTTTGAGACAACCCAACTATGCTGACGTAATCACACCACTGGTTAAGATCTATCAAACTCAATGTATGCCAACTGGCACCTATGGCGCCGAGGTCTGGGGCTACACAAAATGCTCCCACATTCAAATGGAAGAAAACCGGTTTTGCCGGAAGGTGCTTGGCGGGGTTATTTGTTCCCCTAACTATGTATGCCATAATGAGTTAAATATTTCATACATAGAAGATTTTGTAAGATCGAGACCAGTACTTTTCTGGCTAAAGCTATGGAATAACCCGGCTGCCATTTTGACCCGTGAAATAATTTTAGATTGTTTAAAATGCGATAGGGCAAACTGCATACCGTGGTTAAAAGCGGTAAAAGACTGCCTTGAAAGTGTAGGGCAGGGTTCTCTGTTTTCCACACCAAGTTTAATAAACCGCTCCCATAAGACTACTATTCTTAGGGCACTATATGATTTGTATAGAGGAGAACGTGAAGAGAAGAACTCGATTAAATGCACTGTTATTAAATATATGGGCTATTCGGAACCACACATTAAACACCCTGGCCCACCATATAGGTATTTACGTTTGCAACTTAGTAGGTGGAACAGGGGTTTACTGTTTCGTTTCCGAGACGGAAGTATAGTAAATTTACTGAACTTCCCTTTGGGTTACAATAAACATTTAGAGAGCTTGAATTGCCATTGTAACCCCAGCCTGAAACAGAGTCTTATGCATTTCCTGTTCTTTTGCGGTTTCTATAAAAAGCTTTCCGCTCATTATTTAATGCCTTACTGTAGGAAACATGAACTGACCAATTTTAAACTGGCATTAAGGTCGTTTTTATTATTGGGATCGGATGAAGTTATATTCAGGGTGAGCTGCTTCCTTAAAGCAGCTGTCAGATTACGAGCCACTTTATTTACCGATGTATAATTATCGCACATTGCACTTTTTCTTATGTATTTTAATAAAAATTTTAAAAGCTGTATATTCTTTTATAAAGATTGTTTTATGTGGACACAATGATAATGCTGCTACCATCCATCCATTTCTTAAACCATGTTGATTAGAATGTATCTTTTTAACTGTGTATTTTTAAATTGTGTATGTAGATGTTTTTACAAAAGGGACAATTCACGTGTAAATATGAAATTGAAATTTGATTATGTCTGATCGCTCTTAGACTTGTTTTCCAGATGTCATTATGTACTGCAAAGTTTTTATTGTATTTTGTTTGTACTTTTATGGATGTTTTTATTCCGAATAAAGATCTTTTGACTTGACTTGACTTGAGAAAAGTAAAAATCATGAAAGAAAAAAAATTATGAAAATATGTTTGTTAAATATTTAGGTAAGGTAAATTTATATATTTTAAATGAAGACCAACATATAAAAATGCCACAGCACTATTACCTAATATTTTTATTAAATATTTAAATAATTTAAATGTGTTAAATAAAAATTTACTTTTTGAGGTTTAAATGTAAGAAATAATTTCCCATCTAAAGACTTTTTTTATTATGCATTAATAATTATTAAGTGTTCTATAATTTTAATGAAAAGTAATTTCATTACATTTTAATACAAATTAATTACATTAATTTATAAATCCTAAAAAGTTGTAAAAAATGTTATACTTAAAGAATGCATTTGATGTATTTTTAGATATTTTATTAACATTGAATAATATTTATATCTAACTATTCAAAATATGTTAATTGAATTTACCATTATTCCATACAAGATTTTCTTTTAAGTCCCTACCTCCATTAGTTTCAATGGGAGGTTGTTGCAGTACCAATGTTTGGCAATTTGTGGTTCTGGACTTACAGTTACACGTAAGTTACAACTGGTTTGGGTTTATTTTTGGCTGTAGTAACTTTCGAAGTACAGTTTGTGAATAGCAGTTGGCTTACTCTTTTGTTGATGGGTGCAGGTCCCTCCATAAACCTTTCCTTACTGGTTACTATACTCCTACCATTTATTAGTAAATTTAAATGTCAAAGGATATCCTCATAGAAAAGCTAGAAGAAATGGATATAAAGATTTACACTTGCAGGTATGTGAATGGCATTTTGTAGTACTGCTGTAGTTCTACTAAACGTACTACAAAATGCAGCATGTGAATAGGCCTCTAACAACTCTTTATTATGTGTCATGTCCTATTTTCAAAGAAATTATTTGTTTCTGTTTGGGGCAACAACTCATACATAAAGCACTATTTAATTTAAAATGATTACCTGGCATGTATTGTCCAGCATCTCCATTCCTTTCTGGGTGAGCTGTCATTTCTTTTTCTCAGGCTTCTGCTTCCTTCCCAATGTTGGATTCGCTGCTTTATTTCCATTGTCAGCGTGCCACACAAAAAAGACTGTATGTGGCATTGTGGTCCTTCTTCATGCTGGTCGAACCTAGCATTGTGGTCCTTATTCAATGTTGCTAGTTGTATGTACCACTGTACTCTTCTGTGTCTCCGCTTGTATGTGAGTTTGTGGTCCTTATTAAATATAATATATTTTCTATATGAATGATGAATCCTGTCTCGCTATTATACACACTGTTTCATTTATTAAATGTTTGAAGTAATATCACAATGACTTTGCATTGCCACATTAAAAAATAGCAACAGTTCTTATTTAATTTTGGAAATGTCTATGGCACTGCAGTCTTGTGCTGCTGTCTCGTGGGCCACCTAGTCACATCCTGGGGTACGAATGGCTTGTGCTGCTCCCTCTCTGGAACCTAATAATAGCCTATGGTACTGAAGCTTTGAGCTGGTCTCTCTCTTGGCACACCTAGCATTGGCAACGCCAATAATTCTGTGTTATGGGATAAGTTTGGTAATGCATTATCTAGTAGAAACTATATCTAGCAGGATATTCCTTACCTTAGAATATTCCCTAGACTTGAATATTCCCAGCTTGAAAGGTTTCTGGGCCCAGAAACCTTTCAAGCTGTACCCCTACATGCCGGTAGGTGGCTTCGATCAGCTCCAAATCGCCACAGGAAGTGACATGTGCAGCGCCTATATAGGCACCACCCCAGCATGCTGACATCAGTTACTTTTCTTGACATTTTCATACGCAAGAAGTGCGGAGCTACGAAATGGGCTGATGTACAAGTGTGCAGACACTAAGAACCTTATAAGGGTTACCCGATATGGAGAAATGGGTTTGCAGAGTCTCTACCAGATAACGCATTACTGAAGGTAAGTAACTTGTTCATCTGATAGTCTTCATGTTGCTGATTTCTTACCTTCGAAAAGATACCCAAGCAATACCTCCTTGGAGGTGGGTCTGCAAACAGATTTAGCCAATGCGTAGCAGATTTTAGTGCAGAGCACTATTCATTGTCGGATGATTTGTTTCTGCACGGCCTTTCCTTTCTTCACCCAAATGAACCCAGTGAAGAGTTGATCATCCACCCCAAACTCTCTGGTATGGTCACTGTAGAATAACAATGCTCTTCTTTGGGTATAGGCGGTAGAGTCTCTCCTCCTCTTTGGAAGGGTGAGGGGCTGCAAAGAAGGTAGATAATACTCAAGGTCTGGCCTAAGTGAAAAGGTGTTACCACATTCGGCTGGAAAGAGGCTTGTGTACTTAAGAATGCCAATATGGCAGAAAGGTACTTTTTAACAGTGCCAGAGCAAAGCCTTACCAGGCTAAAAAGAGAAAAAAACATAAATCAGACAAGGGTGTAGGAAGGGGATCAACATTTCTGGAGGTCATCAAGCCACAATTTTTCCCCAACAGCAGGCATACACTGTCTTGTTTGAAGGATACATGAAATGCAGGAAAGGTGGACAATTTGCTACAGTGTGCAAGAACATCCAGAATGTTGCATTTGGGAATGAGCAAAAATCTGAGAAACCAAGATCTCAAACGGATGTAGCAGTCAGTCGAGATTTTCTTTCCATCAAAATGTTGAACTCACATAGCAAAAAGAGTAGAACCTATTTGTGATGAAAATTGAGGTCACTGTGGATTCTTGCTCTCTGAGCTCCATTATCTCCTATACTTTGTTTCAAGGAATAGGGTTCCTCGACCTATTACCTTCTGATATCACTTAAGTGGCAATTGGAGGTTTTGAAATAGATATTTTGGGTTATTTTTGGGAAGACATCAAATTTAGGGATAGGCTCATTCATACCAAAAGTTACGTTGCAAACAGGGTATACAATAAATTAAAGTGGAGCGTTCAAGATGCTTTTGAGATGTTATTAAGACCAGGTAAGAGCATCCCATTTCCCTAGCTGATCTTGTTGACCTCAGAAGCCATTATTTATATGGGTTGTTGAACAAACAAGACTATTTTCAAGGATAGGTTGGGTTCCATCAAGGGTTTAGGACACAGAATTTTACCAAAACCTTATACGGTTCTTCTGGTGCGCAACGTGCGTAATGTAGCTTTAGATAATGTGGTCAAGGAAAAAGTTATTGAGCCTATTGATTTCCCACTCTGGATTTCACTGATATTAGTAGCCAAGAGGAAATCCAAGGAGTTGAGGCTTTCTGTTGGCCACATGTCTTTGAACAGACACATTTAGGATTTATTTCCCCAACCCAAGATTCAGGTGATGATGCCCCAAACTGGGAGTGCCAATGTATTTTCCACTTTTGATTTAAGGGCAGCATATCATCAAGTTGACCTAAGTAAGGGTTTCCATTCTGTGACTGCTTTTAACATTCCTTTTGAGGCTTTTTTCAATTTGTACACATGCCATTCACTCTGGCATCGGCTCCATTGGTATTCTAACAGCTGATATTTCAGATTTTAGGTGAGATACCAAATGTCCTGGTGCATCAGAAAGACATTTTGATTTTCACTACCGATGAAGAGGAAGGAGTAGTTTTTGTCCTGTAACTCCAGTTCTGTAGTAGGGGTATCTCTGTTATAGTCATAATCTAGTGAATAGTCCCGCCCATGTGCGTGGACCCCGGAGCAATCAAAAATAATCTCTTACAGTGTCGAAAAATGCAGAAATGCACAGACACTTAAGAGAGAATTTAAAGACAGATAATGCAGCCTAAAAAAGGCTACACTGTCCAGTACTTCAACAAGAAATTCCACCATAAAATCCACAAAAACAGCAAAGCCTGTACAGATTTCCCTTGCTTTAACAGCAAAATCCCTCAGGAATGATAGAGAGAAGGACCTGGACAGACAAGCCCCATAGGCTGCCGTTATGTGGCTCAGAACAGGATACTGTGCCTTTAAGAGAACTTTCCAGAACTTCACAGTATCCCAGAATGCCCTGCAGGTCCCAGTTACTTTCAGTTCTTTTTTCCGGCTCCTGCTAGCAGGACCCTGGAGCATTGAGCTCTCCCTTTTCAAAGGTTTATTGGTGTTTTTTCACTGTAAAATCGATTTACGTGCTTTCTAAGTGCTTTTGGGCTTTTCTTCTTGGTGTTTTGCACTCTTTTAATGTCAAATATGCCTTCATTATTTGACAAATGCCCGGAGTGCTCCAGGAAGATGGCTAAGTCAGACTCTCATGAGGTGTGTATCCTCTGCCTGCCCTCTTCCCATGTTCCAGAGGAGTGTGAGATCTGCAAAGGCTTCTCTGGCAGGACCCTGAAAGACAGAATGAAGATCAGACTTCAGGGCCTTGAGGAAAGAAGGCTGAAGGCGCAAGGTGGGTCTGGAGGGGCTCCATCTGCCCATGCTGAGGCCTCTGGGGGGCTCCCCAGGGGCAGGAAGGCCAGCAAACATCCCCAGTCTCCGTCTGGGTCGGTAGCACTGACCACGACGTCGAGAGGGAGGTCCACGGCCGGTTCCCAGTCTCCCCAGGGCTCTGGGTCGAGAAAACGTCGCCCGTCGACGTCGAGGGACTTGCACAGGCCGCCGTCGAACCCAGTGACGGTTTCATGTTGAAGGGTGCAGATCAAAAGTAAGCTCAGGTATAAAGAATTGAAGAAAGTTAAGGATGGTGATATCCAGGGTGGGAGATTTGGTCAGAGTCAGGTGTCCTTTGGGAACAAAGGTTGGTGTTTCAAAGTTCTACACCTAAGTGCACAGTGATCCCAGTTAATAAACATGCTGTTAAAGTTGACAAATAAGGATGGGTGGCAAACTCCGCTCTACCGATAGAGTTCATGAAGTTTAAGGATGGGTGGCGAACTCCGCACCGCCAACAGAGTTCACGGAGTTTAAGGATGGGTTGCGAACTCCGCACCGCCAACAGAGTTCACAGTGTTTTGCCACTATGTGCTCCAAGCGGAGTGCGTAGTTCGACAAATGCTCCATGATCCGCTGTGTAGCGGAGTTTGCCGTCCACCACACACTATTTAGCCTGTTTTGTCCTGCAGCATGGGGGTAACTTAACTTCTTGTTTATTGGAAGAAAGTCGTGTTAGCACTCTAATTGTTTATTGGACCTGAGTTGAAACCTTGACAGAAGTCAATGGATTCCTAAACACACTTCCTGGTTGGCTAGTCACATGATGTCTTCTAAATCTCCTACGTGACCACTTAGGGGAGATTTCCAAACATTTTGCCCTGATTTAGCATTCCAAAAGTGACTCAAACCAGCCAAAAAGAAATTTGTTGCTATTTTCTTTCCAGTGGAAAGCACTCTCTAAGTAGCGCGAAGCCCTGCTTTGCGTTACTTTGCGTCGAAGGAGCGTTACATGGGTGGTTCCATGCAACCACCCATGCCTTTTGACGCAAAACCATATTTACAAAGATTTGGTGGTGCTCAGCACAGAGCACCACATAAGACCTCTGCGGGGAGGCTAGGCAGGTTGGCTTTAACTTTTAATCAGCTACATTATTTCCTGCTGGCTCCTCCAGACACGTAGATATGACTGAGTGTCTCTCTGTGTCTCTCTCTCCCCTCTCTCTCTGCACAACCTCATGCACACTCCATTTAGTCAAGATGCAATTGGACTTATACATTCTCAGTCACACTTCGCCACCCTAGACACACTCACAAAAACACTCGTACTCTGCCTGGACATAATCTCATGCACTACACCCACACACTTCACCTGGACACAATCTCATGCACACTTGGCCTTATACAACCCTTATTGCACGACTGCACCCTTAGGTTTGGTAAGTTTGCATTTCAGTGAAGCGCCTCAGGATTGCCTTTTCTTTGTCTGACATACTCAGTGAATAAATAGTCACAGGCCTCATCTGTGCTGCGGGAGGCGGGTCCTTGTTTCGAGTCCTGTGCAGACACATGCAAAGCGTCAACACATGTCACATCCCCACTACTTCAAATAAGACCCACATGTAGGGTATCTTTGTCCTGCTTATCCTTGTAAACACAGAGGCATAAAGACGTAATTGACAAATTGTTACCTTCATGCCGCCCATGCTGCGCTTCAGTGTCCCACCGGGAGCAGTCGTCTCGTGCAAGGGCATGCGGCACAGTGGCTGCACTCTGCACGTCTGTGTACTGCTCCATCTATGGTGTTCTACAGAGGCCTGATGCCTTCCAGCTATTCCAAACTCTGTGTGCATGAACACATGTGTACTGTTTAAAGGGCTGACCTATCCTAGTCTCTTCAAGGTCTGTGTGTAGCAAGACCCCTCTGACGATAGCCTGTGCGAGACTGTGATCTGCGAGACTGCGTGTGAGTTTGCACCCTGCCTGTGCTTTTAGTTTTTTTTATTAATTAGTTTATGTATGCTGTTTTATAGGCCCAACCACTTCTAACTCTGCTTCTGAAGCACTAGTCCTCAATGATGTCACCATGATTGTGGCTGCCCTTTGTGTGAGTGAGGCTGAGCTTTCCATGATGTGTGGGGTTGCACTTTGCATGTGTGAGGCTGCACTTTTCAGATCTGATCCCAAACTTCGCTCGCGGAACTCTGCAGAATGAAGCTCCGCCCAGGCCTAATAATGACTAGTATCATCACATCCCACCATTATCACATTTATTTCGGACATAGGAGATAATGGCATGTCAAGTATGTTTGCCATATCCTTGGGACAGAAGCCTGTGCACCGAAGCCACACCTAAAACATGGGATATGTCCACCGCACATTTGGTGAAATCTAGAGCCCTAAATGCGACTGAAGAAATAACGTGGGAGGTACACACCGTGTTCTTCCACTTTACCACCGTTTCCGTGTGTTGAATCAAATTATTGCATGCTACACAGGGATAAGAAACCACCTATCTCCCTACCATGTAGTCACAGAAGTGTTTCAAGTCAAAGGTCACGTGAACAACCTGCGTGCACTGCTGAGTGTGTATAACATGTAGCATATTACCATGTCATCTAAATAAAATTAATTAAACTTTTACACAATATTAATCTCAAAACAGTATGTATTATTCATGTGTTCATGTTTACATAATATAAATCAGTTTCACAAAATCATATTAACGTTTGTAACATCAATTTTCGGATTAAAAAAATCACAAATTATTGCGTTATCAATTATGATTGATTATGCTTATCTGTGAGTTCCACGTTGATGTTTAAGTTCCCCTTGTCCTATGTACTTCGGGATCCATGATGCCTTCTTCAGGGGCTATCACAATATGCAAATAAGAATGTCTCCTCAGGGGTAATAATGTATACCAAATTCGGAATAAGCGTCTTTATGAATAGGAATTGTTCATATCCGGCTTCACCAAAGCACCAATGTCAGCCTGCTCTGGACTTCGGCTCCGGGAGCCCCTAGTAACAACCAAAAGTACCGCAGACTGTTCAGAAAAGAGTTTTTGTTTTACTTAAGAGACTTAAAGTTATGGCTAAAGGCACTGTAGCAGTATAGCAGGAAGGACATATGTTTGACTTCAGCGACCTCTCTTAACTAAATCAGGTACTGATGCTTGGAAGGAAAGATTTGTTTCGGACCCCAGGGGCCTTTAATGCCCTAACCTAATGCGCTGCAGTCGAAAACAGTTGTGTGCAACCCCCAGACAGATGTTTTGATTGGCTGTTGTGTCTGCGACATCAGAAAAGTATATTTCTATTTGCACATTTCTCATTTTACAAGAGATGTATGTCCTGTAGTTGTTCCAGCTCACCTCTTGCTCTGTGCCCTTACCCTCTGTGCCATGCTGTGTATCCTGAGGCTCTGGCCCAGGCCTAAAAGGTTTCAACTCCAAATTTACGGTGCTGGGACTGAGCTCAGTGCACAATCACCTGCGCATGGAAGTCCAAATTAGTATAGTCCGCACAACCCACTGAACTTTCGTGCTGGTGTGGGGTTTGTGCCTTCTTGGATACTAAAAGTCCCTTAAAGAGTTCAGGGAGGCAGTGGGAATCCAAACGAACTTTCATTAATGAGTTCAACACTCAAGGATAAAGAGAAACCAGATATGCATTTTGACATTTATTTTAAAATAGTTTTTTTAAACTCTTTAATGTAATTCACACAATATTGATTGGTAACATCACAGAAGATAAAATGTAAAAGCCCCTAAGCGTTTCATGAACAGTAAAAACAAAGAAAAATTGTAACACCATTCTCACAATTTGTAGCCCAACACCGCCACTGTGCTATCTTTAGGGGCCGTGCTAGTTCAAGCAAATTAACAAATAGGCCTATTTCTCAAGTTTCAGAGGTGGTTCGCAACATGGTTTGCTGTCAGTTTGGAAAAGCTTGTTTGCTATTAAGAGTATAAAGGCAAAGAAAGTGTGTCTGTTCGAGAACACAATCCTAGCACCAGTCATTGAAGGCAAAATGCTTCGCAGAGCTTCAGAGTATTCTTGCGTTAGCCTTCTTCGGATAAGGTGGAATCTAGTGTCATGCCCATCTGGATTTGTGCCCAGGGTGAAGTTTTTCTCTCCTCAGTAGTGAGTTCTGGGGTCTTATATAGTATTAACCAATGACTTTTAGCCTCCATTGCAGAATCATATGGGGTTTTCAAAACACTAGATCTAACCGGACTAAACCAGTGGGATGCGAAGTAAGTCACCTATATAAAAAGCCCCTAGCCATTTGTGTCATCTTTAGCTCATGTTTACTTGAAGTGTCTGCTGCTAAAAACTTGAAATGTAGATATTGAGTGGATGTATTTGTCACCTGATAGTATAACATTTCAGGCTAACGGGTGATTAGACATCAATACCATCGTCAGAAAGTTCTGCGAAAGATGACAAAAATGCTGACTGCGAACTAAATTGCGGCCAGGCTAACTAAAATAGAAACTGTCCTTCATGTGTTTAAGAACCTCAAACCTTCTACTAAAAGGAAAATAAAGAAGCCTAAAAGCAAATGATTAAAATACATAAAATAATACAATTATGAAGGAAAATGGTCAGTGTTTTTGGCTTCCCTGGAATAATAACAAATCATTCGTGATAATACCCAATATCATATGAAATGCTTATATGCAAAGGTTATTTGTGCAATGATAAATAAAAAAGTAAACTTAATTATTTATTTTCCTGATTATTTCGGCTGGGTGCAAAAATTAAAAGAAAAATATGAAGATAACAAAAAGGTATAAATAGTCATTCGAAAAGCTCATAATTTATGTATCAAAAAAGCAGGTACAGTTACTGTCTTTCATAGTGATTCAAATCGGTCACCTTTGTTTCTTTCCGCTGATGAGGTGGATAAGAGCTTTTCACAGAATTTGAAGACTGAAGCCATAGAACACAGTTTAGCCCTTGGTGACTGACTGGAATCCAGCAAAGAAGAGATGTCCAGTGACTTGCCTCTGGCGAGAGCAGGTACTAGCACTGCAGGTGGATCAATAGTTGGTCTTTTCACGACCCATCAAATTCTGCGTAAATCAGAATGGGCAACTGCGGTGCAATGCAAAAGATTCGTGCAGCCTATTTGGTTGAAACAGTTCCTTTAGGGCCATGAATTGTTCACAGATAGTTGATCATGTTCCGAAACAGAATACCAAACCTTTATGGCATAGCTTCTCTGTAGGTAACTGTAATCCATATGACTTGATTAAATATAGAACATGTTGTGCAACAGGTCAGCAAAGTCTGTTTGTGAAAGTCTTTAAATCTCAGATTTAAAAAATCTGTTTGGAGGAAAAAGGGTTTTCTTGCAGCTGAAGATAAGATGCATCTTTTGGAATCTAGGTCGTAACAAGCTTAATTCAATTTGCCATTGCGCACATTTTATCAAATCTATTGTGGGCAAAGGCACGCTTTCAAACATTGTTCTTCATTAGAAATTATAAAATAATACCAAAGCATTCTATTTGTTTTTGCACAGTTAACATGTGAGCATACTAGAACATTAATCAATGCTTAGAAGTGTAAGATAAAAGAAAATTAATGGTTAGATGTTTCTTCATCAGATTGGAATGAGGAAGCCTATGCTGTGTGTGGTCACTGTTATAATATAGACGTCTATACTTATATATATGGAATCAGGTCTGGACCAGGAGCCTTGAAGTGAAATCTTTACATGCATGTTCACATCTAGAAACTGTAGGCGTTAAATTAAAACCAAATAAGTCAAACGTATTGTCAGGAATGTTTTCTTTCCTATTCTTGGAGCCTTGGAGTTTCAACACATTGTGCAGAGTAAACTATTCTACAAGTGCTAATCAGATTTCCTCAAGGTTTCTCTGTTTTCTGTGAGTAGGAAAACGCATATGGTTTGACTTGTCAGCAATGTTGAATAAGGACAGTTTTGATAGAAATCTTATGATTATTTATGCCCTACAGTGTTCCCGTTGGGTAAAATTCTAAACTAATAGCTATGCGAATTTCATGATAATCACTGTACATTCATACATTTGTGTGTTATTTAAAATATGTAAATATAAACCTTCATTTTCAAAGGCAGCATAAGTTGACTTATCAATTCGTAGTTTGTTTACCAGTACCAACACCTCATGAACCTGAAAAGAAATCGGAAATATTATTTTATTTGATAAACACGAGTTAATCTGTATTTTCTCGGCCTGTCTCATAATATAACAGGGACCTCTCCCCCATATTAAACCGTCCAGCACAGGCCACAAGCATCTGTGTCATTTAGCAATTGTGAAGTGTTTTGCTTAATTCAAAATCTGCATCAGAGCCATATTCATATAGTACAACCTCTTGTCTTGGCATCCTTTTAATTGATGTGAGCTCAGTTGGGGATAGAGCAGTAGTTGAGGCTGCAGGATTGCTGAAACTGCAGCAGCAGTGTCCTCTGAGGAATCCGGAACTTGGTGTATCGCTGGAGACACAGCAGGCTGTGTAGTCAATGGACTGGGAGTCAGGATACCAGCATCACTGTACTATTCTTTGGGTAGTTCCTTTTGCGTAGGGAGATACCGAGAGGTTCTACTCTTGAGGCAGTTTGGTGTCAAAAGGGGGTCTGTTATGATACTGATCTCACTGTTGAAAATCTTGATGCCGAGTCTGATATCACGAGATGAGCAACCAACACTTAAGGGCCTGATGACTATGGTTTCTGCTTCAAGGAGCTTGACTTCTTGTTCCATCATGCTGAGGGTGACATCAATAGTTGAAAGGTAAGGCACTGGAGCACATTTTTTATTGGTTGCTGGAGTCTGTCGAGCACTTGAGGGACTATCTCTGCTATATATTGATGGTTGTGGGGCTGAAGGGGCCTCCTGTCTGGAAGCCACATTAGAGCTTGGGCTCTGGGCCTTCGAAGGATGTCATCTGTTTGGAGGGCATATTAGGATTTTTCTTGATCTTCTCAAGCTGATGTTTAATTCATAGTACAATCATCATTAAAGAATCCTTATCATAAGGGAGAATGATAAGCAGATTTTACAACTCTTCTAGCTGTGAAACGGGGCCAAGTTCTTGAAGACAGCCTTACTTTCTTTCCACATATCCAAGCATAAATAATAAGCCTGGTAGAAGTTTTACTAGAATGTTCAGTTACATGTTTGGGTCAACCTCAGACTTTGCAGTGAATGCTGTTAATGGACAAGTTACCTTTGCATTTATGGCTGCCACTTCCTAAACTAGTGTTCGCCTGCTCAGTCAAAGCAACGTCGATTCTGCAGTATTTTGTATCACAAACTCAACCTCCACCACACCAAGAACTAGTAGTCGCATCACGCAACCCACCTACGGCTGCCAAAGCCCAAATGTCAGTGTACTGATTTGAAGATTAGGAGGCTCATACTAAAAATAAATTGCATCATTCTGGATTGGAAACAAACAATTGCGATTATATGTAATACAGCCATTTCAGAATTTCTTCACTTTAATAATCATAACACCTTCAACATGTGGAGAACTGGTGCTTGATCTGATATTCAAGTGTGTCTCTCAATATACATGCTACCGTATTTAATATGAGCCATTTTTGAACAGTTGCCACTACAGAATTTACCGTGTTTTGCGAACCTCATACTCCAGGTATTTTTTGGGGGGGGGGGGAAGGATATGGGGAGGGGGGCAGCAATTGATCTGCCGTGCTTGCAGCTCCCATTTCAGATGGGCAGAGAGAATGCAGCATTATGGAGACAGTACTATAGAAGGAATTATGGAAAGAGATCCAGCTTGAAGTAGGGTTGCTTATCATATTGAGATTGATGCAATGTTCACCCTTATTTTAAGTTTTTACTTAAGTAGTAATACCTTGTTTAATTATAGTCTGTGTGTTTCAGTTAAGCACAAGTGATTATATATTTTTATACATATATATATATATATAAATATATATACACACACATAAATATACTATATACAAATATAATATAATTTTGTAGCTTCACCAAGCGGGCCCCACAGAAAGGAGTCCCAAATGTGACATACTCCTTTTGTTAATACCCGCAGGATTCTTTGCTCCACGATATAGAAAAACAGCTGAATAGATTTACGCCAAACATGGCATGAAAGTAGAACTTTACTCAAGAAAGTGCCTTTGCTTTATTTGGTGTAAAACCGCTGGGGTTTGGTTGCCAACAGCAGGTTCACTTAACAGGCAGGCCTTGCACAGTATGGGGTTGGCTGTAACTAGGCGGTCCAGAGCAAGACGCAGCAGCATGTGGTACATGATCTACAAAAAAAAAAAACAGAACTTCACAGAAAATACCAAAGTTTAACTTAAAATTATGGTTAGCGAGGGCTCAGCTGCAGATCAGACCCTACAACTAGCCCTGTTGTGCACAAGTGAATGTCATATGCAGGTTGCTCACAGACGGTTGGGAACAGGGCTAGCCTCTGCTGTGCATGGCCAAAGACAAATATTAATTATATTAGATGCTGACATTATTGAGGTCAATTGAGATGCCATTAATGTTGTTTAAAATGCCATGAGTGATATCATTTATAAGGTTGTCTCTTATGCCTCTGTCATGTACACCTTACAGAGGCATATAAGGTTGTCTCTTATGCCTCTGTCATGTACACCTTACAGAGGCATAAGATAGGGATAGTTTACCTAGCCAGAATTCACAAATGTCAGTGATTTCGTAACCGTAACTGCACTTTAACTGTACATTTGTCCCAAAAAAAATTGAATATTTACATTTGGAAATCAAACCAGTGAGAAAGTAACAGACTGAACATAACTGCATTGAACCATTGAAGCAAATATGTTTCTCAGAACTACAATGTTGTAACTGCACAGATTTTTAAGTTTGATCGTTGGCAAGGGCTGGAAATGTATGGCAATGTATGTACTTTAATTCAGTTGATAAATATATAAAGAGATAAACATAAAGAGAATGTATATTGTTAACATGCAAAACTGTTCAATGTTGCATACGACATGAATGGAATCTTTCTTCCCCCGCAGTTGTGCTGTCCTGGAACACATGGTCCAATTCAGTTATGTCATTCTAAATTTGAGAAAGTCCCTCTGTTTGCATGGCCACCCTCATTTTTTGGCAGACTAGCACTGCTGGTGCTTGAACTGTGCACACTGTGGTCCGGCTGTCCAGTACCCAGTTTATGTGCTCTGACCCCTAAGACATGTGAAAATTGGATAATCCCCAAGTAATATAGTTAACTAGGCCATAATACATGTTACAAGAAATACACTAATGGCATGGAGGTTAAATGTCACCTGTACACAGAAGCTTATCGTGGAGCCACAACAAAGGAAAATATGGCTTCAGGTCTACATTCATAGCCAGACAGCTGCAAAGTTTTCACCCTTTTAGCCAGAAATAAACCCTACTTTTAATACGAAGTCATACATTATTATGCCTTTTAGCCCACAAGTTATGGTGCCTAGTATTTGGAAATTAACCATGTGAAAAATTTGGTTTGGTATATCCTACATGCCAACTCCCTCAGCCAATCAAATGGCTTCAGTGTGACCTCAGCCAACAGGTATCCAAATTCAAGTGGACCTCATCAGATACAGCCTTCAACCTTGACCCACTGGAGGATTTCGACTTTCAAATGAATGTATGAATGCGTAAGCCATTTATGAAGCACACAGCTGTCTGTTATACGCCCTAGGGGCTAAAAAAAACGACACCTTTGAGAAGGTAAAAACAACCTGGTTGGTATACAGTCATTGCTCCACAGACGTCGCGCTAAAATCGCACATAGGTCCTGGTCAACCAGAAACAATGACTTCTGATTGGCCCATTGCTTATTATTGCTGCCTTTTGCCCTAAAAAGTTTTTAAAAATCATATCTCCAAGTTGCCCCAACTAAATCTTAATCATTGTCATTTTTCTTACTAACATTTTCTGAATGTTAGAAATTTAGAGTGGGATTTTTATTGCGTTTTGTTTTCACTTTTCAATTCTTTTGTTACTCCTTTTACATACTTTTCCTAAATTAAGTCAGTCTGCTCTGTGCCATAGCCATCAGGGTTTGAGCAAAGATTTGACTTTTTGATCTGGTTTATTTAACCCGCCGGACTTTTGGGACTTAGGAAGGCCTCACCTTCTACAGTATTGCATTTGGTGTGTAAATTATGGTTTCAATAGATATGAGTTATGGATTGTCTATCTAACCATAGCTGGTAAATGTTAAATGGTTTTTGTTTTAATTTAGAACATTAACTCTAAATGTGAATTATAAGGCGATTTTCAGATCTTTAAAAAAATAATTTAACGTATAAGAACCAAAGCTAGCCATAACTTCACTTTAACCTTGTTTTTTAAGTGAATGCATATAGAACATATATGTAATTGCTGAAAAACCCAAAAAGATCAGAGAAAGACAAGCTCTTTTAAGGAAAAGTCTGCAGGAGGAAAAAATTAGAAAAACATACAGAAATGTTTCCATGAGAACTGGGAGCTTTCCTACTCTCCTTGGCCACATTAAGGCCAAACCGACTGTGGTCTTGCAAAATGGGCATTCCTAGTCTATCTTGTGACTAGGTTCAAATGGATTGGATATAAAGTGGCAGACCACCAGTCAGTTGCCATAGTATTCGAAGAACAGCGTACCGGGGAATGTAACAGACGAGGCACTTCATGAACTGTTCGACAACTCTTTGGAAGAAATATCTTCAGAATGTTGATGATTGATACAGATGGACTCTAAAAAAATAATATTGAAGACCACCTTGAGCCAAATGGAGCACGTATGGTAGAACCAGATGAGGCTAGAATGAAAACAGATGGAGGCCTTCATTGGAACACCAAAGGGAAAAGTTGCTCTATTTAGTAATATATGTTTTAATTATAGATAGGTTGCGGGCCCATGCCAGTATTCTTCTAAAGTCTGAGAAAATGTCCAAATAACCAAACACCAAGTGACCATGAACCAGGCTGAGAAGTTTAATGAGTTCAAAATGTGGTGCAACACCTGCCTGTTCTGTTAGGAGAAGTAACCATGGGGGTAGGGGTTGGGGAGGGGGTCAATACTATCAGCAGTTGTTGGAAAAAGTGTGACAGATCACTGTAACAGAACTGGTGTGGCCTTGCTTCTCTTTTGGTAGGAACCAGGGATAGTGGTGGAAGAGTAGGCAAAGATGTTTAATCATTAAATGAAAATGCATTGCCCTAGGAGCCTGGTTGTTGGTACCGGCTTGTGAAGAACTGGCCTTTTTTGTCAGGTGCATGGCAAAGATGTTTAACTAGACGAAACTCCCACATGTGACAGTCTGACAAGGAGCGACTGAGGGTATCCACTTGATTGCTCTGTATAACTGGAAGACTTTCCGCCAAGACATCCAACTTGTTCATAATAGCTTAGTCTCAGAGGACGTGAGACCTCCCTGTCAGGGATCAACATTTTGTACTTCTCCCTTGCATAGTGATGTAGTATGTGGAAGCCGTGTCATCAGTTCTGTACAGTACAGACTGGTCTACTAACATGGTGATGTGAAGGCGTTTTCCCCTGTTCGTCCATAAGCTTCAGTTGGAATGTACTTGCATGTGAGTAACCCAGTGCATGGAGGCGTTTGTGATTAAAATATAATTGGAACATTGACGCTGAAACAGAAGCCCTGACTTTAGGTTTCTCAGAAATCTGTACGATAGCAGAACACGTTTAAAGTGATGCGTAGCCTTACTGACATCCAGTAGCCAGATGCCCTAGCTTTTACAGTTCGTGCTGGGTCAGCTTCAGCAGTAGACAGCACAACTGTACTAACTACATGCATGAAAAGAAGTTGGGAGAGGCATAGGCGATTCATACGTCGGGTCTTTGCAAAAGCTAATGGCCACATTTTCCAACTTTGGGAGGCATTCCATAAATAGGAACTCTTTGCTACGATGAGAAAACAAGATGGTTCCCAAGAATTTGAGTCCTGTAGTAGGACTATAGAATACTTGTCAGCCGAATGACTGAATTAATTCGCTTGTGGAGCGCACTTGCACCCGGGGCCTCTTGGCACTAATAACAAGCTAGTCAGAGAAACAAAACAGCCCGAAGAAAATAAAGCAGGTTAAAAGGTGAAAGCCCAGGTCTTTCCTAAAGTGGGTGTTGCATTCTAAGACCTTGTTTTCTGGGGGCAGAGAGTTCCACAAATTGGTCGTTATATAAGAGAAAGACTTCTCTCTCCAGTGCCTGCACGTTACTCCGGGTACGACTAAGCTCTACATACCTGCTGATCTAAGATGACATTTAGGGATATACCAGTGGAATTTTTATGCCAAGATGTCGGGGCCAGTAATATAAAGAGCTTTGTGAGCAAATCAAAGTGAACATTAACCTCTTCCTTACAGGCTTATGGTTTATCAATTATGAGGCACACAGTCACAATCCATACTGCCTGTAATACATTTAGTGTAAGCTAGTTAATTCCCAGTTATAGCACGTGGCAGTAATCGAGAAATAAATAAGAGCCAAGACTACTGCTTTTGGCGAAGAGAGAAAGAGGGGTTAGTGGAAAGGTTTTCCTAATAATTATGAGAATGGTTATGCAAGGAGGCAGTAACTTGACTAACTTGAGATTAAAAAGTTAATGAATCATCAAAAATGACTCCTACATTCCTGGCTGATTTAACTGGTGTGGGTAAGGTACTAAACCTGGCTGGCCACAAAGAGTAAGACCAATATGACGAGTTTTTACCACATAAAAAGACTTCAATTTGGCATTTAACTTAAGGCAGTTCGTTTTCATTAAGATGAAGACCTCATGCATGCAGTTGTCAAAATCTGCCGCTGCAGATTGGGTGTCATCAGATATGTTGACAATTATCTAGGTATCCTCTTTAAATGAAAAGAGTGAGAGCCAAAATTATCCTGAGGTATCCCAAACAATAAGGAGAAAAGTTCATAATTACACTAAAACAAATTTTTGATACCTACCTGTCAAAAATAAACGTTTCATTTCAAAGGCCTCATTCCTGATCCCTAGCTGGGCTAAGTAAATCATGAGCAGTGAGTGGCAGACCATATTAATGCAGCCAAGAGCATTAGCAAACAAAAGTACGGCAGAGCCTCTTCTGTCGACAATCCCTCTAATACCATTGGTGGCAGCTACCAGAGCCAACTCAGTGCTGTGACCACTTCTAAAGCCAGATTGTAATATATGCAGGTGAGTGGTTGTCCAAAATAGATATTAATTCTATGTTCAGAGCTTTCAAGAGATTGAGTTAAGCCTTTGTGGATGTCGATATCTCCCATGAAGACGATGTAAGAAATTGATTCTTTTGAGTGGGTGACTGCCCACTTCAAGAAATGATCATAATACTTGTTAGGGTAAGCCTTTCAAGTCACACAATTAAGCTGAGCTGAACCCACGGTGGATATGGCACAGAGGAGACACGCTTTATTTAGGGCAAAGTATATATGCAGTACCAAAACAGTAATAAAGTCAATTAAAAAAACAATAAAAATCTGAAACCAAATTACAAAAATAGAGTAATGGCTGAGTAAACAGGGACCTGAGTGCGATTTGAGGCTGGCTGCCATGGAGAACCAGTCAGATACACAAACCAGGTTCGCCCTGGTCAAAGATTTTAGCTTCTGGCTTAGTCTTTAATATTCTAATCCACCACAAGAGTTCACTTATAAAGTCTCAAAGACCTCAGGAGAGGTACTTTTCCAAGTTAAGGCCTCTTGTAGCTTAAGTAGCTCTGTAGCTTGAACAGGAGGTCAGCCTTGTGACCCTTGGAGTCCACTTCTTTTCCTGGGTACAAGATCCAGTCCTTCAGGTCTCCTATCAAATCACAGACTGCACGCTGAATCATCTTCTGATCTTCTGGAGGTACCTGCCACTAGTTAGTGGGTGGCGGCAAGGGCTTCTGGACACGCCCTAATAATGGGGTATATGTTCCCGTGCCAACCCTATCCTCTTTGGGCATTTTCAAGATGGCGAAAGTCTTCGGCCAAACTAAAATTGGGCTCAGGGTTGGGAGTGTGTGTGGGAAGTGCACTGTGGTAATCCTAGGGTTCTCCCTCATTGAACACAAAATCCTGTTTGAGGCAGCCTCTATTCCCACAATAAACCCAGAGATAGAAGTAAGGTAGGAGGAAAGCAAAGTCTTTCAGCAACCAGACACTAGATTGGCAAAAATTGCATCTGTATTCTATCTCACAATTCAACTGTGCCCCAAGGGTTATATGTAAACCCAGCATACCTGTAAATCCGGATTTGACACTGTAGATTTAAAAAGGATGCCCACAACCCCCATCCTGCATATACTGTGGGGTTCAGGGGAATCCTCTTTGCCCATTCTGACTGGTCTATTGTTTGCTCTTGGGAGGCATTGCACACCTATTCAAGGCTAAAAACTAGCTGGGAGAAGCTAGAGCGCCATTTTAAATTAGCCTGCAGGAAATACAGAAATGAAAAAGGTACGTTTCCTTCATATTTATTAAACAACCCGACTTTATCATTGAATTGAAATAATTGTTAAATTATTTTTCTAGCTGGTGCCATTTTAGAGTTACCGTATTAGTATCTTAATCTATACTTTGGCTTTCTACATATGACAGTTATGCCTGTCTCTGTGAAAATAGCTTTTGGGTGCTAGACATTGTAGAACATGTTAACATTAAAATGTTCAATTTTTAGGTATCATGCACCCTGCCTTGTGGGCTATGAGGCCTACATAATGGGTGGCTGTTGTAATATGTTCTTATTCCTTATAATATATATATATATATTTATAACTGAACCACACCTTGTTTAATAAACATGCTTGTTTACCCATTTCTCTCCCACCCTCTTACCCTACCATTGATTAGAATGATTCACCCTTTTCTCTTCCACCCCCTTACCTTACTGTTGACTGGATTGTTCCACCTTTCTGTCAACTGTCAGCTGAGAAAGTTGACAGGTTGTTGGGCGGCAGCGGACTAGAACTGTTGATCCGAATAAACCATCTTTTATTACAATACCTCTGAATTTGTATCCGATTATAATACTGGCAACGGTGCGTGTGGGGGAAGGTGAGGTGGTAAAGGCTCCTCCTCTGTTTGTCTGCAGCGCGTATGAATCGTCTCCTCACAAATATGCAAGGGGTGGTTCCATTTCTCCTCAGCATTTGGCAGTATACAAAGAAATAGGACTTTCCACAAACATCTGAACCCAAATTGAAATCTAACTGCTACTTTGTTCAAGCACTGAATATGAAGCGATTGACTTAAAACGTCTGGAAATAATTTTCTACATTTTCAAAAAGTACACAGTTTATAATCTTGTTGGTGATCAGATACAGGTTTAACTCTCCTTTTTCATATTTACTGCAAACCTCTTTGATAGTCCAATATGGCAGGAGCTACCATATTGGAGCCTCCCCCATTTTTACGTGATATTGGGGAACCCTACCGTCCTTGGAAACAATGGGTCAAACTTTGAGTCTTACCTTATACAATAGGTGGAGAAAAATGTATGCCTGTGTGCAAACAGCACACTGAATCCTCTTCTGATCTTCCGCAGGTACCTGCCACTAGTTAGTGGGTGGCCAGGACATCTGGACACGCCCAAATAATAATATAGCCTTACAGCCCGCTATTAAAGGCCCGCTGAACCGTTAAAGGCCCGAGCCGAAGGGGAGGGACTTTAACGAAACAGCGGGACTTTAATAGCCGGTATAGCCCTGCTACGAAGGGCTATAAGGCTATTAGAACATTCTGCCACTGGAACAAATTAAACAAAGGGTTCTCGAAGCTCGAGGGGATATAAATCCCCTCGAACTTCGAGAAGCCTTTGTAGAACATTGGAATGTTGCTCTGCGGGCCTTTACCGACCCGTAGAAGCAGGGAGCACTCCATTGTCTGCAATGGAGCTCCCAACATTCCAATGTTCTAATAGGGTATATGTTCCCGGGCCAACCCTATCCTCTTTGGGCATTTTCAAGATGGCGAAAGTTTTCGACCACACTAAAATTGAGCTCAGGGTAGGGAGTGTGTGTGGGGAGTGCACAATGGTAATCCTAGGTTTCTCTCTCATAGAACACAAAATCCTGTTTGAGGCAGCCTCTATACCCACAATAAACCCAGAGATAGAAGTAAGGTAAGAGGAAAGCTAAGTCCTCAGGAACCAGACAGTAGATTGACAAGAATTGCCTCTGAATTTCTTTTTCTCACAATTCAACTGTGCCCGAAGTGTTACATGTAAACCCAGCATACCGGTCAAGCCGGAATTGACACTGTAGATTTGAAAAGGATGCCCACGACCCCCATCTTGCATATACTGTGGGATTTAGAGGAATCCTCTTTGCCCATTCTGACCGGTCGATTGTTTGCTCTTGGGAGGCATTGCACACATATTCAAGGCTAAAAATTAGTTGGGAGACGCTAGAGAACCATTTTAAATTAGCCTGCAGGAAATACAGAAATGAAAAAAGACACGTTTCCTTCATATTTATTAAACAACCCGACTTTATCATTGAATTAAAATAATTGTTCAATTTCTAGCAGGTGCCATTTCAGATTTACAGTATTAGTATCTTAAGCTATACTCTGGCTTTCTACTTATGACAGCTATGCCGGTCACTGTGAAAATAGCTTTTGGGTGCTAGACATTGTAGAACATATTAACATTAAAATGTTCACACGTTCTATTTTTAAGTATCATGCACCCTGCCTTGTGGGCTATGATGCCTACATAATCGGTGGCTGTTGTAATTTGTTCTTATTCCTATAATATATATATATTTATAACTGAACCACACCTTGTTTAAAAAACATGCTTGTTTACCCATTTCTCTCCCACCCTCTTACTTTACCATTGATAAGAATGTTTCACCCTTTTCTCTCCCAACCCCATACCTTACTGTTGACTGGATTGTTCCAACTGCTGTCAACTGTCACCTGAGAACGTTGACAGGTTGTTGGGCGGCAGCTGACAAACTGTTGAGCTGAATAAAACAGCTTTTATTACAATACCTCTGAATTTGTATCGATTATAATACTGGCAACGGTCCACGTGGGGGACGGTGAGGTGGCAAAGGCTCCTCCTTCTCAGTTTCTCTGCAGCGCGTATGAACTGTCTCCTGACGAATATGCAAGGGGTGGTTTAATTTCTACTCAGCATTTGGCAGTAACCAAAGAAATAGGACTTTCCACAAACATCTGAACCCAAATTGAAACCTAACTTTGTTCAAGCACTGAATATTAAGCGATTTGACTTGAAACGTCTCGAAATAATTTTCTACATCTTCAAAAAGTACACAGTTTATAATCTTGTTGGTGATCAGATACAGGTTTAACTCTTTCCTTTTCCATATTTACTGCAAACCTCTTTAGTAGTCCAATATGGCAGCAGCTACCCTTCCTTGGATACAATGGGCCAAACTTTTCGAGTCTTACCTTATACAATAAGTGGAGAAAAATGTATGCCTGTGTGTAAACAGCACATTCTTATACACAACCTGGGGATTGAAGGAAGAAAAGTTTATAAAACTTACCAGATACTATGAAGGAAGAAGGACCTGACACACAGTTGGATGTGCATCAACACACAGTTGGATGTGCATCAACACACCTTTAACAAACTGCAGGAGCAATTTGGACAAAAGATAAACGTAGTGCTAGAAAGGCACAGGTTTTTGGGAGGGTTCAAGGAAAAAGTGACTGCATGTACTGCATCTTTGAAGGGGCTCTCCAACACATGTGACTTTGAACCTCTCACTGAATCTTTGATCTGCGACTAACTAGTGACATGTACAAATACTCCTTAGATTTAGGAAAACTCTTGTAAGAAACCCCTGTTTCAAAAATGCCTTTTTAATAGCAGAAAGCATAGAACATACTGCTGATTGTCTAAAGGAAATGAAAATTACAACGAAGCCACACCCTGAAGTCAATATCGTTACCAAGAATGATATAACAATGAAGTACAAGGACTTTATTCCCATCACAGACAGATTTGCTGCCTACTAATGAATGTCTGAAATTCTTCTGCTGTGGAAGTAATGTGATCTAGCCAATAGTGTGAAATGTCAAGTTGGAAGTGTCAAATGCTGCAATTTTGGGAAAAAAGGTCACTACACAAGAGTCTGCAAGGATATTTCTCCCAAGAATGTGCACACTGTTTATTTAATTGATACTGAGGATAAAACAATAATATTTTAGTTATCTGTATGCCATAGTGACCCTACTGCTCCTAAATCTGAATTCTTATTAGGTGATGTACTGGTCAATGGTTTTGTAGACTTGTGTTCATTCCCATTTTACCCTTATTGATAGCAATGATTTTAACAAACTGTTTTCAAAGAACAAATATGTCGTAGAATCACCTGACATAAATGCAAGGGGTTAGAATGGTGATCCAATCCCTTCAAGGGCATACTGAGAATGAACATTCATTTTAAAGGTAGAGCTATACTGCTGGGAACATCTACATTGTTAAAAATGGCTCCAATTTACTTGGGTGGAGAAATCAGCACGAATTGGGGATCAAACTTGACCATCATAGTAAGCACCCAGTTCTGCTCGTCGAACCCTCATTTTGCAAAGAAGAAGTATGTAGAGAATACCTGGAGGTCTTTATGGATAAACGAGGCCTTTTAAGAGATTACATATATATTATCAAACTAAAAAATAAGGTTAAGCCAGTAGCCCACAAAGTAAGGCCTATTCCATACCTTTTGCAGACCCCACTAAAGAAAGAAGTTGTTCGAACAAGGTATCAGAACCAGTTGCCATAATCTCCAAAACGGGGAGATACTAGGCATTGCATTGACCTAAGGGATTGAAACGCTAACATGTGGGTCAACAGACACCTGCTTCCCCGAATTCATGAGATCCTACCCTTTATCAGAGATGCTTCTCTATTTAGCGTACTTGACTGATCAACAGCCTATCATCAGGTTGAGTTGCACCCTTCATCATGTGGTTTGACATTGTTTATTACACGCTTAGGAAAGTACTGCTTCGCCAGAATGCCATTTGGGATGGCGTCCTTGGAGGCGGCATTCCAGCTAATAAAGCAACCCCTATTAAAGGGTTTAAATAATGGCCTATGCTTCCAGGACATTATACTTTCGTTTGGAATAGATGAAGAAAACCACAATTACGCTTTGAGAGAATTTTGTGGGAGATTAAGGCATGCTGGGTTCACTATAAAGAGAGAGAAATGTCGCGGTGGGATTGGTGGAATACCTTGGACATAATATCTCGCGTGATGGCACTTAACCTAAAGTAGATCTGGTAGAAGCTATCACCAAAGCTCCTCTACCTTTGAACAAAGATGAACTCAAGTTCTTTTTAGGGCTAGCAGGATTCTACTCAAAGTTTGTAAGAGATTTTGCTAGCATAATTGAACCTTTGCGCACTTTCAAAGAAAAATGCTCATTTTGCATGGGAACCAAAGAGTCAGGAAGCATTTGAACTGAACAAGTCTTCCATCAGTAATGCCCTTTCCCATGGCAAATTTTACCCCAATAAATGTCCGTTTCTTACCACCGACACAAGCAGTATTGGTCTAGGCACAACTCTCACAACACATTGTTGTGCTCGCTTAAGGGTCTAGAACTGCCCTATTCTGTGGTAGTGTTAGTAGAAAGGGGGCAACGCAGCAACCCAGGGAGCTGGGCCAGTCAATTATTATCAAAATCTGGTCCCTAGGGGTGAAGTGTAACCCTGGACTTCCACAGCATTTGTAAGATAAAGATCTCCTCTGTTATAACGTAATTATAGAGCACGCAGCTACTCAAAAAGAGTGTCCCGGCGCTAGCCGAGCACAAAGTTTCATGGAAACAAGTAGAGACAGCTCATAAAGAGAGGGAGAATTATTGCTGGAATAGCCACGTTTTGAGCTGCTTCCTAAAAAGCCGGATATCAGATAATTCCCTCAATGCGGCAGGAAGTTTATTCCACAAATGGGCAACTTGAACTTGAAAGAACGGCCACCTTTCCGAGAGCGTGCAAATTTGGGCACACTCATCAAATATAGATGGGATGATCTTAGGACTCTGCCAGGCGAGTAGAAGCTCACTCTCCTCCTGATGTAATGAGCGCCGGACCCGTTTAGAGCTTTAAACGCCAATGTCAAGGCCTTAAACTGAATTCTACGGCGGATAGGAGCCAATGTAGGTGTGGGAGGAAATGTGAGCACCAGGGCCGAACATATGGATGGCTCTAGCTGCAGCATTCTGCACCACTTGGAGTTTACTTAATAGATATTCCGGAAGACCCAAATAGGCGTATTCCAGTCGTGATGTAATAAGAGCCTGGACTACTGTGCTTCTGTGGGCGAGTGACAGGAGGTAGAAATTCACGGAGTGCTTTCAAAGTTCCGAAGCAGGTTCCTGCTACTGATTGAACTTGCTTCTTCATATCCAAGGAATCATCCATTTGTACCCCAAGATTTCTGGCTACTCCCACCGAGGACTGAGCGGGGGACATATCAGACGGCCACCACTGCCTCCATTCATCTGGATCAGAGGCCCCGAAGAGAATCACTTCTGACTTTGCCGAATTACACTGAAGCTGGTTAAGACTAAACCAGGAGAAGACTTTTCTCAGGCAGTTATTGATTTCCTCACTGTCAAAAACCTCTCCTTTTGAACATTAGAACAATAACTGAGTGTCGTCGGCATAAGATATAATTATGGCTCCCGCCTCTTCAGCCAGAGGAGCGAGGGGGGGGTCATCTATAAATTAAACAGTAAAGGACTTAGCATAGACCCTTGTGGTACCCCAACCTTCATAGGAGGCATACAGGAGGAGAAAGGTGGGTTCCAGATTTCCGGCCTTCTGTTCCCCAGAAAGGAGGAGAACCATTTCAATACCGTGCACCCCCACTCCGCAATCCCTCAATCTCTGAAGGAGTCTATCATGGGCACGGTGTCAAACGCGGCTGACAGATCTAACAGTATTAAAACCACTCTTCTGCCTGAGTCGAGAGTCCCTTTGATGGAATCAAATCTCAAGGAGAGCCGTTTCCGTGCTAAAGTTAGCGCGGAAACCAGATTGGCTCATGTGAAGGAAGTTATTCCATTCAATATATTCAGTAGGGACTTGGTTCACATATTTTTCAATTGTTTTGGTGAAAAAAGGCAGAAGTGAGATAGGTCTATAGTTAGAGGCTGCTAATGGATCCGCTGAAGGTTTCTTCAGCCGCGGTAAGATTTTAGCCTGCTTCCAAATAGAAGGAACATGGCCGCTGCTTAAAGACAGATTCAGCACTCTGTTGACCTCAATGTTAATAACGTCTGCCACTTTCGCCAAAGTTTTAGCAGGACAGGGGTCTGATGGGTAGCCCGTTTTTAAACTTTTCATAATTGAGAGGGATTGTTCCAAGGTGATCGGAGGGCCTTTACTCTTATTGGCCGATTCCTCAATCTGTGCCGCAAAGAACAATTGATTTTCTTCCAGAATTTTGTGATGGTACAATTTTAGTTCTTTTTTATATAGTGTTTTGCTATCATGGCTAAAATTTCTCCTCCACGCCCTTTCCAGCCGTTTACAGGCACTTTTACATTTGCGCAAATTTTCGTTGAACCAAGGGGCAGATCGAGTTAACGTCTGTTGAGGGCGTAGGGACTCCAGCGCCAGGAGCTCTGCGCCTTGCTTTATCCAGTTTTCCAAATTAACTGCGTCCACCTCCAACTCATTACTTCTGGAGAGGGGTTGTGCTGACAACACAGTGTTCAATGTTTCGGGGAGTATTTTGTGGAAGGGTCTTGAATTAAAAAGGGGGTGCTTTTTAAAAGTGTGTCCAACCTTCCTGATTTTGGCAATTTTCAAACCTATCAGAAAATGATGTGTCCAAACAAGAGAAATTGGCTCTTCTGTTTGAACCGGAATGTTTGAAAAGACTTGGTCCAATATGTGACCCTTCTCATGTGTAAGACTAGTTATGAGGGGTAGCATATTCAAAGACGCTAAAGCCTCGTAGAGTGACGAGCCTTACGACCTCTTGGGCATGTCCATGTGGACATTAAAATCTCCTAGGGCTAGGCAATGATTAAATCTGAGGGCAAGTGGTGCCAATGCATCAATCAGTCCTCTGCGACTTCGTTTCAGTTATGCGATAGGTTAATTTATTTTAGTAATGTTGTTCTTATATTGCAAAAACGGTACAGAGGAGTATGACAGTATTCATAGTACTTAGAAAGGCCAAAGGTGCTCCTACGGGGTGACGGCGCAGTGGAAGTGACAAGAAGTGATTAAGTACGTTTGCATGATACATGTGACTGATCGTGACATTATGTTGACAAGAACGGCACTCATGATGTGAGTGTCGACAACCACAATCAAATTTTTATGTTAACGTTTCGACCCTTTTGCACAATTACTTAGAACAGGGTTTCTGCACAGAAATGAGCAAACTAACAGAGTAGTAAATGGAAGGTGGAATAGACATACTCTTTCTGAGGCTGGAGGCAATCGTGGGGAATATTAATTTGCAAGAAGGCTGTAGACTAGCCAGTTTGGACTATGGAGTATCCTCTACCATGTGCAGGTCCTAAATCTATCTAGAATTGTTGGGGAAGTCACAAGGAATAGATTTCTTTTTAAAAGATGTACTGAGTGGAAGAACCAGCTCATACAAATACATTTTGGAAACCTGTTTATACCGAATTTGTATACGGACATCAAGCTGCACAACATTAAGAGAAGACACGTGAACGCTAAATCTGCACAAACTGACCGAGCAGTCCTACTGGCTGGAACTGGAATTCCCCTCACCTACGAAGGAAACCGTATCTAAACATAGTGATGCAGTGGTGTTAGAGCTTGGTGCCACGGGATACAGCAATGGCCTTGGTGAAAGATGGGCTCAAGACTGGTGCAGAGCCATTGGCAGGCTGGAAAGAGAGCCATGAATGACTACTTCTCTGTTTCAGCTGACTGTATTGTGTTCACTATTGGCTAACAAGGGTACTTATCTCATTCAAGATAGTTGCTACAGTGAAACAGTGCCAAAGTCTATCTAAGGTCTGTCTTAAGAGGGGGTTGTTTCAGTCTGCTACAGATTTCTTGCAAGGCCAGGCAGAAAGAGCCCCTACTGTCCCCCGGATCAGCAGTTTGTGTTGTCACAGTGCAAAGAAATCCCATCTTGTCCTATGCACACACCACTAACCTCACATGGGGCTTAGAGGAAGATGCCAGGAGCCCTTTCCGTATGCTGGTGGAAGTCTCTGCCTGGGCTGTATTGGCTACTGCAAGATACAGCGAGCAACGACGCAGTGGGAGCTTTGCACTGCCGCATTTTTGCCAAGCCTTCAGGACCCCGACTGCCAAACTGTCTCTATCCATGGATGCTATGGACTTAGAGAATGACCTAGATGTCTTTTCATAAAGCAACGAGGATGGGAACGATGATATGTGATTCTGATGGTGTGAAAGGTACTGCTTGAGTCTGCAACGATGCCTAGGCAGCGACCATTCCTAACTTGAGGCAGATAAAGATCACTTTTGTATACACGTTGCACAGCCCCCTCTAGAAGTGAGTTTCACCCGACCATGCTTACAGGGGCCGCTGCACAGTGCATCATCCAGCTTCACAGGCTCGGCTGAGCTTTATGAACAGGCTAGTGTCAGACTGGGGTAGGGGTGAGCACTACTACACAGCAGCACTGATGGTCCCAGGTGAGAAGTTCTGCATTGCCTGGAGCCCACTTGCTGCTTTTGTTGCTCTGGGTGCAGGCAGATGAGCGTTATGAGAGGCTCAGTTCACACCTAGAACCCTTACTTCATAGCACTGTAACTCTTAAAAAACATCCCCTCCACTTAGTTTGTTGAGACCCATCGGTTTCTCAGATGAGGTCTACTTATGAAACCCCCAATGTATACAAAAAAGTGATGATTGAATGCTGGAGAACTAATCTCAGCCACTCGTAATTACTCTGGGCCGCATTCCAATCCATCATTATTTTGCACACCCTGTCACCTCAGTTTGGACTCAGCTATGTGCGAATCAGTCTTGACCCTGCCAAGCCAGGTTCTCCCTGAACCGGAACACAAGCAACCTAAGACCGGTTTCGCCCAAGTTATGGGCTCATCAGTTGGGTACAGCATTGTTCCAATAACACAGTATGCACGGGACCCATGTCTGGGCATACCTGTACCACTTAGGGCGACACGCTAATGTATACAAAAAAGTGATGGATGGAATGCTTGAATTATTCTCAGCCACTGGTAATTAATTACTTTGGGGCGCATCCCCAATACATCGTTATTTTGCACACCCTGTCACCTCATTTTTGACTCAGCTATATGCACATCAATCTTGACCCTGCACCAATTGGAACAGTCCAGTGCTAGGTTGCTTGTATTCCGGTTTAGGCAGGACATAGCTTGGCAGCTCGGACTGGACTTTTCCTATTGGAGCAGGATAAAGTCTGATTAGCATATGGCTGAGTCCATACTGAGGTGGCATGGTGGGTGAAAAACGATGGCTTGGGATGCGGCCTGAGCAAATACCAGTGGATGAGATTAATTCAAGCGTTGTTGTCTATATGAAACCCAGGACTTTTCACTGGAGGTTTTACCGGTGACTAAGAGGTTAGCCAGAAGAATTGTGAATGGTGCCAAAATTGAATATCTTGTTGTGCACATCTAGGGAAGAGTTCCACATTAAGCCTCCTGGTGCTGGCCTGAGTGATACTGCAAATATGTTTAGCCTCATGGATGACCCCTATAAATTCAGTGTTAGCTTTCTCTTGACACCATTCGATGAGTGGGAAGGCAAAAAACAGTCATCAAGCTAAGGGAAGGACTTGGTGACTTTGAGAATTAGTGAGGCCAGAGAGTGAGACACTTTTTAAATACCCATGGTGCTGATTTAGTCCCCAAACAAGACCCAGCATTGCAAATGAAAGTTGACCTGCGTGGGAACATAAAAGTAAGCATCCCGTAAGTCTCAGAATATCACTAACTTACTTTCTCGATGAAGATGAAGTACCTCTTCAGTGTTAAAAGGCTGACCAACTGCTTCTCGAGGTACTTGTTTTGTGAACTATAATGAGTTAATCGCTCTATTTCATTTTGAACGAAAAAAAATACCAGAATAAAACCCTTTTTTCCACTATAATTTGAGGTGGGTTTCTAAGGCCGATTTCAGCAGCATGAAGTCTGAGAGTGACAAAGGTGTTTGTAAGAGACTTTTCAATCATCCTGAGGGTGTACCAAAGCTGTAATAAGCCAATGACCCATCAGATTTATGCAAATATATCCCGGGCCAATCAGATAGAGATCTTTTCTTCTATGTGGTTCTGTGAGCAGATGGAACTAGCAGCTGGGGCTGAAAGTGAACCAGTTACTTCCATTTTGCGATCAGGCAAAGATGGCTCCTTGTCACTAAGTTGACTTCCTACAATATGTTGATCTGGAAGATGTTCCTGACTGCAGTTGTGAATAGTACTGATGCCAGTAAGACTGCTTATATTGGTAGGTTTGTTAGGCTTGTCGGAAGGATAACTGTCAGTGAGCCATGTCTCCACAAAAGGGTTTTCATCTGCAAAACTGAAAAACACTCAGTGCCGTTGCAATTTGTCTCCAAGTCCTGTAATGTGTTGTCAATGTGACAGCCAAATAGGACTTTCCCATTGAACGGCATGTGGAGCTTAAAGTTTTAACCTCTGTCCGAAAGAGGTGTTTGGAGGCAACTTAGTCTGTGAAGGACCGCCACACCCACCAACTCATACACGTCAGTCCAGCCATGTCCATTACGGTGTCGATCACTGCAGATAAGCGGCACTCCTCTTTCTGCAGCATTATTATTGTATCCTCCTTTCTCTTCTGTGACTATTCTTAATAGGAGCCGCTTCGGCCCACACCTTCCTAAAAGGGGAAGACAGTCAACAACTGTCTCTTGGACGGTGTGAAGTGTTGGCCAGCAACATCAACTTACTAAGGAGAAAGGGTTATGAATAATAAAATGCTACTTAAAAAGCGAGGTTCTCATTAGCATAGCCTATAAATTCTGGTGTCCCAGTACCAGGCTTACTAGAATGAAAAACTACATAAGGTCCACATTTCGGCTGATCTCCGTGTGAAACTCTGGGAGGAAAACATGCGGGAACGGGCCCAAACGTATATTCCCACGCGTCAGTCCCCAAAGTCTCAAACAACGTCCTTTCCCTGCCCCCAGAATTACAGGGGCCTCAGGCAATGATAATTCTGGTGTAGGGAAAATATGGGAATTTTGATAGCCCGCGAGTCCTTAATGAGGGAATCCTCTTTTGTGCAAAACAAGGTGGAGGTGGTAGTGAACGGGGTAGGGAGTAGTAGGAAGTCCAATAGTGTATTTTGGAGCACATATTAAAAGAATATTTTGCTAAAATGTAGAGTGTGGGTTTATTGTCCTATATTGTACTCTTGGATGGGATGAGATTCCAACTTGTGTGAAAATATTTCCCCAACATACATGTGTTTAAGGTGAATCCTGGGAGTAATTGTATGGAGAAATACTGCAATTACAGCAGTTTTGCCAATCACAACAGTCGAAAAATGTGTTATCACCATGTGATCCTTCATTCCTAGGTCTAGAGCTCGTAATGGTAAAGAAATAACACACCTGATAAATACCGCATCATAGCAGCATTTACTGGGTGCGGTATTACCTTCTTGCATTCCTTGAGTCGCATAATGTCCTCACTGTGTTTCAATGCTATTTTTTCAAATATTTGACAGGTTTAATTCATAAACTACACATACACCAATATATAAAAATAAAGCTGATTTGTGTATAAATGCAGACACCAAAACAAAGGCAATCAGATGAGTATAACCGAAGTTATGGATTTTTAAAAGAAAAATAAACCAGTGCATTTCACTTTTGCAAAACATTAATGTTTTTTTTTTTTTTTTGCAGAGTTTTATATAGCGCGAACTAGAACCGAACCGAATCAGTTATCAGAGCGCTTTACATAGCACCAGTTACGTTACATGAGGACACACTTTCATTTTAGGCACGGGGAGATTAAGTGATTTGCCCAGAATCACAGGGGGTTTTTGGCGTCGTTACCGAGACTCGAACCCAGATCCCCAGGTCCGAGGTCGAGCGCCTTAGCCGTTAGGCCAACCCCTCTCCCCAATGTTGCCGTCAATGGGTAAAAGCACTGGTGACAATCTATCATTTGCAGGTCACGGTCAGGGAAACACTGGGGGATAAGGGGATCCAGGTCCCACAACCAGGGACCGATAGTCAGTTGAATTTTACCTGGCTCGTACGGCCCAGGTGCAGAGTTGCCATGGCTTTCCCTCGTGCTTGAGCAGGAGCTTCAGCACTGTTTTTAATGCTTAGACGATACTGGTGAGGAAAGGGGTGTAAAAACCCGACAACTTTGCCACTGAGGCAGGGTGATGACAATGCTGTGGGGTTTCCTCGAGTCACAGTGTCGAAAAAAGGTAGTGGTAGCTGCAAGCTCCGCCTGGGGGTATTTCAAAATCTGGGAGAAAACTGTAGCAGCCTGAAACTTGCTGGAGGTCAGGACTATGTTTCCCTCAATGCACTGGACCATTTACTTTTGGGCAATCCCTCGGTAGACTTGATGGCCAGTGATTCTTTGGTTCCTGTAGCATGCTTAAAGCACAAGTTACTTACCTTCGGTAACGATATATCTGTAAGAAACAGTAGCTAATATTAGATTCCTTACTTTAGAATATCCCCAGGCGTCAGACTGGATCCGGAAAATTTTGAGTAGCAGTACCCCTGCGCGTCGGTAGGCGTCGTCTGTGGCTCCGCGTCCGTCGTTTGCGCCGGGATGACGTCGGAGTACTTAGACGCCGCCCTCGCGCGCTGGCGTCAGTTCTTCTTTTTTCCGCGCCAACAAGCGCAGGTCCGGAGAAAGTGGTACCCTTTAGTCACTTTTTGACTAAGCTTTTTCGATCCTTTTTGGATCAGTTTCGAGTCTACGACTCCATCGGTGCTGGTAGGGATGCCCGGGTTCAAGCCCTGTGCCGACTGCAACCGACTGTTGTCGGTTACCGACCCCCACCGCCGGTGCCTACATTGCCTGCGGCCCGACCACGATGACAAGTCGTGCCCCGACTGCCGGGCTTTGACGTCGAAGGCTAGGCGGGAGCAGTCCGGCAAGCGCCTCTGGCTTCGGCAGTCGGCCCGCGCCGCTCGAGGTCCCGGTCCGGAAGGAGGTCGAGGGACCGGAGTCATCACAGCTCGGCGAGTCGACACAACTTGTCGGGCTCCAAGTCCTCTGGTAAGAGGCACAAGAAGTCGAAGAGGCGACATCGCTCTTGTGACTCCCCTCAACGCTCGTGCGACGCAGCCGGGGGTTCAGGTGACAACGCCCACGCGGCTAGTCGCGGTCTGCTCCATACCCGCCGGTCCCTGGGCAGAAGGCGACGTCGGAGGAGATAAATGCCTTCCCCATGGCCATGAGGTGGCTCTCTCCGTCGGGTTCTGCAGCGCCTTCGGGCCCAGCGGACCCGACTGGGAGCCCAAGCGAGCCAGGTGCTTCGGCCCCGGCGCAGTCGGGTTCTTCTGCCCCGGCGGTGACTTCGGTCACGATGCCGCAAGGCCCCACTGGATCCGGTTCCGGGTCGCCGCTGGTCGACCTTACGACCCCGCCGGCATCGACCCCTAGGGTGTCACCCCCGGCGCCGTCCTCGGACGATGCCGTCCCTGGTCCGACCCTCGGTATGGATCAGGCGTCGGAGCATCATCGCTCGATGCCGCATTCGGCGCCGGCCGAAGAGCAATTCTTCGCGGATCTGGGTCCATCCTTTATCCCTGAATTTCAGGACATGGACGACAAGGGTGACTGGGGGGGGTCTGAGGACCCCCTGGCACGTGAGTGCCAGTCTTATGAGGACTGGACACAGGAACTAGGGGAAGCCAGTGGCCTGGATGCCTCCCCAGACACTGGTTTTGTCTCCCCTCCTACCGTGGATACGGAGGAGGGGGCAGCTTATGGTGTGGTGCTGATGAGGGCAGCCAAGGCCTTGGCTCTTGAGCTCCCCGTCGCAACAGTGAGGTCCAACATCCTCACAGAAGTCCTTAAACCGCAGGTAAGCTCCCCAGAGCCTCTACTGCCGTTTAATGAGGCTCTCACAGACGTCCTGTTGGGCACTTGGTCCAGGCCCACTACAGGCCCTCCTGTAGATAGGCGCCGTCGCTAGGCGCCACCGCCCAGCTCCCGGCGACCCTTGTTTCTTGTCCACCCACCCCAACCCCGAGAGTCTGGTTATCCAGGCCTTTACCTCCCAATCCGCATTCCTGACGGCACCACCAGATCGGGAATCCAAGAGGTATGAACAGTTCAGAAAGAAGATGTTCTCCTACCTTAGTTTGGGGTTGCGGTCAGTCAACACCGCGTGCCTCTTGGGCCGTTACACCCACTCTCTGTGGGATAGGGTTGCGGCCGTGCTGCCTGAGTGCCGGAGGGAGCCCGGGCGAAACTCGCTCAAGCCCTTGCGGAGGGAAGGGAGGCAGCGCGGTACTCTATCAGATGTGGACTGGATACCACGGACTGGCTAGGAAGAGCGATTTCCACGTCTGTGGCGGTTCGCCGCCACGCCTGTCTGAGGTCCGCTAACTTTTCGGCCGATGTCCAAAACACCCTTATGGATATGCCGTTCGATGGCAGCCACCTCTTCGGTGGTAAGGCAGATCATGCGCTGGAACGCTTTAAGGACTCCAGGGCTATGGCCAAGTCCTTGGGCCTGTCGGCCCCGCGCCAGCAATCTTCTGCCCAGCGCTCCTTTCGTGGCCTTGGAAGGGGTGCTCCCACACGTCTTGCCAGCCACGGGCCGCAGACTTACATTCAGCGCGGTGGTGGGCGTGGTTACAACATTCAGCGCGGTGGCGGGCGTGGTTACCGGTCTGGGACGAGTCGCAGTGGTGCAGTTTTAGGGTGGTTGCCACAGATGTACGGCATCGCAACTTTGCTTTGTACAGGTTCTTAAGGTACAAACTTGGGCCTCTTCTTTGTTGCAAGTCGATCAGATCGGAGGTCCTGGTGCCAGGAGACCCCTTAAATCCTATATTTAAAGGTGTTAGGGATGTGAGTGCTATTGGCCAGGGCTGGCTTAAACACTGGTGGTGCCCTGTGCGACAATGTTTGTTGGCGGCCCCGCAATGACCACCTCTGCCACAGATTCCCTCACCACCGCCCTTTAACAGTGCCCCTCAAGTCTCCAGAACCATTGTCTCTCGGATTCATTTAGTTTTATAGCACCAATCTTACCAGTGTAAAGTGTCAGACAGGACTACAAGGTGTAGTGTAAGTGACATGTTATCGATACTGGTAGGCAATATAGCTTAAGAGTCCGTATTCTAGAAAATTTAGAATTTTAAATGTGACATAATTGTTAGGGGTTCTCTTTAATAACAAGAATCGTTTTCAACCCAAATGAACCCTTTTGGCAAGATTAGGATGATGAAAGACTGGGCAAAAAACATGTAGCTCAACATATACACTGCAGTTTACATGCAGCTCTTTGATGTCAGTTAATAGCTCAATTTTCTATATTTGGATTTTGATTTACAAACGACAAGTAACAAAAGGAGCTCTCTTACAGAAGCAGTAACCCACTGACCTATTTACATTACATGCACTTTGCCTGCTGCAAAGAACGTGTACCATGCAGATAACAATGTAACCCTCTGCACTACCTTTGGATGAGTCAAAACTTCCACTAAACAAACCTCCGGTCTCTTTCCACAAAGACTATTAATCACCAGTTATTTTGACATTTTAATTGATGCCTGAAATTGCTGGAGGCCAGGAACGTGGTAGCAGGTGATAATATACTTGCAAAAATGATGCCCCCACCCCAAGTGAGCAACCGCGAACAAAGACAGCCGGTATCCTGCTCTTTTGAAAAGCGTTTCTCTACGTTGGATCGACTTATTAGCCTTCTCCACAGTGTGTGAAATTTGCCTCCTGTGTATCCAGAAAATACAAACCCCCTCCCCCCTACCCCCCTCCCCCTTGTCTTGATAAAGATCCGCGTGACCACCAATCGGGGCACATTAGGATCGAAACGTCGACGCACAATATTGGTCAAGAAACCTCCGGGAACGGGCACAGTTACCATCTGTCTCCTTGGAGTACTAACTCAGAACTCTGACCTCCAAAAATCTGCCCCCCCCCGCCCACTCTTCCTTGTATAAATTTTGTATATAGTTGTATATATTTGTAAATAAGTGTCACTGAATTTGTTGCACTATTCACTTTGCTCACCAATAGTCACTTTTCACTTATAATTGAAACTAAAATGGAATGAAGTAATTCCGGTGTTTAAATGTGACTTTGTTTCTTATATAAAAGTTTCTTATATAAAAGTTTTGAACTATATCTGTTGTCAGAGAGGTTTTCTCATTCTTATTGGTTATATGTTGTTATGAGCTAACCTAGCCTTCACCAAAAAGCAATTTAGTCTTTCACCCGACAGAACCATTTGTTGACTTTAACCCCACCCCAAGTGAGCACCCGGTGCGGTGGGACCGATCACACCACCCTAGAGCCGGCCCTGCTAGCGGCCAATGGGCTAATAGCCCAGCGGCTAATCTACCCCGGAAGTGCCCACTTCCACATGACATTTTTTCTACCCATAAGCCTCTATTCTGCAACTTTTAAAAATAGCAGAATCCTTCTTCGGCTGTACAGACCAGGTAGCCCACCTGAGGGGTGTGGCTAGCCTTCTGGGGGTGTATGCCTCCTGACTACTTAATTTTTCCCACCTGCCCAGTTAGCACATATGCCTGGGCCAGAGGGTTGGCTTTTTCCTCCCCTGGGATGAAGCGGTTGCATATTAAAGGCAGCGAGGGCTTTGAAGTTGATGGCCTTGATGTGCCACTTCACTAGCCATCCTGTCAGAGTGGGAGGTGACACCTCCTGACTAGGGAGGCCTTTCTTTCGGTCTTCTGAGAGAGTTCAGATCTCTTGGCAGAGGGTCAGATTTCTGTCTTGGCTGCAGCAGCTGCAGGCGGTCAGCCAGGGCACAGAAAAGGTTGAGGCAATCATGTGAGAAACTTGTAAGGTAGCCAACTGGTTGTAAGTCACATTAAATCAGACTTTAGAAAAAGGTCGAGCTTGAGGAGACAAGTTGTTTGATACCAAACATGACACTTTTCAGTGGGACCATAACGGAGCGGACAACCTTGGGGTGCCAGCCCATGAAATCCTATGCCGTCCCTGAACATTTATAGTAGCCCCTAATGGTTACCATAGGGGTATATAAGCTTGCTCATATATATATATATATGTATATATATATATCCACACCTTTAATCTAATGCACCCTGCCTCCTGTGTCCAGGATGCAGGGTGCTTACCTTAGGGGTGACTGGCATACAATAAAAATAGTGCTGTTACCTTGCCACTCATGGTGAGGGCAAATAGAATTTGAGCAGTTTGCACTGCTCCTGCAGGCTACAAAGGCAGGTCTGCAGTCACCTCTTTACTTGGGTCTCTCAGGGTGGCAAATCAGTGCTGCATGCCCTGATGACCCCTTTAACTCCCAAGCCCTGGATACCACTTTTACCACTTACCAGGGACTTATAAGGGAATTAAAATCCTTGCTAATTGGGGCTGCCAATTCACATTTATCATATTTTAGGGAGAGAGTACTGGCACTTGGGCCTTGTTAGAAGGGTCTCTGTGCACTGTGAGCATCACACTCTTCAACGTTGGAGAAAAAATGTGGGGGTGACCATGCAAAAAGGGCAATTTCCTACAGTGGGTCAAACCAAAAAGGCCTACATGACTCAATGGGCAAAACGCCATCTGATGGACCTAATTGTCAAGGAAATAGTGCTTCAAGAATGTGTGCATCGACGCCCACGTAGCAGCCTGACCAATATTCAGCACAGGCACTCTGTTTCCTAATGCAGAAGTAGCAGCTGTGGCTCAAGTGAAATGAGCCCACAATCCCTCAAGTTTCTGCTTCTTAGCTAGAGCGCAACACATTTTTATGAGGACAGTAAGAGGTGGTTCTTTTCTGCACTGCCCTGCACTTCTTTGCTCCCAAGCAGCCCACAAAGAGCTAATCGTCCACCCAATGGTCATTGGTACGATCAACATAGAAAATGAGGGCTCTTTCAGGTTCTAAACAGTAGAGTCTCTCTTTCTCTTTCAAGGAGTAAGGAAGGGCAAAGAAAGTTGGAAGGGCGATAGCCTGCCTGACACGGAAAGGCGTCACTACATTTGGCAGAAATGAAGCTCAGGTTCTCAAAACTAGTTTTTTTGAAAGAATATTGTGTAAGGCGGATGGACCGAGAGGACCTGCAGCTCACTCACACAAGATAACGTGATCGCAACCAGAAAGACTGGTTTCAAAGTCAAGAGACCTAGTGACCAGTTGTGCATTGGTTCAAATGGGGTACATATTAGAAAAGCGAGAACCAAATCCAGGTCCTGCTGTGGTATCACAAAGGGCTTCTGCAGAAACATGCAGTAAACCTTTAAGAAATCTCAATACAACAAGTAATTGAAACAAAGAAGGTTAATCTGCCAAACTAAAAAAAAAACAAGAACCAACAACTAGCCTTTAACAGTAATCAATATTTGTAAATAATAACCCATATTTATAAACCCCTTAAGGTTTCCAGGCGCTGGGGGCGTTCGGGGATATTAAGTGAGCTATTGCCCAGAGTAGCATGATACTGAGCTGAGCTGCCGCCGGGGATCGAACCGTGTGCTCCACGCTCCGAGTCAGCTTCTCTTGTCGCTGCGCCGCACCCAGTGCTCAAAGCAAGCCCTTGCTGGGCCAAAAACAAAACAAACAGCCCTCGAGACAGCTTAGCTTGCAGTGGATCAATCAACTGCGTGCCGTATCGAAACACAAACTTGTCCCAGCACCCTGCATACACTGATTTCCTAGATGGTCATCTGGCTGCTAGAATTACATCAACAATTTTGGGAGGTAGATCAAAGGAAAGTAGCTGCTGCTGCTCAATCTCCATGCATGGAGGTGTAGAGTGTGGAGGTCCAGGTGGAGCACCCTGCCCTGTTGCTGCGACAGCAGAGCCTCCCAAGTGGCAGCCTGATTGAAGGACAGATGCTCATGCCAGACGTTTTGGATACCTCACCTCTTGGCCCAATCCAGAGCCGGCAGGGTGATTTAGTCCCCATAAGTCTTGATCTTCTTCAGAACCCAAGCCAAGAGAGTTAGATGTGAAAAGGCATGCAGGACTCCAAGCTCCACCCTAGGCGAAATGCATATCAGAGAGCAAGCCTTCCTGGGACATTCTGCATTCGTGGTGGCGAAAAGATCTACCAGGGTAATCCCCATTGCTGTAAAATACCTTGTGCCACCTCTGGGCGTAACTGCCATTTATGACGTGCTAAGTGTTGAAGATGAAGTTTGCCCACCCTGCTGTTTATCATAGCCTGAATGTCATTGACACTCTGCTCCAGTGGAGATGTGAAACTGCATCATATCCAGGATCTCTCTGATAAAAGGATCAGTGTAGGAGTAAGGTGTGACTTTGGCATGTTAATAGTGAATCACAAAAAAATCTGCTCTATATGGGAGTGTGTCATTACCCAACCGTCCTACTTGCAGGACACCACGGATATCTTGAACATCTTGGAAACCCTTGAGTATGATCCTTAACACCAATTCTTGATAACAATTCATATTGAATCGTTGTATACAAGCATACCCCAGGAAGCCAAGCTGGTGGCAGCAGCGCTAGCCCTGGCGGCGTGTAAGTGGTTCTATGACACTCCCCAAACGTTTGTACTCCAGTGTGTGGAGATAGCTCTGACTATGAATTTCTTCACGTATAAGGAGTAGTTGTACCTTCAAGTGTCTGGTACTTCAATGGGGGCAACTTTTCCCCCCAGTCTGGCCTGCAGGTATGTAGGCCAGTTTGAAGCGAACTACATCAACCATGCATCTAACCCCTTCTAGAATACCATCCGCCTCTGGAAGAGGTATATAGATGATGTGTTGTGTATCTGGTCTGGCACGGAAACTAACCTTCATGAATTTCTTTCCTGGCTGAATGGATTGGACGAGTGCCTGAAATTTACCTGAAGATCAGTAGGGACATGGCGACATATTTGGATCAGAACATCTGTGCAGTGAAGAATCGGTTGTGTACCAATGTACATCAAAAACCAACTGATAAGAACTCTCTACGGCATTATAGGTCTTTTCATCCCCGTGCCCTACGGGATAATCTACCGGTGGGCCAATTCCTCCGGTATCGGAGGAATTGTAGCACCACAGAGAAGTTTGTAGAGAAAGCTGCAGAATTGATGGACAAGCTTGAGAACCGTGCTAACCCCAGGAAAATTGTAAACAGGGCTTGCAAAAGGGCATTACACACACCTAGAGCAGCCTTTTTCGAGAGGAAAGTCAATGAGAAAGGGGAGTGCCTCCCGATGGTTACTACGTTTGATCCACTATCCACAGGGGTACGTCAAATTATCAGGAAACATTGGCACCCATTGAGCGCAAATTGCTTTACTAAGCTACCCTCCAGATTTGCCTTTAAAAGATCTAAAAACTTGCGGGACCAACTGGTACACACCCGCCCGAGGCAAGAGTTGAGGACCACAGGACTCCCTACAGGGCACCGCCCATGTGGTGGATGCTCTGTTTGCGATCTGACAGAGAAAGTGAGTAATGTGCAACTGGTAGATGGGAGAAGGTGGTACATGAATAAATTTACTAACTGTAACACCACCAACATTATATACCGGCTGACATGCCCGTGTGGGCTTCACTATATTAGTCTGACAACCCGGAAGATCAAAATCAGGATCCAGGAACATCTAAGTACTATTAAAGCCAGCAAATTGACCACCTGCCTGGTGGTGCATTACAGAGAACAGAAACACCGCCACAGAGACATCAAATGGGTTGCCGTGGAGAAAGTTTTGGGGGATGCTCCGAGCATTGAAAACAGACTGATCACCAACGAGGCCAGATGGATTTATCAGGAAAAGGCGGACCGACAAGGTTTGAATGTTATTGAGTGGCACAAGGTAGTTGCCCACATATAGTCATATGAATTAACATTTGAGATGAGTGCCCGCTGGCTGGTGGTGTCAATCTAATATATATATATATATACATACACATACACATACACACAGCTCAGTCACTGCTTCGTAGTAGCAAAATGAACCGCACTCACAGGGGGGGAACGTTTCGGTAAACTTCTTTATTCCGTTATAAACAGACGCTTTTCGGCGTCAAGCCTTCTTCGGTGTCCATGCCACCAGGAAGTTACGACCTTAACTTTATTAATATATATATATATATATATATATATATATATATATATATATGTGATGTGACAAATAAAAGTCAGCTGCTCCTTAAGTCGATGTTGGGCTCTTTTTTCCAGTGGCAAACCCGCATAGACCCAGGATCTCCATTCCTGGCAAAGAGCCCGCCCTGCAGGACCGGGGGCCCCCAGCAAAGTGGAGGTGTTCTATTGAATATATAGCGAGGGGGCATGAACCGCTCTCCGTGTGTTCACCAGCTCTAAGTGATGACCGCTGCAATATGGTGACTATGGAGGGAAAGGGAGATGAGAGAGGGAGTTTCCTCTCTTTGGCAACATCGCAGAAGCAGCGCTAATAATAACATCGCGGGACAGCAGTCTGCACTTCGCAGCTTTTAGAAAGTGGATGCACCGCCTACGAACATTACTGCAAGTTTGAAACAAATCACGCTATTGAGCAAAAATTGAATTTTCAATGCATGTTCTCATTGACTGTGGTGGTGCATTCTGGGGCCTGTAGGATACTGCTGCAGGCACGTGACCACTAGGTTTGAAATAACGCTCACCTGTGATCAAGGCGTAGATGACGCCGAAACTCGTCAGGAGTTTGAGCGTGCACTGCCTTGTGATGTGACAAATAAAAGTCAGCTGCTCCTTAAGTCGATGTTGGGCTCTTTTTTCCAGTGGCAAACCCGCATAGACCCAGGATCTCCATTCCTGGCAAAGAACCCGCCCTGCAGGACCGGGGGCCCCAGCAAAGTGGAGTTGTCCTATTGAGTATATGTATATATATGTATATATATATACATATATATACATATATATATACATATACACATATATATACACATATATATATATATATATATATATATATATATATATAACCTACTGGCGGTCGCCAGTAGGTAGTTATAGTTAGGATCGTTTTCCATAGGAAATCCGCAACATTCTATTGGGAATAACTTTGGCGCCGAATGAGGGATATGCCTGTAATTTTACTTAACTTTGCCTCGCTGCGCTCCGCTCCTTCCCTGAAAGTTTCTGGGGGATCGTCAAGCGGGGGCCGAGATAAAAGGGGGGTCCCAAAACGTGTTTTCCCCATGTTAATTTCCATAGGGCGGTTGGACTCATTTTTAGCCCGAACGGCTGAATGGATTTCCACCAAACTTGGCAAAATTGTAGGGACTGGTACCCCGATGTGCCTTTGCTATGTCTCAAGATAGATGCTCCAGTGGTTTTTACGAAAATTAACTTTGAAAAAATATATATTGGGCTACATTGGGCTATATATATGTTAGAGCCCAAATGTAGCTCAATGTAGCCCAAAGATGGCCACCAGAGACAAAAAAAACTAAATGTAGCCCAAATATCAGCCAGATGTAGCCCAACTATAGCCCAATGACAGAATGTCCCAGAGTGTTCTAAAGAACAACTAGAGCGCTAACAGTCTTGCTTATGACAAAAGTATGGCACACCTGAAGTCATCTTGATTGGAATAAAGTGTTAACACTTAAAACATTTAATTTGCAAAGGAACAAAATGAGGGGGTTCATTTTGCCATAGAAATTATGATTAGTGCTGAAGAAAGAAAAATGAGGGCACATTTTGAGTGACTTCTCAAATAAGTCTTATATTTCATTAAAAAAATTCTGATATGCAGTCTCCCAAGATGGCCACCAGAGACAAAAGAGCCCAAATGTAGCCCAAATATCAGCCAGATGTAGCCCAACTATAGCCCAATGACAGAATGTCCCAGAGTGTTCTAAAGAACAACTAGAACGCTAACAGTCTTACTTATGACAAAAGTATGGCACACCTGAAGTCATCTTGATTGGAATAAAGTGGTAACACTTAATACATTTAATTTGAAAAGGAACAAAATGAGGTGTTTCATTTTGCCATAGAAATTTTATATATATATGTATATACACATATATATATATATATATATATATACATATATATATATACACATATATATATATATATATACATATATATATATATATATATACATATACATATATATATATTTATATATATATATTCCCTGAAAAAACCATAGGTTTCACACCAGTTATAGTTAGGAATTAGCATTTAAAAAACCTATTGAATTCACTGAAAAAACCATAGGTTTCACACTAGTTATAGTTAGGTGGAAATTTTACTCGCATAAAACCATTGAAATTCCCACGTTATAGTTAGTTGGACTCACTATAACTTGCGCGTGCAATGCACTGCTGATGACGTCACATATTACATCACTCATGACATGGTCAGTGACATCACTCATGACATCACTGATGACATCTCAAATGATATCACTGATGACAACATCCTGGTGTGAAACCTATGGTTTTTTCAGTGAATATAGATATATATATATATAAATGGAAAATGCTACTTACCAATATGCATCTGTTCTTGGCATGTAGAGCTGCAGAGTCGTATACTGTGCATTAGATCGCCACCTGGTGTTGGGCTCGGATGATTGCAGGTTGTTGTCTTCTTGGAAGAAGTCTTTGTAGTCACGAGATAGGTGACTCCTCCCTTGGACAATACTGCGCAGGGGCATCGACTCCATCCTTAGATTGTTTTTCGCCATGATGGGAAATGATGGAGTAGTAGAAGTAAAGATAAAGAAAAGGATGTCCATGCGTGTGCATCTAATTAAGATGATAACTGGAACGGATACAAGCCCCGGGGAGGCGGGAGGGCGTATACGACTCTGCAGCTCTACATGCCAAGAACAGATGCATACTGTTAAGTAGCATTTTCCGTTCGAGGCATATGAGCTGCAGATCGTATACTGTGCATCAATTTGCAGCAGTGTCTCCCCTAGCGGTGGTCGCCTGTATCCGTTGCAGTATTCTGAAACAGTGTTCTAAGGACAGCTTGGCCTACTGCAGCTTGCTGCTTGGCCTGCACATCAACAATCAATCAATCAATCAATCATAACACTTGTATAGCGCACTACTCACCCGGAAGGGTCTCAAGGCGCTTGGGGGAAGGGGTCCGCTACTGCTCGAACAGCCAGGTCTTGAGTTGTCTCCTGAATGCGAGATGGTCCTGGGTCAGCCGAAGGTGGATGGGGAGGGAGTTCCATGTCTTGGCCGCCAGGTAGGAGAAGGATCTGCCTCCGGCGGTGGCTCTTCGGATGTGTGGTACGGCGGCGAGGCTAGTAGACAGTAGCTGGCGGGTGGGCGTGTAGAAGGTCAGGCGGTCGTTGAGGTACTTGGGGCCCAGGTCGTGGAGAGACTTGTGTGCGTGGGTGAGGAGCCTGAACGTGATCCTCTTGTTGACGGGGAGCCAGTGCAGGTCCCTCAGGTGGCCGGAGATGTGGCTGCGACGGGGGATGGCCAGGATGAGTTGGGCGGAGGCGTTCTGGATTCGTTGGAGTCTTTTCTGTAGCTTGGCTGTGGTTCCGGCATAGAGGGTGTTTCCGTAGTCCAGTCGGCTGGTGACGAGGGCCTGGGTGACCGTCTTCCTGGTTTCGGTCGGGATCCATCGGAAGATCTTGCGAAGCATGCGTAGGGTGTGAAAGCATGATGAGGAGACGGCGTTGACTTGTCTGGTCATCGAGAGGGAGGAGTCCAGGATGAAGCCCAGGTTGCGTGCGTGGTCTGTTGGCTTGGGAGTGGTGCCCAGGGCTGGGGGCCACCAGGAGTCGTCCCAGGCGGAGGGCGATGGTCCCAGGATGAGGACTTCCGTCTTGTCTGAGTTCAGTTTCAGGTGGCTGTTCTTCATCCACTCGGCGACGTCTTTCATACCTTCGTGTAGGCTGGTTCTGGCGGTGTCAGGGTCTCTGGTGAGGGAGAGGATCAGCTGGGTGTCGTCGGCGTAGGAGATGATGTTGAGGTTGTGTTGGCGTGCGATGGCTGCGAGAGGTCTCATGTAGACGTTGAAGAGGGTGGGGCTGAGTGATGATCCTTGCGGTACGCCGCAGATGACTTCGGTGGCCTCGGATCAAACGGGGGAGGCGGACTCTCTATGTTCTTCCGGCGAGGAACGAGATGATCCACTCCAGTGCCTTCTCTTGGATGCCGGTGTTGCTGAGGCGTTGAACTAGGGTGCGGTGGCAGACAGTCTCGAACGCTGCAGAGAGGTCCAGGAGGATGAGTGCCGCTGTTTCGGATGTCGTCGGTGGCTGCGATGAGGGAGGTCTCGGTGCTGTGGTTGGCTTTGAAACCGGACTACGAGGGGTCGAGGGATCCGTTTGTCTCGAGGAAGGCGGCAAGCTGTCTGTTGACGATCTTCTCGATGACTTTGGCAGGAAAAGGGAGGAGCGAGATGGGGCGGAAGTTTTTGAGGTCGGTGGGGTCCACTGTTGGTTTCTTCAGTAGGGCGCTGAGCTCGGCATGCTTCCAGCTCTCCGGGAAGGTGGCGGTGTTGAAGGAGGTGTTGATGATGTTCCGGAGTTGGGGTGCGATGGTGGAGTCGGCCTTGTTGAAGACGTGGTGGGGGCAGGGGTCGGTTGGAGATCCGGAGTGGATGGTGTTCATCGTGCGGGCTGTGTCTTCAGTGGTCACCGTGGTCCAGGTGCGGAGGGTGGCGGTGGGGGGCGTTGGTTCGACGGTTGGGTGCGTGGATGGTGCGCCGAAGCTGTTGTGGATGTCGGCGATCTTGCGGTGGAAGAACGAGGCGAGAGAGTCGCAGAGATCTTGTGAGGGAGTGATGTCGTTGTTGCCGGTGCTGGGGTTGGAGAACTCCTTGACGATGCTGAAGAGTTCCTTGCTGTCGTGGGCGTTGTTGTCCAGTCGTTCCTTCAGTGATTTCTTCTTGGTGGTGCGGATGAGCTGGTGGGGCTTGCGGGTGGCGTGTTTGAGGGCGATCATGTTGTCAGTGGTCTGGTCGAGGAGCCAGGCTTTCTCGAGGGTGCGGCAGGTCTTCTTGGAGTTCTTGAGTTCGTCGGTGAACCAGGAGGCCTTCTTGCATCTGGGTCTGCTGGGAGGGTTCTTCAGTGGTGCGAGGTTATCGGCGCAGGTGGTCAGCCACTTCGTGAAGTTGCGGGCTGCTTCGTTGGGGTCCGTTGTGCTGGCGGGTGGGTTCTTGCTGAGGAAGGTGGTGAGCTGGTCGGCGGTGATCTTGTTCCAGCTCCTGCGAGGAACCTGTTGCGGGTGGTGGTGGGTTGTGGTTCTTCTGAAGCTGAAGTAGACGCAGCTGTGGTCGGTCCAGTGGAGTCCAGTGGAGTGGCTGAAGGTGATGTGCTTGCTGGATGAGAAGACGGGATCAAGCGTGTGGCCGGCGTAGTGGGTGGGGGTGTTGACCAGTTGCTTGAGTCCGAGGTTGGCGAGGTTGTCCAGCAGGGCGGCGGTGTTGCGGTCCTTGATGTTCTCCACGTGGAAGTTGAGGTCCCCTAGGAGGATGCAGTCTGCGGAGCGGAGGGCGTGTGGGCTGATGAAGTCCGTGATGTCTTCGCTGAATTGTGTGCGTGGTCCCGGGGTCTGTAGATGAGGGTGCCTCTGAGGGTCGTCTTTGGGTCGGTGTGAATCTGGAAGTGGAGGTACTCGGCGGCGGCGAAGGTGTCGTTGGAGTCGGTCGTGATGCGGATGGTGTTCTTGTGGACGATGGCGATGCCTCCTCCGGTCTGGTTGACGCGGTCCCTCCTGATGATCTTGTACCCGTCCGGGATGGCGATGTCGGGCGCTGAGGAGGTGGTCATCCAGGTTTCCGTCAGGAAGGCGACGTCTGGTGATGTTGTGTCGAGCAGGTTCCAGAGTTCGACGGCGTGTCTGTGGACGGAGCGGGTGTTGAGCAGGATGCACTTGAGGTGGTTGCTGCTGGTGCTTGGCTTGGCGGGTGCGGTGCAGGTTCGGAGGCAGGTGAACTTGCAGGTTTTGCAGGTGAAGGGTCTGTGGATGCGTTTCGGGGCGGCCAGGTAGCAGGCGGGGTTTCGGCCGGCATTGAGTGCGTGCAGTTCCACCATTGCAGAGAGCGATATGTATGGCTGTCTACCAACACCAGGTCTGAGAGCTGACCTTGAGCCGGATTCCACTGTTGTGCTAGACATTTTGTAGTGGGCGCATTTGCAGTCTTGCATGTGGAACTATGAAGATGCAAGACGCCATCATGCCTATTAGTCTCATGAACACTCTGGCTTGGAGAGACTGATGGTGTTGAAATATGGAGACTGAGGTCTGAATGCTCTGTATCCTGGCTGGACTGGGATTCGCTAGAGCTGTAGATGTGTTTATGGTAGCTCCTAGATACTGATGAACGTGCGAAGGCTCTCGGTGCGACTTGGTGTAGTTTATGGTAAACCCTAAGTCGTGCAATGTCTGAATTGTTTGCTTTGTGTGTTGGGCACATTGACTGTATGATATTGTTTTTATGAGCCAGTCGTCTGGATAAGGGAAGACCTGTATCTGTTGTCTTCTGAGATGTGCCGCTACTACTGCTAAGCACTTTGTGAACACTCGTGGTGCTGTTGTGACCCCGAATGGAAGGACTTTGAATTGATAATGCTGTCCTTGTATGACAAACCTTAGATGCTTCCTGTGAGCAGGATGTATAGGAATATGAAAGTAGGCGTCCTTTAGGTCTAGTATTGAAAGAAAATCGCCTTGTTGTAGTAGTGGGAGTACTTGCTGCAGAGTGATCATGTGGAAATGATCTGATTGTATGTAATGGTTTAGGGGCCTGAGGTCGAGAATTGGTCGTAGTGTCCCATCCTTCTTGGGAATTAGGAAGTACAAGGAATAAACTCCTGTTCCCTGTTCCTCTAAAGGAACTACTTGAATAGCATTCTTTTGTAGAAGTGCTAGAACTTCCTGTTGAAGCAGAGTCATATGGTCTGTGGAGATTGGACGCTGCCTGGGTGGTATGTTTGGGGGGGCTGCTGTGAGTTCTAGGCAGTAGCCATGTTGGATAATTTGTCTTACCCACCTGTCTGTTGTGATGGAATTCCAGACAGGTAGGAACTGTGATAATCTGCCCCCCACAGGAGTGGAATGCTGTAGGGGAGGTAGAAGGAAGTCACTGTTTGGTAGTGGAAGAGGAGCGGTTGTTGTTATTACCTCTACCTCTTCCCTTGTTATTATTGCCTCTGTATCCTCCTCTGAAGTAGCCTTTGTTAGAGGAGGTCTGTGTGTTCGTTTTAAAAGATGATGTTGTATCTGCGCCGGTTTGCTTAGAGCCTCCTCTATAAAAGGAGCGGCGAAAAGAACTTCTAGTCTGTGTGGATTGTAATGCACCCATAGACTTAGCTGTGTACGTGTCTTTTTTCATCTTTTCTAGTGTGTTGTTGTCTACTTCCGGCCCGAACAATTGGTTTTGATTGAAGGGTTGGTTCAAGATGGTGGTTTGTACCTCTGTTTTAAACCCTGAAATGCATAACCACGCATGTCGTCGGAGTATAACACTAGTATTGACTGCTCTGGATGCTGTCAGCTACATCTAGTGCACATTTAATTGAAGTGTTGGATATTAATTTGCCTTCTTGTATGAGCTCTGTTGCCTGATCTTTGTATTGATCTGGGAGGTGCTCCATCAGTTTTTCTAATTGGTCGTAGTGAGCCCTGTCATAGCGTGAGAGCAGGGCTTGTGTATTTGCTATGCGCCATATGTTTGTCGCTTGCGCAGCAATCCGTTTCCCTGACGCATCAATAACTTTAGATTCTTTGTCAGGCGGGGGCATGTCACCAGAAGTCTGGCAATTGGCTCTTTTTCGTGCATTAGACACTACTAAAGAGTCTAGTGGCAGATGTCCCTTAATATAGACTGGATCAGATGGTGCTGGTCTATATTTCTTTTCTATTCTTGGATTTAATACCCTACAGCGTACCAGGTCTTTAAATATTTCTGGAGCATGTTTAATGACTTCTTTGATCATGGGTAGTATTTGCGTAGACCTTTGTGACTGCTCAAATGTATCCAGTAAAAAATCCTCATCGATGGCATCAGAGTGCATTGAAACCCCGTGGTAAAGGGCTGCTCTATTTAATAGATGATTAAACCCAATACTATCCTCTGGAGGGGAAGGTTTTGTTGGGTAGGACTGAGGATCAGGAATGTCGGGCACATTGTGTGGTGGGAAGCCATATATGTCGTCCTCTTTAGGATATTCTCGATTGACATCTTCATCTAAAGGGTATTCTTGTGGCTCTGGTATGTCATTCCCCCCACCTAGATCATACTCTTCGTCAGTGTGGTGTGATGATGCAGGAGATTGAACAGGAGAAACTGTAGGTTCAATGTAAGGAGGGATAGGAGAGGAAGAAGGTGAAGGAGAGAAAGGGTGCATTGGAGAAGTTGCACAGTCCTTCTTTTTGGCAGGAACCACAGTTAGAAGTGGTGTGTCTGCTGGTCTCTTCTTGTAAGAAATAGCCTCCACATGTCCAGTCTTTGGATTGATATGGACTTTTCTTTGTTTAGGATCTGGTCTAAACAGTTCTTCCTCCTCTACAACCTTCTTCGGCGTCGATTTTTTCGGTGCCGATAGGGGTTGTCTTGTGTGTTTTGCTATAGGAGGCGTTATCTAATTCGGTGCCGAAGGTGGTTTCGGCTTGGTAGGAGTCTTTGGTACCGAGGTTGGAGATTTTGGAGTGGAGACAGGTCTCGTTGGCATTGCGGCGTCGGACTCTGGCTTTCCATCTTTATTTTTGGAACCGGAAGGCTTTGGAGTCGGAGCTCTTTTCGGATCCGGTACAGTCTTCGGCTTTGGCACCGATGCATCTTTTGGTTTGGGTGCCGAAGGCTCTTTGTCTTTGGGCACCGAAGGGCGTTTTGGCTTAGGTGTCGAAGGATCCTTCGGTGCCGAAGGATGTGTGTGCTTCAGTGCCAGTGGAGGAGGTGAAATTGGCACATGTAGTTTTGTCGGTGCCGAGGCACCGGAAGGCTTAGTCGTTTTCCTCGAAGCCGAGCCCAAAGGCGGGGCGTCGGAGGGGGTATTTCAGTCTCGATTGGGCCCCATGGGCGGAGTGCTGACCGTTGCCTTTGGTTTGGGCAGTGTCTGTGGTGCAGGGGCAAGAGTACTCACGGGTTGTCGAGATGGAATCGAGTCCTCTGAGTCCTCTGCCCCCGATATGATCTGGAGATCAGGCGAGTCTTCCTCGGCGACGAGTGGAGCCTCGTCCTCGGATATGTCTTCGAGTGGATCCTCATCCTCGGAGACGTCTTCTTCGACGATCTCCTCCTCAAAGAGGGCCTCCGGTGCTGGTGCTGATCTCCTCATCTCGTGTTGACGCGCCCTCCGATCCCGAATGGTCTTCTTCGATCGGAAGGATGCACAAGCTGTGCAGGTCGACTCGTCGTGTTCCGGCGATAGACAGAGGTTGCACACCTCGTGATGGTCGCTATGAGGGAACTTTGCTCGACATACCTGGCATCTCTTGAATGGAGTTCTGTCCATGAGGTGTAGGCCGTACGGCGCCGATAGGCCCAATGGCCAGCGTCGACGCACCGGAATGTAGCTGATGTCGAAAGTAGTTTATTCGATGTTGATGATGTTTGTATAATGTTTTTGCGCTTCGAAGTTGCTGAAAAGTCTTTTCTAGCCGGAGCGGAAAACTTTCATCCAAACCCAGTGGCGGAAAAAAAACAATCTAAGGATGGAGTCGATGCCCATGTGCAGTATTGTCCAAGGGAGGAGTCACCTATCTCGTGACTACAAAGACTTATTCCAAGAAGACAACAACCTGCAATCATCCGAGCCCAACACCAGGTGGCGATCTAATGCACAGCATACGATCTGCAGCTCATATGCCTCGAACATATATATATATATATATAAAAAACACAATGTGGATGTGAGGGTGGCAGCAATTATTTGCCACCATAAAGTACTGAGGAATAGATGGAGTAATTGCATAGGGTGATCTGACCCTGTGTGGTATTGAATGTAATAAACCAGTGATAAGAAATGATTGACCCCTGTGCTTGAAACTGGTTTGTTCTCGCAGTTTAAACCCAGTGTAAAGATGTGGACTGGTATAGAGTTGTAAAGAACAGCAATTACAAAATTTAAACATTTTTACATTTTAAATGAAATTGGTATTGTGGTTTAGAATGTGGCCCCCACATTGAGATTGCCTTTAGTTTAAAAGAATGGCGCTACTAAGTCATGAAACGCTATTGGGCATGGTCATAAGTTGGAGGTGCCAGTATATTTTATGAGTGTAGTTAGATACACTAGACCACTCTAAGATGGCTGCCAAAAACGTAGACCTCGTGATTGGAGGTTCGGCACACTGGAGGGGCGTTCCCAGCATGGTCCCGGCAGAGTTTCAAAACGCCGTGGAGGAGAAGGCGAGCGGGCGGAGAGCGAGTACACCGCACGCTGTTGTAGAGGTCCAGGAAGCGGGATTGTGTGTGATTGACTGCCTGGGTGCACACGGGGACGGTGTCAGCAGGAGGCGACTCATTATTCCACCCTCGGTGCAGATGAGCGAGTGTCATTTGGAATAAGATCGGTGTGTGTGACCCCCGGGTGAAAATCTCCTAAGCAAGGGGAAGGTATGGACCGGGTTATCTTAAATGAACAGTGCATACACTTGGCGTGGCAGGTGCTCGCATTATTAATTAGGAGAGGGATACAAGTTGATTTTAAGGGGAATATAAAGGTGCATTTCGTTTTTAGGTTGACACTGAGCAACTGATACCCAAACATTGGGAGACGTGGACGCGTACATGTTTCCTGAACTGGTGCCTGTAGGTACGCCAGAAGATTGCAACCACCAGGTAAATAAAGATTCTCCATGTCCAATGAGCAATTACAACAAAAAGAAGTGAACTGTAGTTCATAGAACAATTACTGATGGGTGTCACTCAGTGTTTTTTGTGTTGTTTGTGTCTATGTTCCACAGGTATTAAGCTGTGAAGTCAGTGTGGCGTGGACTGACCCCTAGCCCTGAAGAAGTTGCCGATAAGTATTGTTAGGCAATGAAACATGTTGGCTTCATATAAGTAAAGACGAAGTTTGGCAGTAGCTCTTTGTTTTTAATGTAAGCAGACACCCAGCAGTGAATAAAATTGGATATAGGGCTAGGGGTTGTCTAGCTCGTTTCTAATGGGTTAGAGCCAGACAGTTGATGTAGGGAGCTCTAACTCAGGGGACAGGTTTTTCAGATTTTTCGCCAATTGAGTTGGGCACATTATCCTCACATTTATTTGGATTTCAGTGGAAAGGTTACCAATGATGATAAGTGGAACACACTGATGAGTACCTATCAGGAGTTCCCTGGCGGTTGTTTCCGTGAGGTACCTTTCCAGTTTTCACACACTATTTCACATTTTTCATGGTGACTGGGTGTTAGGTACTTGTGGTGGAGTGATAGACACAGACAACAGTGTTTCTTTAGGAAGGGGATAGGAACACCCTGAAAGTACAGCAGAGTATTGCTAGTACCGGAAGTATACTCACCAGTAAGGGAGGCAGGGGATGGTCAGGATATTCTGTCCGTTAGCTATAGAGCAGGTTTTTTTGTGATGAATAATTGTGAGTGGAGGGCAACCTGCGTCTTTTCCCCTTAAGCTCCTGTTTGTAATGGATGTTAATAGTGAACCCAAATTATGTTACAAAAATTTGTCATCTTCTGGACATGTTATGCAACAGCACTCCGCCACCGTCGACGTCCGAAACATCCTGGACCCAGAAGAAACTGCAGCCCTCATCCTGCTCGACCTCACCGCAGCCTTCAACACTGTCTCCCACAACACATCAGAAGACTACATAAGATTTTCATACACAGCTCTCAAATGGATCTGTTTCTTCCATTCTTTTCAACATATATATTACACTGCTCGCCAACATCAACTGATCACATGACATCACCATCATCCCCTACGCCGATAACACCCAACTCATCCTCTCCCTGACGGACAAGACAACATACCACCAGAACCAACTTCACCAACTGGATGACCATGGTAGCAGACTGGATGCGAGCCGACTGCCTGAAGCTCAGTTCCGACAAGACGGAAGTACTGGTCTTCGGCAACAAGACCTCCCCATGGGATTCCACCTAATGGCCATCGGAGCTAGGACCAACTCCCACACCTACAAACCATGCAAGAAATCTAGGGATCATCTTAGATGACAAGCTCAACATGATGGCTCAAGTCAACGCAGTGTGCACCTCCCGCTTCCACTTCCTACGCATGCTGCAAAAGATCTTCAAATGATTGCCTAAGAACACTAGACGGACTGTCACACAAGCACCCATCACCAGCAGACTGGACTACGGCAACACACACTACACCGGAATCTCCAAAGAACTCCTACACAGACTCCAGACCATCTAGAACGTAGCCGCAATACTCATATTTTACCTCCCAGGCTGCACCCACATCCCACCGCACCTCAGGAAGCTACTCTGGCTCCCCATTCACATGCAAAGCCAATTCAAACTTCTCACTCACACACACAAAGCCCTACACAACACATACCCACAATACCTGAACAGCAGCACATACTTTCACCAACCCACTAGACTACCCCTCGCTCATTCTCCTCCATGACACCCAAGACATTGATCAAACTCCCTCAACACATCAAAGCTTCCTCTTCACTTGAGTTCCTCAAGAAGCTAAAGACCTGGCTCTTCATATGAGCAACTTGGGACCACACACCTACACACCTTGCCCAAGCGGCTGGATACCAGGGGCGTAACACAGGCCCCTGCAGCGCCCACGGTGTGGGAGGGCCAGAGCTGCAGGGGGCCCCCTCCGCACAGTACTCAGGCCTGAGAGCTCCACATTATGCCCGGAGCGGGGGATCCACCGTGTACCTTGCAGTGGAGCCCCCTCAACTTTCGTTTACGCCACTGCTGGATCCCCTCTTGGGTGATTGGTGCACTATGCAAATCGACATGACATAGGACGTTGAAGTACGGGAAGAGTGGTACAATCGACATCGGATGTGTGATGCCACCACCACAAATACTTTCATGAACACCCAAGCGCCACTGGTAATGCGAAAATGGAGCACTGCAAGCTGAAAACGTTCCTGCCCCACTGTGAACCGCAAATAACACCTCTGCGCCTACAGGACGGGAATATAAAACCACACGTCCTGTAGGTCTAATGTGTAATGCAGTCTCTGGGATCCAGGACAGAGAAGAACTGGACGAGCACGAGCACCTTTACTTTGTATTTTTGCAGGAAGGCACTGAGAGGGCGAAGATCTAAATAAGGACTAAGGCCTCTGGCCTTCTTTGGCTCAAAGAAGTAACAGGAGTAACACTCGGGTCCTAAACCCAAATCCTGAACTCTCTCTTTAGTACCTTTGGCCAAAAGGGCCTGTAATTCCTGTTGTAAAATGGACGTGCTCCTCTGTCCGCCGCATTGAAGGTGGTGGAAGGTGCAGCCAGATAGAACCAAATGGGAGGGTGTATACTTGGAGGGTGGAGAAGTGTGGCTCACCGGTTAGAAGCGGCAGACCCTGAAGCAGAGGTCGGCCCGGGACCAGGGTTCAATTCCCGACGCGGCAGGGTCTTGGGTCAATGGCCGCGGACTCGATAATTCTCGCTTAGGTGCCTACGCTAACCATGGGTCCCACTCTGCAACTCTGGGCAATAGCTTGCTTAATCTCCACAATGGCCCCAGCAACGCCGGGGATGCCTGGCTTCACCTTGGAGTGCCCTCTCTCAGGGAAAGCCAGGACGGGTTCCCCAGCGGTATACAGCGCCAGGACGCCACGTAACGAGGTAACAGTGCGCTTTACAAGTATACATACATTACATTACATTACTTGGTTGACCAGTTTCATGACCCATGCTTCCGAAGTTATTATATCTTGGTACCCTTGGAGAAAATGTCTGATTCTGCCTTCTACCGTGTGAGTGACGCAAAGGTCACACTAAAGTGGTTTTGTGGTTGCAGGAGGGGGAGAGGACTGAGCTGGATGTTGTCCTGAATGCTTTCTTGCAGTGCTGCGGCGTCAGCCACGAAATGACTGAGAAAGCGGTTGTGGCGGCAGTGGAGACTTGCGTTTGTTGTATTAGAAAGTCTAGCATAATCATAAAAGGGGACAAGATTGCTAAGAAAATAGCATGGTAAGGGTTGTCGGCTCCAGAGAACGCACTCCAGGGCTGAGGCCGGTTTTTCGCCAGAGATATCAAACGGCATCATACATTAAAGATGCCTGGACAGACCTGGAGAAGCCCATAGATTTCATCTAGCTACTGTGCTGAAGTACTACACTCACGCCCATTGCCCCACACAAGCAGGCAGTTGTTTTGAAGCCAAAGATGCCCATAAGTTCTCAAGAACTGCCAGCAGGATATGACTAACTCCGTTCTATAAAGAATTACGGTAGCGGTCCAGGAGGCATCTGACAGTGCTGAAGCATAAAGCAAGACTACTCAAAAGAAAATATGCATTTGCGAAAAAGGTTTCCAAGCTCCTACACTCACATTCAGGAGAAAAGGAGTTAGGGTTGCTCTGCGACTGGGCTACCACTGGACCACGGGCTAGTTGGCATAGAGTGTTGAGTCAAGTAGTCAGGATCCTCCAGTGCCGGTCTGTGCCATCAAGCTACCTGTCTGTTCACTGGGGGTCTGAGAATAATTAAAAGGAAATTATTTTTGTGTAAGATTATCATAAAAAATTAGAAAAAGTAGGGTCCAACATATGAAGGTGTGGAAAAGAAAGGAACTGAATGTCAGTGCACCTAGGTGGTGCTTACATGTAGCCCCGCTCGCCACTTCCAGAGCAGAACCATATTGGTGTGGAGCTGCACTACACCATCTCACAGTGCATAAGAGTGCTGCTTTTGAGTTTCCACATCCAGTCTGACATATATGGAAATATTCACAAGGTGAGTGATCTGTGGTTAGAAGAATCCATCAGAAAATGAAAGCTTCTGGTAATGTGAAACAATATTTCCTGGGAGTTTTTTTCTTTTAAGACAGGTGTTGGACCTGGTCCTTTTCTGCAGGGTTATCCCGAAACTTTTTGCCTTCCTCTGCCTATTTTTCTGACCTTCTTTTTGTTGGCTTTAGGACTCTGGGCACTTTACCATTGCAAATCAGTGCTAAAACGGATGGTATGACTGGGCTTTCCATGATTTGCATATTTGATTTACTGATAAGTCCTTAGTACAGTGCACTACATGTGCCCATGGTCTGAAATGAAATGCTGCTAGTGGGTCTGCAGCTCTGATTGTGCCACCTACATCAGTGACCCTTCAAACATGTCTAAGGCCTGCCATAGCAGAGTCTGTGTGTGCAACTTTAAACTGCCATTTCAACCCGGTAAGGTCACCCTCTTGCCAGGCCCAAACCTTCCCTTTTATTACATGTAAGGCACCCCTAAAGAAGGCCCTAGGTAGCCCCATGGGCAGGGTGCCGTGTACTTAAAAAGTAGGACATGTCCTGGTAGCGAAAAACTGCTAAATCCGTTTTTTCACTACAGCAAGGCCCATCTCTCCCATAGGTTAGCATTCAAAGTTGCCTTGTAACATCTTACAAGTGTATCTTCCAATTGGGAGCTGATTGAAAAATAGAGTTTGGTATCTCTGGACTCACAATTTAAAATCATCTTTTAGCGAAGTCGGTTTTTAAATTGCAGGTCTGTAAATGCCACGTTTAAAAGGTTTTTCTATAGCAACAAGGGTCCCTTGCGTGCCAAACAACAACGAGCAGTCAGTTAGTGTTAGTCAAATCCCCGCACTGAATGTAGGAGTAGACAAACCACCAAGATGTGCGGTTATACATTACTAAAAAAAGATCGATGTACAACTGGTTTGGGATCAGGGTTGTTGACGATCTAGAGAAGATGACAAATGGCTGCATGTTTCAACTTCTCACTGGAAATGATTTCTATTGATAATGCGGTCGTTCAATAGACTATACGCACAAGTTACTACTTGTGTAACGATATATCTGTAAGAGACATTAGTTAGTATTAGATTCCTTACCGTAGAATATCCCCAGGCGTCAGACTGGATCCGGAAATTTTTGCGTAGCAGTACCCTTGCGCGTCGGTAGGCGTCGTCTGCGGCTCCGCGTCCGTCGTCGGCGCCGTGATGACGTCGTCGGAGTACTTAGACGCCGCCTCCGCGTGTTGACGTCAGTTCTTAGACACAGCTTTTCCGCGCCAGAAACGCAGAGCCATGTTAAAAACCAACACTGGTGCCATTGAAACTAGGGCCCTGAAAGGGGACAACCCTAACCCTAGATATTGGTTCGCAGAACGGGGAGGATGGGTGGGTCGGTAAGGAATCTAATACTAACTAATGTCTCTACAGATATATCGTTACACAAGTAGTAACTTGTGCATCTGAAAGAGACACGTTAGTATTAGATTCCTTACCTTAGAATAGATACCCCAGCAATACCAACCCCAGTGGTGGTTCTGCGAACCAATAATCACACCAGAAAGTCCTGGAAGACGGAACGGCCAAAGAAGCCATCCCTCCGGACTTGGCTGTCCAGGCAGTAGTGTCTTGCAAACGTGAGCAGCGATGCCCACGTAGCCGCCTGACAGATGTCTTGTAAGGGCACACCCCTGCCCAGGGCAGTGGTAGCCGTCGTGGCTCGGGTAGAATGAGCCCGCAATCCAGCAGGAGGCTCCTTCCGATCCAAGGAGTAGCATGCCTGGATACACAGGATGATCCACCGGGCGATGGTCCTCTTGTGCACCGCTTTCCCCTTCTTCGCGCCCACGTAACCAGCAAAGAGTTGGTCATCCACCCGGAACTGGCGTGCGCGATCCAAGTAGAATGAGAGAGCACGTTTTGGGTCCAGACGGTGGAGCCGCTCTTCCTCTTTAGAGGGATGCGGTGGTGGGAAGAAGGATGGCAAGGTGATAGACTGCCCGATGTGGAAGGCCGTGACAACCTTGGGCAGGAAAGAAGGTTTTGTACGCAGCACCACTTTGTCCGGATGGACAGAAAGGAAAGGTGGAGTACAAGAAAGGGCCTGGAGCTCACTCACTCTCCTGGCATAGGTGATGGCAACCAGGAAAGCAGTCTTCAAAGTCAGAAGGCGAAGAGGACAGTTGTGAAGTGGCTCAAAGGGAGCGCACATCAGAAATGTAAGAACCAGGTTCAAGTCCCACTGAGGCATCACAAATGGAACAGGAGGAAACGTGTGTGTGATGCCCTTAAGAAATCTATTAACAATAGGGGACTTGAACAAAGAAGGTTGATCAGGCAGCCTGAGAAAGGCTGAAAGGGCAGAAAGGTAGCCCTTGATAGTGCCCAGAGCAGAGCCCTGCTGGGCAAGAGAAAGAAGGAAGAGAAGGACCTCAGAAAGAGGGGCATTGAGGGGATCCACAGCCTTTGCTGTGCACCATGCCACAAATCTGTTCCACCTGCAGGCGTATACCGACTTTGTGGAGGAACGCCTGGCTGCCAGAATGATGTTACAAACTTCAGGAGGCAAGTCAAATGGCCTCAACTGTCGCCGCTCAATCTCCAAGCATGGAGGTGGAGACTGGACAGGTTCGGGTGGAGGACCGTCCCCTGCTGCTGCGACAGAAGGTCCTCCTGAAGAGGCAGACGAACCGGGGGATCGACTGACCTACTGAGTAGCTCTGGATACCAGTACCTTCTTGCCCAGTCCGGAGCCACAAGGATGACTTGGGCCCGGTCGCGCTTGATCTTCTTCAGCACTCTGGGCAGAAGTGGTATAGGCGGAAAGGCGTACAACAGACTGCAACTCCACTCGCGACGAAAAGCGTCTCCGAGCAAGTGCCGCCTTGGAAATTCCAACGCACAGAACTGATGACATTGCGCGTGCTCTTCGGTGGCGAATAGATCTAACAAAGGCTCTCCCCATCGCTGAAAGAGGCCTTGCGCCACGTCCGAGTTCAGACGCCATTCGTGATCCATCATGCACCGAAGGCTGAGCTTGTCCGCCCTGGCGTTCAGAGAACCTGCCAGGTGTTGAGCCACCAGGGTCACGCCCTGGCGTTCCAGCCATTGCCAAAGGCGAAGAGCCTCTTGACAAAGGATCCACGACCCCACCCCGCCTTGTTTGTTGCAGTACCACATGGCGGTGGTGTTGTCAATGAACACCTGCACTACACTCCCCCGGACAGAGGGGAGGAATGCCTTCAGTGCCAGATGAATCGCCCTGAGCTCCAACAGGTTGATGTACAGCCGGGTCTCCGCCGGAGACCAGAGGCCTCTGATCTCCGCCTCTCCCTTGTGGCCTCCCCAGCCCTGGAGGGACGCGTCCATCACAACTACGTGCTCCGGTTGGGGGAGGGAGAGGGATCTGTCGCTGACCCAATCGCGGTCCGTAAGCCACCACTGCAGCTGTCTCGCAGTGCCCTCCGAGATCAGGACGTGGATAGGTTGCCCTGATGCTGGGCCCACTGAAACTTCAGGTCCCACTGCAGAGCCCGCATCCGCCACCTGGCGTGATGCACCAGTAGGATGCAGGAGGCCATCAGCCCGAGTCCAGAACCGCTCCGATGAAGAGGAGCTTCTGAGAGTGGCACAGGGGTGACTTCGGCACATTGATGGAGAACCCCAGCTGGTGCAGGAGGTCTGCCGTCGTCTGGAGGTGTCTGACGACTGTCCGGGGCGAGCCCGCCTTCAACAACCAGTCGTCGAGGTAGGGGAAGACTGAAACCCCTAACCTGCGCAGATGAGCTGCGACCACCGCCATCACCTTTGTGAACACCCGTGGGGCGCTGGTAAGGCCGAAGGGGAGCACGGTAAATTGAAAGTGCTCGTGGCCAACCATGAACCGCAGGTAGCGCCGGTGGGCAGGCAGGACGGGGATATGAAAGTAAGCGTCCTGCAAGTCCAACGCTACCATCCAGTCTCCTGGGTCCACGGCAGCCAGGACCTGAGCCAGTGTCAGCATCTTGAACTTCTCCTTCCGGAGGAAGCCGTTGACGTTCCTCAGGTCCAAGATAGGGCGTAGGCCCCCTTTGCCCTTCTTGGGTACCAGAAAGTAGTGGGAGTAGCAACCACACCCTACTTCTGGCCCAGGAACGCGCCAAGAGGGCCGTAACTTCCTCCTGCAGAAGTCGCAAATGATCCCCCGACACACGGTGGTTCTGCGGTGGCATGGCTGGAGGAGTCGCCTCGAAGGGGAGGGAGTAGCCCCTTCGGACGTCACATGGGCCTGAAAGCACGGACAAGGAGGGTTTTGAGGCGGATGCTGCGGGGGAAGGTGTGGACTGACCTCGCCGCTGCCCCCGACCGCCCGGACGGCGGTTCCCACGGCCGCCACCGCGTTGGGTATTGCCCTGCGGAGCGTGGGTGGTGGCGCGTGTGGGCGCACCCCTTCCGTGGCCACGAAAGGAGTGAAAGGCAGCCGATTGCTGGCATAGGCCCGAGAGGCCCAAGGACTTGGCCGTAGCCCTGGAGTCCTTAAAGCGCTCAAGCGCATGGTCTGCCTTGTCGCCAAAGAGGCGACGGCCATCGAATGGCATGTCCATGAGTGTGCTCTGGACATCTGCCGAGAAGTTGGCGGACCTCAGCCAGGCGTGGCGTCTGACTGCCACCGTCGTTGCCATCGCTCTACCTAGCGAGTCGGTGGTATCCAGCCCACACCTGATAGAATACTTGGCTGCATCCCGGCCGTCCACAAGGGCTTGGCCGAGTTTGGCCCGTACCTCCAACGGACACTCTGGCAGCACTTCCGCGACCTTATCCCACACAGAGTGGGTGTAACGTCCCAAGAGGCAGGCGGTGTTGGAAGACCGCAGGCCTAGACTAAGGGATGAGAAGATCTTCTTCCCATACTGGTCATACCTCTTGGATTCCCTGTCCAGCGGGGCCGACGGGAATGCGGTCTGGGAATTGGAGGCCTGGATGACCAGGCTCTCGGGGGTAGGGTGGGAGGACAGGAAACATGGGTCGCCCGGGGCTGGGCGGTGGCGTCTGGCCACGTTCCTATCTACGGGCGAACCCGTAGCGGGCTTGGACCAAGTGCCCAGAAGAATGTCGGTCAAGGCCTCATTAAAGGGCAGCAGAGGCTCGGCCGAGCTTGACTGCGGTTTAAGGACCTCAGTGAGGAGGTTAGTCCTCACGGCCGCGACGGGGAGCTCAAGGCCCAAGGCCTTGGCAGCCCTCATCAGCACCACACTATATGTTGCCCCCTCCTCCGAAGCCACGGTAGGAGGGGAGACAAAACCAGTGTCTGGAGAGGTGTCCAGGCCACTGGCCTCCCCAAGGTCTCCTGTCCAGTCCTCATGAGACTGACACTCCCTGGTCAGAGGGTCCTCAGACCCCTCCCAGTCCTCTTCATCACCCATCTCCTGAAACTCAAAGTTCTCAGCTAATGGGGCCTGTTCATAGAAGTGAAACTCACCAAACGACGTCTGGAGCGGCGCCCATCAGGGCCGTCCAGGCGCCGGAACAGGAACGAAGGTGGAACCGGGGACGGCGCCGCCCGGGGACGGCGCCGGAGGCGACACCTGAGGGTCCGACGCCGAGGAGGTCGTAAGGACCAACGGCGACGAACCAGAACCCGAAGGAGGTCCAGCGGCGTCGGGCCCGAAGGCGCCGGCGGCGCGGGAACAACTGAACCCCTCGGCGCCGGGCCCGAAGGCACCGGCGGCGTTGGGATAACGGGAACCTGCGGCGCCGGGCCCGAAGGTGTCGGCGGCGCCGGGGCCGAAGCACCCGACGGCGTCAGGGCATATCCCCCCGACCCGCTAGGGGTCCCAGACGGGTCCGCTGGGCCCGAAGGCGCCGCGGAGCCCGTCGGAGGAGAGAGTTTCCTCATGGCCATGAGGAAGCGCTCGATCTCCTCCGGCGTCGCGTTGAGCCCAGGGACCGTAGGGTATGGGGCTGGACGCGGCGCCTGCGACTCAGTCGGAGCCGCGTGGGTGGTGTCACCCGAACCCCCGGCCGCATCGCGCGAGCGTCGGGGGGAGTCCGAGGAGCGATGATGCCGCTTGGACTTCTTGTGCCGCTTACCGGACGACGACTTCGACCCGGAGGAGTGCGGCCTACCCTCGGAACTGTGGTGTCTCCGAGCCCGCGACCTGTCCCTCGACCTCCCATGGGATCGGGACCTCTCGCAGCGCGGGACCGACTGCCGGAGTTCGAGCCGCCTGCGGGACCGCTCCCGTCTGGCCTTCGAAGAGAGAGCCCGGCAGTCGGAGCAGGCCTTGTCGTCGTGGTCGACGCCGAGACAAGATAAACACACGCGGTGAGGATCCGTGACCGACATCAGGCAGTCGCAATCATCGCAGTGCTTAAACCCGGGCATCCCTACGGCACCGTCGGAGTCGATAGACTTCGAGAACAATCAAAAGAGATCAAAAAGTTAGTCAAAAAATGACTAGGGTTACTGCTTTTTCCAGATCTGCGCTTGCTGGCGCGGAAAAAAGAAGAACTGACGTCAGCACGCGGAGGCGGCGTCTAAGTACTCTGACGACGTCATCACGGCGCCCACGACGGACGCGGAGCCGCAGACGACGCCTACCGACGCGCAAGGGTACTGCTACGCAAAAATTTCCGGAACCAGTCTGACGCCTGGGGATATTCTAAGGTAAGGAATCTAATACTAATGTGTCTCTTTCAGATTACCTTCTATAGATGGCACTGAGTCGATTAATTGTTTATAGAGTAAGCATATGGTACCTTATGGTACAGTGCCGCCTTTTTGATTTTCTGATGTGATAAAGTGGTTTTAACCATAGTACTTAATAGGTACAATGTTCCGAGCATTTGCTTGCTCTTTATATCCCCCACAGAGCGGGCCTCATTATCCTGAGCCATTGCCAGGAGAGGTGAAGTGTCTTCCTCATGGTATACGGGTAAGGCATATTTGCTATTCCAGCAACTAAATGATCATTGTGATTCCACTAGTATTGAAGTTAATGTCCTAGTAATGACTATATGGCTTAGTAGATACAGGACAGGTTTTTTCTCCTCTGTGTTTGTCTCTCACAGGTATTTACAGTATGCCTGGTACCATGAGGAGCTGGAAAACTTACTAATGCAGGTTACATGGTTGTGATTGATCCAACCTTGACACTATTTACGATTTATTCATTGTTTTGTTAAGCACATTATTTTCGCAGTAGCAAATGCTTGAGTGTTTCTGATCCTGAAGAAAGCCGTGGATTTAGTTAATCCGTTAGGCTGAAACATGTAGACCATTGTTCTTCCTTTTTGACACTGACAGTTATTATGTTAAAACTGTTGTTGAACTGTTTTTAACTTGGACATTAAGAGATATTTAATTAAAAAAATGTTCTCCTGGTGTTCATTTTAGATCACCTTTTTACCCACATGCACTGCGCCCATCACTCTTCTACAACACTTTTTTCACATCTAGTGGTTCCCCCAGTAGTGCGCTATCACACATTTTCTAATTAGCTTGGAAAACATCCGTGAGCTCCCTTTCTTAGCGTAAGGGTTGTAGCCGTTGGCGTCACTAGTATGACGCTAGGAGGAGACCCAGATGATGAAGCATGTCACCTCGGTGAGTGATGGGAATCCGTCCTATTTTTCGGTATGCCTTTTTCACATTGTTGTGTTCTACTTAGCCAGCGGCAGTAGCAGACCCGTGGATATCCTTGTTATTTGTGTTTTTATGAAAGTAAAACCACTGAAGTGGGAAAACACACGGGAGAAGTCATAAAAACTACTGAGCTGAAGCATTTTTTATGTGACTAAAAAAGGACTCAATGGTCACGTCACAATTTATTTCAGTTTGAGGCCAGAGAGTGGTTCATAAGATAACAAATTTAGGGAATGAAGAGCTAGTTACAGATGACAACATTTAGTATGTCGCTGTAGAATGATATAATATCAAATGTAATGTATTTTACTGTGTAACACACAAGCCTTTTTGCTATCTTCACTCAGGTGTTTTTGATCAACCTCTCCAGGCACTGACTGAAACAAAAACATTTGTCACTACCATGCAGCGGAGTGCTAAACAATGTTTTGATGAAGCGACACTGTCTCAGCGGGTAACGTTATCCTTGGCTAAATAATGCATGCTGCACAGGAAAGTAGCCAAGATTTACTCCAACGCAGCAGCTCTGCACCCAAGGCAACATAAAATAAAAGCAGATTTCTGTCACATGGTGTGGGATTCAGCGATGATCAAACAAATCTGGAGGTGACATACTTGGTGACATCACAGACTTAACAGGGAAAAAGTTAAAAACACCCCCATGACATGCCGGTGGAGCCTGATCCACAGACCAAAGAAAGTAAAACAAACATGCAGATTTGTAGTTCAGAATTTGGTGTTAGCCAAAAAAGCATATAGCCATGAATTGGAACGCCAATATATTAAAACACGGATGCTAGCTGTTTTAAAAATAAGACAGCTGAAAAAGAAGCCATTGCAATACAAAAAGTCTACAATGTGTGGGGACCTACACACAGTGAGAGGGACACCATTCTGCTACCCATAGAGGCCAAAACTTGGCACAGCAACTCATTAGTCTTTCCTCTTCAGGAAACGGCATGCCAGAACCATGTTGAGCTAGAAAGGGATGTCTGCACATACACAAATCTTCGAGGACTGAATGAGCAACATGTAGTAAATTAGATTTACACATCGCACGGAAATGTATGGCCACGTCTGCACTGTAAAATGTAATAGGTGAAGATATCTATAGGAAATTGGTGTGGTTCAAGGACTTCTAATGTAAGTCTAATATTTAACAGAGTTTGTTGAAGGAACGCATAAATGTAATGCATTGTCAAAAGTTATTCATGCATGATTGTGACAAAACATGGGCGTGTTGAAGATAAACTGAAAATGTCAAAATGCACTAAAGTGCAAGAAAAAGAAATAGTAACTTGCACCATCATTTGTGGTATGAAAACAATGTGAAGCAAATATAGACATCCTGCATAGAAAAGGAAAATGCTACGTACCCAGTAAGCATCTGTTCTTGGCATGTAGAGCTGTAGATTCACATGCTTTGCACACTCCTGCCATCTAGTGTTGAGTCCTGGATGTTTGCAAGTTGTTTCCTTCAAAAGAAGTCTTTCCAGTCACGAGGTAGGTGACTCCTCCTTTCGGTGATAGTGGGCATGGGCATCAACTCCATTGTTTGATTGTTTTCCTGCAGAGGGTGAGAATGGAATACTGCAACAGGAACAGATACACGGAGAGGTGGGGGGGGGGTACATGTGAATCTACAGTTCTACATGCCAAGAACAGATGCTTACTGGGTAAGTAGCATTTTCCGTTTGAGGCATGTGAGCTGTAGATCACTTGCTTTGCATAGACCAGACAGCAGTAATCTCCCAAAGCGGTGGCTAACCTGTAGCAGTTGCAGTAGCTTGAAAAAGTGTACAAAGAACTACCTGGCCTACATTAGCTTGTTGTCTGGCTAACACATCTACACAATAGTGTTTTGTAAATGTGTGTGGTGCAGACCATGTTGCAGCTTTACAGATGTCAGCTATAGGGATGCTTCCTAAAAAAAAACAATAGAAGCCCCTAGTTTGAGGGTGGAATGCACTCTAGGGGGAATTGTATAGCATGTCTGAATACATTTAACTATCCACCACGCAACAACTATCCACCATGCAACACCGGATTTTGAAATGGGATTGCCTTTGTGTGGTGGCGCAAAAGCAACAAAGAGTCGATTAGCGTTATGAAAAGGTTTGGTCCTTTCTATGTAATATAACAGTGCTCATTGTACGTCTAAAGTGTGTAGAGCCCATTTAGCCACTGAATCTGGTTGAGGGAAGAACACAGGTAACTCAACAGATTGTTTGATGTAAAAGGCAGATACCACTTTGGGTAAGCATTTGGGGTTCATGCGAAGAACCACTTTGTTTTGGTGGACTTGGAAAAATGGTTCTTCTATGGTTAATGCCTGAAACTCACCAACAAGTAATAGCAATGAGGAATGCAACTTTCCAAGTGAGAAATTGTAGTTCGCATTTATGCAATTGATCAAAGGGTGGACCCATTAGTCTGGTAAGGACAATATTAAGGTTCCACAATGGGACAGGTGGAAGTCTTTGTGGAATAACTCTTTTGAGTCCCTCCATAAAAGCCTTGATAACAGGTACTCTGAAAGGGACAGATGCGGTCTATCTGGAAGGCATGTAGCTATTGCAGCAAGATGTAAGCATATGGTTGTATAGGCTAGACCTGTTTGCTGTAAATGAAGTAAATAACAAATGTTCTGAACTGAAGCATCTAAAGGGTTGATATGGTTGCTGTTACAATATATACCAAACTGCTTCCATTGTGCTGCATAGCAAGCTCTTGTAGTAGGCCTTCTGGCTTCTTTAATGATATTCATAAAGTCTGGTGGAAGATTCAGATAACCAAACTATGATTTCAGGTGCCATATCGCAAGGTTGAGATGTCTGGCATCTGGATGTTGTCTTTGCTTGCTGAGCAGATCTGCGATCTGATTGTTTTTACCCCTGGAGGTGTTCCGCTAGGAGCTAAATCTTGTGATGTATGGCCCATTTCCAAATGGCTTGTGCAAGGTGTGACTGCTGGAGAGCGTGTGTTCCTCCTGTTTCTGTATGTAATACATGGCTGTCATGTTGGTGCGTATCAGGGCAGCTTTGGCTACAAGGTGAGTCTGGCAGGCTCTCAGGGCTACAAATACTGCTAGCAGCTCTAGATGATTGATGTGAAGTTGTTTTTGCCGTTGGCTCCACAGGCCTTGAATTGTGAGAGTTTGGAAATGAGCTCCCCAACCAGTGAGCGATGCATCTTCTGTTAGAACAGTCTCTGGAACAGGGTCGATGAAGGGCAGCCCTTTGGATAGGTTTTGTGGATTCAACCACTGCAGAGAGTGATGAGTGCGGCTGTCCCCCAACACTAGATCTGACAATTTACCCTGAGATTGGTTCCACTGACGTACTAAATATTCCTGAAGGGGACGCATTTGAAGACTTGCATAGGGAACTACCATCATGCAAGAAGCCATCATTCCTAGTAGTTGCATAAATACTCGAGCTGGTAAAGAGTGGTTTGGCTGAAACTGTGAAATTTGAGTCTGAATATAGCGGATCCTGACAGGATTGGGACAGGCTAGAGCTTTCTGTGTATCAAGAGTGGCTTTCAAGTAAGTTTGCGTGTTGGAGAGTTGGAGATGGGACTTCAACAGCTTTATTGTGAACCCCAGATCGTGCAGTAATTGTGCTGTGCTCCGAGTGTGCTGTAAACACTTTGTGAGAGAGCTGGCTTTGATGAGTTAGTCTAAGTATGGGAAGAGATGAATATGTTGTCTTCGCAGGTGAGTAGCGACTGCTGTTAGGTATTTGGTGAATACTCTGGGAGCAGTGGTGACTCTGAATGGAAGCACTTTGAACTGGTAATGCTGTCCTGCTACCACAAACCTGGGATACTTGCGGTGAGTGGGGTGTATTGGAATATGGAAGTATGCGTCCTTTAAGTCTAAAGTAGACAGAAATTCGCCTTGTTGAAGGAGCGGGAGCACTTGTTGTAGCGTCACCATGTGAAAATGATCTGATTGAATATAGAAATGTAGGTCTCTTAGGTCTAGTATAGGCCTGAGAGCCGTCATTTTTGGGTATGAGAAAGTATAGGGAGTATACGCCGGACCCTCGATATTGTAATGGTACGGGCTGTATTGCTCCTTTTTGCAGTAGCGATGTTGTGCTTCTATCTAGGACCCTAATTCGATATTCCCGATTTATGCCCTTATATGGTTATAACAAATAATATCCTTATAAAGGCATAAGAATCATATCCATATTTAGTAATAGCCCATGCAGTCGAAATACGGCAAGGCTACTCCCCTAGACTCCTAGAAAGTACAACGCGTTCTTTAAACAAACCAAGCCTCCAGCAGCCCGGGAAATCCCCCCGCTCTTGTTTTGATTTGCACAAGAACTCCTAGAGTCAGAAAGAACTGTTAGTTCTTAGTGACGTCTTATGTCCAACCTTACGTCAAACCCGGCACCTTTCAGGTATAAATATACCAACATTGCCTTAAGCAAACACACGGTGGTTTGGAGCAGAGCGGCTATCTACTTGCCCGACGCCCAGCTGATGCGAGAGCCGAAGGAAGCCGACCCTCTCTTGACGCACTGAGAGAGACGCTGTCTTTTTCTCCAGCCGAGAAAATCCAGCTCCGGTGTTTCCAGTCACCCTTGCGGGTTGCTGGGAGATCGAGTCCTGAGAGAGAGATACAAGACCTCCTACATTCTATTATCAAGGTACGGAGCTGACTAAACCCTTAAGAGATTTCTTGATTCAGATTCTTGGAAAAAAACCAACTTAACTTAAACTGCAACTTACTTACTCCTTCCCACGTATTAGGCTTAGGTCAGGTACACCGGGGTAGGCGTAGATTAGAAGCACCAGTTGAGTACTTTAGTCAATGTTTTTATGTATGTATATATTTTATCCATTTTAAAGTATCATATGGCTAAGAAACCATATCAATGCTTTTACAGTATTATTTCATAATACTCCTTTTACTGTACGCACTTTACTTCATGATAAGTATTGCAATTGTGGCAATTCATTTCTCTTGTACGAGAAAGAAGACTGCTCAATAAATAACACCTTTTATTGAAAACGTCCGTCTCTCTATTCCTCTGCACTCTGGTTAAACTTAGTATGCACGATTGACTGAGTGAAATAACTGTCTATTGTTTTCACACGACTCTAGAGATACACTCTTTATTCTGAGGGAGCAAAGTTGTCATGTTTATGCAGTTGTCAGAAGCTAATCCCTTCTTGTCTAAATCCGGAGAGTTAACTCTTTCCTGAACATTCGAGAACGTTTCTAGTGACCTCTGAGCTATCTGGCAAAACTAATTAAGTCTAATATAGTCAGTAGAGACCTAGTCGACCTCAGTCCTACGTCTACACTGCTGTTTATATTATTCCAATGCGCAGAGCCTATTGGGAATATAGGAACTACACTACAGCGAGTGAACCTCTTGTTTGAGAAGGTGCAGATGCACTATTGACATTTTGAGTGATCATGGAGGAATGTTTGGGGGTTTGTCGGTAAGCTCCAGGCAATAACCAGATTGGATAATTTCTGGGATACATCTGCCTGAAGGTATTGTATTCCAGATGGGAAGAAATTGAGAGACACATCCCCCAACCGGTGTGTAATGATCGGGGGAGGGGGAGGCAAGTCACTGTTTGTTTGCTGCAGGGGAAGTACAGGTTGTGTTACCTTTACCTCTACCCTTGCCATATTGCCTCGAAATCCTCCTCTAAAGTAACCTCTTGAAGCGGGTGATTGATTGTTACCTCTATATAAAGTAGAGGTGTTGTCTATGGAGATATTCTTGGAGCCCCCCTATAGAAGGAGCGGCAAAAGGAACCCCGATTGGAAGGGGTCTGCAAAGTTCCCATGGATTTTGCGACCTGTGTGTCCTCCTTCAGTTTTTCCAGAGAAGTGTGTAACACAGGCCCAAGTAGGTGTTCTTTATCAAAGGGTAGGTTCAAAATAGAGGACTGGACTTCAGGTTTGAACCCTGAAATTCTGAGCCAGGCATGCCTTCTTAACACAACACTGGTGTTAACAGCACGAGCAGCCGTGTCTAAAGCGCACCTAATGGAAGTGTTAGAAATACATTTTCCTTCCTGAATTAAGTCATGCGCCTTACATTTGTGTTCATCCGGCAAGAACTGGAGCCATTCTTCTAAATCGTCATAGTGAGCCCTGTCTTATCTCGCTAAAAGAGCCTGCGTGTTGGCAATACGCCAATGATTGGCTGCCTACGCAGCTCCTCTTTTGCCTGAGGCATCTATGAGTTTGGATTCTTTGTCAGGAGGAGGAGCATCTCCTGTTGTTTGTAAGTTTGCCCTTTTACGAGCGTTAGATATCACTAGGGAGTCTAAGGGAAGTTAACCCTTGATGTAGACCGGGTCTGTACATGCAGGTTTATATTTCTTATCTACCCTTGGGGTTAAAATTCTTGCATGCACTGGGTCCTTAATAATATCATCTGCATGTTAAAGCATACCTTTAAGCATGCGTGTTTGAGTTGCTCTTTGAGAAGAACTTAAAGTCTCAAAGAGAAAATCCTCTTCAAGAGCCTCTTTGTGAAGCTGAACTCCGTGATATTGAGCAGCCCTATTTATCAACTCTATATACCCTACATTGTCGTCAGGCGGAGAGGATTTTCAAGAGCATAGCTCTGGGTCATTATTAGTGTTAGGATCTGTATTGTAATCAGTCCATGGATCAGGAATAATGTCATCTGGGGCATCCCCATCATCCTGGTGGTCAGTTGACTGTGGTGGTGAATTTGTAGGTGTAATGATCTAATTAGGTTCTAGTGGGGAAGGAGGTGTAAGAGGAGGAGAAGGATTAGTACCCACATTTTTCCTTTTAAGGGGAATGTGGTAAGCTTCCTCTATTTCTGGCTTGCGTTTAACAGGAATTTTTGAATGAATATGTCCAGTTTTTGAATTAATAACAAGTTCTTTCTGTTTCGGGTCCGTGTTATAAGGCGGGACGTTGAAACAAGGCTCCTTGTTTGGAGGAGGAGCTGAGCAACCACTGCGCCCTCACCGGCCTGGTCGCCCCACGAGCCTCGCTCCTGCGCCCTCCTGCTGCCTGTGCCGCCCGACCTCCATCGCCGCCTGCTCCCGGCGCCCCAGCCGCCGCAGGGCCGCCAGAGAAGCCCGCACCCGGTTTTCCCGCCGCCGCTGCCTGCAGACCCGCCCCCCCGCCAGCCGATTGGCTAAGAGGCTCCCGCCTCCCAGCTGACCCGCCCTCACTGCTCCCTTCTTAAGGGGACCCTCATCTCCCGCTCAGGAGCAACCACTGCGCCCTCACCGGCCTGGTCGCCCCACGAGCCTCGCTCCTGCTCCTGCGCCCTCCTGCTGCCTGTGCCGCCCGACCTCCATCGCCGCCTGCTCCCGGCGCCCCAGCCGCCGCAGGGCCGCCAGAGAAGCCCGCACCCGGTTTTCCCGCCGCCGCTGCCTGCAGACCCGCCCCCCGCCAGCCGATTGGCTAAGACGCTCCCGCCTCCCAGCTGACCCGCCCTCACTGCTCCCTTCTTAAGGGGACCCTCATCTCCCGCTCAGGAGCAACCACTGCGCCCTCACCGGCCTGGTCGCCCCACGAGCCTCGCTCCTGCTCCTGCGCCCTCCTGCTGCCTGTGCCGCCCGACCTCCATCGCCGCCTGCTCCCGGCGCCCCAGCCGCCGCAGGGCCGCCAGAGAAGCCCGCACCCGGTTTTCCCGCCGCCGCTGCCTGCAGACCCGCCCCCCCGCCAGCCGATTGGCTAAGACGCTCCCGCCTCCCAGCTGACCCACCCTCACTGCTCCCTTCTTATGACGCCCCCAGAGCGACCGCGCAGCGGACGCGCGCAGCGGGAGCACCGATTGAGCGCCGAAGGTGCGCCAAAGGTAAGCCCGTCAACGCCCGTCCGCGCCTGGACCGCGCCCAGCGCCAGGACCCCTGGCCCTCGCAGACCCCAGCCCACCCGCCGGACGTACGACGCCGCCACCCTCAACGCACTCAACGCCGGCCGAACCCCTGGATGCTACCGAGCCACCCCGAGACGCACCCACGGACCCTTCATCTGCCAGTCCTGCAAGTTCTCCTGCATCCGGACCTGCACTGCACCAGCGTCCACCAAGCAGAACACCAGCAGCAACCACCTGAAGTGCATCCTGCTCAACACCCGCTCCGTCCACAGACACGCCGTCGAGCTCTGGAACCTGCTCGACACCACAGACCCAGACGTCGCCTTCCTCACGGAAACCTGGATGAACGCCTCCTCAGCGCCTGACATCGCCATCCCGGACGGCTACAAGATCATACGGAGGGACCGCGTCAACCAGACAGGAGGAGGCATCGCCATCATCCACAGAAACACCATCCGCATCACGACCAACACCGACGACACCATCGCACCCGCCGAACACCTGCACTTCCAGATCCACGTCAACCCCAGGACCACCCTCAGAGGCACCCTCATCTACAGACCCCCGGGACCATGCACACAATTCAGCGAGGACATCGCCGACTTCATCAGCCCGCTCGCCCTCCCCTCAGCCGACTACATCCTCCTCGGGGACCTCAACTTCCACCTGGAGAACAACAACGACCGCAACACCACCACCCTGCTGGACAACCTCGCAAACCTGGGACTCAAGCAGCTGGTGACCACCCCCACCCACTACGCCGGACACACACTCGACCCGATCTTCTCCTCCAGCAAGGACATCGCCTTCAGCCACGCCACGGGACTCCAATGGACGGACCACAGCTGCGTCCACTTCAGCTTCAGAAGGACCACGCTCCACCATCACCAGCAACATGCTCCCCGCAGAAGCTGGAACAAGATCACTGCAGACCAGCTCACTACGTCCTTGAGCAAGAACCCTCCCACCAGCACAACGAACCCCAGTCAAGCAGCCACCAACCTCACGAAATGGATCAGCGACTGCGCAGACGAACTCGCCCCGCTGAAGACCCCGCCGAGCAGACCCGGCAGCAAGAAAGCCCCATGGTTTAACGACGAACTCAAGAGCTCCAAGAAGAACTGCAGAGCACTCGAGAAAACCTGGCGCACAGACCCAACACCAGACAACATGACTGCCCTCAAGCTCGCCACCCGAAAACACCACCAGCTGATCCGCGCCACCAAGAAAACCGCATTCAAGGAACGACTGGACAACAACGCACACAACAGCAAGGAACTCTTCAACATCGTGAAAGAGCTCTCCAACCCCAACGCCGGAAACAACGACATCACCCCTTCGCAAGACCTCCGCAACTCCCTCGCCTCCTACTTCCACAACAAGATCGCGGACATACACAACAGCTTCAGCACTCAACCAACGCACGCCACGACCGAACCACCGCCCCCCACCACCACCCTCCGCGCCTGGACCCCGATCAGCACCGAAGACACCATCCGCACGATGAACTCCATCCACTCCGGATCTCCGACAGACCCCTGCCCTCACCACGTCTTCAACAAGGCCGACGCTGTCATCGCACCCCACCTGCGGGACATCATCAACACCTCCTTCGACATCGCCACCTTCCCGGAGAGCTGGAAGCACGCCGAACTCAGCGCTCTACTCAAGAAACCATCAGCAGACCCTACCGACCTCAAGAATTACCGCCCCATCTCGCTGCTCCCGTTTCCGGCCAAAGTCATCGAGAAGACCGTCAACAAGCAACTGGCCGCCTTCCTCGAGACAAACGGCTCCCTCGACCTCTCGCAGTCTGGCTTCCGGGCCAACCACAGCACCGAGACCGCCCTGATCGCAGCCACAGACGACATCCGAGCCCTGCTCGACAACGGAGAAACAGCGGCCCTCATCCTCCTGGACCTCTCCGCGGCCTTCGACACTGTCTGCCACCGCACCCTAGTATAGCGCCTCAGCAACGTCGGAATCCAGGAGAAGGCACTGGAGTGGATCACCTCCTTCCTCACCGGAAGGACACAGAGAGTCCGCCTCCCCCCGTTCAGATCCGAGGCCACCGAAGTCATCTGCGGCGTTCCTCAAGGCTCCTCGCTCAGCCCAACTCTCTTCAACGTCTACATGAGCCCCCTCGCAGCCATCACACGCCAGCACAACCTGAACATCATCTCCTACGCCGACGACACCCAGCTGATCCTCTCCCTCACTAACGACCCCGCCACCGCCAGAGCCAACCTGCACGAAGGGATGACAGAAGTAGCCAAATGGATGTCGAACAGCCGCCTGAAACTGAACTCAGACAAGACGGAAGTCCTCATCCTGGGATCCTCACCCTCCGCCTGGGACGACTCCTGGTGGCCCCCCGCCCTGGGCAGCGCACCCAAACCAACTGACCACGCACGCAACCTGGGCTTCATCCTGGACTCCTCCCTCTCCATGACCAGACAAGTCAACGCCGTCTCCTCTTCGTGCTTCCACATCCTGCGAATGCTACGCAAGATCTTCAGATGGATCCCCACCGAGACCAGGAAGACGGTCACCCAGGCCCTCGTCACCAGCCGTCTGGACTACGGCAACTCCCTCTACGCCGGAACCACCGCCAAACTCCAGAAGAGACTCCAGCGGATCCAGAACACCTCAGCACGACTCATCCTGGACATCCCCCGCCGCAGCCACATCTCCGGACACCTGAAAGACCTGCACTGGCTCCCGGTCAACAAGAGAATCACCTTCCGGCTCCTCACCCATGCACACAAAGCCCTACACAACCAAGGACCAGGATACCTCAACAGCCGCCTCAACTTCTACGCTCCCACGCGCCAGCTTCGATCGACCAGCCACGCCCTCGCCGCCGTCCCCCGCATCCCAAGAGCCACCACAGGAGGAAGGTCCTTCTCCTACCTGGCCGCCAAGACTTGGAACTCCCTTCCGACCCCCCTCCGCCTGACCCAGGACCACTTCGCCTTCAGGAAGCAGCTCAAGACCTGGCTATTCGAGCAGTAGCGGACCCCCCCCCCCCCCCCCCCCCCCCCCCCCCAGCACCTTGAGACCCTCCGGGTGAGTAGTGCGCTATACAAATGCTCTGATTGATTGATTGATTGATTGATTGGTTGATTTATCTTTCGGTGCCAGAGTTTTCGGTGCCGAAGGTTTTGGTGCCAAGATGTTCGGATCTGAAGGTGCAGACCTTGAGCAGGGGCAGGACTGGAGCCTTTTTCTTGGGCATAGTTTGGGGCAGGGGAGTATCATTACTCACGGGTGCTGACCCTGTGGAATCTCTTCTTCCATGTCGGAATCAGCTTTGGACACAAAGAGGTGTTCTTCTTCATCCTCAGCTCCACGAGCTTTGAAGGACTCTTGGTCGGAATGTTCTCCGAAGAGATCTGGAAAAGAGACAATATGATGCTGGTGCATTTTGTGATGTCGAGCCCGACTGTCATGGAGCGTCTTCTTGGAACGAAAAGATCAGAACGTTTCGCAGTCCTGTTCGTTGTGTTCAGGGGACCGACACAAGTTGCACACTTCGTGCAAGTCGGTGCACGGATACTTGGTGCAACACCCGAGACAGAATTTAAATAGAGTCCGTTCCATTGCCTGCGAGCTGACCCGACGCGGCTAGGCCCAACTGCCTTCCACGAAGTTTCCGATCAAAGATTTCTCAGTCGGTACGATACGTGGAGAATGGGAAACGCGATCGAATAAAATACCGTTGAGGGTAGTGGATTGCTCACCGAGGGGAACCTGAGAAATGGTGCCGAAACGGAGCACCGCAATTCACGTCTGAACCCGGTGGCGGAATAAAACAATCTAACAATGGAGTCGATGCCCATGCGCACTATCACCGAAAGGAGGAGTCACCTACCTTGTGACTGGAAAGACTTATTCAAAGGAAAACAACCTGCAAACATCTGGACCCAACACTAAATGGCAGGAGTATGCAAAGCCTACCTACCTACAGCTCACATGCCTTGAACACATAATTTTATTTATAAAGGTAGTTGTAAGTAGCCTCAAGTTATTGCACTTATTATGTTGGGATGGACAAAAGCTCAAGGAACCAGCAACTTGGTAAATATTCGCGTCCTTAGCAGTGCTTCATTGAATTATATAATTTCAGTCCGGAACATTTGATCATACAAACTTAATTTCAAAATATTCAAACAGAACTGTGCAAATTGCATAAATCCACATTTGTGAGCAAACACGCTTGAAGCACTCTTAATTTTGGATTTGGAATTAGTTTTGAGCAACCCAACCTCATGGGTTTTGAATTAAAAAACATTCAGAATTAAGTGCCATATTAAACGTATGAAGCTTGGCAGTTAACACCAAGGATGGCCAAAGAAAGTATGTAAATAAAGTACACTTCCACTCTCCTCTTGCCTGTCTTCTCTCTATACTTTTCCTCTACTTCCCTTCATAGACCATACGATCAGCCGGGGTGACTTACTTCTGATAGCCACCTACCTGTCTGTTCCTCTTAATCCTCCATACAAACATCACTAAAACACACATCCTTACAAAATACTGTCTGCAACTACACACACTATCTACAGTACATGCTGTTTTTCCAACCAAAAACTATAGTACTGATTTGAGCTGCCTTTATGATAACCCCAGAGAAACTTGTTTTTTGTTTCCTCATATTTGTACTGTACCTGTACTTTAATCACGTAAAACCTTAATAAAAAGTATCCTGAAATAAAAAATAAATAAAAAGAAAGTACGCAAAGTGAAAGTATGGTTTAGCAGCAGAACAGAATGTTAATTTACATTTTATTCGATAAGTTTTACCTTCTCTCTTATTTCTCCAGTCTTTAACTTGTAAGCGAAATGTTCATTGCAAATGGCCAGCCCTGGACTATGGAAAACACATACTCAATACCGGTTACAAGCACAAATTATTGAAAATTGGATAATTCTGAAGAAAAAATAAAACATTCAAATTTGCAGTTAATTGTGACTTTCACAGACACCGTCATCAGAAACTGAATAGAAAACAAAATAGCAAAACACACAAGATGATGACGGAATGTTGCACATTGGCAAAACATTCGACTTCAGTCACAGATCTGAGTTTAATCCATCGTTATTTTGCTCACCACACCACCCCAGTTCAGGGGTGGATTTAGGCCCAGATCTCTGTACTGGGGTGAATGTATGACATTGTTCTGCATTCTGTCCATCAACTTTGCATGTAGAAAACAAAATAGCCATTGGTAAACATACACTCAAATACGTTCTAGTGATTGCCATCATGTTGCAAGCAGCTTATGGAGAATCGCAATTATAAATCATTTAATCAATACTACTGAGCAATATGAATGTGAGTTACTTGTACTTGAAACAATAGAAACAATCTTTTCTAAAAATGCTTGATTGCTCGCTTCCAAGCAACAGGTCGATAATTATTACAAACATTGGCTATATTGGTCATGCTCTTTCTTGTCAGTGATGGCTTTCTTTCATCCACAGGCCAGCAAAACAAGTGTATTATTCAGCAGTATGTTTCTGCGATTACAAAGCAAAAGTTAGCTGATGGCAAACGGAAACATCTTGCCAATACACATCATTTTATTACAAGTAACACCACCACAAAATAAAGACTAAGACTTAAATGGTTGAGACTGAAAATACACACAACACTGTATTGTTCATCTCAAGAACACAGCAAATGTACTCCATCAAAATGGTCCATCACAGTTTCCAGGTGTAGGTTGAGGATAACACTACCTTAGCTCACTGCTTCAGAAATCTCCGTTCCCGTGACCCTTGTTATAAACTACTTATTTATAACACACAAAATGCTTGGCACTCGAGAATGGAGTTTCTACAAGCGTGGAAGGTATTACATTATATTTGAAGCAGCACAATAAACAAAATGAATAACAGACACACAATTTTGTGGAGGTGAACACAAGTAATAAAAATGTCGATATGACATTGTTAAAATATTACCAATGTTAGTGCTCAGCAAGAAACAAATAACAGAAGCTGCAGTCAAGAAAAGAAGTATACTGCGCTCTGAAGAATTCGATACGCAGCCTATATCGAACCTTTATCACAACTATCTGTTATTTTAATCCAAAGCCTCTTTTGAGCCCACATTGTTAATTGTACCAATTGAACCAATTTGCACAGGATGTGTTGTATACTTAGCCAATCAAATAAGGCGACTGGCTAATGAATTATAATCACTTGGACCACCTCCAGAATGCATGTAAACATGTAGGTGGATAATTGGATAGTTCAGCCTTCACAAAGGCTGCAGACTTCAATAGAACAATGCACATCTCCTTTTGGATAGGCACACACTTAACACATGATAATAGGAATGCAATATACGATGGACAAACACACTTATTTTCCATTAGGATTTCTTGCACCAACTAACAAATATAAAACCAATGCTGACCTATGGCTGAAATTCGACACTATTTCACAGCAGCACTCAACAAGAACAAGTAAATGGCAGGTTTCCATGGGGACCTTGTTGCTGCTTCAGATTCTTTTAGTATTACACTAAGGGATAACTATGGTCAATAAAAGCTAATTTTCTGCAAAGTACTGAATAGGTAAGTCTAAGAAAAGCATACAGCATTTTACAAAGTGAAAAAGGCCACAAGAACATTTGCTTTATATTTTTGAAATATTAGAAGGGGCGGCTCAGTAAATTTTATAATTAAAGGAAAATAAAAAACCTAACTAAAACGTTGTTTGTGGGCGGAGGTTTAATTTAATGGAGATAAAAGAAAACTAAATCCTGCTTACATGTGCTGTTGAAATTGAACAAATACAATAGTTAATTTGTTAGATAATTAGGAAACTAAGAAAATCAGTGAACCGTTAAGGATTCTGATGTTCTGAAAACACTTATTAAACATTTGGACCTTCAGCCATATATTAATTCCATGTATAATCATAAAACAAAGTAGATCAACGTGCAGTGTAGCATTGTATTTTATTGGGTCTGTACGGATGGGTAAGACCCATCTTTGAAGCAAAAGTCATTTACAAAGCAAGCACTTCTGGCATTTCTAAGTATTGCACTCCAATAGTCTACACAGTCGTGTCAAACTTAGTTTTTTAAGTTCTAGGTTGAAACAGAATCTATCAGCATTTAGGCAGCGTCTGACTAACTTCCATTTATAAAAACAATTCTATTCGTTCTAGTACACAGGGACATTTCCAATCTTATTTCAAAAGAGCAACATGAAAAACGAAATGGTTTGTGTGTGAAAAGCTCCCCTTCAGTGAAAAATAGAATGTAGATTTTCTTCTCTGTTTGCCATATGAATTAAATAGTGCTCCGGGAAAGTAAAAAAACTTTCTTTAACAATGTTATCTGCTATAAACCAGGCAGTACTCTGTTTTAGGACAAAACATTTTATTTGTGATCAGTGCTTTATACTCTATACATCCTTCACAAATTTACTTTAAATTTTACAGACTCTGATACTTCATTTAAAATGTAAGTTTGTAACTTCTAGTTCTTCCATATAACAGAAGGCTGGTATAAGTTATACTCTGAGAATGAGGTAACATTTCACAGTACATTTTTTCAAGTTTTAGATAACTAACTTCCATTTTGTTAAAATCATATTAGGAAAAGATGCTCTTTACAAATGATTTTTCTCAAGTATGTGCATAAAGAAAACAGGATAAAAAGGCCTTGTTCTTCTAACATTCTGTACTGTGGTGTCTGGTTCAAAATGAAACAGCTTCTGCCATTAGTTAATAGAATGAATAGTGGGGAACTGGATATGTTGGGAATTTCATAACTGGTAACAGAACCATTCTCTTGGGTATACCTACAGAGAGAAGAAACGGAAACGGCTCTAAATACGTTTAAATATCCAATAAAATCAGTTCAGTGTTTTCAATAAAGTCAGTGTTAGTCTTTCCAGATTAGTCAATAAAATGTTATCAGCATACAAACAAGAGAGATTATGCTGCCCATTTAACAGAATAATGCTGCAAAAGGCAATTGTTGTTGACATGCCTCTTAATATAAATCAAAGATATGGGGGTCAGGCTTTTGAAGTGAAGTAAATATAACATGATTGTTTTAGTTGCACCAGTCTCTAAAGAACAAGTTACTTACCTTTGGGAACACCTTATCTGGTAGAGACTATGGGCCATATGTATCAAGCAAATTTGCATTCGCAAAGGCCGAAATTCGCAGAATTTCAGCCTTTGCGAATGCGAATTTGCCAAATGGTATGTATAAAGCAAAATCTGGTGCAGAACAAGGAATCGCAAAATTTGCGATTCCTTATTTTGCAATTGCATTTAAGGAATCGCAAATTTTGCCATTCCTTAAATGCAATGTATGAATCAAAAAAAATTTGCAAAATATCCTTAAGGAATCGCAAATTACCACCAACTTCTAGTTGGTGGTAAGTTGCAAATTCCTTGAAAAATGCAAATTTTTGCATTTTTCAAAGAGCCATGTGTCGCACATACATGCCCTTAGGGCATGTATGTGCGCCACATGGGCACCCATACATATTTTAGGGGTGCAACAGGGTGTCCTTCGTACAACCCTGCACCCTTGAAATTATTCTCAATTTGTGATTAGCAAATTGCGAATCGCAAATTGAGAATAACTTCCCATCCATTCCTATGGGCCTCCTGGCCCATAGAAATGAATGGGAAAGTATTCCTTAATTGCGATTCGCAATTTGCAAATCGCAATTAATGAATTTTAAGAAATCGCAAAAAAAATGCGATTTTGTACATACATACCTATTTGCGATTCTCAAATAGCGATTTCTTAAAAATCGCTATTTGAGAATCGCAAAACTGGATGATGATACATATGGCCCTATATCTAGCTGTAGATTTCTTACCTTTGGAATTTCCCCAGGCGCCAGAAAGGATAGTGAAGATTTTTCGTGAGCAGTACCCCTGCGCCGCGAAAGATGGCGCTGATCGGCTCCTTGTTAGTCGTCATCCACGCCAGAAATGATGTTGTGATACCTATATAGGCGCCACCCAGGTGCAATGGAATCCTTTACTTTTCATGACTTTCCACGCCAGAAGGGCGGAGCCATAAAGAACACTGACCACTGGTGTGTCAAAAGTAAGGGCCTGTAAGGAGTCATCCCTGATCCTAGAAATCTATTCACAGAGCGGGGAGGGTGGGGGAGTGGCTAGATATAGTCTCTACCAGATAAAGAGTAACCAAAGGTAAATAGCTTGTTCATCTGACAGAGACTTCCATCCGCGATTCCTTTTGAATATATACCCAAGCAATACCATCCACAGAGGGTCAACAAACTAAAGAGAAAATCTTGCAGGACAGAACGGGCAATGTGCCCATCCTTGCGGACCGATCTATCCAGACAGTAATGTTTAGTGAAAATGTACAAGGAAGCCCATGTTGCTGCGATGGCAGATATCCAGGATCAGAACTATATAAGTCGTGGCTGCTTTAGCTCTGGTGTAATGATCCCGCAAACCTTCAGAAGGCTGCCTTTTGGTAGTGCGTAGCAGATTGTGATACAGAGCACAACCCATCTGGAGATGGTCCACTTCTGCACTGCTCAGCCTATCTTTGCACCAATATATTCCATGAAGAGTTGGTCGTCCACCCAGAACTCTCATGTGCAGTCAAGGTCAAATACAAACACTCTTTTTGGGTCCAGACGGTGGCGTCACTCCTCTTCTTGAGAAGGATGTGGGGGATCATAACATGCAGACAATGTGATAGATTGGCCTACATGAAAAGAAGTGACCACTTTTGGTACAAAGGAGGCTCTTGTGAGAAGCACCACTTTGTCAGGGTAGACAAAGGGGTAAGGCAGCTTCGCTAAGTCCTTCATCTCACTTACTCTGCGGGCAGGTATAATTGCCACAAAGGTGGCTGTGTTCAAGGTGAGAAGCCCGAGGGGACAATTGTGTAGAGGCTCAAAAGGAGCGCACATCAAAAAAGTTTAAACCAAGTTAAGGTCCCATTGAGGCATAATGAATGGTGAAGGAGGGAAGAGATGAGTAACACCCTTGAGGAGCCTTTGTACAATAGAGGACTTGGACAAAGAGGGTTGATCAGGCAACCAGATGAAAGCAAAAATAGAGAGTGCTCTTCAGAGTGCCCAGTTCAGGGCTCCGCTGGGAAAGAGAAAGAATGAAAAGCAGATCCTCAGAAAGAGGGGCAGAAAGGGGAATCAACAGATTTTGCTGCACTCAACGGCACCTGTTTTTTCTAACAGCAGGCATCCACAGTCTTGGTGGAGGGATGCCTGGCTGACATTACAGACTATGCGAGGTAGGTCGAAAGCTATCAACTGTCGCCGCTCAATCTCCACACAAGAAGATGGAGACTGGACAGGTACAGATGGAGAACCGTTCACCGCTGCTGCGACAGAAGATCCTCCAGAAGGGGCAGCCTGATTGGAGGATCTATGGCTATGCTCAGATGCTCCGTTCCTAGTCTGGAGCCACAAGGATGACTTGGGCCCGGTCGTTCTTGATATTCTTGAGACCTCTGGGTAGGAGTGGTGGGGCAGAAAGGCGTACAGGAGGCCTGGGCTTCATGAAATGAAAAAAGTCTCCGAGCGATTGCTGCCTTGGAAGCATGTAAAACTGCTGAAATTGCACATTCTTGGCAGTGGTAAACAGATCTAACCAAGTCTCTCCCCACTGCTGAAAGAGACCATGCACCACCTTTGAACTGAGATGCCATTCGCGATCTGCTAGGTATCTTTGGCTGAATTCGTCCACCCTTGCGTTCAGAAAACCTGCCAGATGTTGAACCCCCAGAGAAATGCCCTGGTGTTACAGTCATATCCAGAGGCACACAGATTCTTGCAAAGAGTCAATGATCCTCCCTGCCCTGTTTGTTGCAGTACCACACGGCAGTGGTGTTGTCCGTGAACACTTGTACCAGCCTTCCCTTGAAGGAGAGTAGAAAGGCTTTCAATGCCAGTTGGATCGCCCAGAGTTCCAGAATGTTGATGAGTGTGGATTCAGCTGGAGATCAGAGTCCTCTGATCTCCAACTCTTCCAGATGGCTGCCACAACCCAGAAGTGACGCATCTGTCACTACTGTGATGTCTGGTTGGGGGAGAGGGAGGGGTCTGCCTCTGACCCAATCGCGGTTTGTGAGCCCCACTGCACATCATTCGCAGTTCCCTCCTAGATCTGGATTAAATCGGAGAGATTCCCCTAATACTGTGCCCACTAGAACTTTCGGTCTCGCTGCAGAGTATACATATGCCTTCCGGCATGAATCACTAGCAGGATGCAGGAGCATGAGGCCCAGCAGCTACAGAGTCAGGCTCACCAAAACCCAGGATAGGGGATGAAAATCGCTTTCATAGCCTGAATATCCTGGACTCACTGCTCAGGAGGATAAGCCCAGAACTGGAGTTCGTCCAGAACAGCTCAGATGAAAGGAAGCATCTGAGATGGAGTCAGATGTGACTTGAGCATGTTGATATTGAACCTCAGCAAGTACAGGAGGCTCGCTGTAATCTGGAAGTGGGAGACAACAGCCTGAGGTGACCCTGCCTTCAGCAGCCAGTAGTTAAGGTATTCGAAGACTGGCAACCGTGACCTCTGCAGATGAGCTGCAACCACAGCCATCACCTTGGTGAACACAGAGGGTAGCTGGTAACCCCTTCCATGCGTTTGTCGGCCAACGGCCGTCGCGAGCACTACCTCCGTAGTGCTGCGCACGTCCGTTGGCTGACGCGACCCCGCTCACTCCGCTAAACTGCCACACCGCGGCGGAATTGCCACCGCGGTGAAGGACAAAAGAAAGCACAGTAAACTGAAAGTGCTTGTGGCCTACCACAAACCGCAGATAGTGCTGGTGGGCAGGCAGGATAGGAATACGAAAATAAGTACCCTGCAAGTCCAACGCTACCATCCAGTCTCCTGGATCCAGGGCAGAAAGGACCTGAGCTAACATGAGAATTTTTAATTTCTCCCTTTTGAGGAAGAGGTTGAGAGTGCGGAGATCAAGCATACGGCAAACGTCCTTGTTCTTTTTAGGAACCAGAAAGCAGCAGAAATAACAACCACAGGCTACTTCTGGTACGGAACCCTCTCTATGGCTCCCTTGGCCAAGAAAGCTGAGAGCTCTTCGTGAAGAAGGGACAGATGGTCCTCCATCAGAAGGTTATTAAATGGATGGTTGAATGAGGGCTGGTAGTTTCGAAGTGAGTAGCCCCTTTGGACAATTTGCAAAACCCTCCGATCCAATGTTATGGACTGCGAGGGGACAAGTGATGGTGAATTATGCCGACAGCTGGGTGCCAATAGTGGTAAAAGGGCAGACTAGGAGTGTTTTAAGGCTGCTGCAGCTGGGGGGAGGGGCGGAACAGGTAAGGGGGCAGAGTGTGGACTAACCAGACTGCTGACCGCGTCCTCTGCCATGCAAAAGCTGGGGAGCCGGCACGGCACGGTGGCTGGACGGGAATTGGTGTGGCTGGAAGCCCCTTCCACAACCATGAAAGGAGCAAAAGGCAAATTGAAGTGGGCATGGGGGCTGAGAGAGGCCTATGGGGCTAGCCGGAGCAGGAGAATCCTTAAATCGCTCCAGCGTCGAATCTGCCTGATCTCCGAACATCGATGGCATCGAAGGGCATGTCCAAAAGGGAAGCTTGGACTTCCCTCGAAAACCAGTTATACTTAGCTAGGCGTTGCGCCTAAGGGCCACTGTCATGGAAACTGCTCTGTCCTGCAAGTTGGTTGTGTCAAGTCTGCATCGAATAGTGACGTGTGCCTCTTCTCTCCTGTCGGTGATAGCCTGGGAAAGTACAGCTCAGGCCACCTCCGGAACCTGTGCCAGCACTTACACAGCCATATCCCACAGAGTGTGGGAATAAAGGCCCAAAAGACATGCGGTGTTCACGGACCACAATGCCTGGCTTACAGAAGAGAACACCTTCTTCCGAAATGATTGCAGTCTCTTGGATTCACTATCCAGTGGAGCAGTAGGGAAAGAACCTTGGGTGGTGGAGTCTTGGACCACCAAGCTCTCAGGGAAGGGTGTTGGTGTGGAATTTAGGACCCCAGGAGAGGGGCGATAGCAGTGGGCAATCCTCCTATTCACAGGAGCCCCTGTGCTGGGTTTGGACCAGATACCCAACAGGACGTCAGTGAAGGCATCATTGATGAGCGTAAGGATTCTGATGTGGAGACTCCCGGATGCAGCACCTCTGTCAAGAGATTAGTCTTGACTGCCACTATGGGTAGCTAAAGGTGAGGGACCTCAGATGTCCTCTGCACCACCATTGCGTTGAAGCTGCCACCTCTGTAGCCACGGTAGGGGGAGAAAGCAGTCAAGCATCTGGAGACGCATCCATGCCTTGCCCAGATCCTCACACCAGTTCACACTCTGTTCTTCCTCATTGGGCTGGTATTCTAAAAGGTCCAGCGACTCCTCCCAGTCTTCTCAGAGTCCTGCCCGATAAAAATAAGACTCAGGCTCCGATCTAGAAGGCAAGGCTCCTACTGGCATCAGGCGACACCGTATCGAGGATGACAATGGGGGTGGAGCTGCCAGGAGCATCGGAACCGGTGCCAGGGGAGGTCAAGATGGCACGATGGGATTGGTCCGGATCCCTGAGTCCGCACTGGAGACAGGGCCAGAGCCTCCGGCGCGGAATCACATGGGGCCTCTTCTGACCTTACGGGGCCCGAAGGCGCATCAACGAAGAGGGGTTGCACAAATATGAGGCGCAAGGCCCCATAGAAATCTTTGAATTGGGCAGGGGTACTCCGCCTTTGGATATTCGGGGAGACGCAGATTTGGCCCAGATGCAAGTTCCGGGGAACGAGGCCTCGAAAGCTGAAGCTCCCTCATCTCGTTGGCCAACGGATGAGAATTCAAAGAGTACTTCGACTTCTCCTCTTCTTTTTGTGCCTCTTACCTGAGTGTCCCAAGGACTTCGAATGGGACGAGGATGACTTCAGGATCTGCGAACGATCCTAGGACCTTCCTCTTGCCAGGGTTCTCGACTTCCGCATAATCGCATGCTGGGCCACTAACAGTTTCAGGGACCATTCCCTCATACCCTTCGGCTCCACGGCCTGGCAACTGGAACACGTCTTGGTGTTGTGGTCATGCTCCAGATACTACAGAACCAACAATGTGCAGATCTGTCAGAAGCATAGGCTGGTTAGAGCTACTGCAGGGCTTAACACCAGAGTTGCGCAAAGACATTCCTTGACACACCAAGAGGTAAACCTCAAAAATAATCGACAAAAGTAGAAAAAAGCCTGTCAGCAAACTACAGAGGAGTAGCTTGTCTCCAGATCAGCGCTAGATGGCATGGAAAGAAAAAAACCGATGTCAGCGCACCTGGGTGGCACCTATATATGTACCGCAAAGTCATTTCTGGCATGGACAATGACAGACACAAAACTGATCGACGCCACAACCAAAGCGTGCAGGGCTACTGCTCATGAAAAAGCTTCTGAATCCACTCTGATGCCCAAGGAAATTCAAAAAGTAAGGAATCTGCAGGTAGAAGTCTCTATCAGATATATATCTACTTCAAAGCTATTTGCTATAAACAAGACTGATTGTTTTCATTATTCTGAGCCGCAATAAATGTGGGTAAATATATCAAACCAATTGACACTGGAATTACTTTTCAAATTTTTTCAGACTAAAATAAATGCTGACCTAGATGGACCGTGTATTTTTAGAGTTGACTAGTAAGGGCAAATAAAGTAGATACTGGAGATGCGTATCATTTTATTAAGTTTGTATTTTACTTAACTGACATCTGGAAAGATTAACTTCTATTCAATTACATATTATGACGTTCTTGTGGCCTCACAAACTTGTGTGATCATTGGAAATGGCGCCCATTTATCTTGTAAACTATAAATCCAGTTAGAAATCACAAAGCAGCAACAGGAGGTATTTAACAGTACCACATGATCAAGAAATGGAATTTCCCAACATGCAACATATTACAGAGGTAAATCAATATTTACCTCAAAGCCAAAAACATTTGATCACAAGTCTGCATCACATTTAAGACATAAACATCCTTGATTAAGTGAAAAATGGGCACAAGAGCTGCAAAACCATTTGAAGTCGGCAATATGTTAAACAAATACAAGAGGAACCTTATGTCCTGTGATTAGTTACATAGAGATGACACTACTACAGAAGGTCAAATATATGGATGTTAAATACAAGTAAATCAATTTTAATTGTGTTGTACTGACTTTTCAACATGTGCAATATTCTGTACATGGTGCACGACTGTTGATTAATGATTAATTAATTCCAAAAAAGACAAGCATTAGTGTTGGTATTCAAAGATTGTGTAGCTGGAAATTATATGAGCACAGGGACTTTCATGTTATATTTTTTAAGGATTGTCTACCTTGCAGAGCAGATAAAAACAACCTATGCCTTTGGGCTTTATTTCAAAACAGTATAAAACTTTCTGGTCAAATTCGAGCTTAAGCCCTATTCAATGTCCTAAGCAATTAACAGAATGATTTTCAAAGCCAACTTCACAATGCAGTGAAATATGATAGAATGTGGTTTGAATTTCCTGAGCAGTTTAAAAATCAAATGAATTGGAAAAGACTTCAGCTACCTACAGTTCCCAAACATACACTTTTTCATCTACTCGGACAAACCCAACACAAGCCTCTAAAATTCATGAAAAACGTAAAGTTTGGGAGGAAAGATAATTATATTGAAAAGAGTAACAGACTCGGGTGAGCTTCAGGCTTTTTTACATGCACATACTATTTGGTTGAAAATGTAGCCCGAACGCAAAAGAAGAATTTTGTTTGTAAATGAAAAGTGCAGGCTGCAGCCCTTACGGAATCTTATCCTTAAAATTGAAAGCCATTCTGAGACAGCTTCCAAACCAAAATAAATAATAAATAAAATGGTGCTTTCTTTCAATATCTTTTCCGTAGAAAAACATATATTCTTAGATTCAGATTTTTCCATTTTAAGTAGAATACACATTTAAATGAGGAAAATATGTCTCAAAAGTAGAAGAGTAAAACGCCATCAAATTTAATCTGCAGGAAAATTATGCGAAAAAGTGTGGGGCTTCACACTTGAAGGCTCAGTCTTTGCAACGAATACAACCTGTCCCTATTTTACCCTAGTGTAAATAAAATAGTCTCATTGATAAATAGTACATGCAACAGAATTGTGAAGTATGTTTCAAAATTAGACAAAGAGAAATTATTTCCTCAACAGTATTTACGAAAGCCTTCTACCTAGGAGGTAGGCATGTAGATGAGCGTTTTGTCACATCAGTTGAGGCCATTAACGATATTAAGTACATTTCTCGTATGACTAACTCTAAGCCAAATTAACACTTGGGGACCACAGTCTGCATGATGAATGAAACTTTGAGGTTTAAAACCTGAAAGGACAGGTGGTCAATACAACTGCCCCCATCCTGGCTATCCTTTTTTAACCTTAATGTTGCCTAGCTAGTTACAAGAATAATGTGGGTCAACTTTACAAGCTATTGGAAATATGAAGAGCTCAAATGAGCTAGGAAACTAGAGCTAATATAGTGAGTAAATATATTTGCTCTGACATCATACACATTCATGTAAAGAAATCGGGTCAACAGGTTACAAAGAACAAGAGAAATAAGTCTAGGTTACGGCATAACCCAATGTCATGACTTAAGATCATTGGTTACATACATCTTGTCTAACGTCCACATCTCCTCCTGTAATGGTAACAAGAGACTAATGCTTACAGAATGGATGTGAAGCAAACTATGTGGGTTTATTACAGATCAGTTTATAAAATGCTTTCAGATAGAAAGGCCTTGTATGTCATTCAACTGATATGATGCTCATCAGTGAATGACAGAATCCAGAAACATCTCCTTGTTCTGAAGCATTGCCACAACAAAAGGAAGAGCGTACAGGGGCAGACTAAAGTCCTCATGTGGTTTATGAAGGATCTAAAAGCTCTTTTTACATTGAGGTTGTGACATATTTCCTCAAAAGGTTGGAGGGAAATCTAGGGCAGAAGGATGTGAAAATTATCTTGAAATTACCTTTCGAATTAAGGACGGGTGGGATCAAAGGACCACCATCACTTTGGAAGACCACGTAAGGCTCTGAAATAGAAAAAAACTGTGGTTCACTTGTTTGTCTAGAAGAGGGACTGGCATCCAGGAACACAGTTGTCACTGTCAAATTAATTTAAAAGATAACAAGAGTTTGTCAACATGGATGAAACAATAGTCAAATCACATTGACAATATGCTTACTAATAGCACAAGACATGTACACTTATCAAATAAAACACCTGTTAGATTGGAAAGAATAATAATAAATCAGGACTTTTTGTGACAGTCCAAATACTAGCCAAGACAACTTAATAGGAGCCAACAGAGTAGCACGATAAAGGAGAAGAATGATGTTCTTCATTCATGTTAGAAAAATCAAAGCCATTTATGTGCGCACAGTGATTTTGATGATTCGCTCATTGCTTTTCTCAAACCCTTATAATGGAAGAAGTAAAGTTTAAACGTTGGAAAGTAAGGACCCTATGAAACAAACATCCAGGTTTCCCAAAGGAAAAAGGATGGTGATCTTGCACTGGCTATTAAGTCTAGGTCAAAAATACCTAAGGCATGTATCATTTTGGCAATAACATTCCCATTTTATCTACCTCGTTAAGTGGGAGCTAAAGTTTTAGGTAAGTACTTTCAAATTCACCATGTAAATTCCACATGTATCAGATACGACTTGGCTCCTCATCTTCAAATCTAGCCTTTATAGCAAAGTTTATAGTATTAGTGTCAATGCTTGGGTCATTTATTCTTTGTCAGAAATGTTTGTAACAGCATCTGACCTCGAAACCTGAAAGGATGAGTATGGGCTGCAGTGGGCCCATAAAACGAGTAAGAAAGCCAGAATTTTAAACCCCCTCCAAAAAAGAGCTCTAAATTAAAGACCTCATCCATTGAGAAGAAACTGCTGCTGCGACAAACGCAAATACAGCCAGCCTCATATGCTTTATCTCATCATGAGGAATATGGCAACCCTGCAAAAAGAGTACACAGAGGAGAATGAATCACATGGCCAGAGATGACCTCAATCCACAGTCTCTCTGCCAACTACATTCACTGACCGTTCGTTATCTAGCATGAATCCTGGAGCAAAACTCATCATCTGGAATTGCTGTTTCTGTAATCAAAATAACAGGCCTCACTGGAGGATGTTTTAAGGCTGGACTCCCTGTCATCACTGACAAAAGGCCGAGGACCAGTGAAAACAAAAGCAGGTTTAAATGACACAGCAAGTCTCATACTGTAAAAAAGGTAGAGACTGCCGCTTTCACTAATTCACAGTATAAATGAGTAATCTGAAAATTAAATACCCAGTCCAAGACTGTTATTCAACACAAGTAGTCATTAAGGAAAAATGGATAACATTGCAAGAACTCCTATTTTCACTGAAGTAAAGCCCTTTCAACAGGGACCACTGCCCATGATGAAGGACATCTAGGACAGAGGCCATCTAGAACGCTCATAGCGTGACATCCATTTCAATTAATGATAAGCTCACATGTCGATCCCTTGCATATGATTTATGAAGAGAAAGGCAGGGTTGCCTGTGAATATAGGGAGAATACCATCAATGAAACTTATGAATGGCAGGTAATCGTTTCTTCTCAAGCAAACGTTAGTCAAAATCTTCAAATCGAATTGATTACACAACATTATCGCCACTAAAAGCCAGGGACATATAAGGAAACAAGCTCTTATTGCATTTTCAAGAATGCCAGATCCACATGCACATCAATTCTAGCACCATAATCGAAGTAGTTAAAATTACAAGTATGATTCTGATCAGATCTCTGATAAAAGAACATTCCCAAAAAATTACATTGTGTCTCCCTTGTCTCACATAGCATTTATCCTAAGTTGGTGTTATGTTCACTCTACATTATGAAGAAGCGACTTATTGCATTTTATAGTTCTGGGATAGATCTAAGAGCTTAAACAAGTGATTTGCAAAACAGAGTCGCAAATAAATTGGGGCTACATTTTCACAACCGCCAAGTCCTTAAAGAACACAGTAACAAACTCAATAGTCTATGCAATATGAATCTCACAAACTGGTTTTGATGATAGATCCGTCAGCAGATAAGCTGTTTTTCATGAGGACATTTCATAAGTCATGATGAAATTTCATAACTTCTATATGCACTTAAAAACAGGAACCTCTGTGAAAACCATTTTTTAACTCCTTCGGCGATTATGACGAGCTCAGCTCGTCATGAAGCACAGTGAAGCTGTTCTCATGACTAGCTGAGCTCGTCATAACTGCCTCGGAATGCCCACGTGGGGCTAATTCCCCCTGTGCGGGCGTTCCACAGGAGTGGGCCGAGTCATGACGAGCTCAGCCAGTCATGAGCACAGCTCCGCTGTGCAGCATAACAAGCTGGGATCGTCATGAGTACCGTGGCATCGAGCGCGGCTCCCCCTCCCCCCGCGCCACCAGTTATCTCTATGGGGAATCTGCATTAAAGTCATAAGCTCTGAACTGTCTCACACACATGCGGGGATCCCAGAGCACTTTTCCATAGTATATCTACGTAAGTGTAGATATTCGCTTTTCTTCAGGAAGGCCCGTAGAAAACACTTAGGAGAAAAACAATAAGTAGCCTATAAAATGGCTACAATGACCAAAATCTTTAGATTGTACTTAAAAAAGTGTCAAAAAACCAACATATATGTACATTTGAAGCCTATACTTTGTAAAAACAGCTTACATCTCTTTTACAAACCCTTTTTTGTAAAAGTAGAAAGATGAAGAATAGCAGGACAGTGTAGCCCTATAAGCTGTCATTGTGTGAGTGTAAATACTGCACCTGTGCCTTAAAGGACTCAGAGACCACCAGTATCCCATCATGCCCAGCAGGTGGCCATTGCTTCAGTTCTTTTTTACGAGATGTGGCCGTGATAGAAAGGTCCAATAATTGCCTCTGTTCTCTCCACTAGGGAGGCAGGAGGGTTGCTTATGAATTCAGTGGAGATTGCGCTGAGAGAGAACTGGGATTACAGGTAAGAAACCATTCCTTCTCTCTCAGGGGATCTCCATTGATAGTCATAAGAACTGAATAGAGTAGAAAGCCCATCCACACCAAGAGATGTGCAAAAGACAGAGGAGCGACCAAACAACCAAATCAAGCAAATACATTTCTCAGGGAAGCATATCCTACTTGAGCATCTGTTCTAGAATCCGAGTCCAAACAACAGTGTTTGGTAAACGTGTGAACAGATCTCCATGTAATTGCTTTGCAAATTTTAGCTACAGGGACATTTCTCATCAAAGCGCCAGTAGCCGCTTTGCACCTTGTAGCATGAGCCTTAGGTTTAGTGGGTAAAGTCTTACTGGCTTTTTAGTAACATAAAATGATTCAAGGGACTATCCATCGGGATATGGATAGTTTGGAAGAGGCTAGACCTGCACAGAAAGGGCTGTCATTTATAAACAGCTTATCTGATCTAAGTAAGTCTCGTGTTTTGTCTAGTAAAACCTTAAGAATCGTCTTACGGCAAGGGAATGGAGAATTCTTTTAGCAGGAGAGGAAGGATGCTGAAAGACGTTTGATAAGGAAATCTTCTGATTGATGTGAAAATCTGAAATGACTTTCTGGAAGGAATTTCGGGTAAGTCCTTAGCACTACCTTACTGGATTTGCCTGGATTTTGCTAACCCTACATGCTGATGTGATCGCTACGAGGAAAACAGTTTTTCATGAAACATGTTGCAAGGGCGATTTGTGAATGGGCTCAGAAGGGGCCTGCATGAGGCGTGAGCGAACTATGTTGCGTTCCCAGGGAGGAGAAGGACACCTATTGGGAGGAAACAACACCTTTTTCAACCCTTCTAAAAAAAGCAAGTCGTAGCTTGGCTATCTTCAAAGTCCTCCAATGCAGTGTTCAGATTTTCTACAAAAAGCATGTAATCATCAAAAATCTGTGAAGACATCTCGGACTTCTTTGACAATAAAATCATGAAAGTCTATGAAACATTCACTAATCCTGGCTCCACAGTAATGACTGACACGGTTGAAAATGGGTCCCCCTCCCCTTCCTTAGTTCAATTCCATTCTATTTCCTTCTCCGAGGCACTGGATGAAATAAACAAATGCAAATCAGGGGCCCCTGATGACCCCTGTCCGCCCAAACTCTGGAATATGATGTCTGACGCAATTGTAATGCCACTCCTACATATTTGGAATACGTCCATTGCATCAGGGGTGTTCCCTGAGTGTTGGAAACATGCTACACTTCTTCCTCTGAAAAAGAAACCCAATGGTGCCCCTGAGGATCTGAGCAATCTCCGCCCGATCTCCCTACTAGCAGCCCCAGGCAAAATGCTTGAAAAGTTGATATAACGCCAATTGAACAGCTTCATTGAGGAAAACGGGATTCTGCATGAAACGCAATCTGGTTTTAGATCAGGTTTCAGCACAGAGACCGCCCTCATTGAGGTGGCTTTGTCGATTAGGTGGTCCTTAGATTCAGGAGCATCAGCTATGGTGGTGCTCCTGGATCTATCAGCCGCGTTTGATACGGTGGACCATGGCAGACTGCTGCAACGGCTGGAGGATATTGGTCTGGAGGACAAGGCACTGGGATGGCTCCACTCAGATCTTACAGATCGCTCCCAGAAAGTGGCCCTGGGTGCCTTCTCCTCTAGGCCAAAACGCCTCTGGTGTGGCGTTCCCCAGGGGTCTGCACTTAGTCCTTTACTTTTTAATGTTTATTTAGCTCCACTCTACACCTTGATTGCCAAATGGGGGGTCAAGGCGATTTCGTATGCAGATGATACTCAATTAGTCTTCCCCTACTCCGAAGTATAGGAGGCAGCTTTTAGTAAAATGAGGAGCTGCCTTCAAGATGTGGCCTGCTGGATGAACACCAATAAATTAAAACTGAACGCAGGTAAGACCGAGGTGGTTTTTTTCGGCAAAAATACACGCCTCCCCTCGGACCTGTGGTGGCCACCTGAAATGGGCCCCTCACCGACCCCCAGTACCAATGCAAAGAACTTGGGGGTAAGATGGGATGACAGTCTCTCCTTTTCTTCCCATATTCAGCAAGTCACATCAGGGTGTCTTCACAAACTTAGGAATCTCCGCAAGTTTCTTTCTCCTCTACCAGAAGATTGTCGCAAAATGGTAGTCCACGCGACTGTCACATCCAGACTAGATTACGCGAACGGCCTCTATCTTGGCTTACCAAAAAATTTGGTTCAACGTTTACAGATCGTGCAGAATGCGGCTGCGAGACTGATAAAACACATTCCTTTTAGACAGCGTGTCTCTCCGCATCTGCGCGACCTGCACTGGCTCCCAGTGGCTAGCAGAATCAAATTCAAAGCCTTGACCCTGGCGTTCAGAGCTCTTATGGGCACTTGCCCTAACTATTTAAAACTCAGACTTCCCCGCTACCATCAGGAGAGGCTCTTACGCTCAAATTCCCTGTTCCAGCTACTTGCCCCACGAGTGAAAAAAGCTCGACTCGGAGGCAGGTCCTTTTCTGCTGGCACGGCAAAATTGTGGAACGCCCTACCGCCCTCCATCCAATTTGCCACGACTGAATCTGCATTTAAGAAGCAATTAAAGACCTGTCTCTTTATGCAGAAAATCTAAGCCTTCCCCTCTGCTATTCGCTCTGCTTTACTGCTCTCATAGCGCCGGTACACCTCCTTGTGAGGTAGCTGTTCGCGCTCTACAAACATCAGTATTATTATTATTATTATTAAAAAGCTTTTCCATCTGGGAAGCCTGCACATCACTGGAAAAACCTGAGGCACGAATCAAGGCAAAGCAGCGGACCACCATACTGCTGCCCATCGACAAGCCAGTTCAGTCCATTGAGTCCAGACCGTTTCACAAAATATACCTGGCTACACCCTGACCACTGTGAACTATCTGAGCAAATGAGTTCCAGAGCTCCTATGGCAAGGCAGGCAAGATATGCTCCTTCTATCACAGAGGACATGAATGTATCACTCAAAAGGCAAACTGCATTAGACCTAGGAGCTAGATTGTAGGAGAAAATACCCTATTTCTCAAAGCATTGATGTGCTCAGATTCCCTATCCCGCGCCACCGTGGGAAAGGCATTGACGGATCTTACCAGCATCAGGTGCTATGTCAGAAAGGCTTGATCTTCTGGAGCAAGACAATTGTGCCTAACAATAGGATGACTCACTGGTGGTGCTGAGCACAACTAGGGCCAGACTGCCATTAGGGGCTCCTTCAGTGCCTCATTAAAGTGCAACAATCGTTCAGAAGTTCAGGGACAAGACTGCAAAATGACAGTGAGCAAATTATCATTAGTCTCCACAGCGGGCAATTGAGCAACTAATACGTTGTGGCTCCATGGACTACCATTTAGAAGAGTACACATCAACTATGGGATAAAGAAAGCCTGGTAAAAGTGTCAGCCCTCCTTATGTAGAAATGCAATTTGGAGTGCAATAAAACCTATAGGGGACTTATGCTTAAGTCTGATCAACTTTTTGGAGACAGGGTACGGCAGAGGTACCATTAATGGCATTGTAAGAGCAGGGTAAACTAAGGGCCTGATTTAGAGTTGAGAATTGCAGAACAGCCATAATCAGCTATCCTCCTGTCTCATCAAACTTGTGGTCCACCTTTCTCACTTTTGAGTAAGAGTAAGTTCCATGTTTACACTGGCGGAGCCTCCGCTGTCCCACCTGGCAGCCTCTTTGCCAAAAAACACTGTCAGAAACTGCCACCGAGCTCCAAATTCCAATCCAGGTGACATCCAAACCTTAACTGATGTTTAGTGGTGCAAAAGAAACGCAAAACAAGTGGGCAGATACTAACACATGTACAAATCACCCAATTACACATATAAACTGAATATGAAAAAAGGATTCTAAACTGAAATTAGTGTAACAGAAGTTTGAGTTATCTATTAAGTCACACAGAACAGCAGTGGAAAATAGCCTTTGATAAGTCCTCCCTAAGCCCAACTTTATGTCACATTTGCACCCTCCCAAAGGAGTTCCTTCCCTCCCTTGAAGTTCAGCTCTGTTGAGGAAAGAATCCTCCCTAATTATCCCTTACTTCAAAAACATTACAATATATTTACCACCCTCCCAACCACAAGCAGGCTGCTTCCAACTTTCTCTTTTAGATAAAGTGAAGAGCAGCACTGTCACTGGACATTAGAGATCCGCTGCTATCCATGGGTTTGGACAACATGGGCCCCACCAATCTACCTCCTCTAAAGTAGTGGAAACACAAGAAACTGCACATTTTGCAGTTGTTTATTACAAGACTTTCCTTTCATGGAACAATATCATGGCAGACAATCCATTATATTGCTCACTACTATGAGGTCACGTCCCGGCACTGACCCACTGGAAGAGACCACTGATTCTGATAATGGTTGCATAGGAAAATTATACGACAGTTATTTTCTAGAACAAGGTTCACAGGATTTGAGAATATGAATCAGGTGTTAGATGGGGAAATGACATTTAAACACCAGACTTTGGAATTGAAAATTACGGTTTTGATTATCAAATAGTTATAATGCACATTGATTTAAATGTTCCTTTAGTGATAATGGGGGCTTAGATAATACGAAGAATTAGTTAGGAAGAGAGTACTGTATTCAAGTCTTTCAAGCTCTGAATGGATATGACCTGGGAGCATAATTGTGAGAACCAAACAAATGTAGGATTTTTTTCAGAGGCAAAATAGATGTATGGAAGCCACTCATGGTTTTTGCCCATACATGTTATTTGCCTATAAACAAAAAAAGACTGAATTATGTTTCCTAGTTAATGGATCCTCTTTGTACATTACGCAATGTCAGAACATTTTGCAGACTTCAAATTGTTATGTTCATATAACCACATAAACTTCATTCAAAATAATCAAAATAGGCAATTCAAACTTCAAAGTGTTTTAAATGATGGAGATAACCATGCAACAAAATACTTATTAATTAAGACAAACTGATCTAACATTTTGAATTTTATGTAGTGCACATTTGAGCATGTTTCAGCTTTTCTGCAAATCAAATACATTTGCTACACAGAAATGTATATATTACCCAAAATATAATAGAGAGCAAATAAGTTACAAATTGGGTTTATTAAAGTATTTGCTTACCTGCAATTCTCACCCTGAGGTGAGGTTTTGCTAGCTTCAACGGGTGCCAGGTGGAGTCAAGCTAAAAGTTTAAAGAGTCGACTCACAGTACAACTCAATTGAGAGCCTCCCTTGTCCTACCCTAAACCTCAAATGCTTTACAGAGGTAGGGTACTCACAGGAAGAAAGGAGACTCTAGTAGATTCCACCTGACAAAAAAGTGAAAAAGATCACCACGTAATCTACTTAACCCATTCACTTTTATGCTCCATAAGATCGTCATCTGTAATGTGTAGTATAAAAGTCAGAATGGTGCATTAAGAAGATACTTGCTAGTACATTAATATGACACACTGCTCCTCCTCACATTCACACCCAGACAAAAAACTCGCATCACCTCTCTCAAAGCATACAGCTTACATCCCACAAACAACGCTATCTCGCTATATAAAACTTTATAAATAAATAAACATCTCAAACCTCATCACAGATCACAACCCTGATGCAGTTTTTATCATAGAAACATGGTTCGCCCCACATCCTCAAACATACTACATACTCGGCTACTCCGAGACCCAGCTGATCCCCCTCACTCCCTTCGTCACAGCCAATCAAGCTGCATAGGGGCGGAACTGGGGCGGGGCCAGGAGACTTAAGCTACCGCAGCGCAGGAATCTTCCCTTACGCACTCGTCGCTACAGCTAGAACGCTGCTCAGGGATGCTCTCCGCAAAAACTTGAAACTTGTTTAATACCTTTTTGAAAAATTGTGTGTGAATTGAATTACTAATTTACCTGTATTTTTTAAAACTGTACGCGGCACACAGGACGGCTACTCTGAGACCCAGTTGATCCCCATCACTCCCCTCGTTACAGCCAATCACGCTGAATGGGGGCGGCACTGGGGGCGGGGCCCGGAGACTTATGCAGCACACAGCGCTTAAGCGCAGCGGACGCGCGTGGGGGGGGCGCGCCAAAGGCAAGCCCGTCTGCACCCTTCCGGGACCAGGGACCAGCCACTATGCCCCTCCCCTCATTTGGTCCTCTGAGTCTCTCAAGAAGCTGCATGCGAATCACCTTATCCTCCCCCGCGAAATATGCAGTCTTACCACTAAAATGGAAATCTACACTGAACGTAGCTCATTCCCAGAAATACGACAAGCTAACCTTGCCACACAACCCCTTCAAAGTCCAGGCCAACCCAGCCACGCCCCCTAGTCAATTTCTACCTCAACACCCGCTCCCTTGTCAAGCACCAATTATATATCTTTCTCCTAATAGTTACGGACAAACCAGATATTCTGTTACTGACTGAAACCTGGCTGACTTCCGACTCCTTCCCTGACACTGGCAGCGCTACCCCCAGGTTAGTACATCATTCAAACCGACCGCCTCCCTGGCAAATCGGGAGGGGGTCGTAGCAATTATACACGCTAAATTCAAATTCAACGCCTTGACCTGTCAACCTCCCTGAGTCAGAGAACCTTGTAATCAAATTGGAATCTACCTGTGACACTTGTCTGTGTACTAGTCTATATGCCCCCGCACCATATGCCATAATTTCCCTTATCTTTGATCGAACAGATCGCCAACCTTGTTATCGACCACGCTAAAGTACTTCTCTTGGGCGACTTCAATTACTAGTTCAACGACCCTCATGAAAGTCCACACTCTACTGAATTGACCGACCTCCTCACCAACCTGAATCTCACTCAACAGGTCTCTTCTCCCACCCATCAAAAAGGGCATATAATTGATCAAATGTGGACCAACTGCCTGACTAGAACTACCCCCACCACGCTACCCTGTATATAGTTCGACCATTACTTAATTAAATTTACATTCGTTCATACTACCACCAGGAAAACTCAGACGGTCGCTGGTGTACTCGCCAGGAAATGGAACGCCTTAGATAGGAAGGAATTTCTTGACACGCTGACCAGAACAGCCCCTCCACCTCACCCTGACATCAACATATCTGAAGCTAATCTCTCTAGTTGGTAGCTCGCTGCGAGTAATATGCATGCCCCCCTTAAGAAAGTTAAACTTGCCCGCCGCAGAGACACCCAGAGATGGTTCTCTACCGAACTTAAATCTCACAAACTGACCTTACGCCAACTAGAGCGGCAGTGGCTACGTAACTATGCCCCAGTAATGAAACATCAGTTTATCACAGCGCGGAAAGAATACATGAAGGCCATCCTTTTGGCCAAAGCTACCCACTTCTCTTCACGCATCCTTAATTCGAATGAAAGTTCCAAAGAAATCTTCTCTATCATGAACGAACTGTCCAACCCAGCCAGAGTCCTCCCTAAGGCTACCCCCACTCAAGCTTTGTGCGACTCACTTAATGGTTATTTTATTGACAAAATCACGACCATTAAAGCTAGCATCCATAAACACTCCAATACAATTCCCCCTGCTACCCATAAACACAAATATACAATCAACAGTTTTCCTACCATCAGCTCGGAGACCGTTCAGGAGCTCTTAGCTAAGGTCAAGTCAGGAGCCCCCACTGACGGCTGTCCTCCTCACATACTAAAAAATTGCCTCTCTGCCCTCCCAGATCCTGCCCTTACCCTTCTCAACAACTCTCTTTCGTCCGGCCACATCCCTACAGCTTTCAAAGCGGCCACAGTGGTCCCTCTCCTGAAAAAACCTGGAGCTGACCCCACCTGCATGCCTAACTACCGCCACATTTCCCTGCTCCCCTTTTTAGCGAACGTCTTAGAGGCACACGTTGCTATATGTTTCTCTAACTTCTTGGAAAAGTCCAATTATCTAGAGCCGCATCAGGCGGGCTTCCGGCCTGCCCACTCGACAGAAACCGTAATTTTAGCTGTACTGGACACCCTATTTGACGGCGCAGATAGTAGTTCTCCACAGGCTCTGGTACGCTTGGATCTCTCTGCTGCGTTTCTCACGGTCGACCATACCATTCTGGTTGACCGTGTCAGACAAGCTGGCATCCAAGGAACAGCCGCCAGTTGGCTAAGCTCCTTCCTGGAGGAAAGGTCTCAGGCCGTCCATTTAAATAAAATGTTGGCCTCCAAACAAAGACTTACCTGCGGTATCCCACAGGGCTCCTCCCTGTCCCCCCCCCCCCCCACTTGTTCAACCTCTAAATCCTCCACCTGATCCAATCCCTCAGAGACAGGAAGGTGACTGTCTTCAACTATGCAGACCACCTCCAACTGGTCTTTACGATTGATAACACTGACAGGTCAATCACCGATTTTCAGGCCACTATGAGACACATACAACTATGGATGGACCAAAACCACCTTAAACTGAATCCTGGAAAGACTGAGCTGGTACTTACAGGAAACAGTCAAGTTCTGGGGCCCGCATAACTGGCCTTCAGAGATGGGAGCCCTGCCCTCCCCCTCCTCTTCGGCAAAAACACTCGGAGTCACACTAAACAGCAATATCTCACTTAAAACACAAGTAGGTTTGGAAGTCTCCAAATTCTTCTTCCAACTTCGAAAAATCAGGAAGATCTGCCGCCTTCTCACGCAGGAAGCCCTGACCCAGGTTGTGATAGCTACCGTACTGTCACACCTGGATTACGCCAATGCCACCTATCTGGGCATGCCTCTCTACCTGCAAAATGTTTTCAGTTGGTCCAGAACCATGCGGCCAGACTGATTCTAAGACAACCCAGATGGCAACCAGCTACTCCCCTGTTAAAGAAAATACACTGGCTTCCCATCCCCCAACGCTGTACATTTAAAACCTGATGCCTGATTTTTAAAACTCTGCACAGCAAAAGCACAACATTTATCAATAACTTGATACTCAGGCACACTCCCTCCCGCAACTTGCGCTCAGCCCACCTCTCACTCCTCCACATCCCCTCCTTTAGGCAGAAGCGCCTTGGAGGTTGCAGATTTGCTGCTTTCGCCCCCAGACTTTGGAACTCCTTCCCCTTGGAGATCCGAGCTTGTTCTAATCTTATGATATTCAGAACATCCCTTAACACCTGGTTGTTTGAGCAAGCCTACAACTGAAGTTCTCCTGGGTAACGACTTATGCTTTTTTCTATAGCGCCATGAAACCGCCCAGTGTACGTGCGCTCTACAAGACATTTTTAACATTAACATTTAACATGAACATTCTTGTACCTAAAGGTACCATATTCAAGATGCAAGTTGCACATAAGAGAGGACTAGGGATTGCTGTCCTACATAAATCAACCTGACCATGCACCCTGGGCAAACAAGCAACACTCCAGTCCAAGGAGTTTCTCACATCATCTCCCAAATCTCTGCTGCCCAGCTGGCCATCTTCCGCCTCATATATAGGCCACACCACTGGGCAGAACAAAGACTTTATAGACTACATCTGTCATCCTCTTCACTTTCTTCATTTGACGTACACACTCCACCCTCTTTGAAGACTTCCAACTCCACAAAAACTAAAGCACAAAGAAAACTGACCAGCCCCTCAATGGGCTCATCAGGTCATTAAACAACCCCACTCTAAAGGCTACGTTCTCAAACTGGCCCTCCCGACCTCCCCAACAATCTACCACAAATCATTGGACTTCATCTACCATTTCACCATCTTCTTCATCTTTCTACATGCCTACTCAACACACAGACACTAACACATTCCTGGACAACCATTGATGCCCCGCTCAAAACTCGAAAGTGCAAATCCAAACAATCAGAAGCCTAGTATCACCAACCGACACATTCACAAAAGCCCTGCATTAACCACCACACCGACTCTCACCTTCTACATCCCACTGAAAATGGCAATAAGATGGGCAGCTTCTTCAGCAAAAAGAAAAATTATAGAAAACCTGACAGCACTAAACCCTTGCTCTCAATCATCGCTTTCGTCTTTCATGGGACTATTTCAGAAGTCCCCCCCCCCCCCCCCCCCAAGACCGGCCTGAACCCCCACTCCTGACAAAACTGTATGGAAAGTGATTATGTCAACAAGAGGAGCAGCTCTAGAAGGAAGAGTCTCAGTCAAATTAGGTGTATATTTCCTCACATCTGAAGAAGTGTTCATTATAGTTGTCTCTAACAAATAAGCTTGAGGAGATGGGATCTCGTATGGGACATGTTTTAGGAATACCCTTCCTTCCCAGAATACAAGCTCCACAAGGGCGGTGGTTTCTTGAGTGCTCTGTCGTTAGTGAACCGAAATTAACTTTTACATGTAGGCATCTCCTATGAGCAGTAGCATCCAATGGTCTAGTGGATCCAACAGTATTTAAAACGCCAAAGGTGTCCGAGGTGGCATCTGAGCAGGAACTGATGGAGGAGAGATTGGAATGTCAATGACCTGCTTCTCCAATCTTAATAGTAAGTAAATACCATGTTACTTACCCCCAGTACAACGGGAAACTCTGGTTATTTGCAGGTACTGGACTAGATACGTAAAGTAGATATAGCTCTCCTGTATCAGGAGGTGGTTCCAGGGCTCCATCTCAACTTTGGGTCCTCCCCAGACGAATGATCATGGAGTCTCATGAAAAGTTACTGAGGGCGCGGACATCAGATGCCATCACTTTTTCGACTTAAGAGGCACTTTAGAACCCTGATGCTGGGCCCACTGGAACGCCAGATCCCAAAGCAGAGCCTGCATATGCCAGGGTATTTCTCACCAGAAGTATGCAGGAGGCCATGTGGCCCCACATCCTCAGAGGCAGACTCACTGAAATCCAGAATAGAGGCTGACACATCAATATAAAAGCCTAAATATCCTGGACTCGCTATTCGGGAGGATAAGCCCGAAACTGCAGTGTCCAAAATGGCTCAGATGAAAGGGAGCGCCTGAGAGGGAGTCGGGCATGTTGACAGTGAACCCCAGCAAGCTCAGGAGGTCCGCCGTAGTCTAGAGGTGGAAGATGACAGCCTGAGGCGAACCCACCTTCAAGTCATCGTGCTAGGGAAAAACTGGCACACATGATCTCCGCAACCAACGCCATCACCTTGGTGAGCACCCAAGGGGCACTGATAAGGCCAGGGGGAATCACAGAGAATTGAAAATGTTTATGGCCCATCATGAACCACAGCTAAAGCCTGTGGGTAGGCAGGACAGGGATATGAAAGTTTGCGTCCTGCGAGTCCAACGTTGCCATCCAGTCTCCCAGCAGACGGGGCCTGAGCTAGCATGAGCATTTTGAACTTCTCCTTCTTAAGGAAGGAATTGAGAGGGAGCAGGTCGAGCTAGTACAAAAGCCTCCATCTTTTTGGGCACCAGAAAGTAGTGGAAATAACCACAACCTACTTTGGGACCCTATCTATGGCTCCCTTTGGCCAAGAGAGCCATCACTTCCTGGCGGAGAAGAGATAGGTGAACCTCTGTCAACCTGCTGCAAGTTGGACGCATGGGAGGGGGTGTAGTCATGAAGGGGAGGGCAGATTAGTAAGATTTGAAGGCTGCTGTTCCCGGGTGTGTGTGGGGGGAGGGGGCAGTGGACTTACCCGACCGCTGGTTGCCCGACCCACAGGGACAGTAGGTACTGCATCCTTGGCCACGCAGAGGGCTGTGAAGCTTGTGCGCTGCAGTGGTACAGATGCAACTAGAAGCCCCTTCTGAGGCTGCATAAGGCAGATTAGGGGTGGTGAGGGACCATGGTAAGGCCCAAGGACTTGGCTGTAGCCCTGCTGTCCTTAAAGTGCTCTGGGGCTAATCGCCTTCGAAGAGACGGGAGCCATCAAAGGGCATAAGGGGTGCTTGTATATTCCCAAAAAAGCCAGTCGTCCTCCACCAAACGTGGCATCATAAAGCCACGATCGATGACACTGCTCTGCCCAGTGACTCAGTTGTGTCTAGTTCAGATTGTATTGTGAACTTCGCTGCATCCTTCCAGTCGACAGCCTGAAACAGTATGGTAGGGGCCTCCTCCGGGACAGTTGGCCGCACCTATGCAACCGTATGCCACAGAACGTGGGAATAGTGGCACAAAAGGCACGCATAGTTCACGGACCGCAGTGCCAAGCTGGTGGAATAAAACATCTTCCTTAAGGCATCCACCCTCTTGGATTCCCAAACCGGAGGCATGACTGGGAATGCACCAGGATTTGCAAGAGAGGTGGAGGCTTGGACTACCAAGCTCTCCTGGGTGGGGTGCTGTGTGAGGAAGTTTGGGTTTTCTGAAGCAAGGTGGTGGCAATCATCCTGTTTGCAGGATCCCCTGTGCTGGGTTTGGACCAATTTGTCTTGACTGCCACCAAGGGCATGCTGAGGTCCAGGAACTCGGTCGACCTTCTCACCACCACTGCGAAGGAAGCTTCCTCCTCCTTAGCCACGGTAAGGGGAGAAAGCATGCCAGTATCTGCAGAAGTGTCCAGTCCAGTGGCTTCACCCAGATCCTAACACTACTTCAAGGTCCTGCGACCCCTCCTATTCCTCCCCAAGTCCTAGCCCATAAGAATATGGTTCAGGCTCTGGCCAGCCTCCAGTCAGTGCTAGAGTCAGCGTTGGACGACAGCCCCTCTTGATCAGTGTTGTAGATTAGAATTGGGATGGAGACTTCTTTTAGATGGGCGGGGGTCGCTCTCGGTATGAGAAACTCAAAAAGGTGCGGAGACTGCCCAGGTGCAGGTTCTATTGCAGAGCCAGGCCTCAAATGTAGATGCTCCCTCATCCCATAGGCACATGGACGTGCTAAAGTCGAAGATTCTCTGACTTTTTTCTTGCAGTTGTGTGACTTACCTAAATGATCCAACTACTTGGAGTGAGATGAGGATCTTGGACTCTGCAACCAATCCCGGAACTTTCCTTTCGACTGGGACCTTGATCGGTGTTGCACATCAAGCAGCTGGGAGCTTTAGGGATCGCTCACCTAATGCCTTCAGTTAATGGTGCAGCGATTGGCGCAGGACTTCTGGTCGCAATGACGCTTGAGGTAAACAAGGTGCAGGACGATATCAATCACTGACAAGCACCACGGGGCTTGAAGCCGGCCTTCCTGGATGAGATTGTGCCATATCGGGTGAAAAAACCTCAAAAAGATTTTGACAAAAGTTGAATAAGTTTAGTCCAAAAAAGACTAAGGGGAAGCCATTTTCCAGGTCTGCGCTGACTGGCGCAGAAAGAAATTAACTGATGACAGTGCGCTACTGTGGCACCTATATAGACTCCAGGCACATCACTTCCGGCGTGGATGCCAAGTGGAGCCTAACAACGCCACCTACAACTGTGCAAGGGTACTGCCCACGAAAACATTTTCAGATTCAATCAGAAGCCTGGGGATAATTCTAAGATAAGTAAAGTGCAGCTAGCAGTCTCTATCGGATAAGAAAATCAGAAGCATGAGCGTGCCGAAAATCAGTCAGAGCCAAGCCACAGATCCCCACACCTTGGTGCAGGCAGGAAGAGTGAGGAATCTGCAGGTAGAAAAAGTATCTACCAGAAAGATTGTTCGCGAAAGTAAATAACTGTTTCTTCTGATGGATACTTCTACCTATAGATTGCTCACCTTAAGAATCAATACCAAGGCAGTACCGAATGGATGTGGGTTTGAGTGCAGTGAAGACAACTCCTGTCAAAGGACAGGTTGGAAATTAAATTAAATGAAAAAAACATTTATATAGCGCGGTAGCTACCCTCAGGCGTCCTAGCGCTGCAGACATCATGCTTGATCCGCGGCAGTCATGAGCTAATCAGGTTTGTTAAAAAGCCAAGTTTTTAGGAGTTTGCGAAAGGAAAGCAGTTTGGGTTCTGATCTGAGTTGGAGGGTGAGGGAGTTCCAAAGCCCGGCCGCGTTGTGGGAGAAGGAGCGGCCTCCACACCTGGCTCTCTTTACCCTAGGTATTACGGCCAGGAAGGAGAAGCTCGACCTAAGCTGTCTGGTTGGGTGGTAGGCCGTCATCAGAGATGCAGGGAAACAACCTATGGATTGGCTAATGTCTGGCAGCACCAAACACATCATGCACCACATCTGCAAAGAGGCTGCTTACATGATGTGGGAGGAGAAATAAAGGAGTAATAGGCCAACAAGCACATGGCAGTACAAGAACAGCGGGTGAAATCCCTGATCAAGGACACTGTCCTTTCTAATGCATCCACATGTCACTACTCCTCAGGCAGTGGAGAGGAGGAAGAGAAAAAGTGTCATTAGAATTGGGTAGCAAAGAGGGAGGGCCATACTAAGTCATCTACGAGTGGTACAGATAACAAAAATAAAGCTAGTCCACGCCGTGAGCTGGGCAATTTTAGGGCGTGATCTGAGAGCTAATAGCTGGAGCCTGGCAGACTTGCCACTGATTGCTCAAACAGGTATCCTAAGTGCCCCTGGTAAAGGCGAGAAGGCTACCTGAGAGCAGGAACAAGGCTGTAGGGTTTCTGTTATTAAGTAGGTCTCCACCTTTGTCATAGGTAGAGGTAATTCAAAGACTTAAGCTGCCTTACATAGGTAGGAATGAAGGACAGGATGTCCTCCAAATGTAGGTTTAACTTCCAAACAAGGACGTTCTTCGGACTCAAAGATCAAACCACTGGCAGAATGGAAATACAAGAAGACCCCTTTCAGAGTCAGAGGAAGGAGGAAAGGGCCATCCCCCTCCCCAACAACGACACCAGCTTGCAACTGTATGATGGGCAAAGGCTCAAAGCTGCTACAGGAGTTGCTAGAACCCAAGTCCTGCAAACCAAGCCGCAATTCTAGGCTCATCATCTATGCAATCTTGACTGACCCAGTGTCGTTCCATAGAATAGGGAGAAGGAGGTTTAGTTGAGAACGCATTCCTCTGTGCCAATGACAGTATCAAAGCAAAGAAACTAATGAGGTTTCTGGCAGCAGAACCACAACAGTCAAGGTAGAATCATCGTTGACAAGACCATGTAGGTCGACAGATGCCGGTGTAGGAGCCACTGGTACAGGTGAAATCGAAAGAGGAAAGTACCTTGGGGTACAGAGTCACACTTGAGAGGGCCCACGAAACGTGGAACATTACTAGCAACATCACCACCTGAGATGGATCAGTGTCAGGCAAGCTGAGGAGTGTGTGACAGAAGGAGGCAATGAGCCAGAATGGAGCCAGGCACTGGCATCATGCCTCAACCCAACTGAGCCAAATTAGTGAAATGGAGTTGAGAAGGAGGCCTTCCCAATTAATGGTGTTGGCTTGGGGCACACTGGGGTGGGGGAAGTAGGGGTGAAAGGGGGGAAACTCCCGTCAAGTGAATAGATGTGAAACAGCTGTCAGATACAGGGCCCAACCAAAAAGTAATCTCCCCAGAATCACCCTCTCCTGGGTGTAAATGTAAATTTAAATGTAAATTGATACTTGTATAGCGCACTACTCACCCGCAAGGGTCTCAAGGCGCTTGTACGAATACCGCTGTGGAACCCCTCCTGGCTTTCCCTGTGAGGTGTCCACTCCTGGACACCCCCAAGGTGGAGGCCAGGCATCCTTAGCATTGTGGGGGCCGTTGTGGAGATTAAGCAAGCTATTGCCCAGAGTTGCAGAGTGGGACTCCATGATTGGAATAGGGAACGAGGCGAGAATTATCAGGTCCGTGGAATTTTGAGCCCAAGACCCGCCGAGGCGGGGAATTGAACCCTGGTCCCGGGCTAGACCTCTGCATCAGGGTCTGCCGCTCTAACCATTGAGCCACACTTTTCCCTTCAAGATATCTGAATGCCCACTAAAAGGAGATTAAGATGAGATGAGGAGAAGCAGGAAGCCTACAAGCCTAGAGGAAAGGAGTGTGCCTAAACCCCAATCAGTGGAACTACAAGAAAATCCAAGGAGAAAAAAAAAAAGAAACCAACATCAGCGTGCTGGATGCCACCTTGTATGGATCGGTGAGATCACATCTGGGGAGGAGACTAAGCCGAGATGGAGCCATGGCGCCACTTGCTGGCGAAGGAGAACTATTTCAAGTTTCTGGTTCTAATACGGCACTTAGGAGGATTCATGAAGCAAGTAATCTGCAGATATAAGTATGCTTCAGAACCATGATATGCTCTCTGAGTATAAGCTTGCCGGCAGATGTTTTGACTCTCATATTCTGACGCTCAACGTTGAAAATTAGATGTCTCAGCCCTGAAGGGTACTTCCACATCTATAACCCTTTATCCTCATATGCTTCTTTTTCTTCATCAAATGATGTCTCACTGTTGATCAGTGATGAACATATGGCTGAAGAACCTTTACCTCAGCATGAAATGGGAAATCTCAGATTCAATTTTAAAATGTCTTATTATGTTTCCTTCTTTTGGGGACCTCAGAAGGCTTCAAGAGACTGTTGGCAGAAAGGGCCCCTTTCACCAGCTCTTTACATTTCTTTAACTTTTTCTGACACTTTTACATGCCCAGTGTATATGCTCCATTGATCCCTTGTTAAACCCATAGGTGCAGCTTGGCTAAAAGTAGATTTGCTGGGGAGGTAACATTCAATCTGAAAGATCACAGATACCGAAGATATCACAGGGAACCTTCTGACCCCCGCCTTTATGTCTTTTAAGCATTCATTCTCAGGGAGTCTGTCTGAACGCTTTTCTCCTCTGACAAATGTATGTTCCACCGACAGGCAAGATGATTTACTGTCAATATTAAAAGTAAAATAGCTTGTGTGTGGCGCGTTCACTAACTCCTTAAATGTTGATTTACTGATCTTCAATTCAAAATCTGGGCAGACTGTGCCTGTGTATAAAGAAGGACTCCTGGAGTACTAGATAACAATCTTGAAGTGATGCTGAGATTAAGTTTAGTCACACAAATGCGACTGAAAAATGCCAATGAGGCCAGGCAACCTGTAACACAATCTGACAATGTATGAAAGTTACAAAAAAGAGAACGATAAGGATGTCTCGAGAACAGTGTCCAAACATTTAACTTTATGTAATTGTCTAATGTGATTCTAATGGTTACCTTGCAACACTTCCTTTACTCAGTGGCTGAAGAGCAAGCTTGCTAGGAAACTCCATTAGAATAACACCAGGAGGCAGAGATACAAGACAATGGACACATTGACACTTGAAGATAGGATTGGCGAATGAATGAGCTCTCCTTTGGTATTGAATGAATTTCTAACGTTTCCTAATCCAATGGTCTCTTATCAAGAAATCTACTCTCCCTCAACTTTCATCTCAACCTCCCTTTTAGGTATGTGCACAATTCTCAATTGTTCCATATTCCTTCCACAATGTTGTTTTCAGGCTAAAATCAAGCTTTAGAAACACCCAAGGATGAAGAAGTCCTTAGTGATCAGAAGAGAGGGAAGTACAGAAAGGATGTTTTTCATGAATGACTCAAGGAGGGTCAAAGAAATAGAAAAAATAGAAGTATCGGGTTTTCCTCTGCATTTCATCACATATAGTTGTAAACATATCATTATCCAAGAATAAAAGAACATATTTGACTGATGCACTTCATACCAAAGGCTGGTGCTGCAGTGCTGTATCCATATGGTGCCCCATAACCTAGAAAAAGAAAAGAACAGTATGCTTTTGTCATATGGAAACACTTATAGCAAACGTCTGTGTAATTTTGACAAGCTAACTGATGAAATAAGTTATTTATCTTTAACTTTAGTTCTCCAGTATTGGCATCTTTCATAGAGTTACATGCTTGAATCAATCCCCATCGTTAAAGTGGGAGCTCCACAGTATAATTAGAAAGCAGTACAGTTCAATACATAGCCTATAATGGCTAGAAAACATTCACTTCATTAACTTAACCACATCATTTATTAAGAACCAAACGTCAGCCAATCAGGAAATAGTCCTCAAGAAGAGAAGGAGGGTGGGAGCACACTGCCTCGCATCTCAACACTCAACTCGCCCCTATGCATCATGGTAAATGCAGTGCATAATAACACTTACTTCGGCAGTAGTCTTTAACTGTTCACCCTTGTCGGGGCAGCCTGTGCTGTGTAGGTATAGAGAAGTGTTTCTGGATTTATTCCTTCATCAGTAGAGATCAACAACTCATTTTGGGGGTGCTGGAAATGGTGCCCAAAGTTTTCTCCGGTCTCTGTGCCACTTACTGGGTGCAGATGCATGAACACAAGCTGGTCAGCTCAGTAGCTCAAGGGACCGTAGGTGATTAGATCCAAAACCCACCAGTTTGTTATCAGTTTCCATTGCTGTAAATGATTTGAGATTCTGGCCCAAATTCGTTGGTGGGATCTGGAGGGTGTAACCGGCACCAATGATTCGTCACTGTTTTCTACCAGTGCCCCTTCCTTGAGAAGTTTGCTTTCTTCTATGAGTTTGCTATAAGCTGCTGTTGGTGGTTGTCTAAATTGTTATTTAGAACATGAAGGTCAATACTGCAGTTGAAAGGGCTGATATTGCTGATATCTATATGACTGATATCCCTCCCTTTATGAAACTAACCTTCTTCCTCTTCGAAAAGATTTTTCTCATCTGCAAAGTACCTAAAGATTTTGCGTTATCTGTGCCTGCTTTAATCGCTTGTAGGGCATTGTCCACATGTTTGCCAAACACTGCTTCCTAATCATATGGCATGTCAAAGATTCTAAGCTGGATTTCTAATCTGAACTATGCGGCTTTCAAACATCCTTGCTTTCCAAGAACAGCAGTTCCCACAAGGTGGCGAAAACCTGTTGATGCGCTATCCATTGCACAGTCTATCATTTGTGAGGAAGTTCTTTCCCCTTCCTGTAGGATCTTTTTTGCTTCTCCACTTACACCTTCGGGCAAGGGATCTATGTATGCGGCGATGTCTGATCACATTTGCCTGGCGTATTGGCCAAGAATAGCTTATGATTGGTGACTCGAACAGTAGTTGCAGCCACAGTAGAAAATTGTTTCCCTATGTTATCCATGAAGTGATGTTGAAAATGGCGTGGACAGATTCTTAGATCGACGTTGAGCTGCTTGTGTTACTACAGAATCTGGTATTGGATGACCAATCGCATGCAGGTGAGTTTTCTGGTGCTTTATATTTTTTATCTAGTCTAGATAAAACTGCAGAGACTGCAAATGTGTTCTTAATTATTTTAACACCTTTCTCCCAAATAAAATCTACAATAGGGATTGCCTTGACTGATTTTTGAGCAGGTTTCTTGAAGTTGTATAAAAAAATAATTATTGTTTGACAGTCAATGGTAATTGAAACCTCTTCGCAGCTCTTTTAATCAAATTATGAAATCCTCCAATGTTATCTGGTAGAGAATCCGCCAGTTGTGGTGCCGGCAGAGATGGTGCTGGAATTAGGTAATCATCTCATTCACTGGATTGTTGGCTGCTTTTCCGTTTTTTTCCTCCTTCTCTACCCTCACTAGAGGGTACTTCATCTCCTGTAGGTGACACTGCAATGTTTAAAGTTGGTGCTCTTTAGAGTGTCGGAGGCATAGGTAAAGTATGCGGTATGCACAGAGTGGGGCTTTGTACTTGAGTGGATTTTGGCTTTCTCAATGGCTGTGATGGAGATGCAGCCTTTGTAGGTTCCGGAACTTCGTGTACTAATCCTGCAACATACCTTGGAGGTCGTTCAAAGTTATTGCCACCTGAGCTACGTCCTCTTGAAGCTGATGGTGACCATAATGTTAATATTAGTCCACATATTGAGGAGGTTTTTCTATATATGGTTATGGTCCTGAGGAATAATAATCTTCATAGTATTCCTCTTTATCTTCCGCCTGATATTTAGCATTCAGTTCGGTAGGATTATGGACCATTCCAAATGGTCCATCGTCGATCGAATCCTTCTAATTTAGTAAGTGGGGTTGAGAGAGAGGAGACACTTTACTTAAGGAGGTATGTTCAGGCTTTAAAGTTTCAGATTGTATTCTTTCTCTTGTCGATGGTGTTATCGACAATCCAACTGGAATTTTTATCGTCGGCTAAATCCTGTTTCCCATCGCCGACAGCATCCTTGATGGCTTCTTCGTTGACAGTGCTAATGTCGTCGTCCATGTGGATGTCGTCGTTTTCAGTGTCAATTCTGACATTGGTGTTGAGGTTGACGTTGTTATTGTTGACAATTCTGAGGTTGATGTGGCAGTTACCATTAAGACGGAATTTTGAGTTGACAGCACTGAGGAGACCAACTTTAATTGTAATGCCAATCTAGGTGAGGGAGTGGTAGGCTCAGATCCTATTTCATCCAAGGAGATCTCCTTTTTGTATTTGTGAGTGCTCTCCTAATAATCTATGCCCTCCTGAAGAATCATGATAGGTCTTTTTTTTTATGCCTTTTTGGTCAGAAATTGAAGCCTCTTTAGCTTTCAGTTTTTTAAGCCATATAAAAAGCCTACTCTCTCTATCCTTCAGTGCCTTAGAAGAAAAGGTACAGCACTTTTTGCAATCTTTTACCTTGTGCGAAGGATATAGACAATCAATACACTCCTTATGTTGGTCTTCTGAGTGTAGTCTTATTTCCACATGTACCACAAGTTCTGAAAAGTCCTTTCTTTGTTGATTTGGACATGCTTAGTAATCAGATCTAGGCAGGTGCAGGTTGGAACTGGTTTTCCTGATGAATAAGCCTCTATATAAGAGAAAACTGGTAAAAAAAACTGTGCAGAGCTCAGGGAGACTCATCACACGAAGTACAGTAGGAAATGTGATAGAGTGAGGCCTCTGTGGGGAGTTGTAAGAAGCTGGCTCTAAATATACTATAACAAAGTAAGGTATGGCGTGCACAGAGTCCAAGGAGTCTCCAGAGGTAGAGCAGAGGCTAAATTAGGTAAGTACCAATAGCTCTCTTTGTGGTAGAGTGGGAAAGCAGTTAGGCTTATCCAGAGGGTGTGTTAAGCATTTATTGCATTCATTCAAACAAGACTGATGGCACGCACTCAGAGATAGAATCCAGACCAATTAGGTAAGCATAAAAAAGGTACACTTATGATTTATTTTTAGAACCTAGCAGGACTCTGCACAGGTAAGTGAATTATACTTTCAAATGCAAGACTTTTCAAGAAAATGCAGTTGTGGTTGAATTTACAATCGTTACAGGTTTGGATGGGGTTAAAAACAGTTTAAATTACACAATAATTACTTTTGGAATACTGTTGGATTACATCGACTACTCTGTGGTATGTCTAGATACAACAACAGGGATCTCACAATACAAGGTTAAGACAGACATTTGAAGGTTTGCTGTTTAGTTACTTTTTCTTTCATATAAAACTTCAGCTCGGAAGACCATTTAAAGGAACAAAACTCGTAACATTGGTTCCTATAGGAGAAAAAGGATTAACGGTTCTCAGGTAAATAACTTACAAGCAGGAATTTTAGGGGTTAGGACCAAAGTTCCCTCAAGGTCTAGGTAGGCACTCAAATTGCACCACCAGCAGCACTGGGAGGGCCAGGTGCAGAGTGCATGGACCCAACGTCAGCCAATGAGGCTAAGGGGGCCTTCAGTCAGGGGCTGCTTACGAGCAGGCCACTCGGGTGTGGAAGCAAAACTCCTGGGGTTAAGGTCAGCACTGCAGGGGCCAACAATAAGTGCATGAGCTGCACCACCAGCAGCACAGGGGGGGAGGGGGGACGGATGGATAAGTTACTTACCTGTAATCCTAGTTCTCTTCCAGGGGTATCCTCATCAAAGTCATAAGCACTGAATATTCCCGCCTATGTGCGGGACCCCGGAAACAATATAAAAATATATATGTAAAAAACACATATATCTCGCTCCACATATATGTATGTACATATATCATTTTTCTCATACCAATGCAGCTCCATAACTGAGGCTAAGAACAATGTAAGCACATATACACACAATGCAATTAGTAAGGAAGCAAAATAAAAACACATTAGGTCAAATAACCTTTGAACTTTGTGTTTTAATGAGTAGACTACTCATAAATCCTGAAAATTGCTTGCAAATAGACATTGTTAGCCCTCAGGCTGCATTGCAAAACAATAGCATAGAAAATGAAACCATTTTCAACAAAAACTGGCACCGTGCCTTTAAGGCAGCCATGACCCCAGGCTTCCCATCATGCCTCAGGGGTGACAGTTAGGTCAGTTGTTCTTTGCATAACCCTGAAGACAGGGCTCAACCACAAGATTGAAATAGTACAAAATCTCATTTACCTGGGGAGGCGGGTGGGTTGCTTATGACTTTGATGAGGATACCCCTGGAAGAGAACTAGGATTACAGGTAAGTAACTTATCCTTCTCTTCCAGGGGATCCTCATCAATAGTCATAAGCACTGAATAGAATAGCAAGCCCAACAACCACCTGCAGGTAAATGAGAAGTATATGACCCAACCAAGTCATGACAGCCAAATAATTCAGCTGTTAAACAGATTCCTCAGTGAGGCCTGGCCCACCTGGGTATCTGCTCTAGTGTCAGAATCAAGACAGTAATGTCTGGTAAATGTATGGACAGACCTCCAGGTCGCCGCTTTACAAATCTCAGACATGGGCACATCATGTAGATAAGCCGTAGTGGCCGCTCTACCTCTGGTGGAATGTGCTTTAGGAGTAAACCCCAGAGGTTTTTGCGCCAATTGGTAAGCAAGCTTGATACACGAAACGATCCACCTGGAAATGGAACGTTTCGATGCTGCATGGCCAGTTCTGATCGAACCATAGTTAATAAACAATTGATCAGAATGTCGAATAGACTTGGACCTGTCCAGATAGAACTTTAAAACCCTTTTCAGGTCCAAAGAGTGTAACGCCCTCTCAGCTGGAGTAGAGGGATTAGGAAAGAAAGTGGGTAAAGAGATAGACTGATTGACATGAAAATCTGACACCACTTTCGGCAGGAAGGAAGGGTGCGTTCTGAGCACCACTCTGTTCAAATGAAAGACTGTATACGGTTCTTTAGTACACAGGGCCTGAATTTCGCTCACCCTACGGGCTGACTTAATCGCTACCAAAAAAGCCGCTTTCCAGGAGATATGCTGCAAAGTAGGTTTATGAATGGGCTCAAAAGGTGGGCCCATCAACTTTGATAGTACTAAGTTCAGCTTCCAGGGAGGAGAAGGAGGCCGTACAGGAGGGTACACCTTTTTCAGACCTTGCAGGAAATCTTTTACTGCTGGCAACTGAAAAAAGGAGGTTTGTGAAGGTGATCGCCTATAAGCAGTTATAGCGGCTAAATGCACCTTAATGGAGTTAAACTTCAAACCTGCTTTAGCAAGATACAATAAGTATGGAAGAACTGCCTCTTCCTGACTCTTCACCGGATTATGACCATTCTGCACGCACCACATATAGAACCTCTTCCACTTGCATGCGTAAGAATGTCTCATGGAAGGACGTCGTGCTTCTCTCAGAATGGACATGCAGTCTTGTGACAGTCCTAGATGGCCGTACTGAAAGACCTCAGGAGCCATGCTGCCAAGTTCAGTGACGGAAGGTTGGGATGGTGAATCCTCCCGTTCATCTTCGATAACAGGTCCGGCCTGCACGGAAGCCTCTTGTGAGGAGACACTGACAGGTGAAGGAGGTCCGTGTACCACCATTGTCTCGGCCAGTCGGGGGCAATCAGGATCATTGTTGTGCACGAGTGATTCAGCTTGCTCACCACCTTCGGGATCAGAGGAAGGGGTGGAAAGGCGTACACAAATTCCCCATACCAATCGATCAAAAGAGCATTCCCCTTCGTTCCTGGTCGATAGAACCTCGAGGCGAAGCTTGGGCGTTTGCTGTTTACGTCATCCGCGAAGAGATCTATGGAAGGACGACCCCAAGCCTGGAAAACGTCGTCTAGTACTTCGTCGTTGAGAACCCAGTCTTCTCTGTCCTCGAAGTGCCGACTTAGTGCGTCCGCCCTCACGTTCTGCTCTCCTGGGAGGTGGACTGCTTGAACAGACAACTTGCGAGCCAGAAGCCAATGCCAGATGCCCTGAGCTTCCAGTGACAGAGTCCTTGAGCGGGTTCCTCCCTGCTTGTTTAAATAGTACATAGTGGTGGTGTTGTCCGTTTGTACTAGCACCACCTCTGTCTGAATCGAGGGAAGGAACGCTTTGAGAGCAAGGTGGACTGCTCTCAACTCCAGCAAGTTGATGTGGTAGGTGCTTTCTTTTGACGACCACAGACCCTGCACCTGAAGAGGGCCCATGTGCGCCCCCCAGCCTTGCAATGATGCGTCTGTGATGATCGTTTGCGCAGGAGGAGATTGATGGAAGAGAACTCCCACTTGCATGTTTTCCTTCTTCGTCCACCACGGAATGGAAGCTCGTGCTACCTCTGACAGAGTGATCTGATCGTCCCATCGATCTGATTGCTGGTCCCATTTGTCCTCCAGATCCTGCTGAAGAGGACGCATCCGAAGTCTGGCGTTCGGTACCAAGAATATGCAGGAAGCCATCGACCCCAAGAGGGAGGCTATCTTTCGCACTTTGAGTTCTGTTGCGAAGAACTTGCTGGCACTTGAGCGCTATTGAAAACTGTCTCTCCTCCGAAGGAAACACTTTTCCTACCTCGGAGTCTAGCAGAGCTCCTAGGAAGTGAATCTTCTGAGTGGGATGGGAGACCGACTTCTTGTAGTTGACATGCAGGCCTAGACGTTGACAAAGTTCTATGCATGTCTGGAATTGACTCCGTACATTGTCTGGAGTTGGACCTTTCAACAGCCAATCGTGTAAGTATGGGTATACGAAGACTCCCCTGCGGCGCAGAGCTGCCGCCACCACTGCGACACACTTTGTGAACACTCTGGGGGCCGACTTCAACCCAAAAGGAAGGACTTTGAACTGGTAGTGAGAGGTCCCCACCCGGAACCGAAGGAATCTTCTGTGATCTGGTCGTATCGGGACATGAAAATATGCGTCTTGAAGGTCCACCGAACACATCCAATCCCCCTTCCTGAGATGTGGATATATTTGATGGAGCGCCAACATGCGGAATTTTTCTTTTCGTACATGTAGATTGAGTGTTCTCATGTCCAGAATAGGTCTGTATTCTGCCTTCTGGCCCTTTTTTCTGACCAGAAAATACCTCGAGTATACTCCCTTCCCCCTTTGAGCCACCGGAACCCTCTCGATGGCTGATTTCTCGAGGAGTGTCGCTACTTCTTTCTTCAACATTTGTAGCTGGTGGCTTGACGTTGACATCGGAGGAACTGGAGGAGGTAGACGGTGGAAACGAAGACAGTACCCATTCTGCAGCGTGGACAACACCCATTGATCTTTTGTAATGGCCTGCCACTCTGTCCTGTGATGCGCAATGCTTCCCCCCACTGGAGTGGGCAACGGCGCTGGGGGAAGTGAAGACTCATTGCTTCTGCTGAGACTTATTGAAGTTGTTGCCTTGGCGCTGATTCCCATTTCCTTTGGAATTGCGTTTGCCTTTGTACTGCGATTTCTGTTGGCCTTGTTGGTTCTGGCCCTTCTGCCATTGAGGGGTTTGAACCCTCTGCTTCGAAGTTCCCTTGTTGTCTGAACGGAACTTCTCCCTGAATTCTTTTTTCTTTTCAAGCCCCACGGCTTTGAGGGTGTCCAACTCAGTCTTCATACGTTGCATCTCCTCATCAGCACTCGCACCAAATAGAGACTTGCCCGAAAAAGGAAGGTTTAGAATCCTGGCTTGAGCCTCGGGTTTTAATGCCGTAAGGCGCAACCATGAGGATCTCCTCGCTGTGATTCCATGCGCATAACCATGCGCAGCCAGCGTTGCCCCATCTGCCGCCGCTCCTATAATCTGATTGGAGACTTGACTGCCCTCCATCAGAACCTCCTCAAAGTCCTTTCTATCTTCCTGAGGAAGTTTCTCAGAAAATCTCTGAAGTGAGTCCCACATAGATCTATCATACCTGCCGAGCAGCGCTCCCGCATTGGAGACTTTGAGGAAAGAAGCGGAGGGGTTACAGACTCTTCTCCCCCAGGAATCTTGCACCTTGCTGTCCTTATCCGGAGGCACCGTGGATGAGGAAGCTACCGCATTGGATTTTCTAGCCGCCGCAATGATTACTGAATCAGGCGGGGGATCAGATTTCAGGAACAGAGGATCCTCATCAGGAGGACGATACTTCTTGAGAATCCTCGCTGGGACGGACTTCACCGTTGCCGGCGTCAGGAAGACTTCATTTACTGGGTCCATTATACCCGGGACCATCGGCAACAAGGGTTTGGGTGTCGTTCTGTGCTGTAGGGTTTCAAATATGACTTTCGTCTTGATCTGTGGAGCAGTCATAGGCACTCCTAGCTTTAGGGCTCCCCTGCCCAAGATATCCTGGAATGAAAAAATATCCTCAGTTGGAGATATCCTTGAGCGTGGACTGTTTGTCAAGGTCGGAGAGTAATCCCTGTGAGAGCGGGTCCTCGAAGAACTTGAAGAGCTACGGGTCCTCCTGGACCTAGATCTTCTACTTGAGCGCGTTCTAGAGTGCGATCGGTCTCTACGACGAGATCCTCTCTTACTTGAGTGCCGAGAACGTGACCGTTCCTTACGGCGATGAGCTTGGCCTCGATATGCTTTCAGCCGATCAGCTGTCTCCTTGTCCTTGGCCCAGTGGTGAAGAGGTCTATACCACCGTGGGGACAGACGAACAGGAGGAGATTTGTGTGCGGAATCCTTCACTGGTGAACGTGATCTTGGAGGTTGATCCGCTTGAGCCTGTTGCGATCTTGCAGGGGACTTGGATCTCTCCCTATCCGAAACACTGTTTCTTTCATCCGAGGATCCGCCACTGCGAGATGCTGAGGAAGATGAGGATAGGCTCACTATAGGTCTAGAGGAAGACCTGGAACGAGATCTCTCTTCTGTGACCCTCCTTATCTTGGCCGGAGGCTCCTGTAGTGGAGATTGTCCCACCTCCGCAGCTGATGCAGAGCCTGGAGAACCTAACTGAGACCTCAATAATTGAGACTGGTCCAATGGTTCACCCTCCTTTTCCTGCAGAACCTGCTGCAAAGGCGACCTCTCCTGTGATCTTGCGGGAGAGATGTTCAAGGGCTGCGAAACACTCCGTTCTCTGGAACTCCGCTGAGCCATCGACGGTGGCTGTATCGACGCCGAGCGCCCAGCAGGTAGGCGCTCCCTCGACGTCGACCGTGGTTTCCTCGATGCCGAACTCGGTGACGATGAATGTCCTTCGGCATAGAGCCCCTCGCCGTCGAAGGTGGTCTACTCGACAACGACTGAGGCTGCTTTGACGCCGATGCTCTGTCGGCGACGGTGTGTGCCTTGAGGTCGAATGTGACGGAGGCTGCCTCGACGTCGAACGCCATTGATCGGGCGTCAACGTGGGCTGCTTCGACGTCGATCGACTATGTGTCGATAGAGGTTCCCTCGACGTCGAACGACCATGACTAGTCGTCGACGGAGGATGGCTCGACGCCGAACGCCGGTGGCCAGGCGTCGACGGAGAATGCCTCGACGTCATAGCATGACGATGCTGCTTCGACGTCAGGTGGCTCGCCGTCGAACTCTTCCGCTTCGGCGGTGACCTATCCCTCGACGCCGTCTGTAGCGGAGGTACCTTCGATGTTGACGCTGAAGACATCTTCCTCGTCGCCGTCGACTGCTTCTCCAACGCCGATCTCGACGCCGAATGTGAACCAGTCGGGGCTTCTTTCGACGTCGACCGCGTCTTCCGACTTTTCTAATTCTTGGGAGATCTTCCTCTCTCAGAAAGCCCATAAACACGAATTCTCTCACGTTCTTTCAGAGTTCTGGATGATAAAACCTGGCAGTGTTCACAGGTTTTCGATGAGTGAGAGTCTGGTAGGCACAGGATACACACTGAATGAGTGTCAGTCTTGGCCATCTTCCTTCCACATGAAGGGCACTTGACAAAGAGTGAAGGCATCTCTGACAGAAAAATTACCTTTTTTTAAGCCTAAAAAAGGTAGAAATAACACCCTACGTCAAAAAGACGTCGAGTGACAGCAAAAAATTGTAGATAACAAGAATATTTTTTGACAAAAAGTCAAAAAGAAAGGGAGCTGTTTCACCAGGGTCCTGACTGAAGGAGCCGGAAAGAACAACTGACCTAACTGTCACCCCTGAGGCATGATGGGAAGCCTGGGGTCATGGCTGCCTTAAAGGCACGGTGCCAGTTTTTGTTGAAAATGGTTTCATTTTCTATGCTATTGTTTTGCAATGCAGCCTGAGGGCTAACAATGTCTATTTGCAAGCAATTTTCAGGATTTATGAGTAGTCTACTCATTAAAACACAAAGTTCAAAGGTTATTTGACCTAATGTGTTTTTATTTTGCTTCCTTACTAATTGCATTGTGTGTATATGTGCTTACATTGTTCTTGGCCTCAGTTATGGAGCTGCATTGGTATGAGAAAAATGATATATGTACATACATATATGTGGAGCGAGATATATCTGTTTTTTACATATATATTTTTATATTGTTTCCGGGGTCCCGCACATGGGCGGGAATATTCAGTGCTTATGACTATTGATGAGGATCCCCTGGAAGAGAAGCAGTGTGCCAACAAAACATCCGGGACCTTGTGAATTCTAATGGAGACCTTCGGTTCGGCAAAGATGCTGCAGAACTCGGGCAGGGAGACTTCCGGAAGACGACCACTAGCTGGAGAGGTGAGTATGGTTCTTAGGGGATGACTGGACACCATTGGTTGAGCCACCCAGGGCCAGCGGGCGTTCGATGCAGGCATCATGTTTTTATTACCTGCTCTGGTGTTGGGGGCCCTTCATATTGAGGCTGCAGGTGTCATCTTCAAGCTTGAGAGAGGTTGGAGTGCACCAGAACCCAGGTCAGGTTCGCTGGGATGGACCACCGAACTCGGGCGGTGAGCGTCTGGTGCAAAATCGCAGAGCCGCCTGGATCCGGATTCTGTGGGTGAGTCTTTGTTGAGCAAATCACGTGCTCATGGGAGACCGAGTCAGTTAGAGGAATTCAGGGCAGGTTCTCCGGACTCTGGGAAGGCTACTGAACAAGTCGGGGTTCTCGCTGTAGGAAGGTTGAAGTCTGGAGAGGCCGGTAGGGTTGGTCCCAAAGCAGTAGGTGTCTTCTTCTTGGGTCAGCACAGCTCTTCGGTCCTTCTGAGGATCGAATCTGAGGAGACAAGGTTGAGGGCTGCCCTCTAAATACTGAATTTAGGGGCATTAAAAGGTGTGTGCAGTTCTGAAACAATGGGCCCCTTCCTTGGGGTGGGTACACCCCCTAATGCCACCCTCCACTGGGAGGGGGCATGAGCCTCTTCCTAATTGGCCGAGTCCCCTCATCTCCAAAATGGAGTGGACTGAAATGTGTACTTCACCTTGCCTCCCCAACCTGAGGGGTGGGGTTGGCAAAGATGGGCACACCTCTCCTCCTAGCTCGGTTTTCCCACCAATTCTCCCGCCCAAAGTGGGGGTCAGAACTGGCGGGAGCTAGTTGCTGGAGGCAGCAAAAGGAAGGGACAGCTAAAAAAGCTTACTCTCTTGTGGCCCCAGCCCATCCTGGGGGAGGAGGCATGACACCTCTGCACAGGATGGGCTTTGTTTCTGGACCCAGAGAGCGAAGGCTCTCTACCTAGGGTCCAACAACCTGTCTGATGGCGGCAAATGGCGGGCACCATTCAGAAACCTCACCAGGGTTGGTCGTTTTTCAGGGGGTTTTTGTGTGCATTTTACATTAAATCCCACACTGGCATTGCCAGTGTGGGTTTAATGTGCTGAGAAGTTTGCTACCAAACTTCCCAGGTGTTAGTAAAGCCATTATGGAGCAGTGGAGTTCGTAATGACCAACTCCCAGGCCATATACTCTTTAGGGCTTTACTACACTTAGAATGGACAGACAATGTACCCTCACCTGGGGGCTAGTGTACTCTGCTAGAGGAGTGACTTACCTAGGCCTCAGACAGTGGGTTGCAGGCATGTGTGCCATGTCAACTCTTCACTTTTCTCTGCACCAAAACACACAGCCTGCAATGGCTGTGTGTGGGTGTTAAGGTACAGGGCCTCTAAGGGTGGCATAATAGGTGCTGCAGTCCTTAGAGCCCTTCCCTGGCCAGTGTCCTTGTTACCCATGGTACCTTTTACAAGGGGCTTACCTGTGGCCAGATATGTGCCAATTGTAGGTACAAAGGTACAGCTTTGAGAAAGAACACAGGCACTAGGAACATGATTGGCAGGGACCCAGGGGACGATGGATTTAGTCCCAGATCTCTGTACAGGGGTGAATGTAAGACATTGTTCTGCATTCTGTCCATCAACTGTTGGTTTTGTATTTGTCACCCCGAGTGGGATGGGTATGCTCAGACGTGAGTCCCATACTCTCCACACCACTGGAGTCAAGCTATCCTGGCTGAAGACGGCCGATAGCCAGAAACCGGTCCTAGGATGCTTGATTCCGGTCCTGGAAAGACATGGCTTGGCAGTTCGGGCTGGACTGTTGCCATGAGGCACAGGGTCAAGGCTGATTTGCATATGGCCATGTCTGAACTGGGGTGGTGTGGAGTGCAAAAAAACGATGGATTTAGGCCCATATCTCTGTACTGGGGTGAATGTAAGACATTGTCCTGCATTCTGTCCATCAATTGTTGGTTTTGCATTTGTCACCCCGAGTGGGATGGGTATGCTCAGACGTGAGTCCCATGCTCTCCACACCACTGGAGTCAAGCTATCCTGGCTGAAGACGGCCGATAGCCAGAAACCGGTCCTAGGATGCTTGATTCCGGTCCTGGAAAGACATGGCTTGGCAGTTCGGGCTGGACTGTTGCCATGAGGCACAGGGTCAAGGCTGATTTGCATATGGCCATGTCTGAACTGGGGTGGTGTGGAGTGCAAAAAAACGATGGATTTAGGCCCATATCTCTGTACTGGGGTGAATGTAAGACATTGTCCTGCATTCTGTCCATCAATTGTTGGTTTTGCATTTGTCACCCCGAGTGGGATGGGTATGCTCAGACGTGAGTCCCATGCTCTCCACACCACTGGAGTCAAGCTATCCTGGCTGAAGACGGCTGATAGCCAGAAACCGGTCCTAGGATGCTTGATTCCGGTCCAGGAAAGACATGGCTTAGCAGTTCGAGCTGGACTGTTCCCATGAGGCACAGGGTCAAGGCTGATTTGCATATGGCCATGTCTGAACTGGGGTGGTGTGGAGTGCAAAAAAAACGATGGATTTAGGCCCAGATCTCTGTACTGGGGTGAATGTAAGACATTGTTCTGCATTCTGTCCATCAACTGTTGGTTTTGCAGGGACCCAGGGGACACCAAGTCAAAGTGTGTCATGTGTCAGGCAGAAAAAGTGGGGAGTAACCATGCAAAAATGTACACTTTCCTTCAGAAGTGTTCTAAAGGGTGCTGTTGCCTGATTGGCTGAAGATTGGTTATTATTAAATAATGTGGATAAGTTAATGAAGTAAATGTTTTCTGGCGGTTATAGGCTTCATATTGGACTGTACTGCTTTCTAATTAGAAAAAACAACCCAAGTTAATGGGTAAAGGATCTAGCTAATGGGTAGGGTTGGCTCTCCTGACCAAACTTGATAGGAAAGGCCTACAGGAAAGTAAAATGTCTGAGTCCCCTCACTCACCAGGGATTCCCCACAGTGACATGCTTCATCATTGGGGCCATCTCAGCTCTCTACGAGCTGAGGCGTGCTGCGACTCGGGAGATTACGTAGGAGCACTTAATGGAAGAATTGGAGGGAATTTAAATTATTTTGTGGGAAAGTTCTGCAGATCTTGCAGCCTCTCACCTGGTGGTCAGGATACAAGCAGTAAATGCACTTCTTGTGGAGGTCTTCTGAAAAGAGCCGGAGCTTCCCACAAGATTCACAAGGTCGAAAAAGAGGTTTCTTTGAAGAAAACATCATAAAATGGAGAATTTCTGAAGAAACCTGAGAAGTACTGAGCAGAGCTCAGGGAGACTTCCTTCACATGCATGCAGTAGAAAATCAGAGAGCCTGAGCCTCTGAGGAGAACATTCTGGAGGGTGCTGTCGCCTGATTGGCTGTAGTTTGGACTATATATAATGACTTGGACGAGTCATTAAAGTGGAGGATTTTTTCCTTTTGACTTCTAGCTACTTTACTTCCTGGTTCTAGATTACCTATGATATGGTTTCTATATGCATGTTTATTGCTATTTTTATGTACCGTGGGACTCCCACTCCAACAACGGGGAATGATTCAGGCATGTGAATCTATGAAAGATACCCCAATACTGGAGAATTTCTTCCTACCTAATAGCAGCCAGACAGGGATTACTCAATGCCATAAACTGATAACACAAGAGTTTCCTACCTTAGAATGAAGGAGTGGGGAAATCAAACCAATAAATACTTCTCTCAATATATCCAATGAATAACTCCAATTCTTAAAAGAAAAATCGGTGTTATGATAAAAACCAAGAGTGTAAGGGTAGAGGGAACAAGAATGAGCATGGTCCGTCGCAGTATGTACCCTACTTAACCACGGTCCAAATCACAATGTACAAATTAGAAGGTCTCCGCAAAGGTGTTGCCTACGTAATGGCACCTGGATATTACTGTTGTCTCAGAGGTCAGGAACCAAGAATCACAAATAAATCGTAATGCAAGACTTTACGTACCACTCCGGAGGTCATGATTCATCACTGGCCCACCACATTCCCCAGAAATGTTTCTAGTGGTGAATGGGCTCCTTGAGTATGAAGGATTAGTTACTTACCTGTAATCCTAGTTCTCTTCCAGGGGTATCCTCATCAAAGTCATGAGTATCCTCATCAAAGTCGTGAGCACTAGAATATTCCCGCCCATGCGCGGGACCCCAGAAACACAATCATATATGTGCGCCACATATATATATATATATATATATATATATATATATATATATATATATATATATATATATATATATATATATATATATTCATCAAAGTTGCCCACGCAAATAAGCCCGCACACCAAACAGGTAAGTTGCAATCCACAACTTTTATTTAAAGATGAAGTGGGCATTTTAGTCCGTGTTACTCCTTCTGTAATCCTGCCTGATGCGTTTCAAAGATAACAATCTTCTTTTTCAAAGGCACTCCGAGGTTGCAAAGTCTTTCCTGACACAATTCCGCTTCCGTTGTTTTAAGGATTTTCAAAGCGCTCCTGCGTGGCTTTCACTCCAACAGTTCATTAAGCTCAGGTGTATTTATATATATAAATATTAAAAAAGCAAATGCGGCCTTACACACACACTAGAGTAGATTAATGCTGTAAGGACTCCCCATTATATCATAAAAGAATACATTAGAAACTGGAAAAAACAACAGCAGAGCATGTTTTAGAAATGTTTTAATGCTTAGCATAGCAGTCATCACAAACTCTCACATAGGACTGAAAGCATATACGGACCCCAGGCTGCATTGCAGAAACATAGCCTAACAAGCATTTACAATGCAATGGTTTTGCCTTTGTTAAAGTTAGAGCTATTGGCATTGCTCTTGACACTCTGAAGCTCCACTCTGAAGCTCCACTCTGCACTCTGAAGCTCCACTCTTCACTCTGAAGCTCCACTCTGCACTCTGAAGCTCCACTCTGCACTCTGAAGCTCCACTCTGCACTCTGAAGCTCCACTCTGCACTCTGAAGCTGCACTCTGAAGCTCCACTCTGCACTCTGAAGCTGCACTCTGAAGCTCCACTCTGCACTCTGAAGCTCCACTCTGCACTCTGAAGCTCCACTTTGAAGCTCCACTCTGAAGCTCCACTCTGAAGCTCCACTCTGAAGCTCCACTCTGAAGCTCCACTCTGAAGCTCCACTCTGAAGCTCCACTCTGAAGCTCCACTCTGAAGCTCCACTCTGAAGCTCCACTCTGAAGCTCCACTCTGAAGCTCCACTCTGAAGCTCCACTCTGAAGCTCCACTCTGAAGCTCCACTCTGCACTCTGAAGCTCCACTCTGAATCTCCACTCTGCACTCTGAAGCTCCACTCTGAATCTGCACTCTGAAGCTCCACTCTGCACTCTGAAGCTCCACTCTGAATCTGAAGCTCCACTCTGAAGCTCCACTCTGCACTCTGAAGCTCCACTCTGAATCTGAAGCTCCACTCTGAAGCTCCACTCTGCACTCTGAAGCTCCACTCTGAATCTGCACTCTGAAGCTCCACTCTGCACTCTGAAGCTCCACTCTGAAGCTCCACTCTGAAGCTCCACTCTGAAGCTCCACTCTGCACTCTGAAGCTCCACTCTGAAGCTCCACTCTGCACTCTGAAGCTCCACTCTGAAGCTCCACTCTGAAGCTCCACTCTGCACTCTGAAGCTCCACTCTGAAGCTCCACTCTGCACTCTGAAGCTCCACTCTGAAGCTCCACTCTGAAGCTCCACTCTGCACTCTGAAGCTCCACTCTGAAGCTCCACTCTGCACTCTGAAGCTCCACTCTGCACTCTAAAGCTCCACTCTGAAGCTCCACTCTGCACTCTAAAGCTCCACTCTGAAGCTCCACTCTGCACTCTAAAGCTCCACTCTGAAGCTCCACTCTGCACTCTAAAGCTCCACTCTGAAGCTCCACTCTGCACTCTGAAGCTCCACTCTGAATCTGCACTCTGAAGCTCCACTCTGCACTCTGAAGCTCCACTCTGAAGCTCCACTCTGAAGCTCCACTCTGAAGCTCCACTCTGCACTCTGAAGCTCCACTCTGAAGCTCCACTCTGCACTCTGAAGCTCCACTCTGAAGCTCCACTCTGAAGCTCCACTCTGCACTCTGAAGCTCCACTCTGAAGCTCCACTCTGCACTCTGAAGCTCCACTCTGAAGCTCCACTCTGCACTCTGAAGCTCCACTCTGAAGCTCCACTCTGCACTCTGAAGCTCCACTCTGAAGCTCCACTCTGAAGCTCCACTCTGCACTCTGAAGCTCCACTCTGAAGCTCCACTCTGAAGCTCCACTCTGCACTCTGAAGCTCCACTCTGAAGCTCCACTCTGCACTCTGAAGCTCCACTCTGAAGCTCCACTCTGAAGCTCCACTCTGAAGCTCCACTCTGAAGCTCCACTCTGAAGCTCCACTCTGAAGCTCCACTCTGAAGCTCCACTCTGCACTCTGAAGCTCCACTCTGAATCTGCACTCTGAAGCTCCACTCTGCACTCTGAAGCTCCACTCTGAATCTGCACTCTGAAGCTCCACTCTGCACTCTGAAGCTCCACTCTGAATCTGCACTCTGAAGCTCCACTCTGCACTCTGAAGCTCCACTCTGAAGCTCCACTCTGCACTCTGAAGCTCCACTCTGAAGCTCCACTCTGAAGCTCCACTCTGAAGCTCCACTCTGAAGCTCCACTCTGCACTCTGAAGCTCCACTCTGAAGCTCCACTCTGCACTCTGAAGCTCCACTCTGAAGCTCCACTCTGAAGCTCCACTCTGAAGCTCCACTCTGAAGCTCCACTCTGCACTCTGAAGCTCCACTCTGAAGCTCCACTCTGCACTCTGAAGCTCCACTCTGAAGCTCCACTCTGAAGCTCCACTCTGAAGCTCCACTCTGAAGCTCCACTCTGAAGCTCCACTCTGAAGCTCCACTCTGAAGCTCCACTCTGAAGCTCCACTCTGAAGCTCCACTCTGAAGCTCCACTCTGAAGCTCCACTCTGCACTCTGAAGCTCCACTCTGAAGCTCCACTCTGCACTCTGAAGCTCCACTCTGAAGCTCCACTCTGAAGCTCCACTCTGAAGCTCCACTCTGAAGCTCCACTCTGAAGCTCCACTCTGCACTCTGAAGCTCCACTCTGAAGCTCCACTCTGCACTCTGAAGCTCCACTCTGAAGCTCCACTCTGAAGCTCCACTCTGAAGCTCCACTCTGAAGCTCCACTCTGAAGCTCCACTCTGAAGCTCCACTCTGAAGCTCCACTCTGAAGCTCCACTCTGAAGCTCCACTCTGAAGCTCCACTCTGCACTCTGAAGCTCCACTCTGAAGCTCCACTCTGCACTCTGAAGCTCCACTCTGAAGCTCCACTCTGCACTCTGAAGCTCCACTCTGAAGCTCCACTCTGAAGCTCCACTCTGAAGCTCCACTCTGAAGCTCCACTCTGAAGCTCCACTCTGAAGCTCCACTCTGAAGCTCCACTCTGAAGCTCCACTCTGAAGCTCCACTCTGAAGCTCCACTCTGAAGCTCCACTCTGAAGCTCCACTCTGAAGCTCCACTCTGAAGCTCCACTCTGCACTCTGAAGCTCCACTCTGAAGCTCCACTCTGCACTCTGAAGCTCCACTCTGAAGCTCCACTCTGCACTCTGAAGCTCCACTCTGAAGCTCCACTCTGCACTCTGAAGCTCCACTCTGAAGCTCCACTCTGAAGCTCCACTCTGAAGCTCCACTCTGAAGCTCCACTCTGAAGCTCCACTCTGAAGCTCCACTCTGAAGCTCCACTCTGAACTCTGAAGCTCCACTCTGCACTCTGAAGCTCCACTCTGCACTCTGAAGCTCCACTCTGCACTCTGAAGCTCCACTCTGCACTCTGAAGCTCCACTCTGCACTCTGAAGCTGCACTCTGAAGCTCCACTCTGAAGCTCCACTCTGAAGCTCCACTCTGAAGCTCCACTCTGAAGCTCCACTCTGAAGCTCCACTCTGAAGCTCCACTCTGAAGCTCCACTCTGAAGCTCCACTCTGAAGCTCCACTCTGAAGCTCCACTCTGAAGCTCCACTCTGCACTCTGAAGCTCCACTCTGAAGCTCCACTCTGCACTCTGAAGCTCCACTCTGAAGCTCCACTCTGCACTCTGAAGCTCCACTCTGAAGCTCCACTCTGAAGCTCCACTCTGAAGCTCCACTCTGAAGCTCCACTCTGAAGCTCCACTCTGAAGCTCCACTCTGAAGCTCCACTCTGAAGCTCCACTCTGAAGCTCCACTCTGCACTCTGAAGCTCCACTCTGCACTCTGAAGCTCCACTCTGCACTCTGAAGCTCCACTCTGCACTCTGAAGCTCCACTCTGAAGCTCCACTCTGAATCTGCACTCTGCAGCTCCACTCTGCAGCTCCACTCTGCAGCTCCACTCTGCAGCTCCACTCTGCAGCTCCACTCTGCAGCTCCACTCTGCAGCTCCACTCTGCAGCTCCACTCTGCAGCTCCACTCTGCAGCTCCACTCTGCAGCTCCACTCTGAAGCTCCACTCTGAAGCTCCACTCTGAAGCTCCACTCTGAAGCTCCACTCTGAAGCTCCACTCTGAAGCTCCACTCTGCACTCTGAAGCTCCACTCTGAAGCTCCACTCTGCACTCTGAAGCTCCACTCTGAAGCTCCACTCTGCACTCTGAAGCTCCACTCTGAAGCTCCACTCTGCACTCTGAAGCTCCACTCTGAAGCTCCACTCTGCACTCTGAAGCTCCACTCTGCACTCTGAAGCTCCACTCTGAAGCTCCACTCTGAAGCTCCACTCTGAAGCTCCACTCTGAAGCTCCACTCTGAAGCTCCACTCTGAAGCTCCACTCTGAAGCTCCACTCTGAAGCTCCACTCTGAAGCTCCACTCTGAAGCTCCACTCTGAAGCTCCACTCTGCACTCTGAAGCTCCACTGAAGCTACACACCGCGCAGGGCAGCTCTGGATGCTGATGCGAGAGACCAGCTGGGAGGCGCGCTGCTCGTCTTCCTGCTCGTGCTGACTCGGAGAGAAAACTTGTTTTCATTGGGAGAGCGGCCTTCAAAGACCCGGTCACTGCGCCTCTCCGAGTGTTTAGCTTGGGATAAAATGGGCGCAGTGTTGTGGTGATGACAGTAGAGCAAGGGAGGTGCCGGCAATGCCGGACCAGACTCGGGGGCGTTCCCGGCAAAAGGCAAAGAATGTCAGGAACGCCCCCGTGTCTGGTCCGGCATTGACGGACAGGCCCCTCGTCCAATGGCAAGGCTCCGTTTACGGAGCCAGCCAATCAATGACGAGGGCCGACCCAAAGCACCCTACAGTTCTCAACAGGATTTCGCCTGCGCGAAAAGCTGCGCAGAGCGCAGCTTTCGCTAGGCAAAACCTAAAAAGGCGTGCCTTGTTTATTTGGTTCAGTTCCCAGCTATATTCTAAAACGTGCCCACTCTGCACTCTGAAGCTCCACTCTGAATCTGCACTCTGAAGCTCCACTCTGCACTCTGAAGCTCCACTCTGAATCTGAAGCTCCACTCTGCACTCTGAAGCTCCACTCTGCACTCTGAAGCTCCACTCTGAATCTGAAGCTCCACTCTGCACTCTAAAGCTCCACTCTGAAGCTCCACTCTGCACTCTAAAGCTCCACTCTGAAGCTCCACTCTGCACTCTAAAGCTCCACTCTGAAGCTCCACTCTGCACTCTAAAGCTCCACTCTGAAGCTCCACTCTGAATCTGCACTCTGAAGCTCCACTCTGCACTCTGAAGCTCCACTCTGAATCTGCACTCTGAAGCTCCACTCTGCACTCTGAAGCTCCACTCTGAAGCTCCACTCTGAAGCTCCACTCTGCACTCTGAAGCTCCACTCTGAAGCTCCACTCTGAAGCTCCACTCTGCACTCTGAAGCTCCACTCTGAAGCTCCACTCTGCACTCTGAAGCTCCACTCTGAAGCTCCACTCTGAAGCTCCACTCTGAAGCTCCACTCTGAAGCTCCACTCTGAAGCTCCACTCTGCACTCTAAAGCTCCACTCTGAAGCTCCACTCTGAAGCTCCACTCTGAAGCTCCACTCTGAAGCTCCACTCTGAAGCTCCACTCTGCACTCTAAAGCTCCACTCTGAAGCTCCACTCTGAAGCTCCACTCTGAAGCTCCACTCTGCACTCTGAAGCTCCACTCTGAAGCTCCACTCTGAAGCTCCACTCTGCACTCTGAAGCTCCACTCTGAAGCTCCACTCTGCACTCTGAAGCTCCACTCTGAAGCTCCACTCTGCACTCTGAAGCTCCACTCTGAAGCTCCACTCTGAAGCTCCACTCTGAAGCTCCACTCTGAAGCTCCACTCTGCACTCTGAAGCTCCACTCTGCACTCTGAAGCTCCACTCTGCACTCTGAAGCTCCACTCTGCACTCTGAAGCTCCACTCTGCACTCTGAAGCTCCACTCTGAAGCTCCACTCTGCACTCTGAAGCTCCACTCTGAAGCTCCACTCTGAAGCTCCACTCTGAAGCTCCACTCTGAAGCTCCACTCTGCACTCTGAAGCTCCACTCTGCACTCTGAAGCTCCACTCTGCACTCTGAAGCTCCACTCTGAAGCTCCACTCTGAAGCTCCACTCTGCACTCTGAAGCTCCACTCTGAAGCTCCACTCTGCACTCTGAAGCTCCACTCTGAAGCTCCACTCTGAAGCTCCACTCTGCACTCTGAAGCTCCACTCTGAAGCTCCACTCTGCACTCTGAAGCTCCACTCTGAAGCTCCACTCTGCACTCTGAAGCTCCACTCTGAAGCTCCACTCTGCACTCTGAAGCTCCACTCTGAAGCTCCACTCTGCACTCTGAAGCTCCACTCTGAAGCTCCACTCTGAAGCTCCACTCTGAAGCTCCACTCTGAAGCTCCACTCTGAAGCTCCACTCTGAAGCTCCACTCTGAAGTTCCACTCTGAAGCTCCACTCTGAAGCTCCACTCTGAAGCTCCACTCTGCACTCTGAAGCTCCACTCTGCACTCTGAAGCTCCACTCTGCACTCTGAAGCTCCACTCTCCACTCTGAAGCTCCACTCTGAAGCTCCACTCTGAAGCTCCACTCTGAAGCTCCACTCTGAAGCTCCACTCTGAAGCTCCACTCTGAAGCTCCACTCTGAAGCTCCACTCTGAAGCTCCACTCTGCACTCTGAAGCTCCACTCTGCACTCTGAAGCTCCACTCTGCACTCTGAAGCTCCACTCTGCACTCTGAAGCTCCACTCTGAAGCTCCACTCTGCACTCTGAAGCTCCACTCTGCACTCTGAAGCTCCACTCTGCACTCTGAAGCTCCACTCTGCACTCTGAAGCTCCACTCTGAAGCTCCACTCTGAAGCTCCACTCTGAAGCTCCACTCTGAAGCTCCACTCTGAAGCTCCACTCTGCACTCTGAAGCTCCACTCTGCACTCTGAAGCTCCACTCTGAAGCTCCACTCTGCACTCTGAAGCTCCACTCTGAAGCTCCACTCTGCACTCTGAAGCTCCACTCTGAAGCTCCACTCTGCACTCTGAAGCTCCACTCTGAAGCTCCACTCTGAAGCTCCACTCTGAAGCTCCACTCTGAAGCTCCACTCTGCACTCTGAAGCTCCACTCTGAAGCTCCACTCTGCACTCTGAAGCTCCACTCTGAAGCTCCACTCTGCACTCTGAAGCTCCACTCTGCACTCTGAAGCTCCACTCTGCACTCTGAAGCTCCACTCTGAAGCTCCACTCTGAAGCTCCACTCTGAAGCTCCACTCTGCACTCTGAAGCTCCACTCTGAAGCTCCACTCTGAAGCTCCACTCTGCACTCTGAAGCTCCACTCTGAAGCTCCACTCTGCACTCTGAAGCTCCACTCTGAAGCTCCACTCTGCACTCTGAAGCTCCACTCTGAAGCTCCACTCTGAAGCTCCACTCTGAAGCTCCACTCTGAAGCTCCACTCTGAAGCTCCACTCTGAAGCTCCACTCTGAAGCTCCACTCTGAAGCTCCACTCTGAAGCTGCACTCTGAAGCTCCACTCTGAAGCTCCACTCTGCACTCTGAAGCTCCACTCTGCACTCTGAAGCTCCACTCTGCACTCTGAAGCTCCACTCTGCACTCTGAAGCTCCACTCTGCACTCTGAAGCTCCACTCTGCACTCTGAAGCTCCACTCTGCACTCTGAAGCTCCACTCTGCACTCTGAAGCTCCACTCTGCACTCTGCAGCTCCACTCTGCAGCTCCACTCTGCAGCTCCACTCTGAAGCTCCACTCTGAAGCTCCACTCTGAAGCTCCACTCTGCACTCTGAAGCTCCACTCTGAAGCTCCACTCTGAAGCTCCACTCTGCACTCTGAAGCTCCACTCTGAAGCTCCACTCTGCACTCTGAAGCTCCACTCTGAAGCTCCACTCTGCACTCTGAAGCTCCACTCTGAAGCTCCACTCTGAAGCTCCACTCTGAAGCTCCACTCTGAAGCTCCACTCTGAAGCTCCACTCTGAAGCTCCACTCTGAAGCTCCACTCTGAAGCTCCACTCTGAAGCTGCACTCTGAAGCTCCACTCTGAAGCTCCACTCTGCACTCTGAAGCTCCACTCTGCACTCTGAAGCTCCACTCTGCACTCTGAAGCTCCACTCTGCACTCTGAAGCTCCACTCTGCACTCTGAAGCTCCACTCTGCACTCTGAAGCTCCACTCTGCACTCTGAAGCTCCACTCTGCACTCTGAAGCTCCACTCTGCACTCTGCAGCTCCACTCTGCAGCTCCACTCTGCAGCTCCACTCTGCAGCTCCACTCTGAAGCTCCACTCTGAAGCTCCACTCTGAAGCTCCACTCTGAAGCTCCACTCTGAAGCTCCACTCTGAAGCTCCACTCTGAAGCTCCACTCTGAAGCTCCACTCTGAAGCTCCACTCTGCACTCTGAAGCTCCACTCTGAAGCTCCACTCTGCACTCTGAAGCTCCACTCTGAAGCTCCACTCTGCACTCTGAAGCTCCACTCTGAAGCTCCACTCTGCACTCTGAAGCTCCACTCTGAAGCTCCACTCTGCACTCTGAAGCTCCACTCTGAAGCTCCACTCTGCACTCTGAAGCTCCACTCTGAAGCTCCACTCTGCACTCTGAAGCTCCACTCTGAAGCTCCACTCTGAAGCTCCACTCTGAAGCTCCACTCTGAAGCTCCACTCTGAAGCTCCACTCTGAAGCTCCACTCTGAAGCTCCACTCTGAAGCTCCACTCTGAAGCTCCACTCTGAAGCTCCACTCTGAAGCTCCACTCTGCACTCTGAAGCTCCACTCTGCACTCTGAAGCTCCACTCTGCACTCTGAAGCTCCACTCTGCACTCTGAAGCTCCACTCTGCACTCTGAAGCTCCACTCTGAAGCTCCACTCTGAATCTGCACTCTGCAGCTCCACTCTGCAGCTCCACTCTGCAGCTCCACTCTGCAGCTCCACTCTGCAGCTCCACTCTGCAGCTCCACTCTGAAGCTCCACTCTGAAGCTCCACTCTGAAGCTCCACTCTGAAGCTCCACTCTGAAGCTCCACTCTGAAGCTCCACTCTGAAGCTCCACTCTGAAGCTCCACTCTGCACTCTGAAGCTCCACTCTGAAGCTCCACTCTGCACTCTGAAGCTCCACTCTGAAGCTCCACTCTGCACTCTGAAGCTCCACTCTGAAGCTCCACTCTGCACTCTGAAGCTCCACTCTGAAGCTCCACTCTGCACTCTGAAGCTCCACTCTGAAGCTCCACTCTGCACTCTGAAGCTCCACTCTGCACTCTGAAGCTCCACTCTGAAGCTCCACTCTGAAGCTCCACTCTGAAGCTCCACTCTGAAGCTCCACTCTGAAGCTCCACTCTGAAGCTCCACTCTGAAGCTCCACTCTGAAGCTCCACTCTGAAGCTCCACTCTGCACTCTGAAGCTCCACTGAAGCTACACACCGCGCAGGGCAGCTCTGGATGCTGATGCGAGAGGCCAGCTGGGAGGCGCGCTGCTCGTCTTCCTGCTCGTGCTGACTCGGAGAGAAAACTTGTTTTCATTGGGAGAGCGGCCTTCAAAGACCCGGTCACTGCGCCTCTCCGAGTGTTTAGCTTGGGATAAAATGGGCGCAGTGTTGTGGTGATGACAGTAGAGCAAGGGAGGTGCCGGCAATGCCGGACCAGACTCGGGGGCGTTCCCGGCGTCGCGTGACGTCGGCAAAAGGCAAAGAATGTCAGGAACGCCCCCGTGTCTGGTCCGGCATTGACGGACAGGCCCCTCGTCCAATGGCAAGGCTCCGTTTACGGAGCCAGCCAATCAATGACGAGGGCCGACCCAAAGCACCCTACAGTTCTCAACAGGATTTCGCCTGCGCGAAAAGCTGCGCAGAGCGCAGCTTTCGCTAGGCAAAACCTAAAAAGGCTGAAAAGCTAACTCATAGCAACATAGAGGTAAACTGGCACTGTGCCTTTAAGGCAGTCATAACCCCCAGCTTCCCATCATGCCTTAGGGGTGACAGTTAGGTCAGTTGTTCTTTGCGGTGACTCAAAAGTCATAACACGAAGAGTTGACATTACCTTTTTCTTAAAAATACAGTGCGCCTTTGCCGGGGGAGGCGGAGGGTTGCTTATGACTTTGATGAGGATACCCCTGGAAGAGAACTAGGATTACAGGCAAGTAATTAATCCTTCTCTTCCAGGGGATACTCATCAATAGTCATAAGCACTAGAATAGAATAGCGAGCCTCACCTCATCCTCCTGCGGGCAAAGGAAACAGAACTGTAACTTAACCAATCAGCTCAGAAAACTAAGCCTGGATAGATACATTACTATCCGAAAAGATTCCTCAAGGAGGCCTGGCCCACTTGAGTATCATTTCTGGAATCAGATTCTAGACAATAATGCCTTATGAAAGTGTCAACCGATCTCCAGGTTGCTGCTTTGCAAATTTCTGACATTGGAACATCATGCAAGAAAGATACTGTGGCCGCTTTTCCCCTAGTGGAATGTGCTTTAGGCGACAGCAAAAGGGGTTTATGCGCCACCTGGTAGGCCATCTTGAAATGGATCTTTTGGAGGCTGGGAAATCTGTTCTCATGGCACCATAATTCAAAAACAACTGATCTGATTTCCTTATGCCCTTTGTACCCTCCTAATAGAATTTGAGCACTCTTTTAATGTCCAAGGAGTGTAGCGACCTCTCCGCAGGAGTTGTGGGACTGGGAAAAAAGGACGTTAAGGAGAATGACTGATTAATATGGAAATCAGATATAACTTTTGGCAAAAAAGCAGGGGGAGCCCTTAACACTGTCCTGTTGTGGTGAAACACACAGCGCTTGGATTTCACTTACTCTACACGCTGATGTTATCGCTTCCAGAAAAGCGGTTTTCCACGTCAGGTGCTGCAATGTGGCTTTATGAATGGGCTCAGAAGGAGAACCCATCAATCAAGACCGCACCAGATTCAATTCCCAAGGAGGAGAAGGAGTTCAAACCGGGGGATACACTTTTTTCAACCCCTGTAGGAAATCCTTAACCACCTGTAACTGGAAAAAAGAAGGTTGGTTGGGTGATTTTCTGTATGCCGTAATGGCTGACAAATGAACCCTGATCGAGGCATATTTCAGACCCGCTCTAGCTAAATAAAGGAGGTAAGGAAGAATCACCTCCTCCTGCCTCTTTGTAGGGTCAAAATGATTTGCAACACACCATAGGTAGAATCTCTTCCACATAAAAGTGTACAACGCTCTTGTGGAAGGCCTCTTAGCCTCTTTCACAATGTGCATGCAGTCCTGCGGCAGATTCAAGTGTCCGTATTGTAGGACCTGAGGAGCCATGCTGCCAAGTTCAGAGAAGGAAGGCTGGGATGGAGTATCTTCCCGTCCATCTTGGTCAGCAGGTCTGCTCTGTAAGGTAGTCTCCTGTGGGGGAGTACCGACAACTGCAGAAGGTCCGGGTATCACCATTGACATGGCTAGTCTGGAGCTAACAGAATCAACTTCATGTTGGATCTGAAGAGCTTGGACACCACCTTTGGGATCATAGGCAGAGGAGGAAAGGCGTATGCAAATGTCTCTGACCAATCCATCAAAAGCGCATTCCCCCTTGTCCCTGGACGGTGGAATCTGGATAAAAAGGCGTGGCATTTTTTGTCGTCTGCAAACAAATCTATTGATGGACGACCGCACTGCTGGAAAATATCTGCCACCACCTTGGCAGTTCGAGCTGGACTGTTCCCATGAGGCACAGGGTCAGACTGATTTGCATATGGCCATGTCTGAACTAGGGTGGCAGAGTGGGCTAAAAAAAGGTGATAGATTAAACCCGGATCTGTTGACTGGGTGTGAGTGTTTGATTGGTTCAGATGCTCCGTCCATCACCACCCCCTTTTGTACCACCACCTTGTCGTGCAGCACCCAGTCTGGCTGATCTTCGAAGTGCCGACTGAGTGCGTCTGCTCTTACGTTCTGCTCTCCCGGAAGGTGCACCGCCACTATGGAGAGGTTCTGAGCCAGAAGCCAGTGCCAGATCGCTTGAGCTTCCAGGGAGAGAGGACGAGAGTGCGTACCACCCTGTTTGTTTAGATAATACATGGTGGTCGTGTTTGGATCAGGATCGAGTTGGACGTGATCGACGGCCAAAAAGCTTTCAGAGCAAGATGGACTTCCTGTAACTCCAACATGTTTATGTGGTAGGACTGCTCTTTTGTGGACCACCGGCCCTGCATTTGAAGGCACCCCATATGTACCCGCCATCCTTGCAGACATGCATCCGTTATCAACGTTTGCACTGGAACTGGTTGATGGAAAGGGACCCCCGCCAACAGGTTCTGCTGTTAAGTCCACCACATGATGGATGATTTTGCTGCTTGGGAGAGCACAATCCGATCCTCCCAGCGACCCGTTGCTTGTTCCCATTTGTCTTCTAGATCTTGCTATAATGGTCTCATTCTCAGCCTGGCGTTGGGAATGAGAAATATGAGAGGCCATTGACCCGAGCAGAGATGCCACCTGTCGGACTGCTGGGCGATCTGTCTGAAGCAGAGCTTTGCATTTCTGCTGCATTGAGGAAAGTCTCTCCTCCGAAGGAAACGCTCTTCCTTTGTTTGAGTCCAGAGTCGATCCCAAATAATGGATTGACTGGGTAGGCTGTTGGACTGACTTCTCCATGTTTACATGAAGACCCAGTCTGTGGAGCAGATTTAGACAGACTTGGAAATCCTTCCTCACTTTTTGAGGCGATGGCCTTTGAGGAGCCAATCGTCTAAGTAAGGGTAGACGAACAGACCTTTTCTGTGTAGGGCGGCCACCACCATTGCCATGCACTTGGTAAAGACTTGTGGGGCAGATTTCAGTCCGAAGGGCAAGACCTTGTACTGATAGTGCTGGTCGCCGACCACAAATCGCAGGTATCTGCGATGACGTGGAATGATAGGTATATGGAAGTACGCATCTTGGAGGTCCACCGACCACATCCAATCTCCTGCTTGTAGATGTGGACATATTTGATGAAGGGCCAACATGCAAAACTTCTCCTTCACAATGACTTTGTTCAGCAAGCGAAGGTCCAGGATAGGTCTGAACTTTTGATCCTGATCTTTTTTGGGCACAAGAAAGTACCTGGAGTAGACTCCCTTCCCTCGCTGCGCGGAAGGAACCTCTTCTATGGCCTTTTTTCGCAGAAGGGTTATCACTTCCTGCCGAAGCAACTTTAACTGGTGAGGACGAGATCTTTTCGGAGGAATGTCCTTTGGAAGTACACGAAAACGTAGTGTGTATCCATTGCTCAGTATACTTAGCACCCAACGATCTTTTGTTACGCTGCACCACTCTTCCAGATGATGTGAAGCACTTCCTCCCACTGGAGTGGGCAACGGCGCTAGAGGAAGCTCCTGCTCATTGCTTCCCTGCTGACCTTGCCGTGTTAGAGGACTGTTGCTGGTGACCTCCTCTAACTCTGTTGGATTTACGGCCTTGATACTGCAACTTGCCTTGGCATTTACTCTGGGACATTTGAGGGGTTTGAACCCTCTGTTGGTAGCCCTTGCGTTGGTTGGGTCTGTACCAACGCTTAAACTCCTTCTTCTTTTCCAATCCAACGGCTTTGAGGGTATCGAGCTCTGCCTTCATCCTACCTATTTTCTCAACTGTATGAGTGCCAAACAGGGAGGAGCCGGAAAAAGGGAGATTCAGGATCCTCTGTTGGGCATCTGGTTAGAGAGCTGTCACTCTCAACCAGGAGGATCCCCTGGCGCAAATCCCATGGGCATATTGTTATAATTTGGCAGCGATTGGGTTAGCATTAGCAGAAGCCATCCTGTATTTAGAGGTTATCTTATCCGCTTTGTGGAATCCATTTTGTGTTTCTGGCAGCCATCTTGTTTGCCATGTGCTACCACGTGCGTGCCATGTGCTCTGTCCCACCTTGCTGTTGTCTGCTCTTGGAATCTGCCTAGAGACAGGTTATATTTAGTTTCTTCTGCTTCGCACATGCTCAGTTGAGCTTGCGGCTGTCCTTGCAGCTGCTGTTAGTCTGTAACTGTCAGGATGTGTTCACCAGAATTAGCAACTGTTAGCTCCTCCCACTTGTTGACTGTGCATTTTCTGTATGACCTTATATGTACCTAAAACCTTATTCTTCTACTTGTACCGCCTTCTTTTGAGCCCCTGTTTGGGTGTAAAAGGACCAAGCTCCTTCCATTCAGTGTGCTACTTCATACATTACCGAAGGGTGCTGTGTGAATGTAGTTCCACCTCATGAGGTTTAATAAATCTTGTATTTTCTATTCCAATTTCTGTGCCAACTTCTAGCCTATTGGTCTGAGGACTCTGTGCAGAGAAGGGCAAACCCCTAGCACTGGTAGGCCTTGCTGAGGCCCACTACTACAATATGAGTGCACCAACAGTGTAGCACCATCGCTGCCGTGCTGATCACTTGTTTGGCAACAAGCAACCCTTCTGTGATGATCTCCTTAAAGTCCTTTTGATCCTCTTTTGGCAACTTCTCTTTGAAGTGGTCCAAGGAGTCCCCCAAGGCCCTGTCATAGCGACCTAATAAGGCTGCTGCACTGGAGACCTTTAGTGATGATGCTGCAGAACCGCAAACCTTACGTCCCCAAGAGTCCTGGGACCTACTTTCTTTATCGGGCGGGACCGATGAAGACGCAGTCACCGCATGAGTTTTTCTCACTGTCGCAATTATAACAGAGTCCGCTGGCGGATCTGTCTTCAAGAACACAGGGTCTGTGGAGGCCGGCTTGTATTTCTTTTGAATCCTAGCCGGTGCGGCCTTAATCGCAGCTGGCGTCTGGAAAATGTCCATCAGGAGTTCCAGAAGACCAGGAACCAGGGCAAGTAACGGACGAGAGGCTGCTCTCTGATGCAGAGTCTCAAAGATAACTGTTGTTGCCACCTGAGGGGTAGACATCTCAATGTTCAGCTTCTGAGCCCCTCTCTGAAGCACATCATGGTAGGTGTTGATGTCATTTATCGGAGACACTCTTGACAAAGAGCTGTCCGATAGGGTGGGAGAATAGTCCCTCTTCGAGGATCGAGTGGAAGAAGAAGACCACATAGGTGACCTTCTTTTGCAATGGAAACTATGTCTATGCTCCCGTGATCTGCCCGTTCGCTCCTCACTTCTGGGCGAATGCGATCTGTCCACTTCCTGCACCAATCTCTGTAGAGGTGACCTATGAAGAGGACTGGCGTATTCTTGCATCCGCTGTGCTGCTCCTGTATCTTTACTCCAGTGATGCAGGGGAAGGAGCCATCTTGGAGACAAGTGCACAGTAGGGGAAGCCTCCCTGTGCTGGGAAGGAGACCTATGACTTGCCTCGTTGAAGGATGTCTTGATGAATGAGAGGAAGAATGGCGTGACGCTGATTCTGTTACTAGAACCACCAATCCTTCTCCAGACCTCACTGAAGTGGGTCTTGACGTCGGGAGTGCGCGTCCCGACGCCGACATGGACCTCCTTCTCGACGTCGATCTCCGGTCTGTTGTTGGACCCGGTCTCGATGACGCCTCCCTGTTCCTCGACATCGAGTCCCTTGCAGGCGACGTCTGAACATCCCTTCGTCTCAACGTCGATGAGCTGACGACGGCGGAGGGGTTCTGCTCCTCGACGCCGTTGTGCAGATTGAAAATGAAAGGCCTCTGCTCCTCGATGCCGATCATCGCCGTGTTTACAATTGTAGAGGGCTCTTCTTCCTCGTCGCCGAGACGACGGCGGAGGGCTGCTAATCCTCGACGCCGATCGTCGTCGAGACGACGGCGGAGGGGTTCCGATCTTCGACTCCGATCGTCGCCAGGTTGACGACGGCGGAGGACTCCTGCCCCTGGACGTCGATGGACTGATGATGACGGAGGGGTACCTGCCCTGGAAGCCGAACATCGAGCTGACGATGGCAGGGGACTTCTACTCCTCGATGCCGATCGTCGCCGGGTTGACGACGGCGGAGGGATTCTGCTCCTCGACGCCGATCCTCGCCGGGTTGACGACGGCGGAGGATCACGATTCTTGGACAAATGACCCACCTGTGGTAGATTTTTCAGCACTGAGCCCGACGCTGACTAAGAAGGGCGAGGGATCTTGCTTCTGGATGGAGATCTCGCCCTCTTGGAGCCCTCCTTCACCGGTGACCAGCCTCTGGAAGACTTTTCTGCCAGCCCATAAAGACGGATCCTTTATCTGTCCTTTAAAGTCCTTTTTGACAGGGTCTGGCAATGAGGACAAGCCTTAGGGTCATGGCCCTTAGGCAAACAAAGAATACAGGCCTCATGAGAGTCTGACCGGGTCTTTTTTTTCTACAAGAAGGGCTTGGGTCAAAAAGAGATGGCATTTTGAGAGGAAAAAATGCCCAAAACGGTCAAAAAAGACAACTTTACTTCAAGAGAAGAAAGATGTCGAAGTAAGTTACGAATTTCCCAAAAAGTGAAGATTATTTCTGACTAAAATCAGAAAGAAGTGGAGCTGTGTAACCAGGATCCTTCCTGAAGGAGCCGGAAAGAACAACTGACCTAACTGTCACCCCTGAGGCATGATGGGAAGCTGGGGGTCATGACTGCCTTAAAGGCACAGTGCCAGTTTATCTCTATGTTGCTATGAGTTAGCTTTTCAGCCTTTTTAGGCTGTGTTTCTGCAATGCAGCCTGGGAGCTGTATTAGCTCTCAGTCCTATGTGAGAGTTTGTGATGACTGCTAAGCATTAAAACCGTTCTAAAACATGCTCTGCTGTTGTTTTTCCCTATTTCTAATGTATTCTTTTATGATATAATGGGGAGTCCTTAGAGCATTATTCAGCTCTAGTGTGTGTGTGTAAGGCTGCATTTGTTTTTATATATCTATCTATCTATCTATCTATATATATATATATATATATATATATATATATATATATATATATATATATATATATATATATACATATATATATAAGCAAGGTATGACATTGGATGAAAACACACGCCTACCTTGGGGTGTCTCTTAATAAAAGGTCACGAAATTACAAGGTGCATTTTCGAGTGCCTGATGGAAGCAGCCCCTGAGGATGAAACGCGTTGGGCAACAACTACTTTGCAGTGTGAAGACGTTTGCTGGAATACAAGAGCCCGGAGGGCAGAGCCCTGCAGTGTGCCCCTTAGATGCTCAGATATATATGACTAGATTAGCCCTCTCTCCCTCTGTTCTTATCTTTCACTATTCTTTCTTACTTAATAATTCTTTTTGTTCTACTACTCAGCATCTACTGCCTGTCACTCATGAATCATCTCTTTCAACAGTCGGATATTGTCTCCTCCATGTTTTCCAAGTTCCTATGAACGCAGTATGAATTGGGTACTATACCCCTTATTTTTCTTCCATTGTAAAAATAAACGTAATTTGTTGCATTAAATCACACTCTTTGGATATGTGCCTTACACTTTTAAACACAATGTTCCTTTTTGAATTTATTTTCTGTAATGGCGCATTTGGGAACTCTGTGTGGCTTCAAACACAGAGTCTCTCTTCCATTGTTATTATTTCATTTCCTATAATGCTTGCAAAATGTCCGTGGTGGTCATGTGACCAAGAGCCCGTGTGCTCGAAACGCGTCTGTTTTTGTGCCCAATAAAGATACTCTGAATCGTACCTGGCTGGTGTGGCTTGTCGTCCCTTCGTTCAGCGGGAGGATCGAGTGGATATATATATATATATATATATATATATATATATATATATATATATAAACACCAAGTTTGCCTGCAAAGGAAGGGGCCCACAAGGCCATCTGATTGGCAACGCCCACTGAGGCGGGAAGTATGTTGCTGCCTGATAAAAATGCTTGCCTCCGAGTACAAGCCCAAGCCTCTGATGAAGTAAGGCTACGAAACGCGTCAGGCTGGACTTTGATGCTTGTTGCTGGAAATTTGCATCCATTTCACTGCTGCTCCCAACAGGATTAAAAAGCCGTGATTTCACCTTGCTTGTGGGCTCCTTCCTTTTGCAGGCAAACTTCGTGTTTATGTTTGAGCGGTGAGCCTGAGCCGCGGAGGGAGGCCCTGGGGCTTGCTGGCCCCCCATGGAGACGCCTAAAAACGCCACCGGTATGGAAGCAATGGGGCACTTGTTGGCAGACTATGGACAGCTTTGAATTGAGAAGCATAACAGCACACCCCACTCGGGTTTTATTGTGACATTATCTAGGTGCTTGGGGGCAGGCTACTCACTCGAGTAAGACAGGTGACTACCAAGACCACAAGGCCATCTGATTGGCAACGCCCACTGAGGCGGGAAGTATGTTGCTGCCTGATAAAAATGCTTGCCTCCGAGTACAAGCCCAAGCCTCTGATGAAGTAAGGCTACGAAACGCGTCAGGCTGGACTTTGATGCTTGTTGCTGGAAATTTGCATCCATTTCACTGCTGCTCCCAACAGGATTAAAAAGCTGTGATTTCACCTTGCTTGTGGGCTCCTTCCTTTTGCAGGCAAACTTCGTGTTTATGTTTGAGCGGTGAGCCTGAGCCGCGGAGGGAGGCCCTGGGGCTTGCTGGCCCCCCATAGAGACGCCTAAAAACGCCACCGGTATGGAAGCAATGGGGCACTTGTTGGCAGACTATGGACAGCTTTGAATTGAGAAGCATAACAGCACACCCCACTCGGGTTTTATTGTGACATTATCTAGGTGCTTGGGGGCAGGCTACTCACTCGAGTAAGACAGGTGACTACCAAGACCACAAGGCCATCTGATTGGCAACGCCCACTGAGGCGGGAAGTATGTTGCTGCCTGATAAAAATGCTTGCCTCCGAGTACAAGCCCAAGCCTCTGATGAAGTAAGGCTACGAAACGCGTCAGGCTGGACTTTGATGCTTGTTGCTGGAAATTTGCATCCATTTCACTGCTGCTCCCAACAGGATTAAAAAGCCGTGATTTCACCTTGCTCGTGGGCTCCTTCCTTTTGCAGGCAAACTTCGTGTTATATATATATATATATATATATATATATATATATATATATATATATATATATATATATATAGATATAGATATATAACATATATGATTGTGTTTCCGGGGTCCCGCGCATGGGCGCGAATATTATAGTGCTTATGACTATTGATGAGGATCCCCTGGAAGAGAAGGGAGTGTTTCTTTTTTCGGGGCAAAGAGGATGGGATCCAGAGTTAAAAATCTTAGGCACATCCTATGAATTAAAATTGAGACAACACAACATAAAACATGCAAAACAAGAAATAGTCTCTGTACTGGTCACATGTATATTGCTGTGCCACCGCAAAACGTCACAACTGGGAGAAAAAATCTACAAAATACAGCCAACTAGTGTGTATAGGCATAAGACGTAGGTTCAGTTTGTCAACAAGTATGACGTGCAAGGTCTTGCCCTACAAGGTTTTGTCATTTTTGGCTCCTGACCTCTCTGAGACAATACAGACACCCAGGTTCCCATTACAAATATAATACCTTTGGCTGGACCTCCTAATTTATATAGAACTGTTGTGTAGGTTCATTGTAATTTGCATCTTTCTTCTCATGCTTTTGTCTGCCTACTATTTCAATTATTTCTCTAGACTGTCATCTCCTAAACACTCTGTCCCTTGACAAAAAACGCATAGGCATAGCTCTGGTCTTCATGTAGGAAAACTGCTACATAGGTCTTTCGTATTTCAGTGTGGCAGTAGCAGTAGAAACCCAGCACAAAAGGAACAATGGGAGGAAACACACCTGTTTGTGTCATCCTTATCAGGTGTGTGCTCCTTTACTGCAGATATTGCAGCTGTCTACCTTAATGCAGCCGCAACCTGGGCACCTCTAGGTTATGAATGCACTGTATCGAGAAACCAGTGGGTCATAGGGTCAAACAGGACAGTGGGTAACAAAACTGATGCGGAGGAATACAAGTAACCTACAGACATTTTATGCCATGCGTCTGCAGCATTCCCCAGACTTATTTAAACTGAAAAGCTCTGATATTATGTGAAAGGAAGTTGCCGTCTCATCTCTTTAGGTCTTTCGAGCTGCCCAGCCCAAGGTCAACCACACTGCACATTCTCTGTTCACAGCATGTGTCAGAAACCATGTGGGAGAAGGAGACATGAGGTGATCAGGGTAATGAGTGCCAGGACCAGCAGAATGGAAAGGAAGAGGCTGTGGCCCACTAAAGAGGGCTAGGGGAAGCGGTAGGGGAGAAGTTGTTCAGCATACAGCAGGTGGGGGAGAAGTTGTTCAGCATACAGCAGGTGGGGGAGAAGTTGTTCAGCATACAGCAGGTGGGGGAGAAGTTGTTCAGCATACAGCAGGTGATGTATTTTCCATGGCCCCACTGACCTCAGTTTTGACCCGATAAGGGGTTTCAACTTAAAGCAATTCATGGATAGGACAGAGTGGCTCTGTTGGGGACTGAGGCGGCCAGCAGCCACTTCTCTAGGGTGTCAAAGACTCTGAGGTTTGTGGCTGCATTAGATGTGCAGTATAAGGAAACCACCCTGCTTGCTCATACCTCCGCTGCTAGCCATGAGTTAAGTGTTTTTTAGCAGCCCCATGCGGTATTCGCTATGTCCTTTAGGAGGAAGAGCTAGGATCTACCCAAGCCACTTTCGCTCTGTGACATAGGAATCAATGTGCGTCTTTTCCAGACATTCTCTTCTGCATGGCTACAGGGAAACTCTAAGGTAATGCATCTTAAATTCATGCTGGGTACGCTCTCATCACTGCTGCCAGCAAGTCTGCAATTTGGACATTCATACAGGGCAGTGAGTGAGGGTACAAAAGCCCGCAACCATGCCCACATTTGGTTAGCCGATGTGAGCGAGCACAATTTTAAAGCTTTGTTTTTCAAAATCCCAACTGACATTTAGGTACATTCCTTTCCCTACTGGACCATCTCGGTCTCGTTCTAACCCACCCTAAACAACTCCTATAGTTTTAATCTGATACAGGGAGGATGCCTTTTCTTTAAGTCTCAGGTGAGGTTCAAATACAATTTTCTGCTCCTGAATGGGATAATCTAAAATAATCAAGGAATCCTTAAGAGGGGATGATGTCATAATACTCGTTCTACCTGAGGTTCAAGTTATAAAATGGTTAGCAGTAAATGCAAAATAATCCTACAGACAGTTGAATAGAATAAAAGGTTTTTGTTTCCGTACCTACGACAATTAAAAAATATCATTCCTCAGATACTAAGATACAACAATTTTAAATTTTTCACAAATATAAATAAAGACATTATCAAATGGGTCTTATAGGCCGGGAGATTTTAAGCTATGTCTGCTAGACCTAGTGGTTCATCCTTTTAAACCACAGGGGACCTCAGTGGCCTATATATGACAGGTGTTTTGCTAAGGACCCCTACAAAACGACACATACCTGTTATGTATCCTGGAGCTGCTGCTGCTGCGGCTGCTCCAAGAAATGCCCCTCGTGTCAATGCCGCCCTTCCTCTACCTCGGGCTGCCTGGACAGCTGCAGACACTGCTGAATTTACAACACCTTTATTCTGTTAAAAAACACAACATACTTCTGCTCACAAAGCAAGTAAACAAATGTAAAACATATGTAAAATAAGAGCAACATCAGCCGTTTTTAAATTATTATTTTACACGTCTCTAATACTTGTAAAAAATTGAAAAGTCCTCTTGCAGGTTATGTGAAGAAAAAGGAAATACCTGGATGTCGTAGATCTGTTCCTTCTTTGGCAAAAAACAGACAACCCTCAACTCACAACATCCTCAATACTCCCTTAAAGACCTCAAAGTCCATTCTCTGCTGTTTAAAGAACGGTATAACAATTATCCTGAAAGTGGCCTTATGCTGTGTATGTCATTTAATCAAGTATACTTGTTAAACCAGTCAAGGACACAGCTTATTTGAAGTGTTTTAAAATCACAATCGGGAATATTTCAAAGGAAGCTAGTCACCCAGGCACTCGTCACCAGCCGACTGGACTACGGAAACGCCCTCTACACCGGAACCACAGCCAAGCTACAGAAAAGACTCCAGCGCATCCAGAACGCCTCCGCCCGACTCATTCTGGATGTCCCCCGATGCAGCCACATCTCCAGCCACCTGAGGAACCTGCACTGGCTCCCCGTCGACAAGAGGATCACGTTCCGGCTCCTCACCCACGCACACAAGTTCTCCACGACCTGGGCCCCAAGTACCTCAACGACCGCCTGACCTTCTACACGCCCACCCGCCAGCTACGGTCCACCAGCCTCGCCCTCGCAGCCGTACCACGCATCCGAAGAGCCACCGCCAGAGGAAGATCCTTCTCTTACCTGGCTGCCAAGACTTGGAACTCCCTCCCCATCCACCTTCGGCTGACCCAGGACCATCTCGCCTTCAGGAAACAACTCAAGACCTGGCTGTTCGAGCAGTAGCATACCCCTCCCCCCAAGCGCCTTGAGACCCTCCCGGGTGAGTAGTGCGCTATACAAATGGCATGATTGATTGATTGAGTATCCCTTGAAGGCACATTCACAGTCTAGTTCCACAAGCCTCTGGTTATCTGGCAACCCTTTAAATCACGCTCAACCACACTTCAGACCTCTGCATCCCCACTTGCCTCATACAAACAAGCAGATTTTAAAACCAAGCAAAGAGCAAACCAATAGGTAGGGCCTGACTGTGCTAATACATTCAAGCGTAGGCACATACACAACTAAGCACATATTATTTAAGCAATACCCGACACTTTATGTGACTCTTTGTCTTTTCCTTGTTATTTATTCCCCACGATTGTGGTTCCTGCAAACCAAAAGTGAACAAGCATAGGAAATCAAAAACGCAGCACTGCAAGCTTAGGGAATAAAAACATGGTACAGGCATAGGGCACAAATGATTGTGTGCATTTGTGCATGCCCCTGGGTGCATCTTAGTAAATCAGTGAAAGACCGGCTAGTTTTGCCAATGCTTGTTAATTCATTTAAATTCTCTAGATTTTACCACTTTGGTCTCTGGATTAGCATAGGCATAGTACATTAAATTCAGGGTTTCAAAGGAATTACGTGATTTGTCCAGTCAAATCAAAGAGGTTTGATGTGAACTTTATGGTAGTCATCTCCAGGGCAGAGCACTCATTGCTGGCAGGCAAGGTGCAAATGTGGTAGTAGGCTGTTGCCTGACAATACCGATTTGAGGAATCATGTCTGGGTGTATTTGTTTTTTCTTACCTGCAGAGGTTGAAATCTTAGAGGAGCATCTAGCCAAGGGGAGGAGAGTTTATCAATAAAATTGCTGCCAAGTGGACGGCATAAGATGTTCAACTGCAGTGGTAAAGGAGTTATTTGAATAGTCACCACAGTGAGGCACTCGAAGGTGGAGGAGTTCAGCGAGTTAGCATTTAAGGGCAATCAGGGTTTACTGTTGTATTGAGGTAGAAATCATTGTATAATAGGTGTAAGAAATAAGTTTGTAGGATGAAGTATAAGGGCAGACATGGACGCTTCATTAGAGAGTGCAAACTACACTTCATGAGGGCAGCATTGATTTGATTTGTAAGAGGTGGAGACTTTGGAAGTAGGTGTGCCAAGTGACGTTTAATGACGGCAGACCTTAATCTGCAAAATTATAAGTGCTTGGGCACAACGTTTTGCTCAGAAATTCATAGCTGGCGCTATCAAAGTTCGGGGTGTTGACTTGATTCCACCTTATGCTTCTTTAATCCACTACTAGACACTCCCTGCCGCTTTATCTCATTCTTGCCAGTTCTTTTTCTTCCCTGCTTTCTCCTTTTTTCACTTTGTTTCGGTCTTTCTCTTCCTCTTCTCCCCCTTCATGTTTTTCTGTTGCTCTGAATTAAAGTTTTTTGAAGTAAAATAAGTGCAGTCCTCAAAAATGAGTGCAGATGGACTCCACCTGAACCCACCGACTCAAAGTAAGCACTGAATGAGGGGGAAGGGGTTAGTAAAATTAACTGTTATTAGAAGTGTTTTTATCATCACACAAAGGTGATGTAGGCTTTGGTTTGATGTCATACAGTTAATTTTAGGGCGTAGATAAGAGTATTGTGCTCTGGCTAGTATTAAGTGAGTGCAATGATGTACAAGTCGAATAACTTGCAACTCTTATGTGAATCAGGCTCACTGGGAGTACAGTCCTTCTGTGGAGTGAGTTTGTCAGCAGTTTTGGTGTGCCCTGACTACACTAAGACATACATTTATTTATTTATTTTATTTATAAAGTTTTATATAGTGCAAACTTGACCCAAGAGGGTATCAGAGCGCTTTACATTTAGGATTGTTTGTCTTAAAAGTTACATCAGTTACAAGAGAATGGTAAGGTACAGTACACAAAATCAATGTTGCAAGAATTCGTAGGAGGGAGGGGAGGAAGGAGTCATAGTAGGGAGACGAGGAGGAACTGTGCCCAATGTCCAGCTGGGCAGGTGACAGTCAAGGGGGAAAAGAGGGCCAATCTGCTCAATAGCTGTCTAGAAGCTCCACCGGGCATCAGCCATGTTGCTCAGGTCTCAGCCTACAGGAAAACCAGTTTTGAGTTTATTTGATTTGAGAAGTTTATATAGTGCTGGCTAGACCCGGAGGCATCAGAGCGCTTAACCAGGGGATTGTTGCATTACAAGGTACATGTAAAAAGTTTTATATGGCGCTGGCTAGACCCGGAGGTATCAGAGCGCTTTACCAGAGGAACATTGCGTTACAAGTTACATCAGTTACATTAGCGTAGTAAGGTAAAGTAAACAAACAATGAGGTTGAGAGAATTCGTAGGAAAGGAGGGGAGGAAGGAGCCATAGTAGGGAGACGAGGAGGAACTGTGCCCAATGTCGAGCTGGGCAGGTGACGGTCAAGGGGGAAACCAGCGTCAATCTGCTCAATAGCTGTCTAGCAGCTCCACCGGGCATCAGCCATGTTGCTCAGGTCTCAGCCTACAGGAAAACCAGTTTTGAGTTTATTTGATTTGAGAAGTTTATATAGCGCTGGCTAGACCCGGAGGTATCAGAGCACTTAACCAGGGGATTGTTGCATTACAAGGTACATCTAAAAAGTTTTATATAGCGCTGGCTAGACCCGGAGGTATCAGAGCGCTTTACCAGAGGAACATTGCGTTACAAGTTACATCAGTTACATTAGCGTAGTAAGGTAAAGTAAACAAACAATGAGGTTGAGAGAATTTGTAGGAAAGGAGGGGAGGAAGGAGCCATAGCAGGGAGACGAGGAAGAATTGTGCCCAATGTCCGGCTGGGTAGGTGACAGTCGAGGGGGAAACCAGGGCCAATCTCCTCATTAGCTGTCTAGAAGCTCCACCTGGCATCAGCCATGTTGCTCAGGTCTCAGAGTTCAGGAAAAAACTTTTGAATAGATACATAGGCTACAGTAGCATAGTCAAGTAGTGGAAGAGCATGTCCCCACTAGAGGATAGAGGTAAAAGAAGGGGGGCAGGGGAGAAAAAACAAACCAGCTAAGGAGCTTGGGCTGCCATTTAGGCCCGATGGGGGATGTGTTCGAGGTCTGGTCGAAGTCAGTTTTTTTCTCAGAGGAGTAGCACAACGTGGTAGGGAACACTGTGGCAGCCATCTTGGGGTCAGGCAAGGGATTCAGACCTTGTAGTTAGAAACAGCGGATACCCATTTTAGACTTTCGCTGGAGGGGGGTTGTTTGTTGTGCAATGTATGCTGTGCAGGTCTTATATCTACATCCTACTTAGTGTCCTGCCCCACATGGGGGGCAACTTGCTTCTGCTCTCACAGTTTGCGCTTGTCCCACCATGTTTTTTTTTCTCAAAATGAAATCCGGCTTAGGAGCTGCACAAACTCTATAGTTTCCCAGCGCAGTTGGTCAAAGTTTGTTACAAGTTTTTTAAATTGTTTTTTTTTTTTAATAAGTTTTCCTTTTTTAACCAAGGGAGTCTGCTTGATGAGGACTCAATCCAGGGGCAGTAGAGGGTATTGGGAGGGCTGTGAGCTTGGTGTTTGACACTTACCTATATAGTTTTTATCCCTTAAGGGATGTTTGTATTCCCTGAAACTTACACTAAAAGGTCTAGTGTTTTGCTTCATGAGTTCTTTTGTAGGAAAAGGAACAGGCCATATTTTTATGGCACTTAACCGGAGACTCTGAAATGTGTCACTTTTCGAGGGTCCCAGATGGGCCGCAATGACTTGGTGCATGTGGTATTTGAGGGTCAAAGGGAATAAGATCCATGTAGTGTAGGTTACATGCACAATTGTGTCTAATCTGGGGAGCAAAATACGCCTCCACTGTAGCATGTGAATGGTTGCGTCAATGACCATCCATTGCCAAGAGAACTCTTACCTATGCAGGCAGCCAAGACAAATTCATATCCAATAGCCAACAGTGAGACTAAAATATGCTGGTTTGATCCAAAACGTGATTGACATTTTTTACAAGCAGTGGTTAAAGGGCACCGACACAAATGAACCAATGGCTGGAGGATGCTGACCAAAAGCTCATTCTTTTAATATTGTTGTTGTTGAATGAATGAGTTCCAAATGATACAGCTCTGAACAACTTGACCACAAAACTCTTGAAACCTATACCTTTATCAGACACTCAGCTCAAACACCAACACAAGCGCAGACCTCTACGGCAGCACATTAAACGATGATGAAAAGTAGTACACATAGAAAATAGCACTGTAGGAAAGTTAATGCATATTATGCAATGCCGTGCAATTCCAGGCATCAAGGGTAATTTTTGGCAGTAGTTTGCCACATGTCTAAAGAATTATCTGTAAATATTTTATTATCTAGCACTTGCTAACAGGTGACTACGACTGTCTTCTAACAAGGACTGGCAATAGCAAACAAGGAAAGGTTATACCCCTTGTAAACCCAGTTCTACATCGTGGGAATCTGCCTGCACATCATAAACAATTAACAGTCTCGCTCATGTACAAGAAGTAGGTTCACATTGAAAAAAAAAATATCTCTATTGCGGGAATTTTTTTTATATGCCTATGCTTATCACAAAAACCCTTTAAAAAAATGTGAGGAAATTAGGGGCAATGAGCTACACAGACATTGGTTCACTGGAGTCACAATGATTCACCATTAAAACAATTCCACTACTCTATAGTACCCAACCTTGGCAGTTACGTCAGAATATATCAGTGAACCCGAATGATCCTGATCTTGCATGGATTACGTCCATGAAAATTCACATTATGGAGAAATAGAATTACAAGTCACATTGTCTTTACCATTAGGGAATATTTATTGATAGTCAAATAACGAGTCAAACCCATTCCAACAAATGGTAGTAGAGTTAGAGCGACAAGTTGGGAACCCGCAAAAGGAAAGGCTGGAAAAAACACAAACATGCTTCTTCATGTGTATTTATATATTGGATCAATAGTGTACAACACAACAGAGAGCTTCACAAAAAAACATATGGTGGTCCTAGAAGATGGCGGTCCATAACAAGCGTGGAGAATACAAGGAGAAAGGGATATTGGAGGGTATAGGAGTGGACGTTAGTGCGAAGATAATTGGGAGACAGAAGATACTCATTGAAGAGAGCTGTATTAATTTGTTAGCAAAATTGACCATGCCCTAGAATAAATTCAGACAATAGATGTGTGAAAACGAACACACAGCTGGCCGCATTGCTAATGTCTGAAATTAACAAGTTTCTTACCTTTGGTAACATCTTATCTGGTAGAGACGATCTAGCCGCAGATTCCTTACCCTTGTATAATCTCCAGGTGTTGGACGGGTTCTGGAAGTTTTCGAGCTGTACCCCTGTGCATTGGTAAGTGGTGTTGTTTGTCCCCAAGTAATGATCCGCAGTGTCTATATGGGCGCCATCCCATTGAGCAGATTTCCATTTCAGTAAGAAATCGGCGGCTAGATAGAGTGTCTACCACATAAGGACTTACAGAAGGTAAGTAACTTATTCATCTGATAGAGACTTCAAGTTGCTAATTCCTTACCTTAGGATAGACACCCAAGCAACACTTCCCAAGAAGTGGGGCTGCGATACAGATTAGGACAAAAGGTCCTGCAGGACCGAATGGGCAAAGAGCCCATCACGACATACCAAACCACAGAGACAGTAATGCTTTGTGAACGTGTCTAACACCACCCATGGTGCTGCCTGACAGATTTCAAAGACAGTAACTACGTGAGCTAACGCACTGGTATTAGTTTTGGCTCTGGTAGACTGAGCATGCAAGCCCTCACAGGGTTGCTTTTTGGCCAATGCATAGTATATATTTATGCAGAGCACTATCCATCACCAGATGGCCCATTTCTGCACTGCCTTTCCTAACTTAAAGCCAGCATACCCTACAAAGAGTTGATAGTACACCCGGAACTATCTTGTGCGAAAAAGATAGAACAATGCCTCTCTTTTTGAGTCCAGACAATGGAGTCTCTTCTTTAGATGGGTGAGGTGGAGCAAATAAGATAGGCAAGTAGGTGTTTTGTCCTACATGAAAGGGTATCACAGCGTTCAGGAGGAAGGGGGCGTCAGAACCAGCTTGTCTGCGTGAAAGATAAGGCGGGTATACAGAGAGGGTCTGCAATTCGCGGACTCTCCGGCCCAATGCTAAGGCCACTAGAAAGGCAGTTTTGATTGCTAGCAAGCAAACTGGGCAGCTGTATAGTGGCTAAAAAAGGTACACCAATGAGGAAGGTGAGAGTCAGGTTAAGATCCCACTAGGGCATGATGATTGGCCTGGGGGAAGCGTTTGAGTCTTTTCATGAACCTAGTCACAACGGGCGACTTTAACAAGGAAGGTAGGTCTAGCAACTGTAAGACTGCCAAAATGGCAGACAGATAATCTTTGACTGTGCTCAGAGCAGAGCCATGCTGGGCAAGAGAAAGATCAAATAGGTGAACTTGACGTAATGGTGCAGAAAGGGGTTAATGTTTCTGTATGCACACCATATCACAAATATGTCCCAACGCCACACGTATACAGTCTTGGTAGAGGGATGCCTGGCTGCTGAAATAACATCACAGACTTCGGGGGAAAGTTGAAAACTATTAACTGTTGCCACTTCATCTCCACGCATGAAGGCAGAAGGTGCCCAGGTTCCGGTGCAGAAACCTCTTCTGTTGCTGTGACAGGACATATTCCTGAAAAGGCAGCCTGATCAGATGACCTATGCTAATGCTCAGAAGTTCGGGATACTAAACTCTCCATGCCTAATTCTGGCCACAACAATGACTTGGGCCACGTCTTTCCTAATCTTCTTGAGAACTCTGGGCTGGAATGGTATCAGTGGTAATACATACAGGAGGCGGGAGTTCCACTTAAGATAAAAAAGCGTCTTTGACGGAGAACCACGTTGGAAAATCCAGCGTGCAAAACTGTTGACACTGCATGTTCTTGGCGGCAAACAGATCTAACCAAGGCTGGCCCCAAACTAAAAGAGACCTTGCACCACCTCTGGGTGGAGGTGCCATTCGTGATCCACTACGCATCAACGGCTGAGTGTGTCTGCCCTGGCGTTCAGCGAGCTCACCAGGTGTTGAACCACCAGGGAAATGCCCGGACGTTTCAGCCATTGCGGTACTAGGAACCAAGGCCTGGAATACGTTGCCACTTCAGATGAGATTCAAAAGGGGGTGGTGATGGACAGAGTATCTGAATTAAGCAGAACACTCCTACCCAGTCAAAAGATCAGGGCTTGATCCATCACCGTTTTTTAGTTCACTGTACCATCCCAGTTCAGAACCTGGCTACATGCAAATTAGTCTGACCCTGGCCCAGTGCATCATGGGAACAGGGCAGACCAAACTACCAAGCCAATTCTTTACTGGAACGGAAACAAGCTTCCGGGGACCGGTTTCTGGCATTACAGCCGTCTTCGGCCCGGCTTGCATGAATCCTGATGGTGCAGTGAGCAAGGGACTCACATCTGAGCATACCCGTCCACACTTGTGGTGGCCAAAACGATTCAAAAGGGGGTGGTGATGGACAGAGTATCTGAATTAAGCAGAACACTCTTACCCAGTCCAAAGATCAGGGCTTGATCCATCACCGTTTTTTAGCTCACTGTACCATCCCAGTTCAGAACCTGGCTACATGCAAATTAGTCTGACCCTGGCCCAGTGCATCATGGGAACAGGGCAGACCAAACTACCAAGCCAATTCTTTACTGGAACGGAAACAAGCTTCCGGGGACCGGTTTCTGGCATTACAGCCGTCTTCGGCCCGGCTTGCATGAATCCTGATGGTGCAGTGAGCAAGGGACTCACATCTGAGCATACCCTTCCACACTTGTGGTGGCCAAAACGATTCAAAAGGGGGTGGTGATGGACAGAGTATCTGAATTAAGCAGAACACTCCTACCCAGTCAAAAGATCAGGGCTTGATCCATCACCGTTTTTTAGCTCACTGTACCATCCCAGTTCAGAACCTGGCTACATGCAAATTAGTCTGACCCTGGCCCAGTGCATCATGGGAACAGGGCAGACCAAACTACCAAGCCAATTCTTTACTGGAACGGAAACAAGCTTCCGGGGACCGGTTTCTGGCATTACAGCCGTCTTCGGCCCGGCTTGCATGAATCCTGATGGTGCAGTGAACAAGGGACTCACATCTGAGCATACCCTTCCACACTTGTGGTGGCCAAAACGATTCAAAAGGGGGTGGTGATGGACAGAGTATCTGAATTAAGCAGAACACTCCTACCCAGTCAAAAGATCAGGGCTTGATCCATCACCGTTTTTTAGCTCACTGTACCATCCCAGTTCAGAACCTGGCTACATGCAAATTAGTCTGACCCTGGCCCAGTGCATCATGGGAACAGGGCAGACCAAACTACCAAGCCAATTCTTTACTGGAACGGAAACAAGCTTCCGGGGACCGGTTTCTGGCATTACAGCCGTCTTCGGCCCGGCTTGCGTGAATCCTGATGGTGCAGTGAGCAAGGGACTCACATCTGAGCATACCCTTCCACACTTGTGGTGGCCAAAACGATTCAAAAGGGGGTGGTGATGGATAGAGTATCTGAATTAAGCAGAACACTCCTACCCAGTCAAAAGATCAGGGCTTGATCCATCACCGTTTTTTAGCTCACTGTACCATCCCAGTTCAGAACCTGGCTACATGCAAATAATTATTATTTTGGCCACCATGAGTGTGGAAGGGTATGCTCAGACACGAGTCCCTTGCTCATTGCACCATCAGGATTCACGCAATCCGGGCCGAAGAGGGCTGTAATGCCAGAAACCGGTCCCCGGAAGCTTGTTTCCTTTCCAGTGAAGAATTGGCTTGGTAGTTTGGTCTGCCCTGTTCCCATGATGCACTGGGCCAGGGACAGACTAATTTGCATATAGCCAGGTTCTGAATTGGGATGGTGCAGTGAGCTAAAAAACGGTGATGGATCAAGCCCTGATCTGTTGACTGGGTAGGAGTGTTCTGATTAACTCAGATACTCTGTCCATCACCACCCCCTTTTTGTAATTATTTTGGCCACCATGAGTGTGGAAGGGTATGCTCAGACATGAGTCCCTTGCTCATTGCACCATCAGGATTCAAGCAAGCCGGGCCGAAGACGGCTGTAATGCCAGAAACCGGTCCCCGGAAGCTTGTTTCCTTTCCAGTGAAGAATTGGCTTGGTAGTTTGGTCTGCTCTGTTCCCATGATGCACTGGGCCAGGGACAGACTAATTTGCATATAGCCAGGTTCTGAATTGGGATGGTGCAGTGAGCTAAAAAACGGTGATGGATCAAGCCCTTATCTGTTGACTGGGTAGGAGTGTTCTGATTAACTCAGATACTCTGTCCATCACCACCCCCTTTTTGTAATTATTTTGGCCACCATGAGTGTGGAAGGGTATGCTCAGACATGAGTCCCTTGCTCATTGCACCATCAGGATTCAAGCAAGCCGGGCCGAAGACAGCTGTAATGCCAGAAACCGGTCCCCGGAAGCTTGTTTCCTTTCCAGTGAAGAATTGGCTTGGTAGTTTGGTCTGCCCTGTTCCCATGATGCACTGGGCCAGGGACAGACTAATTTGCATATAGCCAGGTTCTGAATTGGGATGGTGCAGTGAGCTAAAAAACGGTGATGGATCGAGCCCTGATCTGTTGACTGGGTAGGAGTGTTCTGATTAACTCAGATACTCTGTCCATCACCACCCCCTTTTTGTAATTATTTTGGCCACCATGAGTGTGGAAGGGTATGCTCAGACATGAGTCCCTTGCTCATTGCACCATCAGGATTCAAGCAAGCCGGGCCGAAGACGGCTGTAATGCCAGAAACCGGTCCCCGGAAGCTTGTTTCCTTTCCAGTGAAGAATTGGCTTGGTAGTTTGGTCTGCCCTGTTCCCATGATGCACTGGGCCAGGGACAGACTAATTTGCATATAGCCAGGTTCTGAATTGGGATGGTGCAGTGAGCTAAAAAACGGTGATGGATCAAGCCCTGATCTGTTGACTGGGTAGGAGTGTTCTGATTAACTCAGATACTCTGTCCATCACCACACCCTTTTTGTAATTATTTTGGCCACCATGAGTGTGGAAGGGTATGCTCAGAAATGAGTCCCTTGCTCATTGCACCATCAGCATTCAAGCAAGCCGGGCCGAAGACGGCTGTAATGCCAGAAACCGGTCCCCGGAAGCTTGTTTCCTTTCCAGTGAAGAATTGGCTTGGTAGTTTGGTCTGCCCTGTTCCCATGATGCACTGGGCCAGGGACAGACTAATTTGCATATAGCCAGGTTCTGAATTGGGATGGTGCAGTGAGCTAAAAAACGGTGATGGATCAAGCCCTGATCTGTTGACTGGGTAGGAGTGTTCTGATTAACTCAGATACTCTGTCCATCACCACCCCCTTTTTGTAATTACTTCAGATGAAAATGGCACATTCAGAACCTCTTTTCAGGAAGCTTCTAAAAACATGGATGTTTTTCGTACATGACAAATTGGTACCTTCTCTCATATGAGCTTCCTCCCTTGCTGTGCCCCTATAGTGCTCCCACACCACACACCTTACATGCCAGCGCCAAGATACTACGTGGAGTGAACGCCGCACTTTATAAATTCCTACATTCATTCATGTCCAGAAGTTTGTGAACACCATCACTAATCTTTCCTTGATCGAAGGAAGACAGGATTTAAATGTTAACTGGATCGCCTGGAGCTCCAGCAGGTTGATGTGAGGCATGGACTCCACAGTCCTCTGATTTCCACCTCTTCCAGATGGCCATCTCAGCCCAGGAGTGACACATCAGTCACTAGTCAGCTTGGGTTGGGGAGGGAAGAGGGGTCTTCCGTTGACCAGCATGCAAAACTGTTGACATTGCGTGTTCTCGGTGGTGGAAAACAAATCTAACCAAGGCTGTCCTCACACTAGAAAGTGACCTTGCACCACCTCTGGGTGGAGGTCCATTCGTGATCTGTTATGCATCAACAGCTGAGTTAATCTGCTCTGGCGTTCAGAGAGCCCGTCAGGTGTTGAACCATCAGGGAAATGCCCTGACCTTCGAGCCATGTCCAGAGGATCAAGACCTCTTGACAAAAGAGTCCCCGACCACACCCCGCCCTGTTTGTTGCAGCACCACATGGCGGTGGTGTTGTTCAAGGACACCAGCACTAGCCTTTTCTTGATCGAATTAGACAGGATTTCAATGCTAACCGGATCGCCTGCCGCTCCAGCAGATTGATATAAGGCACAGACTCCAACTGAGACTGCAGTCCTCTGATCGGCACCTCTCTCAGATGGCTACCCTAGTCCATGAGTGCTGTATCGGTCACTACAGTTCTCTCTGGTCGGGAAAGGGAGAGGGGTCTTCCACTGACCCATTTGCAGTTCGTCAGCCACCACTGCAGGTCGTTTGCAGTTCCCTACAAAATCTGAGCCAGGCTGGGAAGATTACCCTGATGCTGGGCCCACTGGAACTTCAGATCCCCCTGCAAAGCCCTCATTTTCCAACAGGCACTTGTCACAAGAAGGATGCAGGAGGCCATGAGGCCCAAAAGCCACAGAGTCAGTCCTACTGAAATCTAGCATAGATGCCAAAACATAGGAAACATAGCCTGAATATCCTGTACTCGTCGTTCTAGGATGATACGCCCAAAACTGCACTGTGTCTTGAATGGCCAGATGAAAGGCAGCGTCTGAAAGGAAGTCAGGCGTGACTAAGGCACGTTGATAGTAAAATCCAGCGAATGCCATAGTCTGGAGGTGGAAGGTGACTGCCTGAGGCGAGCCTTCCCTTAACTGGGAATTGAAGTAGGGGGAAAGTGGAACCCCTGACCTCCGCAGATGTGCTGCAACCACCGCTATTGCTTTCGTGAATAGACAAAGGGCACCGGTAAGGGCCAAATGAGACCACAAAAAACTGGAAGTCTTTTGGCCCACCGCGGACTGTAGGTAGCACCTGTGCGCCAACGGCAGGAGGGAATCTGAAAATATTCTTCCTGCAAGTCTAATGCCACAAGCCAGTCTCCAAAGTTCAGGGCATAAAGAACTTGAGATAAAATGAGCATTTTAGAATTCTACTTTTTTAGGACAAAGTTGAGAAGGTGCAAGTCCAGGATAGGACAAAGGCCCTAGTCATTTTTTTGGGCACCAGAAAGTAGCAGGAATAGCAACCATGATGCTGGCACTAATCTGATGCCGCCACCCTCTTGATGGCTCCTTTGGCCAAAAGAGCCAACACTTCCTGACGTGGCAAGAAGAGATGGTCCTTTGTTAGCCTGTTGTAAGAGGGTGGCATGGTTGGAGAGATTTCCAGTAAGGGGATGGTGTAACCCCTCTGGACTATTTGCAAAACCCACTTGTTGGATGTTATAGGCTTCTAGGGAGGCAGGTGATGGCAAATCCTGCCCCCACTGGGTACCCGTGTTGGTATAAGAGCAAACTTAAGGGGTTCGGAGACTTGGGTTTCCGGGGAAGTTACAGACTAAATTGACCTCTGGCTGGTGGACCCACGTGATCTGTGGGAACTACGTCTACAGCCACGAAAGGGCTGGAATATCTGTTGGCCTTGGTGGCTGGGCGGGCAAGGATGCAGTTGGTAACCACTACTGTAGCCACGGAAGGGATGAAAGGCAGACTGAGGTTGGCGAGGATCTGTCCGTAGCTCTGCTATACTTGAAACACTCCAGAGTCTGCCTACTCACCAAAGAGGTGAGAGCCACCAAAGGGGGCATGTTCATGAGCGAAGCTTGGGTAGTCCCAGAGTAGCCAGGCTTAGCGCCTCCGTGCCACCGACAATGAAATCAAACTGTCCAGCGAGTCGGTTGTGTCAAGCCTACATATGAAGGCGAACTTTGCTGTGTCTCACTCATCAGCAATTGCTTGAGAAAATATGGCTCGGACCTCCTTCAAGACCATGGGCAGCACTTGCGCAACTGAGTCACACACAGTGTGTTGGCATTGGCCCAGAAGGCAAGGGATGTTCCCTGACCGCAGTGCTAGCCTGGTGGAAGGGAAATCCCTCTTACCGATGGTATCCAGCCTTCTGGATTCCTTACCCAGAACGCGCCGGGATGGATCCTGGAAATGGTGGCTTGGACCACCAACCCCTCAGGGTGAGGAAACTGGGGTCCCAGGGAGTTGGGCGATGGAGACAGGCAATTGCTTTGTGCACAAGAGTAGCTGTGAAGGGCTTTGACCAAGCCTCAAGGAGACGATCTGTAAGGGCTTCACTGAATGGAAGTTAAGATTCAGAACGGAAGACTTCCGGATAAAGCACCTTGGTCAAGTCTTAACTGGCACTGTGGGCAACTTAAGGTCCAAGACCTTCAAAACCCTCTGCACCACCACTGTGAGGCACCCTCCTCCATAGTCACAGTGGGGAGGGGGTTAGGGGGGGATACCAGACTTGTGTTTGGTTAGGTGTCCAAAGCACTGGCGCCTGATACCATTTACCATCGGTGTCATCGCGGGGATGATGGTAACCATAAGGATAGTCTGACCACTCCCAATCGCCGCCATCTCCAGGCCTACCAAATGAAAAGGGCGCTGGCTTCGGCTTGGAAGGCATGGTTATGGTCAGCAACTGAGTACAGCTATGCCATCCGACTTGTGTCGAAGTCAGGTACAATGATGGGGCTGGTACAGCCGTGGGGCATCAGCGACGGTAGGAGCGACGCCACAAGAGCAAGTGAAAATTAAAGTTGCGGACTGGATGGCAGCGCCTGTTGGAAGGTGGTTTATTAGTAGGTGGAGGTAGGTACCTACAGCTATTAACACCACAATCACAAGTAAGGTCCAGTCAAGTCTCAATATATGAATCCTTGCTCAAGCCTTGGTAGCTTGGCTCACGAGCAGACAGGCTGAACTTAGGAGACAGGTGAATAAAGGATTTAAAAACACTAATACGCTAAATCAGTAAGAGACAACACACAATCCAACATCAATTTATAAAAATAGTAACTATTTTTATGATTCAAATGACACCAAAACGTCCAAAATCCAATGTAGCGAACCAGAAATATATACATTTTTAAAGAATAAATACGTTCTAGTGCCTAAAAGCCAGAAAAGCCAAGGGACAACTTTTTGCACTTGACCGGTACAAAGTCAAAATTTCAGACCAACGGCGATGGCGCGCGGGCAGGATACAGTGAGTGGTAGGCCTGGTCAAGTGTTTCCCTGGCTTCGTAATTTTTGGGAGATATTTCTCTCGACGTCGGGCGAGGCTCCTTGTTAGGCCAGTTTACAAATCGACAACAGTGGCTTGCTTAACGCGAGGCCTCAGTGAAATCCTAGTGGTCTTGGCGCTCCAGAGCTTTCAGTGGGATAAACCTGAATTTTAGGCTGGGTCGCAGTTCGACGTCGGCTGCTTGACTATCAATAACTTATGGAGCTTTTTCACAAATATTCTCAAAAGGATTCCAAACTTCTGGATCTTTTTCCAGAAGGTCCTTTTGGGGTCCAGAAGTGTCCACAACACCAATCCAAGGTTTCAGAAGCTCCGAGTTGCTCCTTGGGAAGTTGAAACTACAAAACCCACAATGTACCTAGCCAAATCCTTTTAAGTCCAGGTGAAGCTGGTCAGCTGAGTTCTTTTAACAAACTGTTTTAAGGGAGTCCACTCACACTTTCAAAGCAAGGCAAAGCCCTTCTTTTGGTGAAGCCCAAAGTGTGCAGCACATGCAATCCTTCAGAGTGCAATCTTCTTGATGCAGACCAGGGGTTCAGCAGGACAGTCCTCCTTTTTGTTTTTTTCAGGCAGGGATCTGAGTTGCTGGGCAGCGCTCCCATATTTATCCAGGTATCTGGAATGGCAAGTAGGAGGGCACCCCTGACCAATGGGGTGGAGGGTGCCACTTTCAATGATGATCATTTCCCCAGCAGTGTGGCATTTTCTTCTCTCAGTAAGCACAGTTTGTTAAAAATCAAGATGGAGAAGATCTCTCCTGGAGCTTCAGGTCTGGCTAACCCAACTTACATGTGTGGCTAACCTTCCCTAACACTCCACTTCCAGTCCCTCTGATAATTCAATTGCAGGGGCTCCTATCTGGCTGTGGGTGCAGGAAGTGGGGTGAGCCTGGGTCCTGTCTTAAGTGTCTTTCCCTCTTCGAAGACCAGTTTGGCCTACCAGCCTACTTCCTGTTCTTTGCTCTACAGCTTGAAGATCTCCTCCCACCAGATGTCTGTTTCCTTTTAGACCCCTTCACACATTATGAGAGCAGTTTGGCTCAGCCGGGTAAATGGTGGCCAATCAGGAAAGGCTGCCCCAGAGCTGGATCGGGCACATCAGAAAAGCAAGCTCTATAACTTCTTTTCTGTGATAGTTATAATAGGTCCAACCTTGGCCAGTTGTTGGGGTTATTCTAACTATTATTTTGACACTTTCAATTATTATTTCAGCTCATTCCTATCAATAAAGACTAAATAAAGACTAACTGTCTTTCTTAAAGCTTAATAAATCCTTCCTAAGTTAGACTATGGAGCTAATGTACTACAATGGGGAAAAATGAAAAATTAGGTTATAGAACATCTTTTATAATGTCCCTGCTTATTTTAACATGTCAGCCTACCCCTGGGGCATCTAGGGTAGACCTTAGGGTTGACTTATATGTAACAATAAGGTAGTTTACGACTTTGGAAGTACCTTTAACTCCAAAGTCGAACTTGGACATAGTTTTATGTTAAGAGCAGCCTACAAGGCATGGCTGGCTTTTAAAAGTGCACACTTAAGTGCATTTAATCTATTGGGCCTCTAAACCTGCAAGCTCTACCATACACTAGGAGCTTACATGTAGGTTGTCACACCAATTGTAATTACACCTAATTACCATATGCCTTTTAGGTAGATCACTGGCCCTGGTTAGCAGGGCCCAGAGCACAATCAAAGTCAGTAACCACCAGTATCACCCATAAAATGGGGGTGCTCAGGGCAAAAAGGATGACTTTTTCACAGCCCCGCTGCAGATCAAGCACCCAATCCAAGGGGCCCAACTGGTTTCTAGGGCAAACCTGCCAGCAGATTAGGGGCTCTTCCTGCACCTGTGGGGCCGGGAGGCATTCTAGCGTATTAGGCTGCCCACATATGAAGTGCATATGTTCATAAATTTCCTTCAGTTGGGCGGGGGGCACTCTCCAGCTCTGGGAAACTCTAGGAGAAGCGGAGTGGAGCAAGGCCTAGAGTGCCAATGCTCCGGAACCAAGTGTGATGACCTGGACTGGCACGGAGAAGTTGAAGAGAATTTCAACTTATTTTTCTAGTGGAACTACACCGACGACTTGGAATGAGATCATAGTTGGGAGTGGGTTTGCGAGAACGTCATGGAGTCATCAGAAGTCAGGTGTCGAGCAGCTTGAAGGACCTTTCCCTCAGCGCCTTGGGGTTCATGGCACAGCATTAGTCCTGCTCCAAACTCCAAAATACTGGGGGTACCTTTTTCTGGATCTGGGTAACTGGTGCAGAAAGAAAAGAACTGATGTCAGTGCGTCGGGGTGGCGCCTATTTAGGTACCGCGCACGTCACTTATGGTGCAGACAAGGCTCATGCAGAGTTGAACTACGCCATCTATCGGCTTGCACGGGTACTGGTACTGCTCAAAAATGTCCCATCCAGATGCTCGGGGAATATTCTAAGATAAGGAATCTGCAGCTAGAAGTCTATCAGATAGGGTCATTTATCAAATAATCAGAAGTATGCCTTGTGTTTTCAGGAATGTCTATTCTACTCTTTTGATAACACAGACCTTTGCAAGAAACTATCCATACTAATTCCTTAGATGAAGCTAATTCCTTAGAAGGAGACCATAATTCACAGACTAGATTAGGTCTTTAGATTAATACACGTAGAATGAAAAAAAACAACTATTATATTCAGTAACTAATAAGATCTATCTCCAGGTGAAGAATTATTTTTAAAGAAGTTTGGGCAAAAACCACATTGGGTTAATATTGAAATATGTGACCACTTTTGGCAGAAAAGTCTAGTGACCCTTTACGCATGAAAAACTGTGTATGTATCTTAAAAGCCTTTGGCCCACAGGTCCAGAATCTTGTGAAACCTGCAAGCGGAAGTTACTGCTAAAAGGAAATGTACCTTACCTGAAAAGCGTGGTAATTAAGCTTTATGAATAGGTTCAAAAAGCGGATCCTTTAACGTTTGCAAGGACCACACGTAGCTCCCACTGAGGGATCAATCTGTTAACTGGAGGGAACTTTCCTTATGCCCTCAAAGATGTCCTTACAAGCTATAACAGTGAAAAGAGAGACTAGCGACAAACACTTGCTGTAGGACTTGACTACAGTTTATAGCATTGAACTGTCAGCCAGATTTAGCCAAATAAAGGAGCTGCTGCTTCCCTCATGAGGCACAGCCATGCAGAATTCTACCCAGGGGCCGATCACCAATGAAGCGTGGGAGACCGCACTTCATTTATTTAACATTTTCTGAGGGATCCATGGACCCGATGAAAATATAAAATATGCTTTTTTTGGACATGCAGGCTCCCTGTGCTCCCCCTCCCCCGAGGCCTAGGGGGTCAGGGTATCAAGTTGAGTCCCAAGATGGCTACCAACACTTCCTGGTTTGAAGTGTTGGCAGCCAATCAGCTCTCAGCACAAGATCGGTAGAGGTCGCAGGTCCTCCACGTCCCTATATATACAATCGGAAATTTCTTTAAATAAATCAGCTACTACTGAAGGGATTTACACCAATTAACAAAAAGTTTCCTTTCTGGACCATCAGCTACCTTTCTGCCAGATTTAGTGCAATACTTTCAGCAGTTCGGGTTGTAGCCGTGTCTGAAGTTCCTAGGGAAATGAACATGGGGAAAATGGGTTTTGAGAACCCCCCCCAATGATACCTACCCCAGCTTGACGGATCACGCCAAAACTTTCAAGACAGCAGCTGAAGTGTGGGGCGAACTAGTTTTGAAAATTTCATGAGGATTCATCAAATAAGCCAAAGTTATTGACAAATGAAAAAAAGGTCTTCCTATGAAAACTACATCCTAGCTGTAACTTCCTCCTGGCAACCGCCTGTAGGCAATTCACTGAAAAAAACAAAGGTTAAAGTAACAATACAATTAGGTAAATTTCTCAGAGAACACTAACGTTTTGAACTGGAAAAAAATAAAGAAAGAAAAAATTGTTATAATTTGTAACACTAACTATACCTTGGCTCCCCTGCCTTGCACTGCCTATGACCTCACAAGACATTACTCATCACAAGTTCTATGCCATCAAATAACATCACTGATGACATCTCAAAAGACAACACTGATGACATCATCTAAACTTTGTACACATTGCTATATAAATGGGTATAGATTTAGAGCTCTAAATGTAAATACACAATAACTCAGAAGAATATGAGCCACGATAAAGGTCATCACAGAAACAACTCCCTTAGCTTTAGAAAGTATGAGCTGTGTAACACATCAACTCAATAGTACACATTTCTCAACTAGCGCTGTTCACCTTAACCACAGATATATGGGAAATCCTCATTAGATACGGTGTTCAATCTGTAAACAGCTGTTCAGCTCAAGCCAAGTTCCTCAAAATACTGAACATCTCTTGCAAAAACAATGCCCTTGCAGCTTTTATCTATTTCAAACCCCTGACAGTCACCTAACCTCCACTGAGAAATTAAGTTGATATAAGAAGAGAAGTGAATATTGTAAACAGTTTTTACTCTATGGAGAGAGTTTATTCTGTACCAGAGTGTTTGCAGACAGTGAAACTCTGATGACAAATACATTATAAAGTAATAAAAAAGTGTACCTTGTACACTCTATGCAAAACCTGCCCAAATAGCGACCATTCACTTAAAATAACCAAGGTCTAAAGGAGCTGAAGATCATCTTACCTACAGCCTTCATACTATGGTAGGAAGATAACATATACGCCCTCTTCTGAAGCAAAACAAGCACACATACATATGTTAGTATCTGGTGCACACAGTCTTCTACGTTAAGGAGAAATTGTCATGCTGAGATGATTCTGTTTAATAACTCAAAGTTGCTTACAATACTTAGTATGTAGAAAGTAAAATCTTTGCCCTGTGGAAATTTTTCTCCAGTACCAAAAGACTTGTGTGGAACATAATGAACACAAGTCAACTGTCACCTGCACACAGAGGTAATCCTCAATATAACGATTTATAATGTGTTCAATACTTCTACGCACCTATGGTGCTTTAGGAGCACATACGATTTGTAAGCACTTATACGAATTAGCTGGACACAGGTTGTAAACAATTAGGTAGAAAAGTAATGTGGTAGTTACCCGCCACTATGTATACTCTAAAACAAACTAACACACATTAGATGATGTCGTAAATAATGTCATAGAATATGTCATGCGTGATGTCATACATGAGGTCATAAGCAGTGCATGGCGGGGGAGGAAGTTATTGTTAGTGCAGCTAACTATAACTGGTGAATTTTGTGTTTTTTTTGTTCAAAACGTAAATGTTCACACTGACAAATTCACTTAAATGTAACTTTACTTTAATCTTTGTTTTTTGAGTGAATTTGAAGAATTAAAAAAAATTAATTATATATATATATATATATATATATATATATATATATATATATATATATATATATACACTCATAAATACATAGAAACTAACTACTCTAACGATGTTTGCGCTGAGAAAGTAAATTTTCTTAGTTTTCATAACTGACATATTGAGAAATGTTCCTGGCATTGTTTTCTTTGCATCTATTTTTACAAAAACGTCAGATTTATATTTCAAAAAGACACTGATCAGTTTTTACTATACTGTAAACTATGGGCCTGATTTATTTATTTATTTATAAAGGATCTCGGTAAGGGGTTACTCAGTCACAATGGTGAATGATATCCTGTCCGCTGAAATATAAATCCCATTTTATCCTATAGGATTTATATTTTGCCAACACAATATACCTCACTGTTGTGACAGAGTAACCCGTCCGCCAAGATCTAAATCATGCCCTATGTGCTTTCACTATGTATATTAATTTTTAAGTTGTGTGATCGCTTTCACAGGAGAATCACGAGCTCATAGTTATACATTTTGTTCTAATCTATTAAACTGAATCATTACAGTATGCATATTGTATTAAATATTTTATTTTCAAACATACTGCTCCCGCGAGACAATTGCAGTAGTCGACTACACACTCCCTTGCAAGGACTACAAGGGGGCTATACTTCCTCTCCAGCTCTCGTGATCCACTCGCGAGATCACACATTTAGAATTAAGTTCATAACAGTGTACTTTTGTAATTTTGAAGAAAATAAGACGCAAGAAATGTTGTTTTAGGTAGAAAAACGGTTGATGTATTGTTGCAATTGAGATATAAAGAAAGTCCTATTTTTTTTGTAAGATCTCCTAAGCCTCTGCAAGACACCCGGGAGAGGAAAGACATCCCAAGGAAGCGCAAAATCGAACGAACCCCATAAAAAAGAACAATCTACTCATCACAGGACTTATCTCTCACACACTTTCTCTAAAAAAACAAGCACCATAATATGCATTCCTAGCAATTGAGTGTATTGAGAACTCCACTACCCTTTTTTACAATTGGCGATCCCGCAAGATCGTAAAAATTAGTTAGAAAAAAATATACATTTATTTTCTTCACTGTAGTTATCCCTTAGACACCACCTCTCAAAACTTAGGGGGACAGCATGTTTTTCTGCTAGCACCTTATATAGCTTTTATTTTATTTCCACAAAACCGTCAATTTTTCACAGTAAACAGTAATTAATTTCTGACATTTAAACAGCCGGCCAATCAGAGCACTCGCTCGACTCGCGCGAGTCTCTTGATCCCGCGAGAGCGTGAAGGCTTATGGGAAAAACGGGCCTCTCAACTAATCACAGGGCTCCAATTTCTAATTTGCGCTCTCGCCGTACTCCATCGGGACTCTTGCGAGCCCAACTACCAGTTATTTCTCAAAAACTAAAGAAAGGATTTACACCAAATCACAAAAAGCACAATCTGCAAACCAAGATTTAGCTTCCTATTGAATTTTTTTATTCCATTCAGCAGTTTTTTTTATCTGTTTCTAAAGAAGTCTATGGAAAACGCATGTTGATTTTTTTATTTTGGGACCCCCCTTTTTTCTCAGCCCCCGCTTTACTGATCACTCCAAACCTTTCCAGGAAGGAGCTGAGGTAGATGAACTATTTTTTTTCTTTTGAAAACTTTTTATTGATTTTAAAACAAGAAAACAAAAGAACAATACAAAACAAGGCAGTGCATTAAAACGTGTCATCACGTGGTCCGTGGGGGGGGGGGGGGGGTACATAGAGGAATCAAGCAGTAGTGCAAATCAATAATTGGGGGGGGGGGGGAGAGGAGACCAAAATACATACAAAACAGCTATGTTCCTGCGGAGGAAACGTCAGGTTGGGAGGAAGACAAATCAGCATCAAATTCCGACATTGGGGGAGTACATATATCTCCACGGTATGCGTTCCATTGGGTCCACACTTTCCCCCACGTGCCTGGTTTGCCACGGGAAACATATACAGTTTTTTCTCGAAACATGCACCAATCCATGTTTTGTGTCCATCCCAGAAGTGTCGGAGGCTTCTGAGCGCCCCACAATTGGGCAATATCACGCTTGGCTACCATGTTTCCCAAGGTCGCCCAGCGGAGCTGCGCTCGATTGTAGTCATTCGGCTCCCAGACAAGCATCTTCTCGCTTCAGGCATTAAGCGCACTCCCGTGACCTCACTCATTACTTCATGCACGCGGTTCCAATAACGTATCACAGCAGGGCATTCCCAGATAATATGAAGGAACGTAGCCACCATACCGCATCCACGCCTGCACAAGCCATCCATCGAAAATCCCATACGAACCAGACGTGGGCCGGTCACATACACCCTATGCAGAATTTTCAGTTGGACGAACCGAAGACGTGCCGGGATAGCTACTTCCTTCGGGGAAGAAATAGCGGACTGCCAGTCCTCATCATCGAGTTCCAGACCATCTCCGGTCCACAACCCTCGAAGACTATCTAGTAGATCAGTCCTGGTATTGATCAACTTTTTATAAATTAGCGAGATCGTGCTATCAGGAACGTGACCATCCAGAATCCGATCCTCGAGCGGGGATGCCTCCGGCACTTCCGAGCCTAGTGGAAAAACAGACAAGACCGCATGCCGGACTTGCGCATATCTGAAGAATTCCTTATCAGTCAGCCCATACTCAACTTTCAATTCCTCAAACGTCTTGACCCTGCCCTTGATCCATACGTCATCTACCCTACTGATCCCGATCAGGTCCCACCGATCAAATCCCTTCGATTGCCAAAGGGAGCCCAGTTTATCCGAAGCATATAGTGGGGTAGCCCGGGTCGGCCTATCGGCCCATCCCGTGGCTGCCGTAGCTCTACGCCACACCTGCACTGCTGTTTTGGTGGGGCCCGTAAGAGTGTCACCAGCTGATTTCGCATATAGAGCCCTATTGTAGTCCCCACCGGGTAGCAACCATCTGTCCATCGCAAAAGCCGGGTTTAGTGGGGGAGTGTAGGTGCCATGGTTGATGGCCCCCAATTGAGAGGCCCAGTAATAGCGACGAATGTCCGGGAGAGCGATGCCGCCATCGTACCAAGGGAGTGTAAGCTTCGAGAGGGCGATGCGAGGACAGCCCCCCCCATAACAATTGCCGCTGTAGACTCTCAATCTCACGAAAATATTCCGCTGGCACTACATCAAGCGTGTTTTGAAGCGCATAAAGGAATCGGGGGAGCGACATCATCTTAAACAACGCAGCTCGTCCCAAGGGAGAAAGGGGGAGCTTGCTCCAAGTCCCGACAGCCGCCCGAAGGCATCTGAGAGGGGGCAGCAGATTGCGCTCATACCGAAGTGTGGGGTCCAAGGTGACAAAGATTCCCAGATATTTGAAACCATCTAGTACCACCGGAATAGGACAATCACGGGGCAGGAGGGGAGTATCACCGGAGAGAACATAAACGCAAGATTTAGACCAATTTATAACTAAGCCGGAATTTTTACGGAAAGAAGTCAAAACGTCAAAAAGGACGATTAACGACTGTCGGGGCGACGTGAGGTACAAAAGGATGTCATCTGCATACAAAGATACACGGTCTTCAAAGTCCGGAGACCATCGAATACCCTTCATGGATGGTTCCCATCGCAGCCAAGCCGCCAGTGGCTCTAAAGCAAGGGCAAACAAGAGTGGGGACAGAGGACAGCCCTGGCACGTACCTCTACCGAGAACAAAGGAGGCCGAAACACGTCCATTCACCACTACCTGGGCTAAGGGATCAGCATAAAGCAATCGAACCCAACGGATAAAGGTGGGCCCAAACCCGAATTTGGAGAGGACCGCCCAAAGATAGGGCCATTCAATCGTGTCAAACGCCATGGTGGCGTCCAAAGACGCCAAGATGGCCGACTCTCTCAATGTCCCGGCTCGCGCGAGGACTCCATGCAAGCGCCGAAGATTAAGTGCCGTATTGCGATGTGGTATAAATCCGGACTGGTCCGGATGAACCAGATCGCCTATAACAGCCACCAGACGATTAGCAAGAACTTTGGCCAGGATCTTGGGTTCAGCATTTATTAGGGAAATAGGCCTGTACGATTCACAGCGGTCACGTGGCTTACCCTCTTTATGTATAACCACTATGGAAGCCAATCTCTGGTCAGGAGGAAGAAACCCTTCCACCAGTGATTCCAGAAACATAGATCGCATATACGGTGCCAGTACATCCGGACGAAGCTTGTAGAGTTCTATAGGGAGTCCATTAGGGCCAGAGGCCTTCCCGGAGCGAATCGAACGGATAGCGGTCGCAACTTCATCCGCCGTAGGCGGAGCCTCCAGCAGGTCCCGCTCAGATTCAGACAAACATGGTAGCGAGATATCGCGTAAAAGCATGTGGGAGTCCTGCTCCGGTCTATCGGACACAGGGGAGTACACCACCCGGAAATACTCGGCGAACCTCTCAACAATCCCAGCAGGGTCCGTGATACTTTCACCATTCGCGTCAACTATAACAGGAACCACTCGACTCGCGCATTCTCTCCTATCCAACCAAGCAAGCAAGCAACTTCCCAGCCTTATCTCCCACATCATACAGACGTCCCTGCTGTTCACGACTCATCTCCTTCGCTGCATCAGTCACCAGAGCTCTGTACTCATGTTGTTTTAGGTCCAACAGATGAAGCCTCTCAGGGGAGACTCCAGCATCCAACTCTCCCTCAAGAACGGTAATTTCAGTCTCAAGACGAACAACCTCCTCTCGTCTACATCTCTTAACAGTGCCAATCGACGAGAGGGCCTGCCCCCGAATTACAGTTTTGTACGCCTCCCACAAAGAGACAGAAGAGGATACTGACCCCACATTTTCGGCAAAGTAGTGATCAATTGTCTTAAGTAGTTCCGCTCTAATCTTGGGATCACGGAGGTACCATGGGTTGACCGGGGCCACTCGACCCTCCGATCCCCCATGTGCGTTCACAACCAACCACAGTGGGGAATGATCCGAAATACCCCTGGCAAGATGTTTCACCTCCCCTATACGGGAAGTCTGAGAGGAGGGCATCAAAACATAATCCAATCTCGAAAGGCTGCCGCGGGCCCCAGAGTGGAAGGTATACTGTTGTTGCCCAGGATGATGTAATCGCCAACAATCGGTCAGCCCCAGCGCCTCCATGAAGTCCCCAAGCCAGGATTGGAACTTAGCGAGAACTCGGGGAGGGTAACGATCACACATCCCAGATACTACTGAATTAAAGTCTCCCCCGACCACAAGCAAACCCTCGGGGACTCCCAGAATCACTCTTCCCAAATCCACATAGGTCGTAGTTTGAAGACCTGGGGGTATGTAAACAGAAAATAGTGTAACCACCCTACCCTCCCAACGCCCCACAATGGCGGCGTACCGCCCTCTATCATCAAGTATAATGTCGTCAACAGCTAGGGGGAGGGAGGTCCGGATTAGAATGCCCACTCCTCTGGAGCCAGAAGTGAAACCTGAGTGTGCAATGAGACGATAGCCACGCCTATTCATGGCGTGGCACGTATTACCCAGCAAGTGCGTCTCCTGAAGCAAAACCACATCAGGGGACAAGCGTCTCAGTAACTGCAAGACCACTCCCCGTTTAATTCTGTCTCCCAAACCATTGACGTTCCAACACAGTATCCGTAGTCCCCTACCCCCCATCCCAGAGTCCACCCCAAGTCTCCCCCCACGCCAGCCGCGACACCACAACACAGAAGATCATCAGCATTATGCCTTGAAAAAAACAAAGAAACACATCCCTGAACTTCCCAACCCCCCCAAAACAACATCATACCCCCACCCCGCACCCCTGCGTTAGACTCAAAAGCCACCCCAACTCGCAGCGTGCCTGTCGCCCTAACATACAACTAATCTACGAAAAGAACCCCAGAGGAGGAAGTCTCACCCGCCCCTCACCCACACCCCAGTAAGACAATGGAGTTGCAATCATTATCAGTATAGCATCGAACCATTGCCGAAAGTCAAAACGTTGGTCCGGGAGCCGATGTCGCTCCCTATTCCTGCTCCGTCGGGCCGCCCTCCGCTCCACCGGAAGGTTCTGATTGTTCAAACCGCCCTCGTCCCGTAGGTAGCGAGTCCAACCAGTCATTAGCCGCTTCAGAATGGTCAAAGAAAAATGTTCTATCATTGTGGACGACACGCAATCGAGCCGGGAAAAGCATGGCATATTTCATGTCCCTGTCTCTCAGTCTCTTCTTCACTCCTTGAAATCCTAGCCGCTGCTTCTGGACTTGTTGGGTGAAGTCCGGATAAAAGCTGACCGCAGCGTTCTCATATTCCGTGGGGCCTGATGTGCGGGAAGCCTGCAGTATCACATCCCTGTCACGAAAGTTGAAAATCCGCGCAATGATGGGGCGCGGAGAGGCACCCAGCTTGGGCGGGCCACCCGGGACACGGTGGGCCCGTTCTACTGCAAAGAACTTGCTCAGGCCCTTGGGCGCTAAATGATTTAGGACAAGGTCCTCCACCAGTAGGTCCACAGCTGACGATTCCGTCTTCTCCGGGACACCGACCAGTCGGACGTTGTTCCGTCGTGCTCGGCCCTCAAAATCGTCCAAGCGACGGGAGAGATAGTCACGGGCGGATCTCAGATTACCGACCTCCGTCTGTAGGTCAGAGACGTCGGCGATGAGACTAGTAGTCTTCAGGTCGAGAGACTTGACCTTTTCGTTGGTTTTTGCAAGATCCGCCCTGATTAGATTGACATCTATGGCAACAGTGTCCAGCTTGTGGGTTAGTTTAGTTTAGTTTATGACATTTGTTGAGCGCTTGGTTGCACAGAGAACAGTGCGTCCCCGCCTCATACTGTTGTCCCATCGCGGCCTTCATCCCAGCAATGGCGCACATGACTTCTTTCAACGACGGGTCATCACCCAGCAGGGATTCGTCCTCAATGCCGGCCGGGGGTTTAGCCATTCCGCTCGGAGAGCTCTTAGTGAGGGTATATCGGTCCATGACGTTGGATTGGACAGAACCTCCTCGAGCTGCCGGTCTGGTCTTGCGCCTCTCCGCTTCAGGCTTGGTGGCCATCTTAGGTCGTGTGCCCCGGAGGGTAGTCTGAGACCTAGTGAAAATGGCTATACTCGATGTGCCCGCAGAAGCTCAAGGAATAAAGTGAGGACCAGTCACAAGGCAAAGAGCAAGAAAGTCCACATCTCCAAGCGATGTTGCGAATAAATGAGTGAAGCAAGCAACCCGGGCGACCAAGGCAAGGTCAATGACGTAGGATCATCGAAACCGAAACCGAAAGTAGAAGACCGGGCAAGGGAGGTTAACGCAGGCCGTTGTTATTCAATTACTACCTGGCTGGCAGAGTAGGCAAGCCCGGGGCAGTGCCATGGAGCAGGCCGCAAATATTCAAAAAGCCATATCTCAGGTTCCCGGAGACCAAAGCGAAATCCGCCAACGGATAAATGATCAGCAGGTTCACGACCACAGAAGCCCGTCGTCCAAATCAGGATTAGATGCAGGATAGTCGATGGAGGTGGCGAAGGTCCGGGAGCTCTGAGCTCACGCGACCATCTTGGGTGCGCGCTAAGCTCCTCCTCCGATGAACTATTTTTTAAAAACATTTTCTGAAGATTCGTCAAACGGGGACAAAGTTATTAGTAAACCCAAAAATGCTCTATCAAAAGCAAGTCTTAATTTTGCTATTTTCTCTACTGTCTGCAGCATTCTTGTTACAGGTCATTTAATTCTAGGGTAAACCACTCTGTAAAATTAGTTCAGATCCAGGTTATTTCTGGGGTGCATGTCCAGAACTCACTATTCTAATTATGACAATTGTTTTATTTATAGCCAATAAAATTGAGTTTATGTCCCTACAAGTGGGTCAGGAAACAGGTCTGCTAATCATATCTGAATGTCTTATATCTTTATGGAAATTATGGCACGTTGATTTTTTTTTATAAACTCTTTTTATTGTAATTATTATCAAGGCACAAATTGGTCGAGTAGTACATACAGGCAATCAATTCTGACATCATCGGCAATATGGTAAAGTGCGCAACAATGGTACATACAGAATAGTTGAGTGCAGTGTTCCCCTCATGAACTTCCCATCTCCCCATCCTTGCCCTCTTCCGACTCACTGTTCTTCTGTGTCCTTGGCGGCTCACAATTGTATCCCCTGAATTTGTTCCATGCCCCCCATACCTTGCGCCACTTCTGAGGACATTCTCGATTAATGAATGCTGCTTTCTCGGCCACCATGGCTGTGTCTAGATCCCCACACCATGCTGTGAGGGTTGGCGACTCTCCCGCACCCCACTTTTGTGCTATATTGCGCTTCGCTATCATTATTCCCAGCGTGGCCCACGTTTCCGCCAGTGCGTGTTAGATCGTTCGGTTCCCACACATTCAGTAAGCATCGTCTAGGCTCAGGCGTGAATGAAATTTCCACCATCTGTGATATAGTCCTCATGATCTTCGCCCAATATTCAGCGATCCTCAGACATTTCTACACTGTATGAAAAAAATGTTCCCTCCTCCCCACATCATCTTAGACAGTACGGGTGTGGTGCTGTTCCTATTTTATGTAGGGTGTGTCTCGTAAAGTAAGTTCAATGAAAATTTCTTTGCAGCACTAGCTTGAGTCTTGATGGTATGCCCACCTTACGCGGGGAGGCCGTCGCCTCCTGCCATTCAGAGTCCTCGAAGACCCCCACATCCCGAGACCACTTTTCTCTAAAGTGACACATTTGGGTCAGGCAAATTATTTACTAATTTGTGGTAGGTGAGGGAAGTTGCCCGCTTCTGCATATGCTCTGTCAGAAGTCTGTCTTCTAGGGGGAGCGCCCTGGTTTTTTTAAAAGCAGCACACAGAATTTTATGTTGACAAAAGCATTATGTTGTTCCAGGGTACAGTACGCCATTTGATGTTTAAACGTTTACGGCCTGTACTGGACACTAATTTGGCACTTCCATACAACCCGTTCCTTACTTGTATTCATGGGCAGAGCATGCAGGAACGCACTAAATAAAAATGTCAGAAGCAGAAAATATAGGCTCTCTGCTGTTAAGTTCTGGAAATTGCCTGCTGTTGTCATACATTGCTTGAAACAGACAGACTACGGCATATGGGAGTTCAAGACAACTTAAAAAAAACAATTAACAAAGGAAGGGTGATGAAAATGCCCATCAAGAAAAGGTTAACCGTGAAAGGGGAAAAACCCCAAAAATATAAAGTATTGAGTCGTTAACTGATGCACCCTGCAGATAGACTAATAAAAACGGTAACATGTTGGGAACACCTCTTGACGAAAAATAAAGGGAGGTGCATTGTGTCTCGCCTAAGATTAAGGTGAAACAACCCGTTATAAAAATAGGTAGAGCATGTTGAAAGAGTATTTGCATGCAGCTCCTAGGGATTTTTTTTAAACGCTTGTTACCTGTTCTTAAGCCCTATGCTTGTGACTCTGCCGCAAAATGTTTAAGACAGGAAGACTTCAAATGCCCATTAACCCTTGCCAATTTTGTAATAGCTGGTATTACCCACCTGGTATCAAGCCACAATTCCCTGCATCTGCAACCACTTGGCTCTGCAGTGCATCAAAAGGACTTCGAGAGGAACAAGCCCGTTCTCCCTGCGCTCATGGCTCAGTCCTGGGGTTACACAAAGACCTTACAAAGCTCAACCCGACCCTAGCAGGGCCCACAGCAGGGAGCCCAGGCCCCGCATGAAACCCCAGAGCGTTATTGCTGCAGATGGAGTGAAGCCAAGAAGTAAGCACATTACTAAGGTGATTGAAATTACGGGACACCCTTTTGGATCGATTGGCTGCTACAGAGGGCGCACACAGACCCTTTGACCCTGTGCCTACCCTTACAACTTGCGGAACCCGCTCCGCGGGTCCCGCTGCGCAAACCTTCCACCTGTGAAGCCTGGACTGTGCACTCTTGCACTGCGTGCGTTGGGCAGGGCTGCGAGCGAGCGGGGCCGGACTTCAGGGACCAGAAGCCTCGGCGACCCGCGCCTCACACCACCTGGCCGCTCTCCCTGTCCACCATGCCCCGCCCGCGCACTTGAAAGGTTCGGGAGGAGGAAACGACGTGGGACACCCTTTTGGATCGATTGGCTGCTACAGAGGGCGCACACAGACCCTTTGACCCTGTGCCTACCCTTACAACTTGCGGAACCCGCTCCGCAAACCTTCCACCTGTGAAGCCTGGACTGTGCACTCTTGCACTGCGTGCGTTGGGCAGGGCTGCGAGTGAGCGGGGCCGGACTTCAGGGACCAGAAGCCTCGGCGACCCGCGCCTCATACCACCTGGCCGCTCTCCCTGTCCACCACGCCCCGCCTGCACTGTATAGATACAGGTATTTAAGAGAAGGCTTTCCACCGCAGCGCGCGGGAGCGTCCCGGGAGAAGCCCGGGACAAGGGCGGGACCGTCTAAGGCCGTCAGAGGCCGGATTAGGCCGGGCTGGGCCCACTCCCTTTATCTTGTTTGTACACTGGTTTACATTTTTCTCACGGTTCCCCCAGCCCTGCACCCACTAAGATTAATAATGCCTTCGCCGGCTAGGGAGGGTACGCCTATAAAGTTGGGAGGGTCAAAAACCAGAACCCTGGAAAACTACTTCCCTCGGGCGGTGGGAGAAGGGGATAAGGAAAGTACCCTGACTAAGCTCAGGGCGGAGCGTAGACGCTCCATAGAAAATATGAAAACTAGACCCCTCGGCGAAAATTATACATCAACCAGCGAGGAGCCCTCCCCAATGGATGATGTTCCCCTACTGCTGAGGGACTGTGCCAATAATCCTGCGGATCCAACTATCACTTTAACTCCCGTTAACAGCCCGATTAGGGAGCCTATTGATCTAACTTCCCAGCCCTCACCGGCTATTAAAGCCAGGAAAGCTAAACCTAAGCTAACCTCTGTGCAAGGGGTACACGGGCCCCCACCGAACAAACGCAGGAGGAAGTCGAGGGGCGGTCAGGGCAAAACTAAAATAAAACTTCCCCACTCAGAGTTTGGGAAATCATTAAAATCTTTCCCATCAACTGTGAGGATAGTGAAGGAGGTACATTTAGCGCCCCTTGAAATGGCTGCCGCTGTCACTGTCTCGACAGAGACTATGGAAAATAATGTTACCAACGCCCCTCCCCCTCCAGCTCCATTAGGAAATTTAGAATTCCTGCTTAGGTCCCTGTTACTTCCAATTAGCGAAAGTATTAAAAAGGTCGAGATTAGACTTACCATTTTGGAGGCTACACTAAGTAGCATGAAACCAACGTCCGGCACTCAAGGCAGATCCCCAAAGACTACTGCCCCCCTTATGGTTCCCCAGAAGCCTCCTAAAGGGGCAGGTAGCTCAGCCCCTACCCAGGCTAACACGGTCGCCGCCCCCTCACAACCCCGCATGACTAATTTAGATTCAGCTCATCCCCCTAACCCCAACAGGCCCACTTTGCCTGCAGGTCCAGCTCACTCTACACAAACTCGTGATAGCACAGTCCCCCCACCCCTAATGAAGCCTCCTTCTAGGCCACGCAGGCCCAATCTCCCCCCAGAGGCAAATGATTTCACGGTAGTCATGGCTGGTGTTCCCCCACTTGAACCTGGCGAAACTGAGAACTTCTGCTCTTTAAAATGTAAGGTCATCAAGTGGTTGAATGTGAACAGACCCCTCCCGGCACATTTGAACAACAAAATCATTATGGTGAGAAGGGTGCCCTGAGTGGGTAATACAAATAAATCCATAATAGGGGATTGTATATTGGTGAATTTTAGAGACTCTGGAACTGTTCTGCATATTTGTCAAGGGAGGAACAGATCAGCGGAATCAACAATTCAAACCCTTCATGTGTCTTTCTTTTTCCCCCCTATACCTGTAAACCCTAACCAAATTTATGACAACTGGACAAGGGTCACTCGGAAGGGTAGACACCATGACTTTCACATGCGGCCACCACCACATCGTCTGGAGGTACCCCTCCACTGCTTTAATAGATTTGGTGGGCTGAGTGGACTTGAGGGGGTAGATTGACACACGGGTAGTTGTGTTAACACAACGGGAACTGTGCCTGCAGGAGAGGTAGAACTAGGGGATTTAAAATATGATGTGGAGCAGCAAAACACCCAAGCACGATTAACTTCACCCTATAGGGACAGGGGGGCGATGGTAGACGAATTTTCGACCATAGCCATTGAACCAACAGGGGGAAGTCATGTTCTAGAAATGGGAGGGGAGGAGTCGCTGGAACAATCTGTGTCACATGGCGAAATAGAGCAGGTCAACGGGGAGCTGAAAATTATCTCCTGGAATATAGCAGGATTGGCAGCAAAATTCAACAACACAGAATGAGGCGATTACATTAGTAAATTTCATGTAATCAGTCTACAGGAGACATGGGCTCTTGATAATAATAAGTTTCATATGCAGGGTTATAAATGCTTTTTTGTCCCAGCGAAAAAAGCTAGATCAGGGAGAGCTATGGGAGGTTTATCTATTTATGTAGATTTAAATCTGCAGGGGAGCTGGACCACCCCAGATTGGAACTCCCATGTTATACAAGCTGTACGGTTTATCGGGAAGGGGCTAAGATTCTCCGTTTTCAACATCTATAACAATGGGGACGGGGAACATCATACTACATTTATAGACGAATTGGAAGATAGAATGGGACAGGAAATTTTGGATCAGAAAAAGGGACAGGCACAAGCTTTGTTGGTCATGGGAGATTTTAATTGTCATTTATGCCCAGCACTGGCCCCAATTGATGTAGATTGGTCCCACTGTCCTGTAAAGAAAGGGCCGCATTTCTCCCACACGCCGGATGGGTTAGCTTTTAGCAAGCTTCGGCTCAATTACGATCTAGAGCACACCATAAATATGGTGGATGTGCAGGAGGATGGAAGCCTACCACGCACATTCAAGGGCAGAGGATGCTCATCTATTATCGATTATATTTTGGTCTCTAGATCCCTGTTAAGGAGAATTATTAGTGTAGGGATTGAATGGAGCAGTTTTAGTGATCACAACCCCGTTGTTTTGGGGCTGATGCATCAGGTGGGTATAAAAAATAGACTCCAAGGCATAATCATGGAGAAAGCAACAGACCAGGGCAGGAGATTAAAGTGGTCCAAGCTAAACGGGGAAACTTTTTATAAATCTCTGATGGACTCTGGTAAATCTGCCATTGATGACTGCCTAGACATGGACATTCAAGGCCCAAGGATACTTGATGCATTCGGCCAGATTGCCGATCTTATAGATGGGTTATTAAAAACCAGCGCTCCCACTAAGATCCATTGTAACCCACGATGGTTCGATAGAGACTGCTCAAAGGCTCTGAGGGAGCTCAAAAACAATCTTAAAAATAAACCTAGGGATGCCCAACAAATTATGGAGTGCAGGAAGATATATAAAAGGGAAATCAAGAGGAGGAAACTTGCCCTGCAGGGAGAAGCATGGGCAGATTTGAGAGAAGCAGGGGAAAAAAGGGATATGTCAGGTTTCTGGAGAATTATTAATCAACCCACTTTCCAGGAAAATAACATCCCGGAGATAGGGCATAATATCCTTCCCGAACAATGGGTCTCTCATTACAGGGGATTGTACAATTATGAACCTGGAAATATTGAAGAGCACCAAGAGATCTTATATCAGGACTCCACAGTAGTATTCACCAACAAGGAGATTACAGCTGGGATAGAGGGATTGACAAACAATAAAGCCCCCGGCCCTGACGGAATCCCCCCTGACTTGTTCCTAAGTTGTGTAGAACTCTGGGCTCCCATAATGACCAGGGTTATAAATACAGCCATCGTTTGTGGCCTTCCATCATCCTGGTCTAAGGCCATAATTGTCCCCATCTTCAAGAAGGGCAATAGGGATGACCCAAAGTGCTATCGACCAATCTCCTTGATCGATGTATCTGCCAAACTCCTGGGAAGGGGGATCCTCAACAGATTGTCCGAGTGGTCCGAAGAAAATAACATCTTCTCGGACGCTCAATATGGATTTAGGACGGGGAGGTCCACCAGTGATCAATGCCTGAATCTCTATATGCTGACAGCCAAATACACCTTGGCAAGCAATGAATCCATCTATATGGGGTTCATGGATTTGGCTGCAGCATTCGATCATGTCAATAGGGAGAAACTCTGGGTCATGATGTCCCTCATGGGGATAGAGGGCGGCCTAATCAACATCCTAAGGGAACTTCACAGTGACACTTCGGCCAAGGTTCGCTTTAACAGGGAGGGGGGGTTGACCGACCAATTTCCCTGTAACAGTGGGGTTCGGCAAGGTTGTATCCTTGCCCCCTTTTTGTTCTCCCTCTATATAAACAATTTGGAGCAGTCTTTGTTAAATTTAAAAATAGATTGCCCAAGGGTAGGATCGCGTCAAATCCCTGTTCTGCTTTACGCAGATGACGCGGTCCTGCTTGCTCGTACACCTAGGAGTTTACAAATCCTGATTGATGGATTTGTTAAATTTATGGGCTCCCTAGACCTTTTTGTTAACTTGGGAAAATCATACGTGCTTCTGGCCGGCAATAAACCCTGCACTAAATTCACGTATAAGATTGAAAATCACATAATTGAGGAGGTCAAAACATTCCCGTACCTAGGAGTAACTTTTGATGGCGCTTTACAATTTAAATCTTTAGTTGAGGAGCGTTGTGGTAAAATGATTGCCACTAACGGGGCGATAGCAAGCTATGGGAGGAGGCTTGGTAGATGGTGCCCCGAACAGGTGATGAACCTATATAGCTCCATATGTTGCTCTAAAGTAATCTATGGGGCTGAGGTATGGGGTTTTGTTAGCACTGCAAAAATCCAAAGGGAGGAGAATAAATATCTAAGAACCACCCTGAGGGTCCCCCCAAGCACCGCGGGTTTTATTGTGCATAGGGAACTAGGGAGGCCCTACCTAGAAGATCTGGTAAAATTAAGGCCAATTATGGCCTGGTTAAAAATCTGGGTCAATCCTGATGCGGCTCTAAGCAGAGATATCCTAAATGATTGCTTGGGAAGGGATAAATGCATGAGAATACCTTGGCTCAAGTATGTAAAAAGTACGTTAGAGGCCCTAGGCCATATGAACCTTTTCACTAACCCTGCAGCAGTTGAAGCTCAGCACAAGACGCAAGTAAAGAAAGCTTTTTTAGCGCAAAAACTGCAGCAGAGAACTGAGGTGGAGGGGCTTAAAAAGACTGTGAGGGCTCATAATCTGGTCAAGAGCGTAGAGGGAATGGAGCCATATTTGTACCTCATGCATAATGCCCAGGACAGATTCCTGATGTGCCGTTTTAGATTAAATTTACTCCCATATGTATTGGCATCACCAGCAGGATTCTCATCAACCATTGAGCAGAAGGGATCCTGCGGCTGCGACAACAGGTCTCCGCAGGATTCCCTTCACTTCGTATTACTTTGCCCCTTTTTTACCATGCCTAGGCGTAGATTCCTTGCGGGAATTTTAAAACAGGCCAATTTTGAACATGCTAACGAGGCACTAATCTATCTACAAAAATCATCTGACCCACTGACACTGTGTTGTATAATGAATTTTATTAAAGTGGCGGTCAGATTAAGGGTAACCAGAGGAGAAGAATAATGTTGGAAATTGTATTATTTAAATATGTCACATTTTCTTCCCTTTTTTATCATGTTAATAGTTATTATCATAATCAGGATTTGAAATGATTTAATGAACTTTTTAATCATGTATATATGTATGTGCTTTTATGGTGATTTTTAATCATCGAATAAAGAATCCTTGACTTGACTTGACTTCGAGATTTTCATGGGGGGAGGTTGGGGTAAGATACGCATTATGTTGAACATTTTCCAAACGGGATGGTGCATAGGCATCTGGATATTTATGGAGAGCGATGCTACTTCCTGCAAACGGAAGTATTCTTTTGAAATATTAAATGCTAGTAATAAATACAAAATGTTGGAAATTCAAAATAGCAACCTAATGACAGAAATTATTTTAGAGTTAACATATTATACTACCTCTAGCTAATGTGGAACACTTCATCACTTTGAATAAATACATGTTTTTCGTTTCACAAAAAGCAAAGACAATCATTTTTTTCTAGTCCTTACCTGGGAAATTATCTTTTTTTTCTTATTATTTGCAGCAGTAGGCCCTGAAAACAGTTTCTCAAGTGCAGCAAGAGCAGCACTTGCTTTTGCAACTTTCTTATTCGGGCCTGCTCCTCTAAACTTCTGGCCATCAACCTCCACCTAAAGTATGAAAACAATGAGAATAATTTAAAATCACGAAAAGCAGAGATGTCTCTCAACATGGAGTATTAGTTTACGCATATAGAACATATGAATATGTTGTATTTAGGCACCATGTTAAATATTGTCACTAACAAGTGTTCGCTTTATTTCATAAGCACATAAGCTACTACACAACTGATAGGTAGTAGTGTTTCCTAAGAGGGAAAGAACCGCACATCAAAAAAGAAAATTGTATCTTTAACTAACAATAATGAGCGTGAATAATTATTATTTTTAGCTGTATGTACAGTGGGGTGCTCAGGTAGCCTCAAACACCTATTACCTAGAGGTGCTGTCAGCACCTTATAAAATAACATGCATATCAATACACAACCATTGCTATGTAAACCAATCCAAGAAAGTATTTGACAAATACTAGTCACAGGTTAAATCCATGTACTTCTAAGCATACGAGGATAATACAATGAGACAAATGCTATGTAGAGCATTGAGATAGTCCACGAGCGTCATCATTAGATAATTCTTTTATTTGTTTCCTAAAGATTCCCAGCACACGATTTAGCCGACACGTGTTTCGTCTGTACTCAGACTTTTTCAAGGCAAAAATGGGAATAATGAAGCAGTAAAATCCAATCTGGATCTGTCCAAGTGGCACGTCCGATTGCGTGTTCACCAGCCCAAAATGTTCATGTGGTGTAACCGATGGTCAAGAAAGGAAACAACTGCAATAAGGTACACGATGCAATAGGTACCAAACTCCAAATGATGCAGCTGTGCACTGCTAAAGTCTCACCCCGTGAGTTTTGTCGCATGTACTTCCAAGTAGTAGAATTGTATTTTAGTTGTATATACCAAATGCAGTGGTCTTTGCAGTTCTTTCCTGGGTGGCAAGTTGGCCACCTAGTGAGTACTCAGAGTGGTGAGAAGGTGGGGAATACCTCCTTTCGGAACTAGGACTCTCACACACCCAGCAAGCTAGGTGTCATGCCTCATCATATAGGTCTGCTCCTCGTCGAGCCGGCACTGCAATGATCGACGGGCACCCCTAAAGGGGCTCTTTACCGTCCTAATATAGCCTAATCTCCATATCTGACTAGCTTGATGTTGATATCATGTGGCAGAGAGGTATTCAGAGGTAAGAGACACACTTAGAATGTGATATGGATGAAATCACGTTGTTTTTACCACTTGTATAGATTCAAAGAGGTTGTGTACGGTGAAACACACCCACTGGAACCATGTACCAATATCTCCATTTGTTTTTTTATCCTTTTCGTTTGTACTCTAGGTTGGCTGCTTTTCTCCGGGGCAACGTCCTACCGAGAGAAGAAGTGGTATGTAGAACCACAACACACAATGTAGATAGTTTTCATTTAGTCACTAGGTCCTCAGGAATCGCTAACTGATCTATTAGAGACATTTTATAGGCGGGAAACATGTTGACCACTAAGGGGTAGAGCGTAATTTTTGTCAGATTAAAACAAAATAGTCGCCCTCCTTCTTCTTTTTACTTTTTAATCAGGTTGCGACCTCTCCAGAATAAAAATAATAGAGGATTCCCTTACCTGTTTTAACCCACACACCACATCTACATCTTACCAGGCCCCTCACACCCACGGCACCTTATGGCAAGGAAGAAAAGATCTCCGATAAAGCACCCCTTTATGGGTGCCCGTCGAGCATTGCAGCGCCAGCACGACGAAGAGCAGACCCATATGATGAGCATGACACCTAGCTTGCTGGGTGTGTGAGGGTCCTAGTTCCGAAAGAGGTAATCCCCACCTCCCCACCACTCTGAGTACTCACCAGGTGGCCAATTTGCCACCCAGGAACACCGTACCTCTTGTCTTCTAGTTCTATTTATTTATTTATTTTGAAAGTTTTATATAGCGCGAACAAGATCTTTGCAGATATCAGAGCGCTTTACAGAGGAGGGGTACGAGCATGTGAGTGAATAACCATTGGGGTGGGGGTGGTATATGAGGGAGCATAGACAAACAGATACATCAATAATGATAAAAGTACAAATAAGTGGTAGCATAAACAAACAGGCAAGTCAATATCACACGTCATACAAAAATGCAAGGGGTTCGCACAAGTGGTACAGCTCGGTATCGAGTCTTTGAAGTTAATCCCCAGTAGTAATTCAAGTACATTTAGCCATGAGGATAGCTTTTACTTCTTTCTTAAAAAGTATGGTAGAGGAGATGAGCCTAGTTTCAGGAGGGAGTGAGTTCCAAATCCTGGGTGCCATTCCTGAGAAAGAGCGTTTATAGGTTTTTTCCTTGCGGAACCTTCTAGGCTTTAGCAAAAGATTGTTAGTGCCTCTAGTGTTTCTGGAGCCTCCAGAAATCGTCAGCTTCTGAGCGAGGTATCCTGGTGAGCTCAGGTGGACAGCCTTGTGCGTCAAGCAAGCGATTTTCAGATGTATTCTGGCTTCAAAAGGCAACCAGTTCAGGGATTTGAAGTCACGGGAAATGTGTGAGTGTTGTTTTGATCCAGTGATGAGTCTCGCTGCGGCGTTTAGAGAAGCTCTTATGGGTGCCGTAGTAGCTAGGGGGAGAACGCAGAGGGCGATGCTGCCGTATTCTATTCGAGGTATGACTAGTGATTGTACCGCAGTTTGGAAGTCTTTGGCTGGAAGGAAGGGTTTAAGTTTCCTTAGGGTGTTGATTTGGTAATTTGCTCCCTTAGTTGCTTTGTTGATGTGTTCCTGCATGTTGAGATTGGTGTCCAGTGTTATGCCTAGAGATTTTGCTGAGTCCACGATGGGGGGTTGAACTTTGAGTGCCGTTAGGTGTTTAAGCCAAGTTTGTGCGGTAGTGATCTTCGCAGGAGGTGAGACAGAAGGAACTCTGTTTTAAGAGCATTGAGTTTGAGATGATTAGCGGCCAGCCAGGATTGAGTGCTTCTGATCGTTGAATTCAAGAGCATGATGTCTTTGAGTGATTGTAATATGAGATAAAGTTGGGTGTCATCAGCGTACATGTGGAAGTGAACATTGGATTCTTGTAGCAAGGTGGTGAGAGGTTCCATAACTAGGTTGAACAGAGTTGGGGATAGGGAGGATCCTTGTGGGACGCCTAACGATACAGGTATAGGCGAGGACATCAAGTTGTTACTCTTGAATTTCTGCGACCTGTTGTGTAAAAAGGACGTGAACCACTTGAGCACAGTTCCAGATAGACCCATTCTTGTGTTTAGTAGTTCGAGTATATTCTCATGTTTGATGGTGTCAAATGCAGAGGAGAGATCAAGAAGGATGAGGAGGCAGGTATCGTTTTGATCTAGGATTTGAAGGGCGTCGTCAATTATGTGAGTCATAGCAGTTTCTGTACTGTGATCTGCTCGGAAGCCTGATTGATGAGAGTTGAGGAGATCAAACTGATTAATGTGTTTAGTCAATTGTATTTGTGCGCATTTTTCCAACAGTTTGGCAAGAGTCGGAATATTGGTAATGGGACGGTAATTGTTTAGGTCAGAGGGGTCGGCTGTAGGTTTCTTTAGTAAAGGTGTGACTTGTCCAACTTTGAGGGAGTCGGGAATGGTCCCTTGTTGAAGTGAACTGTTAATGATTTTAGTCGAGAGTGGAAGGAGCGACGGGGTAAGGTCTTTGACAGCGTTAGCAGGGAGGGGGTCCGTGAGGTGATTGGATGGTTTCAAAGTGCTGAGCAGTCTGTCAATTTCTTCTTCCGAGTAGGTGACAAAGGACTACCATGTAGCATTGTTTTTTGGTTCAGTGGGTGCTATGCAGTGGGGTTTGGAGTAGAGGCTTGCGTCAATGAGGAGATCGTTCTTTATGTTGTTGGTTTTTTGGATAAAGAAAGAGGCGAAGTCTTCGCAGGAAGGTGCTTCGCACATAGTGCTGAGAGGTTGGGGTTGTTCCTTGGATTGTGTTCCGATTAGCTCAAACAGCATTCTCGGACGATTTTTGGCTTGGTCGAGCTGAAGAAGTCTGATTTTGAGCGTTTAATTTTCCTGAAGTAGGCATTTCTCTTTTTCTTCAGGGATTTTAGGTTCAGTGCAGAGGGAGCTGATCTCCAGGTGCGTTCTGCCATTCTCATGGCACGTCTATCGTCATTGAGACTCCCATCATACCAAGGATTGGAAATTTTTGCGGAGGCTCTTTTTAGCTGTAAAGGTGCGGCTTCATTAATTATTGAGGTCATAGTGTTGAGATAGTGATCAGTCAAGGATTGGCCGTCTGTAACGCCAGTAGGAGGAAGTAATAGGTTGCAGCTGTTGGGGGGGTAGAGAGTTTGAGTTGAGTTTTTTCATGTCTCTTTTCCAGACTTTGGGCTTGGAGGATTGAACAGGGTTAAATTTAACTTTTTCATTGATGAAGAATGTGATAATATGATGATCTGACCAGTCACAGGGTTGGATAGATTCGAGTTGAATAGAGGCCTCTTTGGAGATGATAAGGTCGAGGATAGAGCCTTTCTCGTGAGTCGCACTGTTGCATATTTGAGTGAGGTCAAGGGCGTTGAGGAAATTTTTCATACCTTTTACCACCGCGTCATTGTGATCGTTCCAGTGGAGGTTGAAGTCACCAAGGTATATTTGTGTGAGTTGTCGCCCAGAATTGGTTGAGATCATATCCATGATTTGTTGGGAGAAGGTAAGGTTGTCGCCGGGTGGGTGGTAAATGCCGTGAAGAGAGCATATCGGTTTGCCCTCACTGATAATATCGAGGCAGATGTATTCACAGGAGGTTGGGGAGGGTAGGGAAGGAGAGGTTACTTTCAGGACAGAGAGGTTGCTCCTGTATATACATGCGATTCCACCACCTTTTTTTTGCCAGACCTGTCAAGTCTAGTGATGTGGTAATTGGGGGAACCAGAATGTCCATTATGGGTGTAGAAGATTCAGTTAGCCACGTTTCAGTCAAGATGATTAAGTCGATATCCAATGTTAAGATGAGATCAGCGATTGCGGAGGAGTGTCTAGAGGCCGATTTGCAGTTGAGGAGGGTACATTTGAGACGGGGTGTGTCGAGGGTGGAAGGGGGTTCTAGAGAGAGGGGGACTTTACTCAGGTTACTAAGGATAGCGGTTCTGTTTTTCAGTGTGGGGGGTCTAAGGGGATTTGAATGAATTGTAGGAATGGCGAGGAGAGTGTCGGGTGTGTTGCTATGGGGAGCTGGGTCGTAGGAGCGGAGGAGGGTGATTGTGTCGAGGTCCGAGAGAGGGTTGCAGGAGCGATGGGGGCGGTTTTCGAGATTGTGAACAGGGATTGAGGTCCGGTGCGGGGGGAGTTGAGTGCGAGAGTTAACCGCCCGGGTGGAGGACCTGTTGGGAGGGGTGTTGATGGTGGAGGCAGGTGAGGGGTGCCTGGGGTGTGTGCCGAGTAATTGTTTGATGATGTGAATGTCTTCTTTGAGCTGGAGGAGGGTGTTGGGTGAGGGGTGACTGGAGTGTGTGCAGAGTAGTTGTTGTTTGATGATGTGAATGTCTTCTTTGAGCTGGAGGAGGGAGGCCATAATGTAGTCCAGTGTGGGATATGTGTTGGAGGTGGGGATGGAAGGGTTGGGCGTGGATGACATAGTGGGGAGGTTGGTGGTATGGATGAGAGTATTGGTGGTAGGCGGAGAGTGCAGGGTGGAGGATGGGCGTATGTTAGTGTTGATGGGGGTGTATGTTGGGTAGTGGGGGGTGAGAATGGGGGGGGAAGAGGGATTGTAGATGGTTCTTTTTTGAGGGGGTGGAGTTGAGCTAATGGAGGTGGCGTGTTCTGTGTGATTAGTTAATGGTTGGAAGTGGGGGCTGAGCATGGGGGGGATAAAGGGTGGGGTTTGTCTTTGTGCGTGTTGATCTGGTGCTGATCTAGGTTAGGCGGGTTGCGTGTGGGAGCTGTGGTGTCAGGGGTGAAAGGAATGGGAATGAGGGCTGGTGTATGGGGGGGAAGGGGTGAGGTTGGTGTATGAGGGGGAGAGATCTATGTCTGTGACTGAGGGGTGTGGGATAGCTACAGTAGGTGGGTGAGTGACTGAGGTGCGGGGGGTAGAGGAGAGGTGCATGTCGTTTTGGGGCTGAGCTAGGTTAGAATGGTTGTGGTTTGGGGCTGTGGTGTCAGGGGTGACAGGAATGGGAGTGGTATGAATGGAGGTCAAGGTGATGGTGGGGGGGAGGGGGTGCCGCTGGTGTATGTGGGCGAGAGATCTATGTCTATGATTGAGGAGTGTGAGGTAGCTACATTAGGTGGGTGAATGTCTAAGGTGCCGGGGGTAGAGGAAAGGTGCGTGTCGTTTTGGGGTTGAGCTAGGTTAGAAGGGTTGTGGTTGGGGGCTGTGAAGTCAAGGGTGATAGGACTGCAGGTGCTATGAGTGGGGGTCCGGTGATTGGAGAGGTGTTGTTTGAACGTGGGGAACAGGTTGTCTAGTAGTTCCAGGTTCCTGTCTGTGGATTGAATTAGGACAATCCCGTTATTGTAGATAGTGATGGTGGTTCTGCCCGGGAAGAGTTGGGATGGTGTGATGGAGAGTGTTAGGCCATGCGCGGATTTCCTGGAGGTGGAGACGGTGAGTAAGGTGAGGAACGATTTTCTCCATTGGGCTCTGCGTGTGGTGTGGAAGATGATATCAATGTTCAGTGAACCATTGACTGGTGAGAAGTAGGTGTCTGCAAAGGGAGTTTCTGGGTGCGACCTCAGGAAGTTGTGTTTAAAGCGTTTAGCTGCTTTTTTGGTGAGTGTGGGTGGGTAGTTGATTCTATATGTATTCTTGCCGATGGGTTCCATGTTGGGATGACGGTATAGGTAGGTGTGGGAGGGTGCACAGTCATAACCAATTGCATGGACCAGAAGCGACGCTAGTGAGCAGCCAGTATATGAGGTAGTAATCGGTGCATACAGAAATAAGGCTTGGAATGGGTGCAGGATGCACAAATGCAGGATGCACAATAATTCTATACGGGAGCAGAATACCAATGCAGACAATAATAGCCAATTGCATGGAACAAAAGTGACATTAGTGAGCGGCCAAGGTATATGAGGTAGTACTCGGTGCATACAGGAATATACGGGAAAGAACAGTGTAATGGGTGCAGGTTGCATCAATGTGACAAGTCTATATGAGGTATTAGTCGGTACATTACAGGAATAATAGTTAATTTCCCAGGTTAGTAACTAGTAACAGGTAGTTAACTACCCAGGGCAAGTACGGTGGACCTTTATCAAGCCCTCATTGTCCCCCTTGTTGTTTACTAACTCCTGGTAGATGAATCACTGAAAATTTCAACTTTCTCGCTATGAGCCAATTCTGGATGGCCTGTGCTTCCATGGATAGGGGGCGAGAGCAGGTGCCCCCTTGCTTGTTTAGATAGTACATCATGGCAGTGTTGTTCGTTAGTACCAGGAGCGCACTGGTTTGGATGGAATGATAAAAGGACTTTGATGGTTAGATGGAGAGCCAACAGCTCCTCCCTGTTGATATGGTATAGTTGCTCTTTGGCTGACCACAGGCCCTGTGTATGTAGAGTACCAATGTGAGCTTCCAGCCCTGAAGAGACACATCTAGTATGATCATTTGATTCGGAGTATCCTGGTGAAACAGGACCCCAATGAGTTTATTCTTCTGTTGAGCCCACCACGGTAGCCAACACTTTGCCGCTTGTGACAGGGTGAGTTTGTTGCCCCAATGGTCTGAGAGTTGATTCCATTGATCCTCCAGGCTCTGTTGGAGTGGGCTCTTGTGCAGCCTGGAATTGGGGACCAGGAATATGCATGAGGACACTGACCCAGTAGCGAAGTCATCTGTCTAGCTGATAGGTGCGGCATGTGGAAGAAGTTGGAACACTTCAGAGTAATTCCCGATAGTCTCTCCTCAGAAGGACATGCTTTTGCTATTTTAATGTTCAGGGTTGCCCCTAGGTGGTATAGTCTCTGAGTTGGAATCTGGATGGATTTCTCGGCATTTACTTGGAAACAAAGATTGGAGGGTCTCGATACAAATCTGGTAAATTTCCTTGCTTGAGAGGAGCTTTTCACCAGACAGGCGTCTAGGTAGGGATAGACTAATATGATTTTCCTTCTTAAGGCTGCTTCTACAAAGGCCAAGCACTTGGAGAATGCCGAACGGCAGCACCTTGTACTGGTAATGCTTGGATGCCACTTTGAACCTCAGGAATGTGCAATGCTTTTTGGGGATTGGGATGGGGCAGTAGGTATCCTGAAGGTCGATGGAACACATCCAGTCCCTCTGATTGAGCTGGGGGCATTCTGCGTTTCTCTAATTTTATGTACTTGTTTAGAAGGTGCAAGTCCAGAATAGACGTGCATTCTCTTTGGGGCCTTTTTTCTTCATGATGAATTATCGAGAATACTTTCCCTCTCCCCTTTGAGAGAGGGAAACCGCCTCCTTGCGCAGTAGAATGAAGACTTTGTTTTATAGTTGCCTTTCTTGATGGCAAGGTATTTCATGGTGGAACTGCCGGAGGTGGGGACTTGAAACCCAGTGCGGACCCCTTTTTTTTAAACAATATTCAGCACCCAGTTGTCACTGGTGATGTTGTGCCACTCGTGTAGATGTTTGATGATCCACCTTGCCCCCCACCAGAATGGCTGCCAGGGATGGGGGAAGCAACACCTCATTGTTTACCTGGTGTCTTGGAGGAATCTGGTTGTTAACTATTAACTCCTTGTCCATGCGTTGATCTTTGGGGTTGATTGTGAAACCTGGCTTGTTGGTGTGTTTGTTGGTGTTGGGACCAGTGAGGGGTTTGAACCCTAGGATGGAAAGGACGCCTGTCATAGGTCCTGTACCGTCGACAGAAGTCCTTCCGTTTTAATAGGCACACGGCCTAGTGTGTGTTTTAGTCAGTTTTCATTTTTGCCCTCATCATCCGTGTGGGAGCCAAGTAATGAATTACAGGCGAAAGGGAGATTGAGGATGTGTTGCTGTGCCTCTGGCTTCAGGCCTGTATGGCGAAGCCATGTAGAACTTCTGACACTTATACCTTGGGAATATCCATGCACCGCAAGGTCAGAGCCAGCTGGGGACGCATTACTTACTTGGTTAGCAATCAGACCTCCTTCTAGCAGGATTTCTTCAAAGTCCTGTGTATCTGCCCTGGGAAGCTTTTCTGTGGATCAGGCAAGTGAGTCCCACTGAGATCTATCGTAGCGACCTAGTAGAGCTTGTGCGCTAGACACGATAAATTTTTTTTTAAAAAGAGGCCGAGGTGCCACACATTTTCCTGCCCAAGGAATCTACTTACTTGCTGTTCCTATCTGGCGGGATGGATGATGAAGCCACAATGGAGTGTGTCTTCTTGGCGCCGGCTATAAAAACTGAGTCCGGTGAGGGGTCGGTTCTCAGAAATAAAGGGTCCTGATCCGGAGCCTTATACTTCTTTAACATTATTTTCATGTTCTGCGATGAGGTGTGGTCTACATGGGTAACCAGGATCTTGTTGGGGACCTTAGAGCGCTGGCCTCTGCCAAGCGGGATAGAGGGGTCTTTGGAGGTGGCCTTAGAGACAGTGTCCTCTGTGGACATCCTTTACGGCCAACTAACGCTCCTGATACCCACAGAAAATCCCACATAGCGGAATTGCTAAGGAGGTCTTCAGAGACCACACCCCCTTTCTCCACCACTCAGCAAACGGGGCTCCTGGCGCACTACTGATTGGGGGATGAAGTCCACTTTACTGCTGAGGGATCTTGGGGGCCAAGACTCCCTCCTGTAAGTCTTAAACAACGGAATTCCTGAGAGCTGGCCGGATGGTCAATTCCCTTGTCTACACCATCCTGCAAACGTGACTATTAGCTAACAAAACACACAGAACTGCACTGAAAAAACAAAAGGTTACAGGGGCGTTATAGTTAGAGATTAAATATTAAAAAAACTTAGAAATTCACTGAAAAAACGAAAGGTTACAGGGACGTTATAGTTAGGTTGACATTTCAATCATATAAAACCAGTGAAATTCAGCAGTTATAGTTAGCTGAGCTAACTATAACTCGCTTCCCTGCAATGCACTGCTTATGACCTCATATTAAATCATGGTCTGATGACATCATTCACAATCTCTGACGCACCCGCTCACACCACCATATAACCTTTCATATACCCACTCCAACTTCCACACTACCATTCTCAAAACCATTGACACACCGATACCAGTACTTACACACCGACTCTCTGATTCATAATGGGTCTACACACACATCCACTCAGTCACCCATACAGCCACTCATACACCAACTCACTCACTAATACAGCCACTGATATATCTATTCATACACCCATGCAGCCACTCGCGCACAGTCAGTCACTCCTCGAGCTACTCACACACCTACCCACTCACCTTTGAAGTTAACCACAGCTATTTACTCACCTATACAGTTATACTCACACCCACTCATTTATTCATACAGATACTAAAACATACTCACCTATAGAGTCACTGACACAAGCACACATATACAGCCACTATCACAATCCCTCACTCAAGACACACAGTCACTCATATACTTCAACACTCACCTATACTGCCTTTCACAAATGTAGTTACTCACCTATATTCCACTGACACATCCATTCACTTACCGACACAGCCATACACACACTCCGTCACCTATACAGCCCCTCACTGACACACTCACTAACCGATACAGCCACTGATTCACCCACTCACTCATCCTCCGGCGCTTCTCTGGCAGCTCACACCCCTGTATCACTGCTGTCACCAGTTGGGTGGCTCAGTCATCAAGCCCCGTCTCCTCAGGCCGGCATAATTCTCTGTGCGCTGTCCGCGGGTGCACCTCCTTCCCCAGCACCTCTTCAGCAGCCCTCAGCCGCACGCAGTCCTCCTGATTCCCCTTGCCTCAGCCATGTCCAGAGATGCAGAGCCTCCTGAAATAGGGTCCAGGACCCCACCCTGCCTTGCTTGTTGCAGTACCACATGGCGGTGGAGTTTTCTGTGAACACCTGCACTACTCTCCCCTTGACAGAGGGAAGGAATGCCTTCAGTGCAAGTAGGATCGCCCAGAGCTCCAGAAGGTTGATATGGAGCCTGGACTCCGCCGGAGACCAGAGGCCTCTGATCTCCGCCTCTCCCATGTGGCCTCCCCAGCCCTGGAGGGACGCGTCCGTCACCACTGTGTGCTCCGGATGTGGAAGGGAGAGGGATGTACAGCTGACCCAATGCTGGTCCGTGAGCTACCACTGCAACTGTTGTGCAGTGCCCTCCGAGATCTGGACGTACTCTGACAGGTCTCCTTGATGCTGCGCCCACTGGAACCTCAGGTCCCACTGCAGAGCCCGCATATGCCATCTGGCATGATTGGTCAGCAGGATGCAGGAGGCAATGAGGCCCAGCAGCCTCAAGGGCATCCTGACCGAAACCCAGGACAAGGGCCAAAAGATCAGAATCATAGCCCGAATGTTCCGGACTCGCTGTTCAGGAGGATAAACCCGAAACTGTGCTGTGTCCAGAACCACTACGATAAAGAGGAGCTTCTGAGAGGGAATCAGGTGCGACTTCTGCACGTTGATGGAGAACCCCAGCAAATGCAGGAGGGAGGCTGTAGTCTGGAGGAGGGAGACTGCCTGGGGCGAGCTCGTCTTCAACAACCAGTCATCGAGATAGGGGGAAGACTGAAACCGCATATCTGCACAGATGAGCTGCGACCACCGCCATCTCTTTTGTGATTACCTGAGGGGCGCTGGTAAAGCCAAAAGGGAGCACGGTGAACTGAAAGTGCTCGTGACCTACCGTGAACCGCAGCTAACACCGGTGGGCCGGCAGGACGGGGATATGAAAATAAGCGTCCTGCAAGTCCAAGGCAACCATCCAGTCTTGCGGGTCTAGTGCAGACAAGACCTGAGCAAGTGTGAGCATCTTGAATTTCTCCTCCCGAAGGAAGCGCTTGACGTTCCGAAGGTCTAAGATCGGACGCAGGCCCTTGTCCTTCTTTGGAACCAGGAAGTAGTGGGAGTAACAACCACAACCTACTTCTGGCGTCGGAATGCACTTGATGGCCCCCTTGGCCAAGAGGACCACAACTTCCTGCTGGAGAAGTGCCAAGTGATCCCCCGACATGCGGTGGTACTGAGGTGCCATGGCTGGAGGAGTAGTCTCAAAGGGGAGGGAGTAGCCCCTGCGGACTATCTGTGAAAACCAACCTGTCTGAAGTGATGGGGAGGTGACGGCGAATCTTACGTTTGGTGGGCCTGAAACACCGGACTAGGAAGGTTTGAAAGCAGTGATGGCAGGGGAGGTGGTGGTCTGACACGCCCGCGGACCCCCGTGACCCACCATGGTGGGTCCCACGTCCTGCAGCTGCGCTGACAGTTGCTGCGCAGGCCAGTGGCTTTGAAGCGAGCGTGTTTGGGCTACCCTTCCTTGGCCACGAAAGGAGCAAAAAGCAGAAGCCGATGGAGTGTGTGTGAGGCCGAAAGGCCCAAGGACTTGGCCGTAGCCCGCGAGTTCTTAAAACGGTCCAACGCACTGTCTGCCTTGTCACCAAAAAGGCGAGTCCCATCAAAAGGCATGTTCTGGACATCCATCGAAAAGCCAGTTGTCCTCAGCCAGGCATGACGGCGTAGCGCCACTGTTGAGGAAATCGTTCTGCCCAGCGAGTAGGCGGTGTCAAGGCCACAACAAATCGTGAACTTGGCTGCATCTCTCCCCTGAGCAATAGCCTGGGAGATCACCGTCCGGGCCTCCTCCGGACACTGAGGCAGCACCTGTGCCACCGTATCCCACACAGAGTGGGAATAACGGCCCAAGAGGCATGTGGTGTTCACAGACCGCAACCCTGAACTGACGGAAGAGAACATTTTCTTACCAAACTGCTCCAGTTTCTTGGATTCCCTGTTAGGAGGTGCGGAAGGGAATGACCTCGGAGACGCAGAGGCTTGGACAACCAAGCTCTCAGGGGTAGAGAGAGGAAAATGGGGTTGCCCGGGGCCGGGCGATGGCGTCGGGCCACGTTTCTATCCACAGGAGCCCCTGAGTTGGGCCTGGACCAGGTGCCCAAAAGAACGTCTGAAAGTGCATCATTAATGGGTGGACCAGGTGCCCCAAAGAACGTCTGGAAGTGCATCATTAAAGGGCAGCAGAAGCTTCGCGGAGGAAGCCGCCTGCCAAAGGACTTCTGTCAGGAGTTTAGTCCTGACGGCCACTGAAGGGAGCTGGAGGTGGAGAGCCTCTGCTGCCCTAAGCAACACCACTGAATAAGTACCACCCTCCTCCATAGCCACGGTAGACTGGCGTCCCCCAGTCCAGGTCTAACTGGCTTTGGGCTGCAAGAGGGTCTTCAGATCCCTCCCAGTCTTCCCCGTCCTCTATGACCTGCTGGGCAGGTGGGAAATATGGAGGAGGATGGAGAAAGTGATACAAATTACCCATCGGCGTCCAAATCGGCATCGATCGACACTGATCCAGCACGTCTCCATGTCGGGGTGGAAGCCGGGGACGACAATTGCCGGGGAGCCGGCCAACGCCGGTGGTGGTGCCGTACACTTTGATGTCAGCGGAGGTTGTACGAGGTCAACAGACATCGGCTGCCATCCATGCATGGATCTATGGGGATCTTGCGGCGCCGAGGCAGAAGCCGTCAGCGACGTAGGGGCTGGAGCCGCCAACGAAGAGCGAGGACCCCCAGTCAGACCCAAAGGGCCCAAAGGCGTGCCTGCGGGGCCCGACGGGCCAAAGAGGCGGGCCATGCCTACGACGGATGCGGAGGCACTCAACGCCACCTTTCGAAGTGCAGGGGTACTGCTGACGAATACTTTCTGGATCTAGTCTGACGCCTGGAGGTAATTCTAAGGTTAGGGATCTATCACTAACGTGTCTCTATCAGATCATGTGGTCAAAAACACATGCTTCCCATGAGATTTCCTGTGGACGTCTGCCTGGCCAATACTGCCAATTCTTGGTCATTTGCGTGGCAAATATGTCGATGTTTTATTTTCCCCAAGCGCTGAACACTTCTTTCAGGAGCTTGCCATTTGTCTTCCATTAGTGGCAATTTTCAGTTTTTATCAATAACAAAAAAGTGATGGATGGAATGCTTCAATTTATCTTAACCACTGACAATCGATCGGGGTAATATTGCAATCCATTGTTTTTCCCCACACCACTCTAGACAAAGGCCCACCTTATGCAAATCAGTAACATCCCTGTGCCTCATGGGAACAGGATCAAAACTCTATTCCATAAATCTGGTTTCAAATTGAGGTGGCATGTTGGGCAAAAGAACAATGAGTTGGATTTATTGCAAGGGCTCCTCCCATCACCTTGTGTGTGCTTAATATACTACCCCAAGTGGCACGGGCATGCCCAGACGTGGGTCCGGTGTTCACAATGCCACTGGAACGAAAGTAAGCCCAACCAAAGAGCTCCAATCAGGGTGAAGCCAGTCTTGGGTTGCTTATGTTCCAGTAGGACCTGGTCTGGCAGTTCAGATGGACGGTTCCTATTTCAGCAGGTTCAAGACTTTTATGCATATAGCTAGATCCAGACTGAGGTGGCATGATGGGCAAAAGAAGAATGGGTTGGGATGCTCCCCCAAGGAATTGTGACTGGTTAGACCTATTGCAAGCATTCCTCCCAATCTGTTTTGTGTCTGATGTACCACCCTAAGTGGCAAGGGTATGACCAGGCATGGTTCCCGAACTCACTGTCACTGGAACCAAGCTACATCTGAGTGACAAGCCCCAATCTAAACAAAACTGGCCTTTGGTTGCTTGTGAATGAAGACCAATTACGAACTTGGTGACACACTCAAGCTGTCCTGTTTATCCAGGGAACAGGCCTCACTCACAATCAGCACTGCTTGACCTAACAAAGCAGAGGACAAAAACGCAGTGCAATATGGGTAGTATCAGTCCAATAGTGATGACGAATGCCCCTGACCCTTTGGGCATCTAGAGAACAGAAACATGTCACCCTACATGACAGAGACAGGAATGAAAGAGTACTAATAACCCATAATCCTAGTTTTAAACATTGTGTTAGTGACATTAAATAAAGAATCTTAAGCTACTTTTACACAAACATGTAAAAACTGACTTGGATACTGTTAGAAATGGGATCTCTGGTTGGCTAAGGCTTGCGCCAAAGCCGGGCAGAGACCACCATTCTAGTCAGGGCAAGGGAGTTACACGCCAAAGATAACTCCTGCTCACCCCCTTGGTAGCTTGGCAAGAGCAGTCAGGCTTATCCCGGAGGCAATATGTAAAGAGTTTGCGCACGCACACAGCAACAACATACCACGCACACCACAAAAGGAACTCCACACAAGGTTATATCAAAAATAGCCTTGGTTTTCTCATACCACATTAGAATAGTAATCACATAATATACTTTGTGCCACCTGGCACTAGATAATATCTACAAGGGATTATGTACACCTAAAAGGGCCCTTCTGGACCACAGTCAGAACCATCACAAACTGAACTCAGTAAATGTAGGACATATCATAAACGTATCACACAGCCAGTAATCACTGGCAAACACTGTACTCAGCATCATCCTGTAACATAAACCATATTATGCACAGTATCACATATAGGCGTGAATTACATTCTGCCCCAACCTCACCAACATAATGAATATGCTACTTACCAGTATGCATCTGTTCTTGGCATGTAGGGCTGCTAACATTCATATCTTATGCATAGATCGCCGCCTAGTGTTGGGTCCGGATGATTGCACATTGTTGTCCTGGAAGAGTCTTCGAAGTATCACGAGATAGGTGGCTCCTCCCCTGGACTACAGTGCGCATGGGCATCGACTCCATCCCCAGATTGTTTTTAGCCATTGTGGCAGAGATGGAGTGAAATAGTGTAAAGGATGCCCATGCTAATGATGAATATAGAGAGAGTATCTGCAGCCGCTACGGGCACCGGGGAGGAGGGCGGGCGATATTAATGTTAGCAGCCCTACATGCCAAGAACAGATGCATACTGGTAAGTAGCATATTCAGTTCGAGGCATGTGGGCTGCTAAATTCATATCTTATGCATAGAATACACAGCAGTCCCTCCATTAAGGGCGGTTGCCCGTGCCAGCTGCAGAAGCTTGAAAAAGTGTCTTGAGAACAGCCTGTCCTACAGCTGCTTGCTGTTTTGAATGCACATCTACACAGTAATGTTTGGTAAATGTGTGTGGTGTAGACCATGTGGCTGCTCTACAAATGTCTTCTAAGGGAATGTTCCCCAGGAAAGCCATGGAGGCCCACAATTTGCGTGTGGAGTGCACCCTTGGGGGTATTGTTAAAGTACGTTTAGCCTTTTGATAACAGATTTGAATGCACTTAACAATCCATCTGGCTATTCCTGCTTTGGAAATGGGGTTGCCTTTGTGCTGTGCTGAGAAGGCAACAACAAGTTGTTGTGTCTTTCTAAAGTGTTGTGTTCTGTCAATGTAGTACATTAGCGCCCTCCTAACGTCTAATGTATGAAGCATTCTTTCTGCTACTGTTTGTGGGTTTTGGAAGAACGCAGGCAGGTCAATAGTTTGGTTGATATGAAACTGTGACACCACCTTAGGAAGGAATTTGGGGTTAGTGCGGAGCACTACCCTGTTGGAATGTATCTGGATGAATGGCTCTTGGATTGTGAGCGCCTGCAGCTCACTTACACGTCTGAGCGATGTGATAGCAATGAGAAAAGCCACTTTCCATGTGAGAAACTGAATCTCGCAGGAGTGCAGTGGCTCAAAAGGTGGGCCCATCAGCCTAGTGAGGACCACATTGAGGTTCCACACTGGAGCTGGTGGTGTTCTTGGAGGAATGACTCGCTTCAGTCCTTCTAGGAAGGCTTTAATGGCAGGCACTCTGAAAACAGAGAGGTGTTGCCTATTCTGGAGATAAGCCGCTATGGCGGATAAATGTATCCGAATGGAAGCGTACGCTAGATTGCATTTGTAAAGATGTAACAAATAGCAGATGATGTTAGGAATGGATGCATCCAGCGGGTTGATATTGTTGTCTGTACAGTACATGACAAACCGCTTCCATTTTGCTGCATAGCAAGCTCGGGTAGTGGGATTCCTTGCCTCCCGGATGATGTCCATGCATTCTGGAGGCAGGTTGAGGTAGCCAAATTCTAAGACTTCAGGAGCCAGATCGCCAGATTGAGCTGTCGCGGATCTGGATGCTGAATGTCGCCATGGTTCTGCGTTAAGAGCCTGGATGTGAGATGCAGCCTTTGATACGGTACCATGGAAAGTTCTAGAAACGTGGTGTACCATGGTTGGCGTGCCCATGTTGGAGCAACCAGGATGAGACGAGTGTTGCTTTAGCTTTCTTGCAACCAGCGGAATGAGAGGCGCTGGGGGAAAAGCGTACGCAAATTTGCCTGACCAGTTCATCCATATCGCATTCCCTTGCGATTCCGGGTGAGGGAACCTGGCGGCAAAGCTTTGGCATTTTGCGTTTTCCCTTGTGGCAAACAGGTCTATCTCTGGATGACCCCACTGCTGGAAGTACGGGTGGAGTACTGATGGATGTATCTCCCACTCGTGCATTTGATGGCTGTATCTGCTGAGCAGATCCGCCATCTGATTGTCCTTGCCTGGGAGGTGTTCCGCCATGAGGAAAATGTTCCTCTGAATGGCCCACTTCCACATGCTCTGAGCCAGATGAGACAGTTGTGGTGAGTGAGTACCTCCCTGCTTTTGGATGTAGTACATGGCGGTCATGTTGTCCGTCCGGATCAACACGACTTTGTTGCACAAATGTACTTTGAAGGACTTTATCGCCATGAAGATTGCCATCAATTCCAGGTAGTTGATGTGCAACTTCTGCTGCTGGGTGGACCACAGTCCCTGCACAGTGTAGTGGAGCACATGAGCTCCCCACCCTTGGAGAGATGCGTCCGTTGTTAGGATTATTTGTGGCACTGGCTCTTGGAACGGTCGTCCCTTGCAAAGGTTGTGTGGATTCCACCAATGCAGAGAGTTGTATGCCCGACCGGTCACCAACACTAGGTCTGTCAGCTGTCCCCGAGCCTGTGTCCACTGATTTGCCAAGCATTCTTGGAGCGGGCGCATGTGCAACCTCGCGTGCGGGACTATGAAGATGCAGGAGGCCATCATGCCTATCAACTGCATGAACACTCTCGCTGGCAGGGAGTGTTGCGGTCTGAACTTTTGGCTCAGCGACTGAATGCTGTTGATTCTGACTGGGTTTGGCTGAGCCATAGCAGTCAGGGTGTTTATTGTCGCGCCCAGATACTGCCGCACATGGTTTGGTTGAAGGTGCGACTTCGGGTAGTTTAGCGAGAACCCCAGGCTGTGAAGGAGTTGAATAGTGTGGGACATGTCCGCGGCGCACTGTTGTTCCGACTTTGCTTGAACAAGCCAGTCGTCTAGGTACGGGTAGACATGTATGTTCTGTCTCCTGAGGTGCGCCGCCACTGTCGCCAGACACTTTGTAAACACTCTGGGGGCAGTAGTCACCCCGAAGGGTAGGACTTTGAACTGATAGTGCCTGTTTTGAATGGTAAACCTGAGGTATTTTCTGTGGGATGGGTGGAGTGGGATGTGGAAATAAGCATCCTTGAGGTCCAAGGTTGCTAGGAAGTCCCCTTGATTGAGCAGGGGAAGGATTTGTTGCAGTGTCAGCATGTGAAAGTGTTCTGACAGTATGTACATGTTAAGGGGGCGTAGATCCAGAATAGGTCTGAGGGATCCGTCCTTTTTTGGGATGAGGAAGTACAGGGAATAGACCCCTGTGCCTTCCTCTTCTACAGGTACGAGCTCGATTGCGCCTTTTTGCAGCATCCCCAGTACTTCCTGCTGCAATAAGTGCAAGTGCTCTGCCGACATAGGATGGTGTCTTGGGGGAATGTTGGGAGGAGTGGATGTTAACTCCAAACAGTAACCATACTGGATAAGTTTTCTCACCCACCTGTCTGTGGTGATGGACGTCCAGACTGGCAGGAACTGCTGGAGTCTCCCCCCGACAGGTGTGGTATGGTCGGGGGGCAGAGACAGAGAGTCACTGTTTGTTGGCGGCAGAGGTACGGGAGTTGTTGTTCCCTCTGCCTCTGCCCTTGGCACTGTTACCTCTGTAACCCCCTCTACCCTGCTTGGGGTACGAGGATTGCGCACCACCCTTTGCGAATTGTGTTTGTTGACCCAAGTGTCCTCTGGTAACACCACGTGCTCCTGAGCGACGAAAAGTGTTTCCCCTGAATTGTTGTGACTGAAGCGCCCCCATGGACTTAGCAGTCTCGTTGTCCTTTTTAATTTTTTCAAGGGTGGTGTCTACATCTGGACCAAACAGTCTGTCAGGATTGACGGGCTGGTTGAGGATTGTAGTTTGGATGTCAGGCTTAAATCCAGATATGCGAAGCCAAGCTTGTCGCCTCAACATGACGCTAGTGTTAATCCCCCTAGCCGCTGTATCTGCCACATCAAGTGCACACTTTATTGCAGCGTTTGAGATAAGCTTTCCCTCCTATATGAGCATTTCGGCTGCTTCCTTAAACTCATCAGGTAGGTGTTGAAGGAGCTGTTCTAGGGTGTCGTAATGCGCCCTATCGTATCGTGCCAATAGTGCTTGTGTGTTTGCAATACGCCATACATTGGCAGCCTGCGCCGCCACCCTCGTGCCGGATGCCTCAAGCACTTTCGACTCCTTGTCTGGGGGAGGAGCTTCACCCGTGGTTTGGGAGTTTGCCCTCTTGCGGGCATTGGCGACCACCAACGAGTCCAGAGGCAACTGTCCTCGAATATATGCAGGATCTCCAGGTGCTGGCCTGTAGTTTTTCTCGATACGTGAGTTCACCACTCTCGCCCTGGTAGGTTCCTTAAAGATCTCTGGGGCATGTTTAAGGACACCTTTAAGCATAGGAAGTATTTTAACTGTTCTTTCTGAGACAGAGAAAGTGTCAAACAAAAAGTCTACCTCCACCGGGTCAGCATGCATGTCCACATTATGATTTGCTGCTGCCCGTTCGATTAAAGCAGTAAATGCTGCAGAATCCTCTGTTGGAGATGGACGTGCCCCAAACCCCTGTGGATCTTGTACCACCTGATGTCCACCTTGGTCCCCAGTGTCGTCATATGAGTCCTGCTGAACATCAGGGTCATTGCCAACTGGGAAATTGTATTGGTCCTCTTGTTCATCATCCTCTCCTCCTGATTGGTTGGGGGAAGGTGATGGACTCCTAGGTGGTGGCAGAATAGGCTCAATAAGGGAAGGAATGTCCTGTGCTGGCCTCTTCTTCTTCAGTGGAATAACATAGGATTCCAGTGGTTGGGAAGTGATTTTCCTCTTATAAAGGGTCAATTTCCCTGTTTGGGCATCGATGCAATGCTCAGATTGGTCTTCTGAGGCTTGATAGTGATCCGAGCGGCTCTTTGGCGTCGACGGATCCGACGGTTTTGGCACCGACGTTGTTGCAAATGCCTTTGGGGCCACCTTCGGTGGCAGAGTGTAAAGAAGCTTGCTCGAGGACTTCGGAGGTGTGTCCACCGATTTTGGAGCCGATGGCGTGGAAGCCGTGGACGACAAAGTATTCTCCCGAATACGTTTCAGGGAGTCGGTAACCTGCTTTGTGAAGGAGGTAGAGGGTTTGTAACCGACGGCTGATGTTCGGTGGCGTCGGAGTCCCTTGGTGTCGACGGTATTTGCGTCGACGAATCTTCGGCTGCAATGTGTCGCGGCTCCGTTGAAGGCTTTGGCGCCGACGCCGTTGCTGCAGATCCGGCATCCTTGTGCCGATGCGTTGAGCCAGCGGCCTTTGGGTCGTGGCTTTTAGTCGACTTTGGGTCGACTGGGCGTTTACTTGACGGCGCCGTAGTAGCGTCCGAAGGCGTGTCAAGAGTTTTAGATGTCCGCGCCGGAGCAACCGTGGTCGACGCCTGATGGACGGCCTTCTTGGAGGAGGGTTCCTTGTGCACCTTCTGCGGCGCTGTCGACTCGACAGCCTTCTTCGACTTTTGTGGGCCGGAGGGCGACGGAGTCGATGAAGGAGCAGGCTTCGATATTTTTTGTAGGACGTCGGCCATTTTAGGTTTTGTCGATTCCGTAGGTTTCGGTTTCGATTTCGGCTGGACGTCGGCCATCTTGGGTGCCGTAGAATCCGAAGGTTTCGGTTTCGCTACGGGCAATGGCGGCTCCGCTTGAGTGTCCGTGGCCGGGCCAGAAGGCGGGGCCGGGGATAGCGGTGCAGGGTCGTGGGTAAGGCCGAGTAGCGATCCCGTGACCTGAGCCTGAATAATGTAGACTTCGGGGCATAGCTCCTCCTCTGAGCTATCTTCCGCGGCCCCATAAACTTCTTCGTCGTCCCCTACCTCCTCGACGTATTCAAGGTCTTGGGCCTGTCCTTCGATGTATTCCTCTGGATCGGCCTGGACCTCCGTCGACGGTGGCGAAATCTGGAGATGATGGCTATCGCCTTCCTCCGCGGGGTCGTCGAATATGTTGTCGGGTGCCGGTGTCGCTCGCTGGGCCTCCAGGCGCGCCGCGCGCCGATGCTTGAGCGTCTTCTTGGACCTGAACTGAGAGCAGGCCATGCAGTTTTCCTCGTTGTGGTCCGGCGACAGGCATTTATTACAGACCGGATGCACATCGATGTGTGGATATTTGGATCCACAGACGGGGCAGAACTTGAACGGGCTCCGCTCCATGTTAAGTTCGTCGGGTCTTGCTGCGACGAGAGGGCCTCGATGTCCGAGGAGTTACTTGACTCCGTAGATTTCCGGCTTAGAGAGTCGGACGACGCTCGAGACCGTACGCAAACAATACCGACGCAGGTAACGAAGGCCTTTTGGCCTTAAGATCAAAGTTTATCGGTTCCGACACGGAGACGTCGAAACCACATCCGAACCCAATGGCGGAAAAAAACAATCTGGGGATGGAGTCGATGCCCATGCACACTGTAGTCCAGGGGAGGAGCCACCTATCTCGTGATACTTCGAAGACTCTTCCAGGACAACAATGTGCAATCATCCGGACCCAACACTAGGCGGCGATCTATGCATAAGATATGAATTTAGCAGCCCACATGCCTCGAACACACATTATGCAATCATCTCATGAGTCTAAACGCATTAGACCCTAACCTCTTAAGCATAACTCACATTAGGGGCATAACTCACAGTAGAGAATAATCTCACTAGCATAAACCACAGTATGCAAATAACCTCATACATAAACCACAGTTAGAGGTATAACACAGGGTGCGTAAATCATAGTACATGAATCACATTTCCTAGCACTACATAAATCACATTAGGGCCTGGAGCCCTACAAACCCAACAGTCCCCCTGGCCAACTGGCCTTCTCAAAGGGTGCTCAAGAAGCACAATTGTTACTTACCTGTAAACAGGTGGTTCTCCAGTATTGGTGTCTTTCATAGATTCACATGCTTGAATATTCCCCGTCGTCGAAGTGGGAGTCCCACGGTACATAAAATAGCAATAAAATGCTAAAATATATGTATGTGAGAACATAACATAAGAAATATTAGAAGTAAATACACAACTAATACCTCTAAAACAATTCCTACATAGGAATGCATGATGGAGAAAGAAAACACTTGCAACATATCACTGTCATTATGTTAGTCCAAACTACAGCCAATCAGGCGCCAGCACCCTCTAGAACCTTCTCCTCAGAAGCTCAAGCCCTCAGATTTTCGTAGCACCAAAGTGACCCAAAGTGCATGAGGAGAAGAGAGCCTCTGAGGGGAGGAGGGTGGGTCGCATGTGAATCTATGAAAGACACCAATACTGGAGAACCACCTGTTTACAGGTAAGTAACAATTGTTCTTCTCCAGTATTAGGGGTGTCTTTCATAGATTCACATGCTTGAATAGAGTAGAGAGCAGTAACCTCTGAAGAGCTGAGATTGCTAAGCGCAGCATGGAAAAGCTCAAAGACAGTAATAATACAGTCATGGAAGCATTGATAGCAATCACAGAAAAAACATAAAGGAGGAGGGAACAGAGGCTAACCTTATTTGAAAAGATGACGAAGTACTGCCTGTCCCACTGCGGTATCCGCCTCATTGATGGCGTCCAAGCAGTAATGCTTGGTGAAGGTGTGCCTGCTGGACCATGTCGCTGCACGGCAGATCTGATGAAGTGGCACACCAGCAAACAAGGCGGTGGATGAAGACATAGCCCTTGTAGAATGAGCCCTCACCGAAGACTGCAAAGGCTTGCCAGCCTGTTGATGGCAGAAGGCAATGGCCGAAGAAATCCAACGGGCAATCGTTGGTTTGGTAACTGGATGCCCCTTACGCAGTCGTCCATAGGCAATGAACAGTTGGTCGGACCTGCGGAAGGAGGCAGTTCTGCCAATGTAAAATTTAAGGCAACGTTTGATGTCCAAGGATGCAAGCGCTGCTCAGCCGGAGACTTTGGCTCAGCAAAGAAAGTTTTCAAGAACACAGGTTCATTTAGATGGAAGTCAGTAGGCACCTTAGGTAGGAAAGATGGGTTGGTGCGAAGCACCACGCCGTCAGGTCTGAATTGAAGATAAGGCGGTTTGATAGTAAAGGCATGTAGGTCACTCAAACGACGAGATGAGGTCAGAGCAAGAAGAACAACAACCTTCCAGGTAAGGAACTTAATGTCCGCCCTATGGATGGGCTCAAATGGTGATTTCATAAGTTGCGACAAGACAACATTGAGATGCCACGGTGGAGGAGGGCGCCGAATAGGTGTGAACTTCCGGAAAAGCCCTTTGAAAAACTGGCGGATAATTCTGGATGAGCAGAGGGAGGAAGAGCCATCTTGCCGGAAGCGAGAGATTGCAGCTAGGAAAACTCTCAAGGTAGCATGCGAGAGTCCAGATTGAGCTAGACTCAAAAAGAACGGAAGAAGCTGCTCCGGAGTAGAATGGATTGGATGGACATTTGCTGCCATGCACCAATGACAAAACCTCTTCCACTTGAGTTTGTAAGTTTTGATGGTAGACGGAGCTCTTGCATGAGCAAGGATCTCCCTGCAGTCTTGCGAGATATTTAAGTTTGCCAACTCAAGGTACTCAGGTTTCATGCCGACAATTGTAGAGTGGATGGATCCGGATGGTAAACCCTGTCCATCGTCAGGAGGTCTGGACGAGGATGAAGAGGAATGGGCTCGCACTGCGACAGGAGGAGCAACTCCGAGAACCACGCCTGTCTGGGCCATCGAGGAGCGATCAACAGGATGTGGCAGGGCTGCCTCCGCATCTTCCACAGCACCCGTGGCACTAACGGGATCGGCGGAAAGGCGTAAGTGAATAGATCGCACCAATCGATCAAAAGGGCATTCCCGCACGATCGGGGGTGGGGATGCCAACTTGCGTAGGACGGGCATTTCCGATTCTCTGGTGTCGCAAAGAGGTCTAGAGATGGGCGACCCCATCGGTGAAACACAAGATCCAGAGTCGGTTGATGCAGCTCCCATTCGTGTGTCGACGATGTGGACCTGCTGAGGGAGTCTGCCAGAATTTTCAAAACGCCCGGCAGGTGCACCGCCGTCAAGGTTATCTGATGACGTAGAGCCCAATCCCAAATCGACTGAGCCAGCCGACACAAGCATTGAGACTTGGTCCCTCGCTGCTTGTTCACATAGTGCATGCTGGTGGTATTGTCCGTTTGAATAAGCACTGACTCCCCTTGAACTACAGGAAGGAACGACTTGAGTGCCAGAAAGATCGCCATCAACTCTAGCCTGTTGATATGCCAAGAGCGTTGGGGTGGAGACCATTTGCCCTTGATGGAGAGGCCCTGAAGATGAGCACCCCAGCCGTCCAGAGAGGCGTGAGATCTGGCGCGGTGACGAGGAAGGATGTTCCAGTCGCCAGGTTGGTCGGCTGTGCCCACCAGCCCAGACCCTTTCTCATGCGGGCTGTAACGGCCACCAGGTCGTTTAAAGATCCGGAGACCTGACGCCACTGTACGTAAAGTTCCTCTTGAATGGGACGGATCCGCAGTCTGCAATGTGGGATCAGTGCAATACAAGACGATGCCATCCCCAAAAATGACTTTAATGTCCGGACAGAAACGGACTGCCTTGATCGGATGAGAGACACCAGGCGGAGGATTTTCTGTTGTCGTTCGTGTGAAACGAACGCCTTTCAAAGCATTGTGTCTAAGATCGCTCCCAAGAAATTCCTGGTTTGCGCTGGTGCAAGCTGTGACTTGTCGACATTGATGGCCAAGCCGAGGGATTGAAACATATTTTGACAAAGACGAGTGTCTTGGCTCAGTTGATGGCGCGATTGAGACTTGAGGAGGCAATCGTCCAGATATGGAAAAATGTGGACGCCTCGGAGGCGTAGGTGAGCCACTACAGGAGCCAACACCTTCGTGAACACACGAGGGGCGGATCGGAGCCCGAAAGGCAACACCTTGAACTGATAATGTGTCTGCCCCACCCTGAAGCGCAGGTACTTCCGATGCTGTTGCAGAATTGGGACATGAAAGTATGCGTCCTGAAGGTCTATGGTGGTCATGAAATCCCCGCTGGCCAGAAGATGCAGGATCTCCAGTAGTGTCAGCATTCGGAAAGATTGGCTCTTTAGGTATCTGTTGAGAGCCCTCAAATCCAGAATTGGTCGCCAATCTCCCGTCTTCTTGAGTATGAGGAAGAAACGAGAGTAAAACCCCTCTCCTCTCTGAGACACTGGAACCACTTCGACTGCACCTTTTTGAACAAGAAGACGGACTTGATGGTACAGCTCCTTGAGATGGGGAGGAGGCGGGCCAGACGGAGTATGAGGAATCCGGATGAACTCTAAGGTGTGACCTTTCAGCACAATGTCCAACACCCAGCGGTCCGAGGTGATGGAAGACCACTGAGAATAAAACAGAGATTCGACCTCCAACACCTTTGGGATGACAAAAGTCTTTGGCGTTTGGGAGTGGATCCCCGATAGGATGACTTTCCCCTGTAGGGCCTTGAGGACTGTTGTCGTTGTGACTGCTGCTGGTTGGAAGAGTAACCTTGTTTGCTCTGATTGTAGGAGCGATATTGAGATTGACCTCCTCGAAAAGTGGAAGAAGTGCCGCGTCCGCGTGCACCTCGAAATGGCTGCTTCGGAAATTGCAAAGTGCCCAGCGATTTAGCCGTATCAGTGTCCTTTTTAATGGACTCTAGAGCTTCGTCAATTTTGGACCCAAACAGCGATTCACCATCATATGGCATATCAAGGATCTTGGATTGAACTTCCTGCCGGAAGGAGGTGGCCTTCAACCAACCCTGGCGTCTTAAGGCAGCCGCACTAGCAAGCTGGCGGAAGCCAGTGCCCGCAATATCGACTGCGCAGTCGATCATCTCTTCAGATGCTCTTTGTCCGTCTTGGAGGATTTGCAAAGCGTCCGCTTTGGAAGCGTCAGGGATGAGGTTGACCAGGGCAGGTATGTCCGACCACATCTGTCGGTCTTAGCCGTCCAAGATGGCTAAGGCATTTGCCGCCCGTACTGTAGTGGAAGCCATGGTGGAGAATTTCCTTCCAATGGCGTCTAGGCGACGCCCCTCTCTATCCGGAGGTGCGGTGATTGGAGACGCTGGATTACGAGCCCAACGCTGCGCTGCCTGAGTTACAACCGAATCTGGCTTAGGGTGAGAGACGAGGCATGCAGGTGAACCAGTTGGGGCCTTATATTTCTTTTCAAGGCGCGGCAGTTGGGCAGGTAATGAATTCGGAGCCTGAATGAGCTTAACTCTCTCCTTCCAAATAAAATCGATTATTGGAATTGTGTGGATTTGTTGAAAGGCTGATTTTTGAAATCATAGAGGAAACAGTCCTCCTCCCTCTGTGTCCTTGGCAATTTAAAGCGCTGAGCCGCTCTATCCATCAACAGATGAAAACTGGCAATATCTACTGGAGGGGAATCCCCAGATTCTTCCGGCCGGAGGGGAGGGCGTCTGCATTTGGTAGTCGTCCCACTCTGCCATGCCGGTTGCGGCATCATCATTATCCGTGTCATCGTGAACCACACCGTCCTCTCGTTCTGGAATCGCCTCATCATCCGCATTATGCGGATACACAGTTGTGTGAATCTTGACCGACGTTGAACCTGGGGAGAAGGTGTCGGTGGCAAAATTGGCGGAATAGAAGGCGGAGCTGGCGCAGCCACAGCAGGTGATGGTCTAGGAGTACCTTGTGGCGTTGGTGGAAAACGCCGGTTGTAGTCGTCCAGCATGTGCTGGAGATTAGAAATCAAAGACAAAGGCAACGTAGCCATTGGAACTTGGATGCACTGTTCCCCAGCTTGAGACTCCTGTTCACCGCCGTCGTCGTCACTGCCGGAATCCTGACATTTGATGATGAGATCAGAGGGACTGTGGGCCGCTCCGAAAGTGTCATCCACATCATCACCACCAGAGTCCAAGTCGTTCTCAGAGTTAGTGGCAAACATAGGCGAAGGAGGCTGCGGATCTGGAGCGGACAACTGGAGGCAAGGCTTTTGTTGGCGACAGCGGGAATGATCAGGGGCGACAGATGCACAACCTGAAGACCGTAAAGGCACCAGAGGCAACGAGGCAAAGGAAGATGGTGCCACCGTCGACGGTATCGTCGACGAGGCTGAAATGGCCATCGACGAAATTGACTTCGATGAATCCATCGTAGACGGAAGGCTCGTCGACGGAGCCGTCGTCGACGGAAGTATGGTTGATGGCAAAGCCGCCGACGAAGTCGTCGACGCAGGAGACACCCCTGTCGACGGAGCCCTCGTCGACGAGGCTTTAGTCGATGGAGTCTTCGTCGACGACAAAGACTTTTTTATGGCTTTCGTCGCCGATGTTGGTTTCTTCGTCGACGAGGTGATAGGAATCGTCGACGAGACAGTCTGAAAGGCCAAGGAAACTCTCGTCGACGTAAGGGCCGACGACGAGCGCGTCGTCGACGAGGTGAAAGCGGACGTCGTCGTCAGTGTCGTCGACGATGTAGACACTGCAGATCTCGTCGTCGGGATGCTCGAAGACGCTCCCGTCGACGACGAAGCATGTTTAGGTGTGGAAACACGATTAGAGCCAGCCGAAGACGCCTGAGAGCCAGGTCTCGTGGGCGCAGCAGTAGTAGGAGCTGGTGGGGACACCACAGAGACCGAAGGCAAGGCCAGTTTCTTCGTTTTTAGAAAAGGAAACGGCACATCCTGCACATTTCCACGCTTAGAGGCTGCAGTAAAGGGTCCAGAGTGAAAACTCTCAGCATCAGACAGAGCTGAATCCTTGTCCTTAAGACGTTGGAGCCAAAGGAGGAGACGGCCTTCTCTGTCCTCTAGAGTCTTGGTAGAAAAGGTTCTACAAAACTTACAGCTGCCAACTTCATGCTCAGGGTAGAGACAATAAATACATTTCTTGTGGGGGTCCTCTTTAAAAAGACGCAACTTCCCACAAGAAGAGCAAGGTCGGAATAAAGAGGTCTTACTTGACATGATGAAAGTTCTGGAAACAAGAAGCAGTAGAGGAAAAACTGAGCAGAGCTCAGGGAGACTCCCTTCACACGACGTGCGGTAGAAAATCTGAGGGCTTCAGCTTCTGAGGAGAAGGTTCTAGAGGGTGCTGGCACCTGATTGGCTGTAGTTTGGACTAACATAATGACAGTGATATGTTGCAAGTGTTTTCTTTCTCTATCATGCATTCCTATGTAGGAATTGTTTTAGAGGTTTTAGTTGTGTATTTACTTCTATTATTTCTTATGTTATGTTCTCACATACATATATTTTAGCATTTTATTGCTATTTTATGTACCGGGGGACTCCCACTTCGACGACGGGGAATATTCAAGCATGTGAATCTATGAAAGACACCCCTAATACTGGAGAAAACAAGTTACTTACCTGCAACTACAGTTATCCAGTATTGGTATCTTTCAAAGATTCACATGCCTGAATCAATCCCCGTCGCCAAGGCGGGAGTCCCACGGTAAAAATACAAAAGCAGTGCCTTAGAAAAAACAGTAGTAGGCTAAAAGAAAAGCCCATAGGCCTAAAACTTAGTTGTCTATCTACATCATTATATGAAAAGAACTAAAAAATAATTCCAACCAATCAGCTATCAGCACCCTCTAGAACCTTCCCAGCAGAGGCAGTTCTCTTCAGATTTTCGTAGCACAAGTGGGAAGTAGGGATCCCAAGTAAAGAACTGTCTCGCCGGGGAGGAGGGTGGGTGCATGTGAATCTATGAAAGATACCAATACTGGATAACTGTAGTTACAGGTAAGTAATTTGTTTTCTTATCCAGTATTGGGGTATCTTTCATAGATTCACATGCCTGAATCAGAATAGCAAGCAGTAAGCCAAATAGTGTCGTTTGCGGACGGTGGGAGACAGGGTTTATATACTCCCAAACACATCCGGGAAGGTTAGAACATTAACAAGGAATATACAGTTTCAGATTATAGAATGCATGCTGTACTTAAAGAGCGATACATTTAAAATACAAGCAAAAGCATCACTTGAAATTCATAAATATATTATAAATATGCACATATAATGCAGCATAAATGAATTCATAAGTCTAACATTAGTGAAAGAGAGGTTGAAGAATGGCTTGTCCTACAGCTGTATCGTCCTGTGATGCAGATTGTAGGCAGTAATGTTCCGTGAGCGTGTGGACATTCTTCCATGTCGCAGCACGGCAAATGTTTTCCAATGTCACACCAGCAAATAACGCAGTCGATGCTGCCATAGTTCTAGTGGAATGCGCTTTGACCTTTCTCTGCAAAGGTTTGTTGGCTTTGTCATGACAGAAATTAATAGCTAAAGCAATCCATCTGGCTATTGTCGCTTTAGAGGCAGCAGTTCCGAGTGTGACCTGACCATAGGCGACAAATAACTGACTGGATTGTATGATGTCTTTAGTTTTCTGTAAATAGAACTTAAGACAACGTTTGACATCGAGAGACTGTGAAGCTCTTTCAGCTGGTGTGGTTGGGTCCAGAAAGAAAGTTTTGGGCTTTACAGGCTGATTTAAATGGAACTGAGACGGTACCTTAAGGATGAACTTGGGATTTGTCCTTAAAGTGACATAATCTGTGGAGAAATGCAAAAAGGGTTCTGAGATGGTGAAAGCTTGAATTTCACTAACCCTTCGAGCTGAAGTAATAGCTAATAAAACTGCCACTTTCAATGTTAAAAATTTGAGCTCAGCCTTGTGTATGGGTTCAAACGGTCTTTTCATCAATTGAGCCAACACTGTGTGTAGGAGAGTAGGGTCTGCAATCCTATGATCACCCAGATTTTTGCTTTTTGCTTCACTGGTTTACGACTTTCCCTGGCTGTGGGCCTGCTAATCAGACCCACAGCTTAGCTGTTCTCTCTACTCCAAATTGTACCCAGGTACTGAATTGGCACTGGGCCCTCTCCAAGTCCCTGTACCCAGGGCTGAGGTGCACCCAGGAGTCTCCCAGGGGCTGCAGCATGTATTATGCCACCCCTGGGCTGACTAACTAAATCAGACACAACTGGCTGCTTGACAGCTGGGGCAGAGTGGTGTACTCACCCTCTGCTGTAGATATAGTATTCCTATATCTAAACCTAAATGGACACACAGATCTCCTATCAGTCACTCCTATGGCAGGCCTTGACAATCCTGAAGGCAGAGTGCTTGGAATCGTGTGAGATAGTGCTCTGGCATGAGCTGAGCCTGTCTGCGGCTTTCGGGATCCATCCCTTAGCCGTTTCCATGATATCGCATACCATATACTCTTAAGTGCATTATAATCCTCGCGGTTATATGCCAACTCTGGTATCGCTTTATCAAAACATGTCGAGTAAGGTGTCATACGAATTGGAATACTAACCCCTCGCCAATTCTGGCGACGGGGTTAGCATTCCACCCTTCTAGAGGGACACGACATGTATGTAACCTGTAACCCCGGTTAAAGTCAGACAGAGCCTTAGCTCCACAAAATGGATGCTGCCACCGAGACACAAGTCTGCCCTCCTGCTGCTGGGAGTCCTCCCAGCCCAGGAGGCAAGGACAAAGGGTTTCCTGCCAGGGGCGGTGCCAGCACCGTCCCAGACAGGATTTTGTGTATCCTAGGTAGGCAGGGCTTTAGAGGAAGGTGACTGCAAGTGGCACCCCGGTGCTCACTGTGCATAGGCCGGCTTGAACCAGTTCCAGGGGCACTCCAGCCCCTGAGCTGGGGAAAGCCCGCCAAAGGAGAGGGGTGTAACCACCCCCCTCCTAGTCCCACCCATAGGGCAGGACTTGGTCGCGTGCCAGCCCCTTTTTGCAGGATAAAGGTAGGACCTGGCCCCCTTCCAAATCAGATCATCTTTGAATCCTGAAACTACTTTCCACGAAAGGAACTCAAGACATCTTCCCAAGATTCTCCCTTGTGACTAAGGAGTAGTCACCCTGCAGCAGCAGGCACCAAGCAAGCATCGCGGTTTGTTGCCAGTCTCTCCTCCGGATCAAGACTGCTCCAGCACGACGAGAACCGGCTTCCCTGGCACCTCTGACCTCAACCTACATCATCAGCCCAGCTGTGACCCGTGGGTGCGACGAGACCTCGAGGACCGGCCATCTTCAGAACTGCACGACGCTTGTCCAGCACGACCACCGAGTGACCCTCGACTGAGTGCTTTGGGGTAAGAGAAGCCCCGACCCTGAGCAGCTCCAGCACCAAAGTTCAGCCCCCCTGCTCTTTGCTGCTCACCGCGTTGTCCCGGTCGCTTGCCCGTTGGCTAGTGGCCCTCTCACGACGCTCCACGACGACAACCACTGCTGGTCTGGTTGCTCCAGACTAGCCCTTGCTCCCCTCCAAAAGAGGAGCACCCTGGACCCTCCTGGTCCACTCAAGACGCCATTTTAGGTCCACCGCGTGGGCCTTGCATTTGCCAAGACTTGTTGCCCAATCCTGGGTCCAGCGACGTCGACAGCAAGTACCTTCGTGGGACAGCTCGCACCTCCATCCTGGTCGCCGACAACGCCTCCTGGTCCGAGAGACTGCAGAGCCCAGCAGCGCCCACTCACCTGGCTGAGGTGACTTCGTCCGGTGCCATCCTGGTGCCCACTCAAATCACTGGCTAGTGATTCAGAACTTGGTCCCCTCTGCTTACAGGTTTCTTCTTCCCTGATCCAGGCTTGGATCACCACGAACTTCTTCACTGGCCGCCTGCCAGCAACTTCTTTCTTCAGGCTCCTGGATCTTCAACGAGGGTTTCCGACGCAACTTGAACCCTATGCAGCCGCAGCTCCTGGGCTAGGTAAACTGAGTACTCCGGTGCTCCAGCAAAGTCCAACACCCTAAGTGTTCGGATCCACTCTCGTTTTCGACCCACCTAGTCGGGTTCGCCCGAGAACAGTAACTTTGCAATTGCTAGTATCCATAGACTTGTTCCCGCATTACGCGTGAGAGTTCCCACTCTGCACACGGCGTCCCTAGGCCTCCTGCTTCTAATCCAAGGGTTCAGCATTGTAGGCCTAGCGTTTCTACAGTCTAGAAAAGTATTACTTACCTGCTAGTAACTTCGCATTCCACTTCTTGTGTATATGGTTTTTCGTGCCCCTCGGGCATTTGTGTAAATTGTGCGACTTTCAGTAATTCTTTAAGAGTTTTGTTGTGTGCTTAGCTCCCTGTCTCATAAAGAGCCAGGGTAGTCCTGTTATAAATAAATATACTTTATTTTTGATAACAACTTGTGTGGTGTCCTTTCACTTGGTGTTCAAGGGGTAATGTGATGGTAAAACAGCTGGCTTAACACGCCCTCTAGAGTCTTAGCCTTAGACTGCTCGTATCCATGCTACTAGGATAGCTGGTCTATAAGGTTGACTTACAACCAATCATCAATAAGGGTTGTTTGGACTGATACATAGTGATCACTAGAATAGTGAGCACTGCATATCAGGCCAACTTCTCACATTGGTGGCAGCGGTTGGGATTTGAGCTTGCTGTTGTTTTACCACACATATCCTAAGAATATCATTTGAAAGATCACATAAGTACTAAGGTACATATAACTAAGCTTAGAATACTCTGAGTTCTACTGAACCAGCTGTTGTAGCTCCTAGGGCCTAGCACACCCTAAACTACAACTCTAGCAAGGGATCAGTAGGTAAACGTATAGTGTAGGTAAGTGCACCACTTACACCTCACTAGAAAAGCATGTCTACCCATGGAGAGTCTACTGAGACTCCCCTTGTGGATCTTGACCCTCCACAGGTCAAATCAAGATATGCAGCTCTCAGTTTCCAGGAGATGAGACAAGTGTGTACCTCCAGGAAACTGAAACAGAGGTCTAACCCCACCATTCCCTTTCTGATAGGTCTCTTAGAGACATATGATGCGAGAAAGATTTCTCAGCTAGATGGGAATATGCCAGCCTTAGAGGGTACCACTGGGGATCCAGACCTCCACAACACTGTAAATGCAGTTGAGGAGGAGGATCCTGAGGAACTCTCTGGGGATGAGGCAGACAAGGGTCTTGAGGTAGTCCGAAGGCTAACTAGGGCCAACTTAGACTTGCTTGGGCTAGGATCTGGGGGACCCCCAGTACTGACCCTAAGTAGGCCTAACCTTGGAGTTAGGAGAGATAGATCTCTTTCTAGGGACTCCAATAGATCTCTGCACTCTAATGCCTCTTCTCAGAGGAGAAGAAACTCTCCCCAGAGGAGATTGACTTCCCCTCAGAGAATAGAGCATGAAGCCAGAATGAGACAGGCTGCTCTGAGGATTGAAAGGGAAGAACTTGCCCTGGCCAAAGAAAAGCTTGCCTTTGCTAGAGAGCAGCAGATGAGTGGGTTAGTTCCCACTGGTGGCAGCAATCTCCCAAGAGATAGAGAGAAGGGTTTAGATACTAAACACCTGACAAAGATAGTGCCCCCCTTTAAGCAAGGGGATGACATCCAGAAATGGATGGCTGCTTTGGAGAGGGCCTGCACTGTGCAGGGCATTCCCCAGAGTCAGTGGGCAGCTATACTGTGGCTCTCCTTTGATGGCAAAGGTAGAGATAAGCTCCTCACTACAAGAGTGGAGGATGCTAACAATTACCAGGTCCTGAAGAATACACTGGTTGATGGTTTTGGTTTAACCACTGAGCAGTACAGGTTGCTGTTCAGAGACACCCAGAAAACTCAGTCTCAGGACTGGTCTGACTTTGTGGATTGTGCCACTAAGGCTTTGGAGGGCTGGTTGCTGGGTAGCAAGGTTACTGATTACACAGGGTTGTATAATCTCATGATGAGAGAACAGATTTTAAATAATTGTCAGAACCAGTTGTTGCACCAGCACCTTGTTGATTCAGATCTGACCTCTCTCCAAGAATTGGGAAAGAAGGCAGACAAATGGGTCAGAACAAGGATCAAGCAGAACCAGAACCAGAACCAGGGTGGTCAGAAGAAAGCAGACCAGAAGGGTAATACTAAGAGTGTACAAAATGACCAGAAGTCTTCAACAGGTCCCCAACAAACCAAAGAGGGTGGGGGTCAGGCTTCAGAGCAGAAAAAGACGACTCAAGAAGGCCAGTCAAAAAGGTGGTGCCAGTACTGTAAAAGTAAGTCTCACTGGTTTAGTGAGTGCACCAAAAGAGGAGGGCAAACCTCTACCACTACAGCCCCTAAGGCAACTGCACCCCCTAGTACAGTCAGTAGTGGTAGTGCACCTCCCAAGGGATTAGTTGGGTTAACCGTGGGAACTGAGGAGTCTGACAACTTAGTTGGCACACTCACTCAGGCTGTCCTTGTCTGTACAGGGGATATGGATATGTCCCCTGATGTTAGTCCCAATACTTTGGGCAAATACAGGCAGACACCTTTGATAAATGGCAAAATGGCTCAGGCCTATAGGGACACTTGTGCCAGTGTCACCATGGTGACACCTAACTTTGTGGACCCTGGACAGATCATGCCAGGTACAGATTTCCTGGTGACCAATGCCAGCAACGTCACTACAAGTCATAGTATGGCGATTGTTGCTTTCTCCTGGGGAGGGGTAAGTGGCCAAAAGAAAGTTGTGGTTAGTTCAGACCTCCCAGTGGATTGTTTGTTGGGCAATGATTTGGAGTCATCACTATGGTCAGAAGTGGAGCAGAGGACTCACATGGAAATGTTAGGCTTGCCAGCACATGTGCTTGCTGTGACTAGGTCACAAGCCAGAAGATGCCCCACTGAACAGGTGCTGGATCCTGGAAGAATGGACCAGACACCTTCCAAGAAGAAGAGCAGTAGGGTTAAGGCTTTGCCTTCCCCCTTGCCCCAGGTTGAGGATCAAGTTTCTGAGGAGGCTGATCTGAGAGAGCTGAGGGAAACTGAGCCTAAAGAGCTTGAACTTGATCAAGTTGAGTTTCTGGGCTCAGGGGGACCCTCCAGAGAAGACCTGGGGAAGGCACAGTTAGACTGCCCTTCCCTTGAACCCCTCAGACAGCAGGCTGCTGCTGAGGCTGCAGGGAATGCCACAGGTGCCCACAGGGTATACTGGGAAGATGGACTCCTGTACTCTGAGTCAAGAGACCCCAAGCCTGGTGCAACCAGGAGGCTGGTCATCCCCTTGTCTCAGAGGGGTTTCCTTCTCACCTTGGCCCATGAGATTCCCCTTGCAGGTCACTTAGGCCAGACAAAGACTTGGGACAGGCTTGTCTCACACTTTCACTGGCCTCACATGAGTGAGAATACCAAGGAGTTTTGTCGCTCCTGTGTCACTTGCCAAGCCAGTGGTAAGGCAGGTGGCACAACAAAGGCCCCCCTCATACCACTACCTGTGGTGGGGGTTCCCTTTGAAAGAGTGGGGATTGACATTGTTGGTCCCATGGAACCCCAGACAGCATCAGGGCACAAGTTTATACTGGTGGTGGTGGACCATGCCACCAGGTATCCTGAAGCTATTCCACTTAGGACCACTACAGCACCTGTAGTGGCAAGGGCCCTAGTTGGAGTGTTCTCCAGAGTGGGCTTCCCTAAGGAGGTTGTTTCTGACAGAGGTGCAAACTTCATGTCAGGATATCTGACTGCAATGTGGAAGGAATGTGGTGTCAACTACAAGTTCACCACACCCTATCATCCACAGTGCAATGGGCTTGTTGAGAGATTCAACAGGACCCTCAAAGGGATGATTCATGGACTACCTGAAAAGCTCAGGCGTAGATGGGATGTCCTGATACCCGGCCTCTTGTTTGCTTACAGAGAGGTCCCACAGAAGGGGGTTGGCTACAGCCCTTTTGAACTTCTGTATGGGCATCCTGTAAGAGGACCCCTGTGTTTGGTGAAGGAAGGATGGGAGAGACCTCTCAAAAAGCCTGCAACCAACATAGTGGACTATGTACTTGGTCTCCGCTCCAGGATGGCTGAATACATGGAGAAGGCAACTAAAAACCTTGAGGCCAGCCAAGAACTTCAGAAAGCTTGGCATGACCAGAAGGCTGTCCTGACTGTGTACCAGCCTGGACAGAAGGTGTGGGTACTGGAGCCAGTGGCCCCAGCAGCCCTCAAAGACAAATGGTCTGGGCCCCACACCATCATTGAGCAAAAGGGAGAGGTTACCTACCTGGTAGACCTTGGAACTCCCAGGAGCCCCCTCAGGGTGCTCCATGTGAACAGGCTTAAGGCATATGTCGACAGGAAGGACATGAGCTTGCTCATGGGCACAGATGAGGGACAGGAGGAAGAGAGTGACCCTCTCTCAGACCTGCTCACTCAGAATCCTGATGATGGATCAGTAGATGGTGTTGTCTTTTGTGGCAGCCTCTCTGAACATCAGCAACAGGATTGAAGACAAGTTCTGCAATCCTTCAGACATATGTTCTCTCTGACACCCAGTCAAACTGATTAGTGTACCCATGAAGTGGACACTGGGGACAGTCTGCCTGTCAAGAGTAAAATCTACAGACAGCCTGATCATGTCAGAGACTGCATCAAGACAGAAGTGCAGAAAATGTTGGAGCTGGGAGTCATTGAGCCCTCAGATAGCCCGTGGGCTAGCCCAGTAGTTCTAGTGCCAAAGCCTCAAACCCAGGGTGGTAAGAAAGAGATGAGGTTTTGCGTAGACTACAGAGGACTCAATGCAGTCACTAAGACTGATGCCCACCCAATACCAAGAGCAGATGAACTTATAGATAGATTGGCTTCTGCCAACTACTTAAGTACATTTGACCTGACAGCTGGGTATTGGCAAATCAGGTTAGCTGAGGAGGCCAAGCCCAAGACAGCATTTTCTACCCCTGGTGGGCATTATCAATTTGTGGTAATGCCCTTTGGTTTGAAAAATGCACCTGCCACCTTCCAAAGGTTGGTGAATCAAGTTCTCACTGGGTTGGATGACTTCTGTGCAGCATATCTTGATGATATAGCTGTCTTTAGTTCCTCCTGGGAGGATCACCTGGTCCACCTGAGGAAAGTGTTAGAGGCACTGCAAAAGGCAGGTCTCACTATCAAGGCCACCAAGTGCCAGATAGGGCAGACACAGGTTGTATACCTGGGCCACCTTGTAGGTGGAGGCCAGGTTCAACCATTGGAGAGCAAGATTTAGGCCATCAAGGACTGGGCTCCTCCAACCACCCAGACTCAGGTTCGAGCTTTCTTGGGCCTGACTGGGTACTATAGGAAATTTGTCAAGAATTATGGGTCCATTGTGACTCCACTTAATGACCTGACAAGTAAAAAGATGCCAAAGAAAGTTCAGTGGACAGCAAACTGTCAGAAAGCATTCAATGACCTAAAGCAGGCCATGTGCACAGCACCTATCCTAAAGAGTCCAGATTACTCCAAGACCTTCATTGTCCAAACAGATGCTTCTGAGTTGGGTGTGGGAGCTGTTCTATCTCAGCTGAATTTTGATGGTAACGACCAGCCAATTGCTTTTATTAGCAGAAGGCTACCCCCAGAGAGAAAAATTGGTCAGCTATTGAGAGGGAGGCCTTTGCTGTGGTGTGGGCCCTGAAAAAGTTGAGGTCATACTTGTTTGGCACTCACTTTAAGATTCAGACCGACCACAAGCCCCTCTTATGGCTAAATCAGATGAAGGGTGAAAACCCCAAACTACTTAGGTGGTCCATTTCCCTATGGGGGATGGATTTTACAGTGGAGCATAGACCTGGTACTGATCATGGCAATGCTGATGGTCTCTCCAGGTATTTCCACTTAGAGCAAGAAGACTCACCTGGTCAAGGTTAGCTTATTGTCCCAAAGTTTGGGGGGGGGGGGGGTCATGTAGGAGAGTAGGGTCTGCAATCCTATGATCACCCAGATTTTTGCTCCACTGGTTTACGACTTTCCCTGGCTGTGGGCCTGCTAATCAGACCCACAGCCTAGCTGTTCTCTCTACTCCAAATTGTACCCAGGTACTGAATTGGCACTGGGCTCTCTCCAAGTCCCTGTACCCAGGGCTGATGTGCACCCAGGAGTCTCCCAGGGGTTGCAGCATGTATTATGCCACCCCTGGGCTGACTAACTAAATCAGACACAACTGGCTGCTTGACAGCTGGGGCAGAGTGGTGTACTCACCCTCTGCTGTAGATATAGTATTCCTATATCTAAACCTAAATGGACACACAGATCTCCTATCAGTCACTCCTATGGCAGGCCTTGACAATCCTGAAGGCAGAGTGCTTGGAATCGTGTGAGATAGTGCTCTGGCATGAGCTGAGCCTGTCTGCGGCTTTCGGGATCCATCCCTTAGCCGTTTCCATGATATCGCATACCATATACTCTTAAGTGCATTATAATCCTCGCGGTTATATGCCAACTCTGGTATCGCTTTATCAAAACATGTCGAGTAAGGTGTCATACGAATTGGAATACTAACCCCTTGCCAATTCTGGCGACGGGGTTAGCATTCCACCCTTCTAGAGGGACACGACATGTATGTAACCTGTAACCCCGGTTAAAGTCAGACAGAGCCTTAGCTCCACAAAATGGATGCTGCCACCGAGACACAAGTCTGCCCTCCTGCTGCTGGGAGTCCTCCCAGCCCAGGAGGCAAGGACAAAGGGTTTCCTGCCAGGGGCGGTGCCAGCACCGTCCCAGACAGGATTTTGTGTATCCTAGGTAGGCAGGGCTTTAGAGGAAGGTGACTGCAAGTGGCACCCAGGTGCTCACTGTGCATAGGCCGGCTTGAACCAGTTCCAGGGGCACTCCAGCCCCTGAGCTGGGGAAAGCCCGCCAAAGGGGAGGGGTGTAACCACCCCCCTCCTAGTCCCACCCATAGGGCAGGACTTGGTCGCGTGCCAGCCCCTTTTTGCAGGATAAAGGTAGGACCTGGCCCCCTTCCAAATCAGATCATCTTTGAATCCTGAAACTACTTTCCACGAAAGGAACTCAAGACTTCTTCCCAAGATTCTCCCTTGTGACTAAGGAGTAGTCACCCTGCAGCAGCAGGCACCAACCAAGCATCGCGGTTTGTTGCCAGTCTCTCCTCCGGATCAAGACTGCTCCAGCACGACGAGAACCGGCTTCCCTGGCACCTCTGACCTCAACCTACATCATCAGCCCAGCTGTGACCCGTGGGTGCGACGAGACCTCGAGGGACCGGCCATCTTCAGAACTGCACGACGCTTGTCCAGCACGACCACCGAGTGACCCTCGACTGAGTGCTTTGGGGTAAGAGAAGCCCCGACCCTGAGCAGCTCCAGCACCGAAGTTCAGCCCCCCTGCATCCACGAGATCTGCGTGGGGCCCTTCTGCTCTTTGCTGCTCACCGCGTTGTCCCGGTCGCTTGCCCGTTGGCTAGTGGCCCTCTCACGACGCTCCACGACGACAACCACTGCTGGTCTGGTTGCTCCAGACTAGCCCTTGCTCCCCTCCAAAAGAGGAGCACCCTGGACCCTCCTGGTCCACTCAAGACGCCATTTTAGGTCCACCGCGTGGGCCTTGCATTTGCCAAGACTTGTTGCCCAATCCTGGGTCCAGCGACGTCAACAGCAAATACCTTCGTGGGACAGCTCGCACCTCCATCCTGGTCGCCGACAACGCCTCCTGGTCCGAGAGACTGCAGAGCCCAGCATCGCCCACTCACCTGGCTGAGGTGACTTTGTCCGGTGCCATCCTGGTGCCCACTCAAATCACTGGCTAGTGATTCAGAACTTGGTCCCCTCTGCTTACAGGTTTCTTCTTCCCTGATCCAGGCTTGGATCACCACGAACTTCTTCACTGGCCGCCTGCCAGCAACTTCTTTCTTCAGGCTCCTGGATCTTCAACGAGGGTTTCCGACGCAACTTGAACCCTATGCAGCCGCAGCTCCTGGGCTAGGTAAACTGAGTACTCCGGTGCTCCAGCAAAGTCCAACACCCTAAGTGTTCGGATCCACTCTCGTTTTTGACCCACCTAGTCGGGTTCGCCCGAGAACAGTAACTTTGCAATTGCTAGTATCCATAGACTTGTTCCCGCATTACGCGTGAGAGTTCCCACTCTGCACACGGCGTCCCTAGGCCTCCTGCTTCTAATCCAAGGGTTCAGCATTGTAGGCCTAGCGTTTCTACAGTCTAGAAAAGTATTACTTACCTGCTAGTAACTTCGCATTCCACTTCTTGTGTATATGGTTTTTCGTGCCCCTCGGGCATTTGTGTAAATTGTGCGACTTTCAGTAATTCTTTAAGAGTTTTGTTGTGTGCTTAGCTCCCTGTCTCATAAAGAGCCAGGGTAGTCCTGTTATAAATAAATATACTTTATTTTTGATAACAACTTGTGTGGTGTCCTTTCACTTGGTGTTCAAGGGGTAATGTGATGGTAAAACAGCTGGCTTAACACGCCCTCTAGAGTCTTAGCCTTAGACTGCTCGTATCCATGCTACTAGGATAGCTGGTCTATAAGGTTGACTTACAACCAATCATCAATAAGGGTTGTTTGGACTGATACATAGTGATCACTAGAATAGTGAGCACTGCATATCAGGCCAACTTCTCACACTGTGTTCAACTCCCATTCAGGAGGAGGCGCACGTATTGGCAGAAAAGCTTGAAAAAGTCCTTTCATGAATTGTTTGATAAGAAAAGAAGAACAAAGTGAAGATTTGTTAGAGCTCTTCCAAAATCTGGAAATTGCAGCAAAGTGAAACTTGATAGAGGAGAACACCAGACCAGCTTTGGCCAGAGATAATAAATGGGGAAGAATATATTCCGCCGGAGCTTGAATAGGATGGAGAGCATTCGCCTCGCACCAATGACAAAATCGCTTCCACTTTAAGCGATAGGTTTTAACTGTACTCTGGGCACGTGACTTAGCTAGACTTTCCCGGCAGTTTTGAGAGATGTTCAGGTCTTTGAACTCTAAGAAATCAGGAGCCATGCGTGCAAGCGCAGTGACTGTGGATCTGGATGAAGAATTTGACCCTGCTCCCTTGTCAGCATCCTTAGCATTGGGATTAGACCTATCGGATTGTCCTGGGATAGTAAGAGCATTACCTGAAACCAATATTGCCTTGGCCAACGGGGTGCAATTACTATGCGACGGCAGCCTTCTATCTTCATTTTTTTAAGTACCTTCGGGATCAACGGTATCGGGGGAAAAGCGCACGCACAAATCCCTGATCACATGGACAGGGCATTCCCTCTGGATCCCCGTTGAGGGAATCTGCTGGCGTAATATTGGCATTTTTTGTTCTCTCTTGTCGCTAAAAGATCTAATGTTGGCTTGCCCCAAACGTGAAAGATCTTCTCCAGTTGTTCCTGTTCTAGTTCCCACTCGAGACAGCCCCAGAGAGATCTGCTCAGGGTGTCTGCCAAAGTGTTTTGAAGTCCTTTGACATGCTCGGCTCTTAATGTTATATTGTGGGCTGTGACCCACTCCCACAGCTCCTGACCTTCTTGCGACAGAGACTGTGACCTTGTTCCCCCTCTGTTTGTTGATGTAATGCATGCTGGTCGTATTGTCGGTATGGACCAGCACGGAAGATCCCGCAATCCTCGGGAGGAATGCTTGCAGAGAGAGAAAGATGGCACGCAGTTCCAGTCTGATGATGTGCTGTTGCCTGAACTCCTGGTTCCATCTTCCCTGAATTTGTAAATCCTGGAGAAGGCCTCCCCATCCTTCCATGGAGGCGTCGGTTAGAACGAATTCTGGAGGAGTGGGCAAGAAAGAGAGGCCCGGAGTCATGTTCGCTTTCTGAGACCACCAATGCAGAGTCTATCATGCGCGATGTGACCTTGATGGAGTCGTCAAATGACCCTACGGCTTTCTGCCATTGTAGATGCAACTTCTCTCGCAGAGGTCTCATTCTGAGCCGTGCAACAGGTACCAGGCTTATCGCCGATGAGCACATCCCCATAAGAGAAGCAAATGTTTGGACCGAAACTGACCTTTTTGAAATTGATATATCGCCAGCTTTTGCAGACGTTGTTGGCGATCTCTTGACAAGAATGCTTTGCACTGTATGGTGTCTAGCATCACTCCCAGAAAGGGAATTATTTGAAGAGAACGTAATTGCGACTTGCTTTCGTTGAGAGTGAGTCCTAGCTTTGAGAAGAGATGTAGGCATGTTGATATGGCATCATCGGTTACCTGCTGAGAAGGTCCCTTGACTAACCAATCGTCAAGATAAGGGAACACCTGTATTCCTTGAGATCTCAGAGATGCTGCCACTGGTGCGAGGCACTTCGTGAATATCCTTGGTGCCGATTTCAGCCCGAACGGGAGAACCTTGAACTGATAGTGGACACCAGCCACTGTGAATCGTAGGTATTTGCGATGTTTGGGATGTATAGGGACATGGAAGTATGCATCCTCCAAATCCAGAGAAGCCATAAAATACCCTTTGTTGAGACAGCTTAAGACCTTGGCAAGCGTCACCATCCGAAAACTCTGTTTCTTTAAAAACCTATTGAGCTTGCGAAGGTCAAGAATAGGGCGAGAGGAAGGAACGAGAGTAGAACCCCATTCCCTTTTGAGATGAAGGAACCTTTTCTATAGCATTCTTGTGGTGTTTAAGACTTCTTTGAAAAGTAAGTGAAGACGAGGGGGAGGGGGACGCTTGGGCGGTGTAATAGGTGGTCATTTGACGAATTCCAGGGTGTGACCATTGTTGACCAGATGGAGAACCCATTGATCCGAAATGATTTGTTGTCATTGTTGAAGAAAGGCAGAAATCTTTCCGCCCACGGGAGGGAAGTAGAGAGGACTGGCTTCCTTCTGGACTCATTGCTTCCTATTGGAATCGCGACCCTGATTGTTTGATCGCTTTCGCCCGCCCTGGCGAGAGAAACCACTTGAGCAAGATTGTCTGTAAGACGATTGGCCGTACTGCTGTCTATATTGCGTTTGATATTGTCTATTTTGTTGCTGGTATCCACCTCTTGAAGTAAAGCCACGACCTCTTGCCGCTCTGAACGTTCCACGTTTGTATTGGAGAGCAGCCAAAGACTTTGCTGTATCCATATCTGTCTTTATGGCTAAAAGTGCTTCATCTATATGCTTTCCAAATAAGGAATCACCATCATAGGCCATGTCCAATATTTTTGTTTGCACCTCTGGCCTAAGAGATGTAGCTTTAAGCCTCCCTTGGCGTCTGAGTACTGCAGCTCCAGTAAGCTGCCTAAAGTTGGTATTGGCAATATCTAGAGCAGTCTATAATCTCGGATGCAGCTCGCTCTCCTTCCAAGAGAATTTTTCGCGCTTCTTGTTTACGGTCTTCCGGGATAAGTTCCAAGAACTCTGTCAGGTCTGACCACATCTGGCGGTCGTATCGACCCAGTATGGCCAGTAAATTTGCTGCTTTAATGGAGGCTGTAGCATTGGATGAGAACTTTTTCCCTATGAGGTCCAACCGCCTTCCTTCCTTATCTGCCGGCGTTGAAATTGGCATAGCCGGATTCTTGGATCTTTGCTGACCAGCCTGTGTGTGATATGACTGAATCTGGTCGAGGATGACCGATCAGACAAGATGGAGTGTCTGGAGGAGCAGGGTACTTCTTCTAAATCCGGGGAAGAACCGCAGGTATAGAGGCAGGTGTCCTCATGATCTTTATCCCTTCATTCCAAATGTAGTCAATGATGGGGATCGCTCTAGTCACCTTCCTGTATGCCTCCTTGAAATCATGCAAGAAGCAATCCGTATGTTCAATTGTGACTGGTAATTGAAATCTTGTTGCAGCACGCTGCATTAGGTTGTGAAAACCGCTGATGTCCTCTGGCGGAGAATCTGACGGTTGAGGAATAGGTGGTGAAGGCATGGGAATGACAATTGTCCTACGGATCCACATTGCCAGCATTGTCGGTTAATTCCCCTTCAACACCTTCTTCGTCTGAAGAAGTATCATGGTGCGTATGAGGAACTGCTCCAGGTTGTGATGGAGAACTAGGAACATCCTTTTGCGGCAGAGAGACTGGTACTTCAGTAAGTACAGGAGGCAAATCAGAAGCGGTTGACACTGGAGGAAATCTTTGCCGATAATCAGCCAGCATGGCTTGAAGATCTTGGATGAGTGTAGGAGGCAGATGACTTGTCTCTCCTAGGTAAGGAACCCTTCTGGGAGGTCTATGATATGGTCTAGAGAGGTGCTCCTGGTAGCATTTCTCCTGGTAGTCCTCTTCCTCATCGTCCTCCTGACACTTTATTTGAAGCTCAGAGGGGTGGCGAGCAATGCCGAATGGTCCCCCGTCATTTTCCTCCTCAAAGTCGTCATCCTCAACATAAGTTTCCAGGATATGAGATGGAAGCAAAGGAGAAATATTACTATAATCCTGTTTATGGGAAGTCTTCAATTGGAAATGAGTGTAGGAGATCGGCGTGGTTTGCGATACTGGAGGAAATGCCGTTGAAAAAGTCCTCGTCGACGGGCTCTTAGTCGTCGATGGGATAATCTTTATTGAAGCAGTCTTCGTCGACGGTGTTGTCGTCGACGCTGTCGTCGTCGACGAGCTCGACGTCGACGGAGACTTAGAGAAGGAATCCTTCGCCACCATAGACTTTTTAGAAGTAGAGATCTTAGAAGATACAATAGGCGAAGATATGGAAGTAGTGGAGACCGTAGCAGTAGACATCCGGGCAGCAGAAGTCACAGAAACCGTATGTGAGGAAACCAGAGAGAGGGTCTTTATCTGGGTTTTACTCACGGTTCTGGTCTTTGAAGGCCTACTGGAAACCTCAGGAGATGAAGACAGCTTTGACCCAGAGGAGATTTTCAGAGACCTCTGTGACTGGTCAGAGACTGATCAGAGACTTCAAGGGAAGACTTATGATGTTTCCTTCCCTCGCTGGAGGAGCGGTCATGAGATCTAGCTCGCTTGCTAGATGTGGAGGCCTTGTCATCCTCCTCAGCCGAGGAAGATTTCAACCATAAAAGAAGCCTGGCTTCCCTGTCCCTAATAGTTTTAGCAGGGAAAGCCATGGTTAGGATGTAGGCAGTAAATGCAACCCTCTTCTTCTCACTGGTCCTACAAGCTCTAGAAAGAGCTTCCTTGTCAGCCATCTTGAATAAAAGGTGAAGAAACTGAGTAGGCACTCAGGGAGACTCCCTTCCACACGACGTGCGGTGAAAATCAGAGGAGAACTGCCTCTGCTGGGAAGGTTCTAGAGGGTGCTGATAGCGGATTGGTTGGAAATATTTTTTAGTTCTTTTCATATAATGATGTAGATAGGCTACTATATTTTAGGCCTATGGGCTTTTCTTTTAGCCTACTACTGTTTTTTCTAAGGCACTGCTTTTGTATTTTTACCGTGGGACTACCGCCTCGGCGACGGGGAATGATTCAGGCATGTGAATCTATGAAAGATACCCCAGTATTAGATAAATGCCCCATGTCCAAAATGTCAGGGCTGCTGCCAAGGCAGCGGAATCCAAAGTGCGCCATTGCAATGGGACAGAGGAGTGCATCTTACTCCTATCTCCTAAAACATGGCCCCAAAGAACTAACAGCCTAAACGTTGCAGCTGACGCTACTTGCCCTGCAGCTGGGATGCAAAGGAGGCCTGGGCACTCGCTGTGTCCGCTGGACAATTGCGTAAAACGTTGCAGCTGTCCGCGCTGGTGCGGCGCAGCTGTGAACAGGCAAATAGGCCCTGGCACAACTGTGCCCTCGGGCCTCACTGGGGCTCTCTAAATATATGTCCCCACTATTGCAGTTGCCCACTACCACGCGGGGCAACTGTGAAAAAGGCCACATGGGTGGGAATGCACGGGCCCCTCTGCGCCCTTTAACAATAATTATGCCCCTCGTTGGAGCCACACTGGCTCTCAAACCAAACATGCCCAACATTGGAGCGGCCCGCAACGGCGGGTACGGTCAGGAAAACAGGCACGGTGCCTTCACTGGCACCACACGACACATCTCGAGCCCCCACTCATCTGGACTCGCTGGGTGGCTTCACTCGGTCTTCTCGTGCGGCACGGGGCTTCCCTTGCTCACCGGAGCCCCGCCGATCAGCTGCTGCACCTCTCCTCACTTCACCCCAGCCCCCTCTTGGGACCCGGGACTTGGATGTGGAACCTGCAAGGCTCCAGACCTCCTACTGAGCACATCCTAGAGCGGGGTGGGCTCAAGCCGGGGACTTTGAACGCGGCGCTTCGCTTCCGGCCTCACAGCTCTTCCGCTTCCATCCACCAGGCCCCACCCATAACCAGGCGGGCCGCGGATCGCGGTTTCTTTTCTCTTCGTGGCGGCAATGAGGGGTAGGCTCCCTCTTAAGCGGGCAAATGTGGGATGGGCACCCGCCATTAAAATACACGCATAAGCGGGGTGGGCACCCGTAATTAAGATCGAATAAGCGGGGTGGGCAACCGCTGTTTCCAGCATCATGGGGGAATCCTTCACGTCGGGATTCCCTCTCATAGGGCGGCAGCTCAGCGCTGCGCAGCCCACATGTTCTCCTTCTCCTGGGGGCAAATAAGAAAACCCAGCACAGCGCTCACGAGGTGCTACGATCACAAGAAGTCCTGGAGGTCCTTAGGAATTAAGGAGGTAATGCTGGGCACCGGGAGGCAGCCCTCATGGCAATTCCTCCAGGGCCCCAGCAAGGTCAGGAACAGCCCAGCATCATGGAAAAGAACAACTTCATGGGGTCACAGCCCCTCTACGTACACCAACATTTCCTTTGTCTGTAGTGCAGGGAATGGGGGAACCAGATGCAACTGGTTCAGGGGGGATTTGGAGCACTTTGTTTTGCAAGGCCCTCTTCCCCTTTGTCAAGTGGGGGCTCAGTGATCAGACACACCACAGGGGGTGGAGCCAGCATTCACCAGGGCAGGCACCATCCTATTCAGAGTCAGGGGATTACCCCTCCCACTACTCCCAGCCCATGTGTCCTATTCAGCCCAGCGCTGACTCACCCAGCCCCTCCTGGAGCCACACACACTTCCCAGCCTCTGCAATTCACATCAGGCAGGCAGACACATAGCACACAGAAATGCCAACTTATAAAAGTGGCATTTCTCCCATAGTCACAATAAATCTGTGCACACCATTGCACAGCATTTATTCTCACAATTTCATACATACTAAATTTGACCACGCTGCTCCTCCCATACCATGAATTACCACTGACACACTGATCAGGGAATCCCCAATGCATTCCTATGGGAGGGCAGGCCAACCTTATCAAATGTACACAGAGAGCACACACACTTTACACTGGACCACAGTGCTAAAGTGCCCAGAGGCCTAAAACCACTAATACCATGTCAGAACTTAAGGCAAGAAGGTTTTGGGGTGAACCTGCCAAAAGGGCCAAGTCCAACAGATACAGACAGTGACAAACCCTCATTAACTCTTCAAAACACAGAAAACGAGCGCAAAAAAAAGAGCTTGATGAGAGCCCATCCAGCAACTTTTACTGCTGGTGAGCATGTCACTCACACTGTGTGAGTGTTTTGCAGCCTTTTTTTAAATAAACAAAATACAGGAAGAAGGGTGCAGAAACATTACTAATATAGTGTCTAACGTCATTCAAAGTAAATGGCAGGATTGCAGAATGTTGTTTGAATTTCTTTGACACTAAAAAAAATAAAAAAAGTACAGGGATCATTATTTATAGATTTAAATTTTAACTTCACACATCTGGTAAATTTTTGCCCAAAATCTTAATTTACTCAAAGAAGATGGACTCCCACTTCCAGTTAGCTATTAGATGGCCCGATTTAACAAGGAAACTAGCGATTACTATTGCATCCCATGGCACTACCTGGACGGTCGGTGCTCCAGTAGAAGCAGAAGATGGGCTCATTTCCCTCTTGATGGACCAGAAGTGGATGAGACAAAATCCAGTCATACTTCCTGTCACCTCAAATACTGCAATGGCCGCTCAGTTGCTGATCCAAACACAAATAACACTGGCAACAAAACCAATGGCTGAAGGGGCAGACCATTTCTGAACTCCAAGTATGTTGTTTGGTGGCCTGATCTAACATTTGAGTGAAACACCAAATAAGCAGAGGCTGAAATGGCCTGCTCCTAAAACCCCTATCTGTAAGTCATTTAAAATATATTTTATTAATCACTTATGTGTTTACAAGAGGATGGGAGGCAGTTAAAGACAACTCTTGACAGGGGTAAATACAACTTGTCACAAGGATTACTTATTATCATTGAGTCCAATAGAACCCAGACATATTGCCCAACAAGTACTCTAAAGACAGACGAGTCCTCAAACAAGAACTCAAAGTTATATTCCTCACATTAATTCAAAATTGCCACTCACCTCCATTATAAACCGTTTATCATGGCTTCCACCTGTTTCTGATATAAGTTCATACTTGAGACCTCTTCTTTTTTCATTAAGCTCCATCACTGGGTTTTTCCCACTTGCTGTTAGAATTGGACCCTGAGTTCTCACCTAAGCAAACATAACAAATGATTTGCATTAGGGACAAATCAATTACTACAATAAGAAATAAAAATAGTTGTCATGGTTTCGGGATCAACCTTTCTGCATTCGTCTAAATTTCTGCCAATATGAGATTTCAAATGAAAATAAAATTGTTCATTATACTGACTATAAGAGTTTTGGAATACTTTCTTACAATGATTTATGGATATAAATTCATTTTTTATTGTACTTTTATCAAAACCCCCTTCCTTGGAACATTTGTTAACTTTTCACCTGCATCAGGACTACAGAAAATCTGAATACAAACAGATTGTACTGCATATTTTGACATCTGCTCTTTGGGGTCCCCTCGCCCAGCTGGTACAATGACCATTGGCCCAAGGGTTTCTACCAGGCACCTCTCCCTACTACAGTAGTGCGCAATCTCGGGGTAAAATTTGATTCTATTGCTTCCTTCTAACCATCCCCCTCCCGCCCCCCCCTGCTTTGGCCTGCTAAAAACATGAAAAGATTTAATCTACCTCCTCCCCTCCTCAGCAGAAAACCGTGCTCCAGGCCTTGATCACCTCAAGGCTGGATTATGGTAACTCTCTGTACTGGGGCCTAACTGCCTATCGCCTGAAGACATTACAGCTGGTGCAGACTGCTGCTGCCAGGCTTTTACTGCTCCTTCCCAGGAGAGCCAACATTCAACCAGGCTTAAAGGAACTGCCTGGTCGACTATAAAGAACGTGTGAGATTCAAACGTTTGGTCCTGGCAAACAGAGATGTTTACCACAAAGGCCCTCAGGATTTGTCGAAAAAAACCATTCACACCTTACCAATCAGCTCAGTCTCTTCGGTCATCCAATTCCTTGCTGGTAGTAATTCCTCACTTCAGACGGTAAAAGTGGGGTGGTAGCTCCATCTCTTATCTGGCTACCAGGGAGTGGAATGCCCTCCCAGTTCAGCCCCATGCTTCCAGGGACATTCTGACCTTTAAGAGACTTCTTAAGACCTGGGTCTTTGGTTCTGCTTTGTAGTACTCTGTTATTTGGGATCACACTTGCCACTTAGTGCTGGGGTACTCAATTGAGTAGCTGTTGCACTTTACACATCTTCAAATAATAAATGATATCTAGTCTGTGGCCTTTTAGGATCACTATATTATCTTCAAGCAGGGCACATCACACCTTACCAATCAGCTCAGTCTCTTCGGTCATCCAATTCCTTGCTGGTAGTAATTCCTCACTTCAGACGGTAAAAGTGGGGTGGTAGCTCCATCTCTTATCTGGATACCAGGGAGTGGAATGCCCTCCCAGTTCAGTCCCATGCTTCCAGGGACATTCTGACCTTTAAGAGACTTCTTAAGACCTGACTCTTTGGTTCTGCTTTGTAGTACTCTGTTATTTGGGATCACACTTGCCACTTAGTGCTGGGGTACTCAATTGAGTAGCTGTTGCACTTAACACATCTTCAAATAATAAATGATATCTAGTCTGTGGCCTTTTAGGATCCCTATATTATCTTCAAGCAGGGCACAACAAGATAGTGAGATCTATTTATTATTAAGCACTTATTACAATTACACAGGTTAAGCACATATGCATAATAGTAAATATATTCTGAGCAGCACTTGGAGAGCTTCAGCCTCCTCACATGCCCCGGTCTCACGCCCCTGAATTGTGATGGCAGTAAACCAGTCAAATTAAAACATAAAAGTCTAGATCTTAACTGAGAAATATAAGGGACTATTTGTAACATTATTTTAGAGTAAAATAAAAGCAGTACATATAATTTCTATACAGCATTACAAATCCCTTGAAGCATAATGTCTTTTCACATGTGTTGATCGTGCCAGAAAGAAAGTATAACCAGTAATGTACATTTCAGTAGTCCCATAGTTCAAGGTGGGCACTTATTTGGTGTTTCCATTAACCTATTCAACATATTTGCCTATTCAGCCACAACTTCTGAAAGTTTCTCTTCCCCACAAGGTTTTAAATATTGGAACCAATGCAAACATTTCTGGGCAAAGATAATGCAGTTATTGTGGTGTGGGCTCAGTGAAGATGCCTACTGCATGTTTATAGGTTGGACTCTGCTGTAATTCAGGCATACATATGATATTTCACACGGTTAAAGATTGATGTCACCAACGTCAGGCTTCATGCTGAAATGTGGGGAAAGGATGACAGGAGGATGCCCTAAAATAGATGCTGCAGCCACAAATGATGGACAGAATGCTGACTGAATCAAACATTCACCCCCAATTAAGAGATTTGGGTTAAATCCATCGTTCCTTTGCTCACTACACCACCTCAGTTTGGACCCAGCCAAAATCAGTCTTGACCATGCTCCACATGGGAACAGTCCAGCCGGAACTGCTAAGCCGGCTCTCCCTGGACCGGAAACCAGTATCCTGGGACCGGGTTCGGTGTAACACCCCTCATCAGACAGGCTAGCTTGAATCCAGTGGCACAGTGAGCAAGGGACCTACGACGTGCCATTCCATCCCATTTAGGGCGAAGAGTGCTGCGCCAACAAATGATGGATGGAATGCTGAATAAATCAAACATTCACCCCCCCCATTCAAGAGATCTGGGTCAAATCTATTGATCCTTAGCTCACTACACCAACCAGTTAGCAGAATAGATGCAAGAACCACGAAATACCTCAACCATATTGGTCTTGGAGATTAAAGATAGTTCAGGGCTTAAGATGACCTTGAAATTTTGTCACCTGGAGGACCTTTTAGAGGTGTGATTTTGGGCATAAGGAAATAATTACCATGGATGCAGGAAGCTATAAATACAGCAGGTCAGTACAAAAGTAACATACACTAGGGAACATTTCTCTTACAAAAAAATGCACTCACATTTTAAATACTCCGACGCAAGACAGGCCATGGCACAACAAAGAAATCACTGTCTTATACATTGAAAATGATAAATCATAAATGATGACTTTAGGTCCTTTTTCCCCAAAGTAAGCAAATGAGAGAATACATTTTCCAGTTGTCCTTCAAGATACACATTACATTTTGATCCAACTTGATTTTAAAAGCACAAGGGGACTGCTTTTAACTTTTTCCAAACATTCCCCTTGTTTTATATATTAAAAAAATATATAATAATTTTAAATAAACAAAGTCTTGCTATGTTTTTGTTTTCCCCACTGCATCTCCTGTGGTCGCATCAAACTTTTTTCAAACCTTGATTTTTAAAAGGCCCCTTCTTCAAAATAAACATGATATGGTGGTTTCGTACAGTCACTTCTACTGGGAGTTTGAGGGGTGTAGGGAGGGAGTGAAATAATGAAGTTAATAAGAACTACGGAGTGAGGATCAAAATAAAATTGACTTAACAGTAACAATGGTTTTCCAGTGTTTGTATCTTTCAGAGTCACATGCATGAAACATCCCTGCCAACTGTCTTGTACTACATTTCAAAAGAAATGTAAGACAAATCACACCCAGGCAAGGCTTTAGACACTCCCTTGTTTAGTATCCTACTCACCTCAATGTTGAATACTAACTGGGATAATACTGTATTCACTTGCCAGAACAAAGGTAGCCAACTTATAGGAGGACAAACTATGAAAAGTCCTCTGATAAACTCTTTAATGGGTATTAGCACAGGGATGGTTGGTTTCCTCCTCATCTGAAGTGAGAAACTGCTGGGAGAAGAACCTTAATAGAGTCGTGCTTCAAATCTGCAAGTACCAAATGTAAAACGTGTGTCACTGAGTGGATGAATACCTTTTCACACCAATTACAAAAATATCAGTATTTTGATTCATAGACCTTGTTCGTGGAAAGAAATCGGGCCTAATACATTATGTCTTTATAGTTCTGTCATTCCGTTCTGGAGACAGGCTGAGAAGATCAATGATGCTCAATGATACTGGATTGTGATGCACCCTTTCCTCATGATAAGAGGTCGGCTACGGGTAGTAGCTTTGCATGTGGAACCTTTGAAAGGAGAAGCATCTCTGGGTAATAAGTTTGTCTAGGCCACACCAGGGCTACCATAATTATGCAACAAAGCTCTCTCTACATCTGAAGCACTGTTAGGACGGGCCTAAGAGGAAAAGCATACGCATAGGCAATGGTCCTTGACCATGCTATCAAAAAACATACCTACCCTCCCCAACCATGTTAGTGCATGTCTGCTGTACGAGTTAATTACCTTCGGTAACGATGTTTCTGGTAGAGACGTTGTCGAGCCGCAGATTCCTTATCCCCAGGCGTCAGACTGGATCCTGATTTTTTTTTTTGCAGCACCTCTGCGCTCCGGGGGATGGCGCCACACGGCCCGCCCTGACGTCGTCCACGGATGTGACATAAACAGAGCCTACCCGGCGGGCCTACGCAAGGGAGGGCGGACAGGCAGCAGCAGCCAGGAAGCGAAGGACAAGAGGCAGGGACTGAGCAATGTCCCAGAAGAGCAGGGGTGAAGCACAAGACACACCAGTCACAAGACAGCGACAATGTTGGACAGAAACCGGCTGAAGCACAGCGAGGCGGACCACAACTAGGAGCATGCACGTAGCAGACAGCTACGGAGACAAAGCAAGTGGCATGGCTAAGACGATAAAGGGACTGCCCAACAAGGCAACTTGAAGGCCAAGGGGAAGAACGCATCCAAAGGGAAACAGAGAGGCAGGGCGCAGCACCCCGGACAACCCTCAGAAGAGGAACAGTACAGCAGGCACAGCAGACACAGACAAGGGTGAAACCTGAAGGAAAAAAGACACATCCGAAGGTGTGTCATCCGAGGCACCAAAGGTGCCTATTTGAACCTTGAAGAAGTGCACGCAGAGCTGTGGAGAACAATCTCAGATCTCCGGAACCACCACCTCCGACTGTGAGGAGAAAAGCACCCCCAAAAAAGAGAGGAACTGTTTAGTACATGAACAGGACACACAAGACCCCCAAGAAAAGAAGAGCATCCAGAAGAGGAGGCTCAGCCCAGGGAGCGGAACCCTCGGAACCCTTGTTGCCGAAGCAGCATGAAAAGGCACCGAAGTGTACTATAAAACATGCAAAAGAGAAACGCTGCCGTGTAGAACAATGGCAAACCTGAGCACACAGCACCCAACTGCTCCCTGAAAAACAGTGATAGAGGACCAGACCTCGCAGAAGCGAAGAAAGGCAGAGTCGTATAAAAAGGCAGCCAAGTGGTCATCAACACGCGGGTATCTATAGAAAGGGTGAGCCACTGGACCAACGTCGCTGCGGGCGCTATAGCAGGAACCTGCCTATTGCACCGGTGGCAGCCTCGGAAGAAGTGTGTTGAAACACACTGAAAAGACATCCCAAGGGACAATTGTTGAAGAATCATTTACAAACAAGGAAAAAAAAAACTAAAAGAGGAGTACGAGACACATATGAGGTGCAAGCAAGGGGGAACCTGTGGCCTGTGAGAGGCAGTGCCAGAAGGCACAACACGGAAAACCGCCCTAAACGGTAAGATAATGACATCAGGGGAAGAACGGAGCCCAAAGGAACCACCACGCCCACCTGGCGCAGAGCAAAGCTATACAATAGCATACAGGTACCCCACCTGGGGTATATCACCTCCCCCAAAAACAAACTGTTAGAAATGGGGTTGCCAAATCCACAGGGAGGGTTAGCATGAAGCAGAGCGGGCAGGCCAAACTTCGGAGGACATGTGAAGCATCCACGCAGTACCCACATACGACTCACCAGGCACACCACAAAAGAGGCACGACACCAGCTTGATTTGGAAAAATAATAAGTTCTCTATTGTCTCCAACCTGCAAAGGTAAAGCACGTTAACAGGGGTAATCACCACAGGGCGCCAACTGGCGCCAGAGCTAAGTATATCAAGGGGGATTATTTACAATAAGATTGGGAACAAGGCTGAAACGATAAATAAGTCCATAGTGTCCAGCTGAAATGTAAGAATGTTAGCACTTGGCATGTAACATCAGCGACATCAATATGAGGGAAGAAAACACTAGACGTGAGAGCCCATTATGCATAAATCAAACATTAGGTGAAAGAACCCACAATGGCTGGCATTGGCACCTCCTGCAAGAAGGAACATTCAACAGCCAGCATCAATAGTAGGCATAGGCCTAAATCCGGGGCAGGAGCACCTGTAATAAAACACAACAAGGTTTCTTCCACCATCAACCTGTGGGAACTACGCGTCAGGCAGGAACTCATTTCACCTAGGCACCTTAGGAGAAACAACAACATAGGGTGCATAACACGGGGCCCTGGAATAGCAGGTCAGGCCAGCACAGAAGCACAACGGGCGCCCACATGTAAGGAAAGGCACACCAAGGCTTCCTCTTTGGCAGGGAGCATAACCAATGGCATGGAACCTTCCCTAAGCATCAGGCAGTACGTTGGCATCACTATAAGCATAAAACATCAGGGTGTACACAACAGCCAACCCTCCGCATGAAGATAAACATTAGGCATACACATTATGGTGTAACGTTAGGCATTAAACTATGAGCATGAGCCTCGTCCTCCACACTGGTGCATTATTTAATGAATGATCCCTAGGCATCTGTTCCCTGCCGGCTCACTTAAGCCAACCTCTATGGGGGCGTGCCCTTAGGCCCACTTGCTCAGGTGGGCCCGATGACCAAGCTCGGGATCTATATCTGCAATAGGGGATGTTGCTCTCCACCCCAAAATATTCAATAAGGGCAACCTGCTTGCTCCCGAGTTGTCTGGAGGGGCAGTTAAGTGCAGGAAAGTCAGGGCAGTTCAATACCTATGGAGCCCAAGTTGCAGGTGCCCTCGGCCAGACGGGGCACCTGATAAGGTAACACAGTCCCCGGGGGCGGGCACTGGCAATGTACCCCGTTGCCCCCCCTCCACCAGCTCAAGACAGGCCCCACTCACCGGGATTCCTGCGCGTTTTGCGGCTCCTCCGCAGCAGCTCCGGATGTTCTTGACCTGGGCTCTCTCGACTTCTGGAAGCCCTGCAACAACTTCTGCCAGCTTCACCCAGGCCCTTCTTCCTCACAGGGGCCCGGGGTTTCAAAACGGCCTCTGGGAGGCCACAGGGGACGACCGCGGTGTCATGGCCCGTGCGGGGGAAACCCGCTTGGCTTTCCTCCGCTCCCACGGGGCTTCCTCGACCTCCCGGGATTCCCGGGGCTTCTGATGGCGGGCACGAGGCTCCAGGCGACTTCTGGAGCCTCCAATGCGACCTTACCAGTGGGGGCACAGACCGACCTCCTCCAAACGCCCGGGGCTCCCTCCTCGCCACGGGAGCCCCGCGACACCGCCGGCGGGCTTCTTCCGGCTTCCTCGGGCTGCCCAGGCGGCAGCCAATCACTACGCGGCGGCTGGGGGGGGCGCGGCCAGTGACGTCGCATCTCCCCCGTCACGTGATGCAGGCCCGGTCAGCTTCAGGGCCTAGCGCGGCCCTCTCCTCACTCCGGCGGCACTCTCCTGGTACCGGGGGCCGCCGCGACGACAATGGTAGCAGCAGGGGGCTCTTCGCTATCGCGCCGGGCCGCGGCGGTGATCCTGGGTCCCAGGCGCAATCCACCGGCAGCGCCACAGACTTCACGGCACACGCAGTGATGACAGCAGCCACGAGGGGTAGGCTCCCTTTCATTAACTATTTATTTCGATCGCCAACAGCGCGCCAAAACGCAGGGTAGGCTCCTGCAGCGCTATTCCCTCAGAAAAAGGGCGCGAACACTTGGGGTAGGCACCCACAGCGCTTTTCACAGCACTCAGCTCCTCTCGTCAGGCCACACAACTTCCAGGGCCCTGGGGCTCAAAGGGCCAGCAGCACCTTGGGGCCACCACAGTCACAGGCCACAGCACTCCAACAAGTACCAGTTCCTCGGGGGCACAATCTTCCCCATACAGCGCTTCACTGGCAGCTCCTCACAGTCCAGCGCTTCCCAAGGGGCCACCGCTTCACAAAGGTAGCGCTTGATAGGCACACATCGCAAGGTGGCAAACAGTTCCACAGCCAGCCCCAGGGGCACACTCCTCACCTCCTGGTGGGGTTCCAGTCCACAGCACTCCTCCCCTTCTGGGCGCTTCTTTCGCGCAGCGCTGGCGTGGTTCAAGGTCCCAATAGTGGCAGGGACATAGGTGGGCCCTCCTTCAGGGGCCCTGGGGACAGAGCTGTAGCACTACTGGGCCAGGTCAGCAGGTAGTGGGGGCGTCATCAAAGCAGGGTGGTAGGCTCTCACCATCCCCACTGCAGCGTGGCCCTCCTCCCACACAGCAGCCTTGAACTCCTGAGGTGGGGCTTTACAAGCCCTGGGGACAGCAGGGGGGTCTGGATGGGTGCAGGGTCCAGCACACAGGCCCAAGTGGCGGTATCCCCTCGCAGCAGGTCCCCTAGCATTCCTGTCCCAGCTCTGTCTCCCTGCATGGTGGCACATCCCCCTTACTTATACCCTCCTCCCAGGCAGTGCCAGAACCTTCTAGAATGTTGGCAAAACTGTCCTAAACTGGCTCAGGGGGAGGAGTAGAGAACCCAGGATGCCAGGCTTTCCCTCCAAAAGCTAGGGGTAAACTGGGTACCTAACGACTAGACCGCTAACCTCCTGCAGTCAGGTGGCACACACATAGCCTGGGCATCCATTTTAAAAACACAGCACTTCACCATGGTACATTTTACAAGGGGGAAATTGACAAGTACTCACACCATTGCATGGCATTACATATTAACAAGGTGTCTCACACCACACATGGCCTATACAGGTTTATTACCATGGGGGAGACATTTCAAATTAGGGGGGCAAAAAGCGAAAAAGTTTGGGGGAAAAGGGCCAAGTCCAACACAAACAAACAGGGGAACACCTCTTAGGGTAACCCACAGTCAGAGGTCAAGACACGAACAACCTGTGGAACACCGCCACAGTCGGCTTACTGTCCAAAAACGCACATTCCAACTTGTGGACGCTGAATGAAAGTTGCAGAAGGAAGGAGGGGTAACCACCCCAGTGTAGGATGATCTGAGACCTGCGAAGTACAAGCCTATGGAGGTGGGCGGAGGGGGGTGGGGGGGGGGGGGAGGAAAGCCCCCAAGGAGGCGCTGAATCGCTGAGTCAGCGGCGGTATTAAACAAAAGGACCCCATCAAAAGGCAGGTCAACAAGGCGCTCCCAAATATTCTCCGGGAAGACGCTATCCCAAAACCAAGCAAGGCGCCATAATGCAACAGAACCAGCCATAGCCCGGCCTAAGGTGTCTGAGGTATCCAGTGCCGACCGGATAGTAAATTCTGCCAGGTCACGTCCGTCACAGATATGATGGAGGAAGTCAGCACCAGCGCCCTCAGAGGTTGAAGAGATAAGAGACTCTGCAGAGTCTCAAAGGGCAGAAGTAGCCCGAGCTCACACACATACTGTATTGAGGGAGCTAAGAGCCGCGCTAGTGGAGGCGAAAATATTACGACCCCAGGACTCTAGCCATCTAGACTCCCAGGAGGGAGGAAGCAACAGCGGAGGCAAGGAAGGAAAGGCAGCATGCAGAACGAGACCCTGAACATCCGGATGAACAAACCAGCAAAACGGATCGTTTGAGGCAGGGTGGTAGCGGTGCATCATGGAACGAGCCACCAGATCACCCAACGCCGGCCGAGCCCAGGTCCCCAGAAGGGCATCATAAAGGGAGGCTTCTAAAGGCAGAAGCAGCTCTACATTCTCGGAACCGTGGTGGAGAACATCCAAAAGGGGTTCAATTGGCAGGGGAACTGTAGGGGGCTGCATACGCAGAATGCGGGCGGCCATGGAAACCACCATCACAAAGGCCACACCAGCCTCGTTAGCCCTCCGAGGAGGGGACAGTAACTCATCCATGGGGAAGGGCTGTAAGCTGAGCCACCCACTCCAAGGGGATTGCCAATGTCCAAAGGGAGGAAGCCCCATGGAGGAATAAGGGTCATGAAGGGGGCGTTGAGGAGGCGTAGAGTCGGCCGGAGCCACGAACTCCAAGGGGGGGGGGAGAGGCAGGGACGGATCCGGCGTCGACGGACGTCAGGGTGATGCCGAACTTTCTCCGGAGTCCTCCGGAGAGGAGTCGATGATCCGGCTCGCACCTCCCACAGAGGAGTAGGCCTGGGCGAAGCACTACGCTCCGCTCGCGGAGTTTGCGAAGTTTTTGCAACTTCGCACTACGCGAGCGGCACGTAGCACAGTGCGAACATGCGTAGTGCAGCGTAGCGTAGTGCAGCGCTCATTTTTTGCTTGTTCGCGGTCCTGAACGTCATGTTCGCGACCGCGAGCAAGCAAAATGACATCCCGGCGAGATTCTCAACGCGAGGAGGTCAGGTTTCTCATTGTGAGTGGTTGCGCATGCCCGCGACCGCTCTCAATGAGAAACTACCTGTTCGCGTTGAGAAAGCTGCCGCTCGAGTAATAATCTCCTCGAGCAGCAGAAAACTACAGCTCGCACTGTGCAAGATGCCGTTTTCAATGCTTGCACAGTGCCGGATGCTTGTCCGCACTGTGCAATCATTGAAAACGCATCTTGCACAGTGCGAACATGCTACTACGCAGCTCGCGTAGTGCTACGTGAAGTTCGCGTAGTGCGAAGTGCACTTCGCGTAGCTGCGCGTAGCGCTACTTCGCGAACTACGCCCACCCTTACAGAGGAGTTGACGACCTGGCATCGAGGCGGTGCCCGGGCGTCCTCGGCTGGCACCGACTGGGCCTCGTCTGGCACCGACTCTGCCTCAACCACAACAGGCTCCGGCTCTGAAGTAATGAACGGAGACGGGGAGGCAAGTCTACAGTGCCGGACCGGCGCCAACTCGGCCTCAACCACAACAGGCTCTGGCTCCAAAATAAGGAACGGAGCTGGGAAAGCAAGTTTACGGTGCCAGACCGGCGCCGGCTGGGCCTCCGAAAACGCAGGCGCCTGTCCAGAGGGCCGAGGGGGACTCGGAGACGAGCTGCGAGTATCAGCGGCCACCTGCGACAACACAGGGAGCGCCACTGGACTATGTGACGCATTAGTGGTGCTATGGGCCGAAGAGTGGGACACAGCGTCCTTACATCGCCATACCTCCATCCCCTGGGGGTCCGAGGACGCCCCAGGGAGAGGAGGGGACCCAAGGGAGGCCTACAGGGCCGCGGCATAAGCCACCATTTGTGTCCGAGTCGCTCCCGCACCAGTAAATGGCGGATAAGGGAGGGCAGACTCTCTGGGCGCACGTCAGGAGAAGTCTGGGAACGAGTGGCCCCTACAACAGGAGGAAGGGAGGTTGATGACCTCGGCAACAGGCGCCAGGACTTACCAGGGACGGGCGAGCGACGCACACGGGAACCAGACAACGATCAACGCCGCAAACGTAACCCTCTGCCACCGCGACCTGCCGCCAAAGAGTAGGCCGGGGCGACACAGAATGGGACAGGCCAGCCGAAAGCAGCTTCATCCGACGCTCCCGCCGGGACTTTGGCTTGAGCTGTTGGCAGGCGTCGCAATCCATAGTCGTGGTGCTCGCCCAGGCACCACATGCAGATAAGGTGTGGGACCATAGCGGATATTTGCCATGAACAGGAGGCACATGTCTTAAAGCCCGAAGACCTCGCAGACTGTTCCAGACGCAAAGCGTCAAAAGGGGCCTGAAAACAGACCAGAGAAACCGCTTACTCTGGATCTGCAAGGCACGCGGAAAAGAAGGAAACTGACGTCAGCACGCCGGGGGGGTTTATATGACCTCGCTGACATCACGTCCGTGGACGACGTCAGGGCGGGGTTGTGTGGCTCCGTCCCCCGGCGTGCAGAGGTGCTGCAAAACAAATTCCGGATCCAGTCTGACGTATGGGGATAATTCTATGGTAAGGAATCTGCTGCTAGATGTCTCTATCAGATAGTGTACTACTGTAGTTTTCGGTTAATGTTGATTTCAAACAGATATAGGCTTGGTTTCCCCACCACTGAAACACGTTTTCTAGTAGTTTATGGTTCAGTTCACGTTTATGGCATTCCCATGAGGATCTGCCAAATGAGTCCACCCATTTATAGTCTTCCTCTGGTAAATGTTCTGCTGAAAAAGAACCTTAATGCAGAACTGCCAGTTCTGCAAGTCTTGCGCTTCTGCTCAGAGAAGACCAATTCTTGTTCCTCTTCCATTGTTGATGTAAAACATCCTGGTTATACAGTCTGGCCTTATGAGTACCGATGAACCTCTAATCCTGGGAAGGGTGGATCGATAGCCTAACTTCACAGCTTTCAACATCACCCTGTTTTGGGCACTTTGGTTTTGTTGTTTTAAGTACTAGCCACTGGCGGCATGTCTGGAGATGTATTTATTCCTTGGCACCTTGCAGGCACATAAAAGGATTGTCCTCATCGTAAAAATGGTATGCATCATTCCAGTCACCTCCATCACAAGGACGACTGTTAGGAGTCTGAGGAATATGGAGCATTCCAGACAGTGGTCAGGGCTGGAGGCCTGAGGAACCAAAAACAGCCCTGTGCGAATCCTTGCGGAATCTTTTTCCATCCATCTATTCATTCTCTCTTTCTCCTTTGCTCTCTTCTTCCTCTCCGTTTGCTTTCTCTCTACCTTCCCTCTCCCTCAATCTCTGTCTCCCTCTCTTTTGAAGCCTTTTGGTGCCGACTCTAATTAACCTCGAGGAGCTGGGGTAAGTGACAGAGGTACCAAAAGCAGCCGTGGGCCCTCAAAACTGGCCTCTAAAGGATCCAGCTCACCGGGGAAGTGCCTAGTGTAATTAAAGACCTCCGTGGCGCAGGCAGTGGAAGGGTTCTGTCAGAGTTGAACAGCTGGACAATGGGCTGACTTACGCCCACGTTGATTCTTGAAACCTTTTTCATTTTAAACTAAGATGTGCAACACAGACACTAGCGAGCACCAGATTCTTTACCGGAGGTTGAAATTAGATTTCATATTCGGTCCACCCAGGTCTCTAGCTCTTAGGGCTTGGACGTATTGTACACCCCTCTCAGACGTAAGGGGGGTGGGTTTTGATGTCGAAATCCTCAATTTGAGAAGATCAAACGAGCTTCATAACAATTTTAAGCCTTGAAAAAGTCATCAACATGACGAAACACTTGTCAACTATGCGCGTATTCCATCGACCTGTGTGTCAACAGACTATTGGACTAATAATACTGTTTATCTATGGACATTTATATGAATTTGTGCTGTTTTGGAATGTTTTATAAATTAAAATTGGATCTGCAATACTGACAGATCAAAATTACTCTACTGAATTGCAAAATTCTGTCATTCATATTATCATCAGCTAATCAAGCTGTTAAGGCCTTCTCCATCAAGCAGGTAGTAGTTAAACTACATATTTTAATTGGCTGCATTGTAGTAGTTTTGGAATTTGGAGACTCCATGCTCTTTTCTATCATATGCAGATTCATGTGCACCGCAAAAGTGATCTATTTATTTAAATATCTTATGTGGAGAAGACAAGGAAGGCACCGAAATGGACACAGTACTCATGGAAAAACTATGCATTTACCAACTACAACACTTCCCATTATAGACAATGAAATGAATGCCCAAAAAATATTACCTTCAACTTTTCATTTAAATTTGTTTTTAAAATAATGTGAATTGTGGCATTAACTGAATGGCCAGGTATTTTAATAAGATGAAGTCCACTGTAAGACCAAGTCTAGCAGCTAGTGGTCTCTTCATGATCCTTCCAGAAACACGTGATATTAATTTCAGTTAATATGAATGCCATTTATGACTAAATAGGTCCTCATTCTGCCTAGGTCAGAAATCCTATGTAGTATTCTCACACTCTGAATTACGGATAAAAAATGTATTAGAATACACAAGATCGTGGAATATTAATGTATTTCCGCTAGCAAAATCTAATTACAGATCTCAACTCCACTGACATGCAGTAGTGGGACCCAAAGAGAGCACTGCATAAACACATGATTTCACACCTCAGATGCTTAGGCCCCCCCCCAACCCCACCCAACCAGAACCCCTAGAGCTGAGTCTTATTTATGTTTGGTGCAATTTGCACTTAATATTACTAACTTATTTATTGCACAACATTTATCCAGACTATATTTGTCCTTTTTTACTCCTCCCCATATGTTGGGGATTCTAAGGTACCCATGGTCTGTGGAATCTCATCACTTCCATGAAGTGACTTCCATGGGTAGGTTCTCTTCATTCTCTCTTTCAAAGGTTCAGGAGCTTGGGCATCACCTGAGGTGATAACTGATCCCTGTGTTTATGGGTAACTAACACTTACAGGAATACTTTCTGAGCCTTTTGAAGAATGTTAATGTTAATGTTAGTATGTATTTGTAAGCGCTCGTACGCCCGGGGGCTTCATGGCGCTGTAGGAAGGAACGAACGCAAAGGTCACAGAAGAGGGGGAGCAGCTCAGCAATGCGCCTGAGTGAAAAGCCAAGTTTTCAGGGAGTGTCTAAAACTGAGGATGTTATCAGTCAGTTTCAGGTGAAGGGGAAGAGAGTTCCAGAAGCCAGCTGCAAGATGGTCAAAACAGCTGCCTCCAAGACGTTGTAGGGTGGGACAGTCAGAAGGGATTTGTGGATAGACCGGAGGTTGCGGGAAGGGATGTATCTCTTAAACATGTCTCTAATGAAAAGGGGGCCAGAGTCATGCAGAGATTTAAATAAAATGCACCCTGTTTTAAAGGCCACAAGCTCTCCAACTTGAATGCCAAAATAAAGACTGTTGGAAAAATCTAATCTGGACAGAACCAGGGAGATGACAATCTGAGTGAGGGCAGCTGGGGAAAAGAAGCAGGCAATTTTCTTGATTTTCTTCAGCTGGAAAAAACTAGCTGAGACAACTGCTCCCACTTGTTTTTTGAGAGAGAGGTCCTCGCTGATGTGTATTCCCAGGCTCTTGACCGAGGAGGACTTGGATGGAGGGGCTCCCATACTGGAAGGCCAAAAGCTGGGGTTCCAACTGAGAGCACTCTGTCCCGGCAAGACCAATTCGGTCTTGCCAGGGTTAAGTTTCAGATGACTGCAATGGAATAATTCAGCTGTTACTCCTGCCTCAGAAATTTCTCTTGTCACTAGAAGCGGTCACCTCCGTATCGGTCTATTACAACAGGATACAGGTAAGCAGGATAAAATAAGGCCATGCTGCAAAGACCGCAAAATTATTAAACAAGAAACTCTGAACCTCAAGTTCACAGAATGCATCTCACCAGCACCAGAGTTACTCTAATCCAGTTAAATTAATATACTATGCTTGTACATACAGCCTTTTATAGCTGTGTGTCATTTTACCTCTCTAACCTAATTTTATTTCGGTCGAGCAGAAGCCTAATGTTGGCCACCCAAAAACGAATGGTCTGTTCTACCAAGTGAGATAGAAACATTTAGTGGGCAGACTCTTAGGTCTGGAATCTGTTGCTTCACCTATTCATTGCACCACGGAATACATATGTTGCAACAGGCCTACGGATTGTATCACTCATGACTGCCCATCTGTAGCATGGAAAGCTCACCAGTACATGAAGTCTCTAAGCTTGCTGGTCCTGCCTACAGGAATACTCCCATTCACCAACTGGGCAAATTGCTTTTATCCAGATGGTGGACAGTGCCAGTGCTATGTATGCATGTATGTAACTGAGCTTGTAAAGCGCCTGGTTACACTTAACAGTGTGTCCCCGCGCTGTACCGCTGAGGAACCCATCCTGGCCTGTTCCTGTGAGGTGCCCACTCCTGGGCACCCCAAGGTGAAGCCAGGCATCCTTAGCGATTAGGGCCGGTGTGGAAATTAAGCAAGCTATTTCCCAGAGTTGCAGAGTGGGACCCATGATTAGAGTAGGCACCGAGGCGAGAATTATCGGGTCCGCGGACATTGAGCCCAAGACCCTGCCGCGACGGGAATTGAACCCTGGTCCCGGGTCAGATCTCTGCATCAGGGTCTGCCGCTCTAACCAGTGAGCCACACTTCTCCACCATGTGCTAAAACAATTAGATAAAAACTTCTGCACCACTTGATTTGAAGTTCTTTTTTAAAGGTTTCAAACGAAATACCTCTAGTGCATTGGAGCCATCTGTTGAACAAGTCCCTGTATTATTGCTTGAGTTTGAAGATATAGTTTCATTTTTGCCTTCATTATCTGATTTCTCATCAGAACTTGTACATTCCAAATCTGTATCAAAACCAGTTGGGTAACCCATTGCTTGCAAAACCTGTAGAAAAACAAACACATTAATGATAAAGAAATGCACATTACACACAAATTACCTACTTTACGAGCAAAAATATCAAGGAAGAAGCAAAAGGAAACAAACTAAAACCTCTCCCCTACAGTTATGCCTACATCCTGTTTGGTTCCCTGCTCGTTTTATTCTAAACAAAAACAAACTATATTGATTGCCTCACTGGGTTACCTTTCAATATTAAAGTCTGATCTTTAGTCAGGCAATTGTTGAGAAAGACGTTTTAGACAAAGGATTTGGAAGAAAAAACATTTATCAGCAATCATGATCAAAAGGGTAACATCACATTGCGATGATTCAGTTACTCCAAAGTCACGTTACGCGCCAAATCCCAAGAAATTATTGGTAGCATAGAAAAAGCTGCATACATTCAGCAAGAATATTTCTGCACTGCTGATACAGCATGAACTTAACAGGTTACCATCTCTGGGCATTTGTTGGTCAAAATGGCCAATTTGGGGCATCAGACTCAGGGTTCCGTGGCATAGCAACATACCCCTGGGATAATCTGGCTGCTACATGGGCTAACTAACCTCTTATCCGATAGTGGGTGATGCCTGGAGGCAGCAAAGAGCCTTAGATGTTGATATGGGCCTGGACGACCATGTGAGACCATGGTAGGGGACATTTCCCTTGCACACGGTTTTACAATTTTGAAGAGGTAAAGGGAGTCTCAAAAAGATGAGTGGGAGCTCTGGATCTACGTCTGGCGGTGCGGAAAGAAAGGAACATACATCAGCATAAAGGAGCGGCACCTATATACGCTCAGAATATCATTTCCAGAGTGAAATGGCATCAGTCCGAGTGACCTTCTGGCACACAGAGGTACTAATGAAAATTTTCCAGATCTAGTCTGATGCCTGCCGAATATTCAAAAGGAGTGGAATCTGCAGCTAGAAGTCTTGATGTAGTATGCCTACAGGAGGCACATTTAGCTAGGTCAGAAGGTGAGGGGTACTTAAAAAAACAAAAAGATAAAAAGGAAGGGTCTGTTATATAGCACTGAATATCTACTTTCTGCATGCCATATGTCTGTATAAGACAGGGCCCCTCGTGTTGCATGCAAAAAGTATATATAGACCCTAATGGTCGCTTTGTGTTTGTGCATGGCTGATTAGATGGTAAGGCACTCACTTTGATTACTATTTATGCACCTAATACTTATCAGGGCGATTTTCTGATTTCAGTACAACAATGGATGGGTGCTGAGCTGCCCACCCCAGCTATCTGGAATGGAGACTTCAATGGTGTACCTGACAGGATGCTGGATGGATCCTTTCTGACACTCCCCACCACAGGTACTTCGAAAGACTCAGATGAGACAGCAGCCTGGTTGGAACACTGGAATCTATGGGATGGCTAGTGATGACCCATCCAATGCTGATATGCTTCTCATTGAACGGACCGGCTGGCCGCCGTAACTTTGGACACTGCATCCATTGCACTTTTCTCCTCATTTTAGCCTTGGAGGGTGTCCCCTATGCAAGCTGCCTGTGCCCATTATATTTCAGGTGTACTTGATGGTATACACATATGTGTCTCTATGAGCATACCTGCTAGCCGCTGCATCTTTAGGCACAGCATGGAAGTTTCCTTGGTTATATTTCCTGATACCAATTGCTCTGGGCTCTCAGGTCCTCTTCCAAGCTGCTGGAAAATAGTCTCTGAAAGGTCACCCAAAACTTTTTGCCTTCCTCCTCCTCTTTTTGCTGAACTCTTTTTGTTGGCCGTAGGACTCTGTACACTTTATTAGTGCTAAAGGCCATGTGCTTCTGGTGTATACCTGATTGACATATTTGTTGTACTGGTAAGTCCCTTGTGAAGTAGAATACCATATATCCAATGCTAGTGGGCTACAGCAAAGAAGTACCCTTTCAAACCTGTCTCAAGCCTGCCACTGCAGTGCCCGTGTGTGCAGTTTACTGTCACTTTGACTTGGCATTTAAAACTACTTATGCAACACAAAATCCCTGGTCCCTCCCAGGGGAGGGAACTAGAAGTGCGGGGTATTCAGGGTGAGCTGGCCTTCATACTGATATGTGTACACAAAAAAGGCTACCCTGAGTGAAACACGACCAAAGTTTATAAAGTGTTAGAGGGAATGCCTGGGATCCTACAAAAAGTGAAGGACTGTCCTCACACACAACCAGGTGTCATGCTTCATCATCGGCAGTCCTCGCTCTCTAAAAACTTGGTTTGATAGAGAGAGGGCCTACACCTGGAGATAGGGAGGCACTTGTAAATCTAAGTGGGGGCCCGTGATGGTGATAGTTTAAAAATCAATGTAAATACCATAAATACATACATTTATTCAGATGGTAACTACTACATATTAAAAACAGAAGTGGTGAAGAAGGGGAATTAGTACCCCCATCACCGTAATGTTGGAGGTCGTCAACATGTTTCTGCCTATATGGCCTAAAAGGTCTGTTGCATTCTTCAGGATGAAAGAACGATTGGGCTCCTATCTTACCAAAACCTTTGGTGTGAAATTACCACTGGATAGGTGGACCTGTTTCACACTCTACCATTGAAAGTTTCTTGTAACCCTGTTGGTAGTTACCATACACCCCATGCGAGGAGGGTGAAGTAGAGACCCCTGTAGTCACACTTACATCAAGGTGAGTTTCTCTGAGAGAACACAGCTAGGAGGACCAAGGAGAGCGATGCACCTTGATGTAAGTGTGACTACAGGCGTCTCTACTTCACCCTCCTCTCAATTCTGCTGGACTCTGCCTTATATGAGTTCTACCATTGCCTGAGGTGCCCTTTCCAAGTTCTGGGCTTCAGTAGGGGGCTCTGCAGTTGTTTTACTACAAAACTGATGCATCTTCACCACTGTGCCGATCAGAACAGACGCCTCGCCCTTCGACACAGGCGCTGTTCTACAGACTAAGCAGCTCGACGACTATGCATTACCTTCACCTCAGTGGTGCTCGACAAAAACGCAGAGACTCGACTGCATGGAAAATATCAACACATCTTGCCCTCAATGTAGACGCTTTTCTCCATCCACAGTACTTTCTCAGCAGGCCCTGCAGCCAGCCTGCCCTTTATCATGGTCAGCCTGAACATTGGGTTTGCACAGGGGCCTTTCAATCTCAAGTAACCTTTTAAATGCTAGTGACTTCTAAGCAATGTTTTTGGACTTAATCTTCACATCCTGACTGAAAATGATTGGACTCTTGTTGTTTTGCTCAGCTAAATATTCTCTATTTTCTTAAACCTGTGGGGAGTCTTTTGTGCTGTATTCATTTTGTTACAGAGTATGTGTGTTGCACAAATACTTTACACATTGCCTCTTTAGATAAGCATGACTGCTCTGTGCCAGGCTACCAGAGGATGAGCACAGGTTATCTTTTGGTGTGCATTTAGCCTACCCTGAGTAAAGTGGTGGTTCCTACCTGGCCTGGCTGTATAACTCAGCCAACCACGAACCCTATTTCTAACACAAGCGTAATCTGCATATGCAGTAAAGGAAAATAAGAGACCTCAAATCATTGTGAAAACATTTCTTCCTCAGGCTTCTCTATCCTCCTGAGTTCCGATGATACTGCAACTCACAGGGATCGAAATGAAATATTGTCTACTTTAACTACGGACCCTAAGTGTGTATCACTTATAAGATAGAACCGGGCACGGTTCTGCACAAAGGACCCACAGTATTGATGTTTATACTATTTCTTTCCTTTTTTCTCTTTATTTGAGTAAATTACCATGTGGATATAATACAATACAGTAGAATAAATTATTACATCAAGTAGCACAGCTCTCTCGAAAAATGACCCATCCAATACAGCGGAGATACCCACACTATTCACAGGTGTTTAAGTTATACTCTAGGCAAGATCTGATACTATATACTGAACACCTAGTCGGAACACTGATTCAAGCTGAACACTTAGCCAAAGTAACTTTAGATTCAGACTGGTTTTGAGTGGGGGCACGTTAGACCGTATAATCTTGACCTGGAAATAAAAGATTGAGGTGCTGGAAGATAAGGTGTTCAGAGAAATTAGAGGTTCACAGACTAGCCAATACTTCAAATTAAATAAAGCTATGACTGATGAAACCAGGACAGAATGGAGTGCCTTTAATGTATATATCCGTGGCATATCAATGACAAAAGGTGTATGATCAGTGTTTGGGCACGAATTTAGTGCTTTTGAAATGTACATCGCTCAACTTTATTGTAGGGGGGTGTTCATAGACCCGAAAATGGTTGCAACTCTCCCTCAGGCCAAGGCGAGACACAGCCAGGCTGATAAACAGTATTTGTAAAAGTGACTATAAGGCAACGACAGCTAGATAACATGCAGAGAGAGATAATCCTGGTTGACTGTTTGGTGGCTGATAAACACATGAAAATACTGGGAGACAGATACTGGAGCTTAGAAACGAGGGAGAAGCTACTGACTATGAAGACAGAAAATAATGCTGTGCTGTCCGATCATTATTGCACTTTATACCATAGATGGAATGAGTATAATAAAGGTGTTATAAAAAGAGTATGTTAGGAACGAAGGGTCCGAAAACTGAATGAAGCACAGAGACTAAGCCTGAAATAGATCACTGTGGCTATTTCAAGAGCCATATAGAGGACTTGTAATAAATGTAACACTTAAGGTCATTTTACTAAAGTTTGCAATTCAAGTATGAATAGAATGAGCAAGGTTGTCAACTCAGTGGATTACATGGAGAAGCTGGGCTGAGCGTTAGTGAATGCGATGTCTTTTTTTATGTGGAACATCTGAACAAAAGAGGGTGGAAAACTGGTATGCGATGCTGTGATATGATTTAACAAATAATATGTTAATAGAACATATTTCTTTCTAATAGGCACAGGAGTTTCAAAGGAATTCAAAGGAGTATTCAGCCCAACATTACCGAAATCGGGTCTACCTTGGGAGAAGCAAGTATTTTTTTCCAACGTGGATATGGCTTCTGCCAATCATCATTTGACTTTGCATCATGAATCAAAACATTTGACATTCTTTCTAACTGCTGCAGGGGCTTTCTGTTTCAAAGCATGCCTACAGCTCTAACATTAAATGTTTTTTGTCCTTTGATGGAGAACTTGTTCAGAGATGTACCTGGTGTTGTATGTTTCAAAGACGATGTGTTGTTGTATGCTATAGATAAGAACACTTAAGATAGGAGGCTATCCAAAGTTCTAACTATGTTGAGGAATAAGAGCTATGTTAAAGGCACAAAAATGCAAATTGAGGGTTCAGAATGCGGAATATTTGGATTTCCATTTATCTGCCAAGGGTTTGGAATCCAAAGAGACCAGTTAAGATAGTTTTGTTGGTAAGCTGTTTTTTCATCAGTGATTGCGTGACTTCTGGAGCAGGAGCATTGCAAACAGCGGAGCACCTGAGGAGCACCGCCAGACCATGTGGCAGTACAGCATTGCGGGGTCAAATAATTGGGATAACTGGTAGACACTGCACACTGCCTCAGCCATTCAGGCCTGGGTTGACTTGCCGCCCTGCCACCTTAACACCATTACTGGGCCAGAAGACAGCGGATGCAGAAGAAGGGCGGAGGGCAGTGCAACGAGGGGTGGCTTCAATAGGCTGCAGTCCCAGTGTGTAGCACGGAGGCTGCAGGCATTAGGCTTTTGCGGCTAGTGCCCGCCTAAGAAACTGCGCACCTGCCAAGTCGCTGCACTCACAGTCACATTGTAGCAGCCACGACCAAAAATGCTCATCTGATTTCACCATCCTCCACCTTGAACATCGGCCTCAGACACCACTCCGAGGAAACAGCAGTTGGCTTCGCCGTCAGGACCAGTAGCTAGTAGTCATGATACAGAGAGAGAGATGCCGGCATGCAATAAGTGGCTCGCAATCATTCCTATAAAGAAGCTAAAAAGGTAATGAAAAGACACACCCATATTTAACGTTCAATAGAATACCAACTTACTGCAAGTGGGAGACTGATATAGGCAGTAAGGGCTGCTGTGCAGGAGGGCAGGGGGCAGGGAATAACAGTTGTGCTTATGCCTCCCTGAGTTGGTGGTATCATTGATGCGCCCAGGGCTATGGTGCAGCTGGAGACTCGCAGGAAGGCGGCCACACCAGAACAAAACAGAACAAACAACGCCTGAAGGGTTGAAACACACTCAAATTTAGAACTATGCTCGACATTGCCGCCACAAACATCCTCCCACCTCTCCAACAGTTCAGCAAGAAAGGTTTGGCAGATAATCCAGAAGCTGAATCAGAGGGGCCAGGAAAATGCTGAAACTGGACATGGGGGTCCTGCAAAACAGCAAGGAATCAAATGAACCTAAGAACTTAACCCATAGGGAGGGACGCTTGGAAACTAACTACTGCAGAAGCAGACAAGTAAAGTTCCATCTATGGTACTACCTTACAAAGGAGACGTATTGACATCAACACAGTCCGTTAGGACGAGAGGGGACCCAGGTCAGGTGAAGAAAAAGGCACCACAAATAACACGAATACCAGACCAGGACACTGTAATATGTCTGGTGGATGATGAAGTAATACAATTGGAAACCTCGTGATCGAAACAGAAATCCAAAATGTGTAAGAGCAACAGTGCATACAAAAGAGAGCTACAAAATAGAGCTACAAAATAACAGACTGTTCAACCCAGAAAAACACAGTGAATTCAAATGCCAATGAAAATATAATGATTCCAGCATTAGCCAACTCGGGAACTGCGTCAGGGCGAGTAAAGCTCGTCGGGGAGAGTAAAGCTTGACAAGGAAAATATGAATGGTGTTCCCTCCACAGAAGCAAATCTGCCAAGTACAAATACCCATACAACACAAGCAGAAGTACGCAAAATGGGTAGATCAGAATGGTTCTCATCCCTGAATCTCACGGTTCTCAGTAACTGGGATTTCCTCCACCCATGTTCTGCTCCAACTACCTCGAATGTTCTGCTTAAACCGCCTGAAATCCGGGATCAACCACTGATTAAATTCACAGAATCAACATTAACCATGCATGGTGTTGACGAAAATCGAACCAAAAACCCCCTTGTACTGCCATCTCGCCACCGCAAGTGGCACTACGACAGAAGGAATCAATAGTTAGTCTGAGCCCATCAGTGGTTGGCAGCAGAAGCTCGCCAAACAAGGGCACATTTATGTTTGTGGCAAAGCCCCCCTAGAGTCCAATCAGAGGCTCCTGATGGAGGCAGTTCCGAAGCCCGCTCCAAATGCACAAGGAAGAGACACGTTTCCCAGTTCGGAAATCTCAGTGGAAGAAGCATTCGAAGTAGCGAACTGAAAAGTACCTGCAGGGGACTTTTGTCCACAAAGGAGGCAATGTCTTTGGCAATTTGACGTAAAGCAGACAAACAGGAGCTACAGATCGACCTCCTTAACATTTTAGCAGTACACATTGTGGGCATTGATAAGACATTACAAGCATTAAATGAGCGGATACAGAGAGCCCAAAACCACGAGCACATCCAGCAAACTCCAAGCCAAAGTGCAAACATAGGGGATAAACTTCAGGCAATTCCAACAATCTTGAATGACATCTTGCAGGAAGTAAGAAAGCAATCAATCAGGTCACATGAAAAAATGCGGGTCCAAGAACATGCCCTAAAATATCTAGAACTAACTATACCAAGGGACAACCAATTGTAGATCAACTGTCCCCAGCAGCTTCAAATACACTCTGCGCAGCCCATCATTGAAGACTTGCAGAGAAGGGGATTCAGCTCAGAGGCCAAGGGCTGATGGAGGTAGGGTGCGCGCAAATCTTGAAGGATCGGAAGTACCCGCTCCAGTCTATGCATCCGAGGCAAATAAAGGAGAAATGAAAGGCTCAGACCTAACCAAAAGGGAAAGAAAACAGCAAAGGAAACAGGCAAAAAAAAAGCAAAGGGGCTCAGCAGCATTTTTCAGCAATTTGATCAATACAGAGCATTAGTGAGAGATAAGGAGGAACCAGGGCACGAAGAAAAAAACCCAATTGAAAATCCAGGAGAGAAAAGTCAAGTGATCACACACAACTCTATTTGCATACAACACAGTGGGCCAAAACAACAAACGGCCGCACAAAGGCCAAGATCCGGCACAAAACCTGGTCTGCAATCAGGCAGTATCCATCACACAAGCGGAAAACAAAGCAGCTAGTATCAAAGTGAAAAGAGGGGAAAACATTCCAGAGCCCCCACCATCCAAAAATGCATGAAAACCAGGAGCAGAAAAACCGGACTACTCGTAATGAGTATCCAAACAGGAGGCAATGGAGTAGGAACTTCAAGCTACAGCAAAACCGGCACAGTACAGAGACACTACCCTGGGCCTAAGCACAGGGGCAACACACGTGGTTAAAGGGGCTACATCAGACACAAATCGAGGCTCACTCGGGGATACAAGACCCCAAGACACAAGTGCCAACCAGGAAACACCAAAGTGCAAAACTTCTGGTAATACCCACCTATATATCAAAAGGCTCATTTGACATTTTAAACAGAGGAACAATTTTAGAGATAACAAAGGAAATAAGAGAGCTGGCACACATTAACTCTTCCGATGTACTGCCAACAGAATTCAAACCACACCCTCACATAAAAACAGAGAGGCAATGGTAACATAGATCTCCACATAAATAGATTTCAATCGTGGGGAACTGAATTACAAAAGATCTATCACCCTCGATATCCAGGCCCATTCCTTCCTTGTGCTTCAAAGAATTCACCTGACAGGCCACTCCCCGCAGCAGGAAGTTATTCGGTCATGAGGGGGGCGTTGGCAGCAGATCTGGCCCGGATTCAAAATGTTACAATAGTGCAACATCAAGGCACCAATGACCACTTCAGACAGGATCTGCTGCACTATCAGAATCTCAGAGTGGAAACAAATCATGGTGGGTCCCCCCCACAATCAACATATCAACTGGTCCCTGACACCAACATCTCAGCTACAGAGCCGGATCTTTTTAATATCTGCACTTAGAACACCCACGGCCTAGAGAACCTGTTGCATGTTGGAGATACACAGTCATTTCTCCAAAGGTTTGACAATTATAATCCAGGAAACCTGCTGCTTAGAACCCACACCAATTGTTTGTCACGTGGAACATCATACCCCAGCTGTGGGCAAAACTTAATAAATGTGGTATCTCAAGAGGATTGTTAAATTAAAGGCAATCATAGCGCTGTATACAGAAACCTGGGCCCAGGTCAAAATAGGAGCTGGGACTAGTCACGAAAAGAATTGCCACAAAGAATGGCCTCAAAAAGGGCTGCGTGCAAGCTCTGAGCCTCTTTAATTTATATTTAGTAGACTGTGTACGTTATCTGCCACAAGAAGTAGGCCATCCTTCAATTTTGCAAAAGAAAAAATAGGATGCTTGCAGTATACAGAAAATATGGTTCTCTTGAGCCAACACATCATGAATGCTTTAAAAATCAGTATGGACCAGCAAGGCTTAGAACTAAACCCAAGTGGTATGAATGGTTGACTACAAGTAATTCACCTGGGTTAAAGATGACAAAAAAGTTGAGGTCGCCACCACATATGAATATCTAGGAATTAAAGTGGAACATCAAATGACCTTTAAATGTCAACTAGCCACCATACAGGCAAAGGCACATTCATTAATCTTTGGATTCAAACTGCTAAAAATAAACTTGGCTGCCATTCACTCAGGCATTTGCTAACAGTAATGACGGCGCAGCTCATGTCCACAGTGACAAAAATGCTTCGAAATCATGCATGGTCAGTAATGCTCAACAAGCTTGTAAAACCTAGCCCTTTTCCAGGTTTATCCTCAAACTTTTTGTCTTTTGCCTCCTATTTTTCTGCCCCTGTTTTTATTGGCTATAGGACTCTGGGCAATTAACCACTGCTGATCAGTGCTAAAGTGCATATACTCTCTGTGTAAATTGTGATTATGATTCGTTATCCATAGGAGCGCGCGGCGATTCAAGATGGCCGCAACCTGAAGAGCTCCGCTCGGACGAGCAGCGCTCACGATTGAAGGGCGGACTTCGTGGCAGCGTTTCTACGCGAAAACGGTGGATTTTGCCATCGGAAGTGTCCGGGCAGCTATGGGCAAGTTTTCGCATCAAAATGCGATCTATTGAGCATTTTTACGACCTAATATTGTTTCTCTGACAAACGGCCGTAATTTTGTTTTTTTCTCCACGCAGCGTTTTTTTTTTCTTCCCTTTTGTCCCGCTGCAATGCTGTCTCGCACTTTGCCTTCATAGTTACAGTTTTCCACCAATATTAAAGAGACCTGCTGTTTTTCTCCTGAGCTTGTCATGTTGAGCTGGTGAATCTCTCAATGTAACTTTGCTGTGACATTTACAAGTTACCCCAGATACACGTTTCTCAGCAAGTGTCCAAATTCCAACCGCGCAATGTTATAAAGGATGTTAGCATATTCTTCAAGACATTTGTTGTTGGCGCAATTAATATGGTCAAGCAGCTCGCTCTATTGAGTTCTTATTGTGATTTCAATTCACTCAACCTGAACTCTTCAGTCCACTGCCTCTTGCCTTCGCCCTGAGCGGATTTCCTTACCTTTTTTTATCACCTTGTGGTCACACTGGGCGCTGCTTTGTATTAACTCTCTCTTTGCCAACAATGTTTGGTACCACCATAAATGGTTTGTATTCTACCCATATTTTGTTCTTTGCTACAACCTTCCTGGGATAATATCTTCAATATGGAATCCTCACACTCAACCAAATCTCACGGCACCTCTTCTGGAATCCGTAAAGAACCAGCTGCAACTTCTTGCAGACTCATCAAGAAGGACCCTCCCTCTCCTTCGAAATCACTGCTTCCTATCACAGTAGATGATATCATGGAGGAACTGCTCCTCATTCGTCCTTTCATGACTAATGCAGCTGCTACTCTTCAGAGGTTGGACGATAAATGGTCCAGTCTTGATATGAGACTTACTGATGTTGAACAAAAAGTTAGTGATGCTTAGGATGTTGTAGCCACAGTTGCCAGCCTTACTAAAGAAGTTGATCAGCTTAAAAAGACCGCAGAAGATTTGGAAAACCTTAATAGGCGCAATAACCTGCGCATTTATGGTATTCCGGAAGGTTCTGAAGGGTCGGATATCATCCAATTCTTAAAGACTCAAGTCCTTCAAATTGTTGGTCTCCCAAAACACATGGACGTCAATATTCAAAGAGCCCATCGTCTTGGACCAAAGAACACATCTTCTACGTCTAGACTTAGAGGCATCATTGCTTACTTCCTCCTATATTCCGACCTCATGACGATTCTCAATTCAGCTAAATAATATAAGCAGATGCTCTGGTCTGGTCATAAAGTTTTCTTTACTCAAGATGTCTCTAAACCAACTGCTGCTTGACAAAAAGAGTTCCTGGACCTACGGCCTAATCCATCCCTGTTTTTTTAAGGTAACTTATAAAGAAAGAACTTTCAGTTTTGAAGATCCTGCTGACCTCCAAAAGTTCATCCATATTCATAAGGGAGAACTTATGGAACTGAGCAAACCCTAGTTGTTTTGTTAATTGTTTACTGTTTTGTATTGTCAAATTTTAGCTCCATATTCTGTCCGTTGATGGAACAATCTCTATTTTTCCTCCTCTTTGTTTCACAGGTCTCCCCTTTGCAGTTTTGTTGTACAAACTTCTCATTTGTGTTACCCTGATGTCTGTAATGTGCAACCCATCCCGTTGCTGTTCATTCCCAAATCTTTGGTTACTTCCCTTCATTTGTCTTATATGGTTACCTTTAGTCTTCGGACTCCTCTTTACTTCATTAATTTGTTATAATTATTGTATAGGTCACCTATTTGTTTTCTTGTCTCCTACTCGTGCGGCTGTCTTGTTCTTCGCTGCCCCCCTCCCACATTAATGTTCCTCGGTCATTTGTCCTTTATGACTAAAGCCATTTGGTTTTTTGTCATCCTCTTTTTGAAATCATCTTTTGGGGGACTCTGCCCCCTTTCTTTTTCTTCATTCCTCAATTTCACCTTTTCTTTCTTTCCTCCTTCTCCTCTCTTTTCCTTTCCTCTGATGCCTTTTCTCTCACCGCATTTTTCCCTTTCTTACAGGCTATCTCCTTACTATTTATCTCATTTCGCACCTCTCTCTTTCTTTAACTCAGCTTCAAACTTGCTCTTGTTTCTCTATCTGTGGTGGTCACATAGCTCAATCTCTTCCTCGCTTACTCTTTATCATCTCGATCTTCTCAACCTTTTTTATCCTCTTTACTACTCTCCTATTCCTCAAGGTTTTCTCTCTATATTTATGCCTACTCTTCTGTAATTTTCAATGATGAATGGTCTTCATCTCTTGGAATGTAAAAGGTATTCGCAATCCTGTTTAAAACCAATGTGTTTTATCTCAGTTAGCGAGACTGAAATGTCAAGTTGCAATGTTGCAAGAAACTCACCTTACTTTAAAAGATTTGTCTTCTCTGCGCAAACAGTGGGTGGGTGAAGCCTTCTGCTCTCTGGCAGTGAATAACAAAAATGGTGTTATCATTGTATTTCACAAATCGTTGTCTATCCAGTTACAATCCGAGTATCATGATACTAATGGTGGATGGTTGTTTTTAGATGTTACTGTTAATAATACAAAACTTTCTCTCTGAAATGTTTATGGCCCTAATGGTGCAGACTTAACTTTTTGGAATGATTTCCCCACGCTTCTCTCATCACATGCGACTAATGATTTAATTGTGGGTGGTGATTGTAGTCAACTCATGGACCTCTTTTTAGATCGGAAATCACAAACCAGATATGTCTCCAATAGGATGCAAAAATCCTTTTATGAAGCTATTTCCTTGAGAGGCCTTATAGATTCGTGGAGAATTTCCCTTCCAGACACCCTAGAATTCTCCTTTTTTTCTCCTGTACATGCATCACATTCCCGTATAGACTATATTTTCCTCTCACCACACTTTCCAATTCACGACTAACTCAGAAATAGGTTCTATCCTTACCTCAGATCATGCCCCTGTTTTACTGGACATAGATTACCCCTCCCCTATTCCCACCACATGGCATTGGCGCTTCAATAACACTCTCCTCCTAGGTCCCCAGTTCACTGAGCATTTTACACTTTTTATGGAGGAATTTTTCTCCACGTCTCAATTTCATTTGATCTGGGATGCTTTTAAAGCTGCTGCCAGAGGATTCATTATTGACTTTGTTTCTCTCAGTCATCACACATTCTTAAACAAATAAAAGAGCATGAACATCTTTTTTTCACTACGAATTCCTCTGACACACTTTCCACTCTCATCAAAGCGAAAATGGAATACAACAAACACTCCTGGGATGCTGCATGCAACAATCTCCTTAAATTTAATGCTAAAATGTATGGTGGGCGCAATAAAGCAGGCAAATCCCTTGCAAACTATCTCAAATTCAAAAAACAAAAATCAATATCACAGCTATCACTGATATCCATGGGGATCGTCAGTTACCTGATGACAAGATTCTTGACTGCTTTGTCCAATATTACTGTTCATTATATACACCAAAATCAACTTCTTCTCCTGCTCAAATTGATTCATTTTTTCAATCTATTCCTAAATCCCCAGATAATGGTATAGATCTCTCCTCCCTAGACGTTCCTATCTCAGAAAAGGAGATACTCCATGCCATTACTCTTCGACCCAAGGACAAATCACCTGGTCCGGATGGCTTCACTGTTTGCTTCTATTTTCATTTTAAAAACATTTTATTACCACATTTATTTTCATTGATCAATAACGTTCTTGCCATGGTTGAATCCAAGGGATCCTTCACACAGGCGATGTTATGTCTACTCCCCAAAAAAGATAAGGACCCTTACCTCTGTAAAAATTATCAGCCCATCTCATTAATTAATACAGACTGTAAAATCTATGCAAAAAAGTTAGCCATTCGAATAAACAATGTAATTCCCGATCTTATCAATATCTATCAATCTGGGTTTGTTAAGGGTAGATCCAACACAGATAACTCAAGAACTCTCCTTAATATCATCCACCTTGCTTCGAAGATGGATTCTTCAGTCGCAGCTATCACTTTAGACGCTAAAAAAAGCATTTAATAGGGTTAGTTGGAATTTCATGTTCGGAGCGCTTAGGTAGCACGGTTTCAGTCCCCCCATTATTCAATACATTCAATTGTTATACTCCACCCCCTCTACTTCTATTTGGGTTAATGGATCCCAATCTTATTTTACTCATCATAGATGCACCAGACAAGGCTGTCCCTTCTCCCCCCTTCTTTTTATTCTAGCATTAGACACTTTCTTAGAAATAATTCAACGCTCCTCCTATACTGTTTTTTAGTTAAGAAAACAGATATTAAATTCACTGCTTATGCAGATGATATCTTACTCTATATCTCTAATTCAATTACTTATTTACGTGCACTTTTCTCTTTATTTCTGGAATACTCCCTAGTCTTAGGCTACAAACTGAACATAGACAAATCCGAAGTTCTACCCCTTACCAAATTTTCCCTTCCTCACATGTTCCATGGCTCTGGTTTCGAATGGAATCCCAAAAACATCAAGTGTTTGGGTATCCTTTACACTAACAATATCAGAGAGACTATTAAAATTAATCATAAAGATATTCTTAAAAAGCTCGCTTCTCTCATAGATCGCGGGTCCCCCCTGTTTTTCTCTTGGTGGGGGAGATTAGCAACTATTAAAATGATGCTTCTACCTATAGTAAATTTGAACCTCTCAATGCTCCCTATTTCTCTTCCTCTCCATTTACTAAATTCTTATGGAATAATTGCAAAGCTAGGATTTCTCTTTCTCGTCCCAAGCAACCCAAAGATCTAAGTGGGGTTAATTTTCCTAACCTCTCGCGCTTTCACTCTGCCTTTACACCAACACAAATTTGGCCTTTCCTAACAGACGCGTCCTGTCCTCCTTTGACAGCTTGGAGTACAATAGAACTAGCGCAACTCTCACCCTTCTCATTCATTACAACTACTCGCTTATCTCAGCCTCCAAAGCGTTTTCTCACTCCCACCTTCAAGCACTCAAAAGCACTTGCCCTATCAATATTTCGCTCCTTTTTATCACAAGCGGACTTTCACTCTCTTCCTCTGATCTGGTACAACAAATCCTTGAAGATTAACAATAGAGCACTTTTTTGGAAAGAATGGATTGATAAAGGCATCATCTTCTACGATATCTTCTCAGAGATAATTCTTTGAGGGATGTTTCCGACATTTGTGCATCCTTTCACCTTTCTAACACATACTCTTCCCTATATATCTTGCTTAAACATGTCCTAACCACCTTTATTTCCCAACATAGTTCCCTTACCATTGATGTCCCGACAAGTTCCCCACTACTAGACTTTTCGATTCCTCTCAAAGCTGCTGCTATTTATAAATTACTTTCCAGTCCCACTGCGGATAGGTCCAAGTCTAAACTTGAGCTCTCCTGGGAAAGGGACTTATCGCAGGAATTCTCCTTTCAGGTTTGGGACTCTATTTGGTATAAAATACACACTGTTTCTCGCTCTGCCAGCACCACACAGACTTTATATATTTTTTTAATAGGCTTTTTTTTTCTCCCTCTAATTTATATAAATTTAAAACACTAGATTCCCAAAAACGTTGGTCCTACGCATGTTGGATAGTGATTTTTTCCATATGTTTTTAATTGTCGTTGGTTAAATCCCTTTGGTCTCATATTTGGTTCAAACTAAATGATATTTTAAGTACGGATCACCCCTTTGATATTGTTCACGTTTTTCTAGGAGGCTCTTCACCTATATGGAATGTTCAATGTAATGTTTGTAAATTTATAGATATGTACATAACTATTTCTTTGCAGATAATCACAACAAACTGGAAGGATACTTCGAAGATCTGATATAGTGCCTGGTGGAATCTGTTATGTCATCACCACAGACTTGATTGTGCTTTTGCTACTACTGTTCCTCTTTTGACCAAAAAAAGATTTGTTATAGTTGCCTTTAACCGATTTCCTTTCCAGACATGTTCCATGAATTTCATTTTTTATCCTCTTTCTTTTTCAGTAGTATTGATTATCTATTATGTCACTTTTATCTGATTTTGTTACTTTATCACTCTAAATATATGCTTTAGGTTGCCTCTCCTTTTCCCTCCCCCCTCTCTCTTCTTCTTTCCCTTCCCTCCCTCCCTTAGTACAAAATACCTTTAAAAGGTCTTTTTCTTGGTATAGTTTCTACATCCCTTTTTGGGATCTTATTATACATTACTATATTGTGATCTCCTTTTAATTTATTTAAATGCTCCTTGTCTTGTAATGATGTTTTACATGGTTCATCTTATTCAATAAAGCTTTCTAAACTTAAAATGATTGGTTATCCATGACTGGCATATTTGATTTACTGGTAAATCCCTAGTAAAGTGCACCAAGTGTGCCAGGGCCTGTAAATCAAACTCTAGTAGTGGGCTTGCCGCACTGGTTGTGCCACCCAGAGGAGTAGCCCTGTAAATGTGCCTCAGACCTGCCACAACAGTGTCTGCACAGGCAGTTCTTAACTGCCACGTTGACCTGGCAAGTGCACTCACTAGCCAGATCCAAACCTTCGCTTTTCTTACCTGTAAGACACCCCTATGGTAGGCCCAAGGTAACCCCATGGCAGGGTTCAGTGTATATGAAAGGTAGGACAAGTACTGGTGTGCGTTACATGTACTGGTGTGTGTTACATGTCCTGATAATGAAATTCGGTGTTTTTCCTTTTTTACTGTTGAAAGGCAGTCTGTCCCATCACTGGAGCTGCACAGTAACATTTTACATGTATAACTTCAACTGGGACAAGACAGAGAAATGGAGTTTAGGCTCTCTGAACTCAGAATTTAATAACACATCTTTTAGTAACCATGTTTTTTAAATTGTGTATTTGAAAATGTCACTTTTAGAATGTGGGCATCTTCTTTCCTTACCATTCTGTGTGCCTCTGCCTGTTTGAGTATTCACCGTCTTGTTTTGGAGTCAAAGGAGCTAGGGATGTGCATTCACTCTAGACAGTCACAAGGGGGGTTGAGGTGTGTCCTGCTTTGCCTGGGTGACTAATCCCTAGGCTGAATAGGCCAGATCTGCACCAGGGAGGACAGAACAGGTTTGGAATGAGCTCAGAGACTCTGAAGCAAAGCGAAAATGAGAAAATAGGGTATGAGACCTTAAACCCCAAGACTTTAGATTATTCTAGAAAGAAGAGGGCCCGGCCAAACAGAAGAGCTGAAGAGATTATGAGGAGTGCTACCTTTTCTGTGTGAGAGGTGGGTTGGCCTGCTAACCTGCAGTCGCTGCTTCCATCGGTGGAGGAGAAAAAGAACTGACTCTTTTTGCCCTGCTGTGTTAGCCTGCTTGTGAAGAATCTCCAAGGGCTTGTGTGTCTTGCCGCCTTTTGGAAGACGCAGGGAGATAAAAGACTTCAGGAAAAATACTTGCTGGATCCCAAATGAAACCCGCTTAAAAGATGAGGAGAGGAGTTGGCCTAACGGCTAGGGCGGTCGACCTCAAATCTGGGGAACCGGGTTCGAGTCTCTGCAATGACGCTGAATATCCTGTGATTCTGGGCAAGTCACGTAATCTCCCCGTGCCTAACAAAACTGAATGTGTCCTCATGTAACACAACTGGTGCTATGTAAAGTGCTCTGATACCCGATAGCTTTGGGTCAAGATTGCGCTATATAAAACTGTAAATTAAAAAAAAGAAGAGCTGAAAAGCTGTGTGAGGAGTACTGCCCCTGATGAGTGTGGGGTGAGTCCGCCTGCAGTTGCGGCTCCTGTCTGGAGCAGGAGAAGGACTTGACTGTTCTTCACCTTTTCTTGTAAAGAAAAGTGCATGAGGAGCTCTTTATTTTCCAGTTCAGCGTATGGGGAGCCCTCTCTCTGCTCCCTGGCCCTTGATGTGTCCAGCGTGTGGTGAGAGCTACTCATGAAGAGACTATCAGCGCTCAACTGATACCCATGCGATCGTGGGCTGCTGCACACCAGTTCTGAACACGGGGGTGGGGCGGGGACCGGGCAAGGTTGCCCCGTCTACTTGGGCACATACCTGTGAGCACTTGTTTCATGTGGCGGCATTGCGGAGCAGAACCTTGATGGAGGACGCCTGTTGTGCTGATGTGGTTTCTATCATGAAAGCTCTACGGAATTACCGTAATACCCATAGGAGGCGCACAGGTGCTCCTGTGGCCTACGGATAATAACTGCATAACTTTAATTTACTGGTGAAGTTTTGGGTGGGGATCTATGTGGTCCTCCCCTTACCTAACGGCTGCATTTATGCACTGATGCTGTGGGATATGTCGTTTTCTGCCTTACAGTGACAGGGTAAAAAATATTATTACAAGATCTACATATGATGTACAGTTGGATATTGTTATGCCATGTATTTTCTTTATTGCACTAAATGTGTACTTATGACACTTGCCTAGTTGGCAAAGTGATTTATGATCTATGTGATGTTATGACAATTGCCTAGTTTATGTGACTGTGGTCTAATGTGTTTAGGTACAATATAAGTGATGTTTTCATATAACCTTGTTAGGGAGTTTCTTTCTGTGGTGTATGTAGTATGTGTTGTGGAAACGCTTTACACATTGCCTCTGAGATAAGCCTGACTGCTCGTGCCAAGCTACTGAGGGGGTGAGCAGGGGTTATTTACGGTGCGCAACTACTTTAACCTGATTAGAGTGGTGTGTACTGCCTGGCTTGGGTGCATACCTTAGCCAACCAGAAACCCTGTTTCTAACAAAGCTCCAAACAAACGTTTACAAGTCCGTGTTTTGCATACCAAAACCAGTTTTGCCTGCTCAGGTCCATCTTGAATTTGGCTTAAACACCAAACATCACAGAGTATGAGTACCTTTGTCAAATTCTGCTGGAGACTGCATGGTTCTGAGTGTCTGCCTTACCAATCTATGTTAGAAGGAAATAGACGAACAATGAAGGATCCATCACAAAGCTTGTGGGGAGAATACCTAGGCAGAGCAATTGAGTAACTAGGATTCCAAGATCCATGGGCTAGCAGCATAATAAGAACTGCCTTTTACTGAGTAACCAACTCCTCAACCCATCTTCAGTCTATTTTACAGGACAAAAACCACTTTGCAAAGAGAAGGCATGCTTACACAGTAATTAACATGTCAAAACCTTTAGACCACAGTAGTACGTCAGCCCATTTTTCACCTGCATTTAATCAACAGTTCTTGTTATGCCAATTTGGGTTTGTAGGCACCAAAGATTGTATTGAAACCGGGAAGAGTTCACCAGAAGACTTGAGATGTTGCCTATTCGGATACAAACTAGAGACATTAGCACTTATTTCTTGTGTATGTCCAGTGGTTATGGCCCAAAGGACAACATTACTAAAGCCAATCTTCTTGAACCTGCAAAGTAGTACAAGCAGGCAAGCTGTAACTACCTGGCTAAGAGGCCCTTCGATCCCCTTAGCATGCTAGGGATCAACATTTTTAAAATTGATCATGAACAAGCTTATGGGTATAGGGCCAGAGACACTTTAAGGCTAGAAGCCCTTTTATGAGCAGTTAGCACAAGCTGTATGCATCTCATTACTTGAGGGATGCATTCCTTACACAAGCCACAAGCACTTTACAAATAAGAAAGCTTAGGGGTACCGGTCTAGAGCAAGATTAAGGAAAGAAAGCCCGTTTAAGAGCAGTTTTGCACAAACAGAATGTGTTTTGTTACTTGAAATAAGTAGTGCACTTTTGCACATATCACACGCACTCCACAAATAAAGCCTAACTGCTTGCATCTGAAAATTAAGTACTTGCAGGCACGTAGAATAACTGGCTAAGTGCCACCCCACAACCTCGTCTGCCTGGGACAACGTTCTTCATAACCAATCCTATAAATAGTTAGGAGTACTGGGACAAAGAAAGCTTAAGACTAGATAGTATTCTAGGACTAGTCTCGCATAAGCAGTGTTCACTTTCTCACCTGAAACAGGGGGAGCGCCATTTGTATTTGAAGTATGCACTTTATAAATGAAATAAAGGGACAGTTTGCCAGGGATCAAGTTTTTCACAACCGATCCTATAAATTGTCGGGGGTACTGACTGGGCCAAAGAAAGTTTAATGCTAGCTAGTATTCTAGGAGTAGTCTTGCTTAGACAGTATTCACTTTATCATCTGAAATAAAGAGAGCACCTTTGTACCAACCGTAGGCAATTTATAAATGAAATAAGTAGACAAAGATAGTACAGACAGATGCCGTTTTCAAGATTTACACATTTTTATTCCCCTGTGGGGAAGGGTCCAAACGAGTCTAACAAGAATTGATGTTTTGCATGAGAAAATCAACAGCACAATTTAATGGGTTGTAATAGATAACATGTTTTATGTCTTTATATGAAGTTAAAGTGTGATGATACTGTATGGAATGGTTTCATCTTCAGCTGTATGAAATGGTTTTAATTAACTATGCAAATAAATAAAAAAAACTTTGATCGTGTTTTGGGACTGACTGAATTTTATTTGAAATGTATTCACAATTGTACAGAGAAAACTTATGAAATACACAAGTTGAAGAAACACGCTAGTTTTGCTTGAAGTAATACATGTGATTACGAATTTACTAATATTAAAGTGTAAGGGGCGCAAGCAATTGCTCTGTAATATTTTACCCACATGACCCTTGGATTGTGGTGACTAATGTAAGTTAATGTAGACTTGGGGCAGTTTTGTTGCAACACAGAAAAGGTATGGATCGTGTGGCAACTTTTGCCCCTAGAAGTTTGATGGTGGCAGAAGCTGGGTATTCGGTCACTGACAGCAAAGTACTTGCCTATTGGGAGGGTGTCAACAATTTTAAAAGTTATTTGAGGGGGCTGAGCTTGCCATTAGGGTTGATGACAGATCCCTTACTGAATTATTTTCCATACTAGGTGTGGGAAGAGCTAACCCAACAGCAGCAAATGGCATTACAGATTGAAAGCGTTTGCTTACAAAATAGAATGTGTCAGTAGACTGTTCATCAGGCTAGCCAAGGTGTGACTTGCATGCGAGCGATTAAGATGATGAATAAGAAACAGTAATTGTCTGCTTCCTAGCAGAATTAACAGGGGTGTGTTTTACCTAAAGATGATGATGCCATGGGGATGGATGCATTGGTAAAAAGGGCTACAAACTATGTGTGCGGAGGTGGACCGAATGTGAAAGTAGTAGATGAAAGAATTGAGACCCTTTTGCCAGGATGCAGATGTGCTAGCCATGCATGATTGTTACCTTAGATGGGCTGATCTTTTAGTGGGACCTGAAGGATTGCAAGGAAGAATCAAAGAATAGGCCACGTTATAACCCATGTGTTTAGAACGCATGCCATTACAATGTGGTCATTACAACGGCTGTGTTGTTACATCGCATAGCATTACAATGCAACGCATTACAACGACTTGCTGTATTGGGGGGGCGCTGGATGTTAGACTAGTGTAATTTACTATTCCAACTCCAGTCTGTGCAACAGTAGGGAAGGTGTTAGATTTAAAATCAAACACCTTCTGCCCTCTACAGCAAGTCGTTGTAACCTCCTTGCATTGTAATGGCAAGCGATGTAACAACTCGGTTGTTGTAATGACCACGTTGTAATGGTATGCGTTGTTTCGCATGCAGGGTAAATGATTCCCATCATCAAATTACCACATAAAGGACGCATAGGCTTGAGGGCTATGAAAAGAAGGTTGTGTGAGAATGTCTGGTGGTCAGGATTGGAAAAGAGTGTAGAACACTTGGTAAGATTGTGTTTTGTGTGCCATCAGTGACAAGTCACTGGTCACCATTCCAGCCAGCGGAACCAGTGCCCGTCCCTGACAAGGAGTGCATAAATTTGAGGTTGCATACAACTGGGCAGAATAATAAGAGGAAGGGTATACAAAGTTTGGAGCAGTTAAGGTGGATTATTTTTCTCGCTAGTTTGATTCAAGTTTGTGAATGCAGTAAGTACTAAACAGGCGTACCGGAAGAATTAGCAGCGAGAAAGGTACTCAATTGGTTTCAGGAGAGTTTGAGCCGTCTCTCTAAGTTATGAAAATAAAACACACGAAGACCTATTTGGGCCACACTAAGAGTAATGGTTTGGTGGAAAGGTGCAATGTGATTTGGTATTATCATTTGCCAATCAGTTATATTGCGATGGAAAGATGAATAAATTGCTGTGGGCTGTTCGCGTTACACCAAATTGTGATACTGGGGCGTCACCATTTATAGTGATGTGTGGGCATGTTTCCACATCCAAGTTATTGAGACCATAGATGTGTAGGTGTCAACTACCAATTGAGAAAATCAATGAGGTGCCTGAAAAGAGAACCTTGGCCCAACAGATCTACACCAGCATGAGCAAGAAGTCTTGCATTGTAAAGATGGGTGACTGGGTGAAATTTGCGGTCATATTACCAAAAGGAAAGTCTAAGTTGTCTATGGTTAGAAGGTTGTGTGTGTCAGAAAGGCAGTTATCAGACTGGATGATGGTAAACAAAGCAATAGTCACTCCTCTAAACGTGTAATGTGTACCCCCCAGGTGCCTCCATGGACGCGGCTAACACGGTGCCCATGTGAGCCGTAGTGTTCAGACTATTTGGTCGGCAGCGACTGCGGGCTTAGGTAAGATGAGGAGCTTTAGAGACCTCATTGTAGGTGTGGACATGAGTAACAACCCGTGACAAAATGCCAGCTATAGGGGGGTTAGCAGGAGTACCTTTTGTCTGCCAATACCTCATAGTTGATTGGGATCACTAATCGGTGTGTGATTCCTAGATTACAGAGCTTGCTGCTCCAGAGTATCCGTGTAGTAAGAAGCTACCTATTGACAAGTATGTTAATCAAGTCTTTATAATATATAACATGGTGTATGATTACCACCGTTATAACATTAATTACGAGCCTTATTAATAAAAAAGGTGCCGGCCACAAACATCTTCCATAGCAGTGCATGTTGTTTTCACCTGGCACTGAGCAAAAACAGCACAATGCATGATCCAATCTCAGCTGTGTTGTGTGTACATCACTGCTTAATTTCCATTTATGAGCCTGGCTATTATATGTGATGGATGCCACAACATCGTACCTGCAGACATACAGCAGTGCCAGTTGATTCACCAGGCACTGCACAGAAAGTATCAGACTGAAGGGTACCACCTGCACATTTGAATAGTCTAGATGAGAGTTAATGGATAACCACATACTGCAGCATGTTGCGGTTTCAATTTGAGGATACAGTGGTTCAGTTTATGATGGAAATGCTTGCTGGATGGCATACGTGCGCAGAGGGTGCTCAGCCTTTGATCCTTATTTGTATGGTCCACGAAAGTACAAAATGATGCGTCTCTCTTCTTTTATTTATTTATAAACTGAAATGGAGTAATTCAGAAATCTGTAACTTACGCACTGTAAAACGATCACATGTCTTATCGCGCACGCAATCTTGGTCCTGAGGAAAGCAATACTGACCTCTTGGGGCGGCACAGATATTATGGCTGAAACATGTCGACCTTTAAGAAGGATGTGCGAGGTCACTAATTCCTCCCCACGCATACACCACTGATTATAATCCTTGTATAAGAGTACCATTATTAATAATACAAAATACACCACGCTGGTGGGCAACCCAGAAAGACAATTTTACTTCATGCCGTCGTCTCCTTTGAGGTAAAGTAAACACCCCCCAAAAAAACCCAGGTCCGCTGCAATCAGGTATCAAAGCACACCTGTGACACGCTGGGTGTCTCGGGTGGGAGCGCAACGATGACGCCTGCAGCCAACTAGGTTGGTGGGCGAGAGTCTTTTAAAATAACCTAAAGGTGTTTTTTTCACGCTGTGTGAAGGAACTCTTTCTGGAACTTGGTAGCTTGGTCGCTCTTCTTTGATTGGTGATACTGATATGGCAGGGGGAGCGAGCTGTCACTCCTCACCATCCTCTTTGTTACCCTTCAGAAAAGAATGTTCACATGTTTGCACAAAAAATTCGACTTTAAAAAATCGAAATGCTAACTCACTGCTACGGATATTTTGGTGATGAAAGAGCAAGTCAATTGAATGTATGAATGTTTGGTCGAGCAGCAGCTTTTAAACATAACATAATGGTTTTGTTCTCAGTACTCCCTAAAATTGAAGAGTCTGGTGCAATGATATTGACCAGAAACAGCAGGAGAATATGGCAAGTATTAAGTTATGTGTGTGCCGGCCCTGCGTTGGTAGTGGCTGTGAAGGAGGCCCAGACTAGGCTGACCCGGGAAGATGAGAGGGGCAGAAAGTCCAGTTGGCTCGGCAGACACTAGCTTGTACAGAATGATGAGGCCGTTGAGAAAAGAAAACCGTCATAAAAGCACTGGTTTTCCATAGTTGTATTTCAATTTAATGAACTCAATATACTCCTTAATGGTGTTGACATGACTGCCTTTGATTTAGGGACACGAACCCTAGGTTTGCTAGGCAACTATGCGAGTGATTTAAGTGTTATGCAAGGGACATTAATTCTGCCTTATTTTCACCTTTCTGCTAAGGTCAGTGACAACACAGTTTTAAATAATAAGGACTTTGTGGAAAAGATACTTCACTTCAGAATAAATGTTAACAACGGAATGATTTTACTTTTACTAAAATTCTTTTGCAAACTTATTTAGACCAAGTAAATAAAAGTTACAAAAATACTTTGATAAAAAATGGTAAATCAGAAAGATAGTTATTTAAAAAAAAATTGTGTTTGGAGGATTGTGTGGAAAAGCCCAGTATTTGAGCAACAGAGATACAAAAAGATGCAACAGACTTTATGTCAGCATGCAAAGGGCAGTTGATCATGAAGTGGCATACCGGCTTTTAGAAATGTAAGGAGGCCCAGAGTAACTTATATGCAACAGAGACCTTCCTGTGTCATATCCTAGGTATCATTTAAGGATCTTGTTAGGACTTCCTTTGCCCTATCAGTTGCAATTTGCTTCAGAATGAACTTCTGTTTCCCTCATGGAATTTGAAAGTGTGAGGAGCTTACAATGGAAGGGGGGATTTTCTGTATTTTTACAAAAATAATTTGTGGATTGCTGGCACCCTGTGGAATTATCAGGGAACACTTACCATGCGTCTATAAAGAATACTATGTTTAGTTGTTGGTGTCATTGAACCAAATCTCACTCCAAATAGTAGGCAGATCAAGCGTATGCTTTCTAGATTCTGAAAGATGTCAAAACATGATGAAAACCTCTACATTGCCCTGGATGCCATTTTGGTTGTATACAGGCATAAGAAATAGGTGTGCCTAATTAAATTTTTTTAATGGAAGAGGTTATGTCTCGGTTCTTGAATTCTCAATCTTAATCAAGTGGCTGGCTTTCCATTACAAAACACTTTGTAGTGTGCATTATCGTTTTGATTCCCATATCATAATCTTTTAATTACAGTAATTGATCTTTAGGAAATGTTCCCTATGCCAACAGGACACTGCAGAAAGTTGAAACTGAAGCCGATTTCAATTGTTGACCGTTTAGTCCTAAGGCCCATTTGCTACAAGATGTTATCGTTCTTTCAGTATTAACCTGGAGTACATCTTACAGGATCTATGCGGAAGAATGGAGTCACACTTTGTGGCTACAATCAGCTACAAAGTTGATAACGAAAGCTTCTTGCTGCAAAACTGGTATTTTCTGCTTTTTCAGACATCCAAGATGTTGGGACAGACAAGAGATAAAATGTGGGGGGCAACACCAAAAATATCTGCTGGCTTTCTTCTGCTTTTTATTTGGAAGGATGGTGGGACATATAGTGCATCTGCTTTGTGTCTGAAATTGTCACTGCAAAAGTGATTGCAGATATTACTAGTCATAGTGTACAAGCAGCATATACAGGCTACAGGTGGATCAGCAGAAAAATGCTTAAAGCCCCTCAAGACATTTTTAGGTCTCACCCTGCGATGGCTGCGCTTGCGCAGTCTCGCTGGCGAGATTTAACCGCATGCGCGCTAGCGCTTTTCCCGCTGTGCGCTGCTTTTTTTAAAAAAAACGCGTTACATGACTAGCTCAGCTCGTCATGAGCGTACGAGCGTCGTCACTCATGACGAGCTGAGCTCGTCATGAGCGCGGAAGGTGTTAATGAGATAGAGAGAATATCACTAGTGAGGTTAAGCCCCGCCCCTCTTCTCCACTGGCTGGCCTCCTAAATGGTGGCCAGCCATTGGAGAAGAGGTCCTAGTGACGTTCTTCTTTCTCTTTAAGCCCTGTTCTTTTCAGATTGGGTTCCTTGACTTACTGCTGAAGTAAAAGGTTCCTTATCTTCTTTATGGGTCCAGATGGCCCCATAAAAAAAGATAAGGAACCTTTTACCCCAGCTGGAAGTCGGGCACCCAGTCTGAAAAGGACGGGGCTTAGACACAAAAGGCTGTGTCATGGAGAGCGCATGTTATCATATTAGAAGCAAAACCAAATGTTCATGGCAGAAATCGCCAAAGCAATACATTTCACTCGACAAGGTTTCACTTGGTGTTACCTATTTGAATCTACACTTCTATTGTATCCACACACAACTGTAGAGCTGCTGATCTCACTGGCAACACCTACGCACTCCTTGCTATCGCGACGGGAACACAACAACACACGGTATGCCAAACCCGCTGATCTCACTGAACACCGGCACTAAGCTCGATTTGCTAATGTGAAAAGTAAACAAATACAATGGCAGGGATCTGTCCAGGATCACACCCTCATACAAATATAAACCGTATCTACTTTTTTTAATACCATCACTCCCCCCTCCCCCACGTCACGTTGCCTGTCTTTCGAAGGCATTCATATTAAAATGAGCAGTACCAAAAATTCGTAGTCCTGCAGGCTGTTAACAGCGGGGTCGCATGGAGGGGCTGCCGCTGAAAGGCCAAGCCAAGTGACGTGGTTGATGCCACGTCCATCCTGCCAGCCTTGGCCTTATTCCAGCTTCTCATTACATTTCCTATGAACCCCTCCCTCCTTGCTATCTAAACCCTTAAAACGGGTGTCCTGGTACCACTCCTTTCATTTTACCCTAATCGGCGCTTTGTTATCATGTCAATAAAGCGCTATACTATATACTAATAGCTATGTATCGGTGGCAGGGGCATGTTCAGGAGGAAAGAGAGTAGAAATGTCACCCCTCTGACCGCAGCCAGAGTCTATTTCCTTTTTACCTTAGCGTAAAAAGATATTCACTTTTTTTTTACTATGTATTTGCTACATTACCTTCAATTTTATTTCACGTTTGCTGCAATGTTCCCTGGTGAGATTTAATGCTTATACCGTTCCCCTTCTGTCGGTTTCTAACTCGCGGGTCCTAAAATTGTGCTATGTGCGTGAACACAAGACTGGATTGAATATAGCGCTTCCCAGTAAACCGGTCCCCTCGCGGCGCTGACATGGTGTTCACGGCATCACTCGGGTCATTTTCTTACTGCAGGTCTCGTCTCTCACCGTCAGACTGGTAGGATGTAGCGGTGGTGAAGATTAAGGGCGAGGGAGGAGGGTATTGAGCGACAAAGGAGAGGGGGAGAGAAACACTCGCAGAGCTCGTGCGCCAGCGGCAGCGGTTCAAAGAGAGAGGTGGAAGAGAACACGTGGGCAATGGCGGTGCCATGAAAGGAGAGACGGGGTAGAAAGAAGGAGAGAAAGGCACATACCCTTCTCAGAGGGGCGAAATTAAGGAGGGAAGAATAGACTGGAGGCAGCCACTAACAGCGAGCAGAGATTCCCTCTCTCTGCCTTGTTTGCCAGTTGCCTCGAGCAATGTTTTGAGCAGCAGTTTTCCTTCGGGCTATTTCGTAGTTTGCCTACTATTTCAGTTTACTCTGCTTCCTTTGTGGCGGGGTGTTATGGTGGCAGCTTCTTGTTTCACCTTTGGGGGGAGCTCAGCCATGATGAAAAGCAGAAATGGAGCCAAGAGCCAGCAAACCAACTTAAGGTTACTCCACTGGCCTACTAGGTCCATAGTGCAACTGCTGGTGAGCCCTATAAGGGCTGCAAAGAAGGGACTAACAATCCTTGGTGGACCAAATCCCTTCATAATGTCTCATTTACGAGCAGATGTTGGAAGTTTCAGAAGAAAAGTGTCAGAATACTGAAGTAAAACAATCACTGGCAAAACTAAAGGGTCTGAGCTGATATAGGTGAATGTATTATTTGCTGTGAAGCACACCTGCAGGCACAGGAGCACATGCAGGCACATTTGGATGCTGTAACTGCCGGAACTCAGATCTGAGAGCCTGAGACTTTAGGTACAAGACGACCCCACCGACCTACAGCAATGATTGTCAGCAGTAAAATTCAGAAGCCTTAATGGCTAGGAGGTTTGTACAATGGTCTTGGTAAAGGCCAGAGTCTGCTCAATTGCGAGGTTAGCACTGCACAATAGTCATCCCTTTATTTTGGGATTGCTACAACAGAACACAAATAGGCCTTGAATAAGCGTACTTGGTGATCCTCCTAGCTCACACTTTGCTGCGTGCAGCATAATGACCACCTTCTGTGCATCTGCAAACATGTTCCTTTCAACAAGAACTGAAGTGTTACAATGGCTCCCCAAACTTGTAGCAGAATAAATGAAGACTATCATACTACACTCACCTCTTCCAATCCCAACACATGCAAATGATCAATATTCGTGTGCGCCAAATATAAAATGGGTAAAAGGAATTTCTATAACTGTGTTAACAGCTTTTCCATGCCTTTGTCAGTTCACCAGGTACTAGCAAAAGACATTCAGTGAGGTAACTGTTCCCCAGCCTTATTCCAGAGTGCATTGGCACGAGTCTGGTTCTTTTAACTCTGACAGTTCACCAGCATTCTCCTAGACCTCTTTAGACCCACAAAGACCTTAGCGTTTTGACGGACAACTTTGTAACCCTCCTGTTCAAATAATATGGAAACATTTTCAGATCTAGGCTTTTGGAAAGTTGTACTTTACTCTAGCTTTTGGGACGAAATATGAAGTTTTGCAAATTGTATTTCTTTTTCCTAAGACTTTACTCTTTTCGTATGTCCTTTGCAGACCATTCTAGAAGATATCTAGAATCCCCAAGAGTCATATGCTCTTCAAAATGAGGGCTGAAAGTAACACCACTAGAAACACAAATTCGTTCATTAATAGTAGCAAAAATAACGAAAAACACAAATATAGTAAACTTATGCCCTAACATAAGACTCACCATATATTATGGCAGTGGAAAGTGCCATGGAAAATGTCTGTGGTCAACCCCACAACCAGCCTCACTAATACATTTGAAATATTACATTTGTATCAAAGCAGAACAAAGGACTCAGCATAACATAACTACTAGCTAACTAAAGAATTCCTAGAAGCCATAAAGCTCAACAATCATCTGAACTGGTTTGTTCTTGATGCATACGTTCTAGGCATGGATATATAAAAATACAAACATATACAATATATAACCAAGCAAACCCAACAATCATCCTTAAACATTAAAAACGTGGCAGATCGAGTCAATTATAATATGTAGGGTATCATTTTATACAATAATGATATAGGTATAATTTGAAATTAAGAGGCTAAAAGAGAAGAGTCTGAAACATATATGCTTTATGTGGGTAGAAGCAGTGTAAAACATATACCCCACATATTGCTTGGTTAATTTTTAAGTGTGTTTGATGCATCTTTTTCTAGGTGAAAAACCTTTTTCTAAAATTATTTCTTGTAAATTAATTCATATATGAACTTGTTTGAGTTTATATCTATACTACTATTATAAAGGAAGAACTTTGAACCTTTGAGGCGGGTACATTCGGGAACCACAGCGCCAATCCACACACCCCATACATCGTTGTAATTGTCAGGGTGTGCAGATGGACATAGGCTATATAAATTAAAAAAATATAAGTTATTTAAAAAATGTACGTGAAAATAAAAAGTAGTCCCATGGAAGTAGCGCCAGCCGCGACGTGCGTGCTGACATCAGGAGCACGGGGAGGAGCAGCGTCCAGGAGCGCGAGGAGGAGCGGCGGACATGAGCGCAGGGAGGAGCGGCAGACATGAGCGCGGGGAGGAGCGGCAGACATGAGCGCGGGGAGGAGCGGTGAGGAGCTGCGGACAGGCTGAGAGGAGCGGCGGACAGGCGGGGAGGAGCGGTGAGGAGAGGCAGAAAGGTGAACTCAGGAGTGCGGGGAGGTGCGGCGGATGAGGTAAGGCTCCGGGGGACCCACGGGCAATGTCGGGGCGGGGGCCCGGAAGCCAAGGGCGGGACGGGCTGCTACTCCAGGGGACCCACGGACAATGTCGGGGCGGGCGGGGGCCCTGAAGCCTGATTGCTCCCGGACAAGGTCGGGACGGGCTGCTAGTATTTATAATAAAGGTAGAAAGAACCAAGATTTAATGTATAAGAATCTTGTTGAGATTCCCAATGTTTAAACAAAATTTTGGCTGGATGTCACGTACAGAAGATTATAATAATTTAAATGCATGGATAGCTATGGTTAGTAGGCCAATCCTATTTTAGGATGCTACCTCTCAGGGTCGGTAAATAAATTGGGCTCTTTGTTCAAAGTTATTTTTATAAGGACTGTCAATGCGGATTTTATAACTATGTAAATGTGTAAGAAAGTACCGTCTTTTTGCATGGCTGCTCCCACTTTTTGCCACAATGCTGATGTACTTTGACTGAGTGTGCTTCTGCCAAACAGTTACCCAGGGCCTATGTTCTTTGCCTAAACTGCATTGAGACAAAACCCAATTGACACTCTTTGGCCACATGTCAGTACCTTGTAAATGGTACCATACGTACCAAGGGGACTGTGGCCAGAAAAGGCCTCTAAGGGCTCCAGCACTTCTTGTGCAACGCTTAAAGAGGCCCTGTCCACGCGCGCATGCACACACGTGATCATGCACGCACACACGCGATCATGCACGCACACACGCGATCATGCACGCACACACGCGATCATGCACGCGATCATGCACACACAGCATTCATGCACACACACACGCAAAAGCGCGCACACACATATACACACACACCCTTTTTGCAGGATGCGTGATTTTGTACAGAACAAAGTGAAGAGTCGACATGGCACACATCTTTGTGTGCCATGCCAACAACCCACTGCCTCGCATAGGTCAGCCACCCTCTAGCTGGGTGCACTATACCAGTGGTGAGGGTACAGGTGCATGAGTCCTGTGCCCCTACAGTGTCTAGGCCAATTCTTAGACATTGTAAGTACAGTCATGCTATTAAGAGTATATGGTGTTGGGAGTTTGTCATTACGAACTCAACCGTACCAAAAATGGCTATACTGAAAACTGGGAGGTTTGGTATCAAACTTCTCAGCACATTAAACCCACACTGATGCCACTATGGGATTTAATGAAAAATGCACTCAGAGGACATCTTGGAGATACCCCCTGAAAAACGACCTAACTCTAGTGTCCTGGCTGAGTGGCTGCTCGCCAGCTGTCACCACCAGACAAGTTTCTGGACCTCGGGGTAGAGAGCCTGCTGCTCTCGGGGTCTGAAACAATGCACATCCTGGGATGAGGTGCCAAATCTCCTCCCTCAGGATGGGCAAGGCCCACGAAGGGAAAGTCTCAAAGGCTTGCCGCCTTTGTGAGCTACCCAAGCCCTTTGCGGCTTCCATCAACTGACTCCCACTAGTTCTGCCTCCCACTTTGGGCTGGAGAATCGTCAGGAAAACCAAGTGAAGGGAGATGTGCCCACCTTTGCCAAACCCACCCTTCAGGTGGGGGAGGCAAGGGGAAGCACAACTCCTAGTCCCTGCCATCTTGCAGATGGGGGACCCAGCCAACCTGAGAGAGGCATATGCCCCCCTCCTACTGGAGGGTGGCATAAATGGGAGTGTACCCACCCCAAGAAAGGGACCCATTGCTCCCAACCTTTACTTACCTGTAACGCCCCTAAATCTAGTATTTAGGGGCAACCCTGATCCTTGCCTCCTCAGACAAGAACCAACCAGACAAAGGACTGAAGCCGGCCTGCACACCCCTTTTAACACCCCTAAATCTAGTATTTAGGGGCCACCACGAATCTTGCCTCCCCAGATTCGAGGAATAAAGAAGAAGGACCGAAGGGCCGTGCTGAACAAGTAAGAAGAGGACACCTACTGCTTTGGCCCCAGCCCTACCGGCCTGTCCCATCTCTGTCCTGCCTACTGTGAAGATCCCGGATTGTCCAGCAGCCAGGAACCCCCAGAGCCTGGAGGCGCTACCCTGCACTCACCTTACAGATGGTCTCCTGTGAGCACTGGATGTACTAAAAAAAGACTCCCAAAACCAAAAGCCGTATTCCAGCAACTCCTCAATTCTGCACCACTCTGTGCCCAACTTTCATGGCCCGAGTGGCTCAATACCACGAGGAGGACTCCATAGCGATCCTGACCTGGAAAATGGTGGTCCCCGACCTCCCTCGAACCTCAAGATGATGCCTGCGGCCTCAACCTGAAGGGTCTCCCCAACCATGACCGGAGCTGGTAAGAAAACCTGACCCCAGAAGACATCCACACCTGATGCCCCACAGCCTTGGATGGCCCAACCGACGGTGTCCAGGCACCCCCACTTTGGTTCCAGAGTATTGGTAACTTTAATAGATTCTCATGCTTTGTAACATTCCCCCCTTCGTCGGAATGGGAGCCTCGGTAAATAGAAAAATACCATAGCAGTAGGTACAAAAGAGAAAGAAAGGCCTAGGCCTCATCTCATTTTGTAGCATATCCACCTCTTTTTGTAAAAGAGACCAGAAAGTTTCAACAACCAATCAGAATAGCCTCACCCCATAGAACCCTCCTGAGAGAGCCTCAGATTTTCATAGCCGTTGTGTAACAGTAACTACATCTGCGAAAGGCTGAGCTTTCCCAGGGGAGGAGGGTGGGCGCATGGGAATCCATGAAAGTTACCAATACTGGGGAACCTAAGTTACAGGTAAGTAACTTGTTATCTTGCTCCAGTATTGGAACTTCCATAGATTCCCATGCTTTGTATCAGAGTAGCTAGCAGTAAGCAATAAGACCACATTGTTACATAAGTATCAACATACCTTTGCATACTTATGTTCATAGGAAGCAAATATATATCTTGCCACAATAGATAGGAAAACATTATCTGATACAAAATGTGCAATCATAGGAAGGCGCGTTAGTAGGGAAAGCTCACCTTTCATAGGAAAAGATTTCTCAGGACTGCTTGTCAGACTGCAGCTTCGCTCCTTATGGAAGAGTCCAAGCAGTAATGCTTTGTGAACGTGTGGGTATTGCTCCAAAGTAGTCGCCCTACAAATGTCTTTGATAGGAACTCCGGCGAAGAGAGCCGCAGAGAATGAGACTGATGTCGTCGAATAAGCTTGTACATGTCTTTCTAGCGGTTTACCTGGTGAATTGCACTGGAAATCCACAGTGAAATGCCTTGCTTAGAAAACGGAAAACCCTTCCGCGGAGCACTATAAGCAACGAAGAGCTGTGAAGATTTCCTGAAACTCTTTGTCCGTTCTAGATAAAATCTTAAACATCTTTGGACATCTAAGGAATGTAGCGACCTTCCTGCTGGAGACGATGGTCGAGGGAAAAAAGACTTCAGAACCACCGGTTCGTTCAAATGGAAATCCGAAGGGACCTTTGGAATGAATTTCGGATTTGTTCTTAGGATTAGAGTGTCTTTCTTGAACTGTAAAATGGGTTCCATAATAGTAAGTGCTTGGAGTTCTCCTAGCCGACGTTAAGGCTAAAAGAAGAGCTACTTTCCATGAAAGGAACTTAAGATCCGCTCTGTGAATAGGTTCAAATGGAGATCTCATGAGATGAGCTAGAACCAAATTGAGTTGCCAGACAGGAGGTGGAGGCAGGGCTGGAGGAAAAACCCTGAAAAGACCTTTTAGGAATTGCTTGATAATTCTTGAGGACCAAAGAGAAGGGCCTGAGGCTGTCCGCCTGAATCTAGAGATAGCCGCCAGGTGTACTTTGATGGAGGAATGCGCCAGATCTGATTTAGCCAGAGAAAGAATATATGGTAAAATCTGGTGATGCGATGAAGTGTACGGATGGAGATTCTGCCGATGGCACCATAAGCAGAAACGTTTCCATTTTGCACGATAAGTCTTATTTGTACTTGGTGCACGGGCTTGAGAAAGTATTTCCTTACACTCCCGAGAGATATTCAAATCCTGGAATTCTCGTAGCTCAGAAGCCAAGCTGTCAATAGGAGTGAGCTCGGGTCTGGATGCAGCACTTGGCCCTGAAACATTGTCAATAGAGATGGAATGGGTCGTAGGTGTATTGGCTAATCTTGAGAGAGCAGGAGAAGCTCTGTGAACCAGAATTGGCGGGGCCACGCTGGTGCGATCATAATCCTTCTGCAAGGTTCCGCCTTGAGTTTCCTGATCAGTCTCAGAATCAGGGGTATTGGAGGACAGGCATAAACAAATGCGCCTGACCAGGCTATCTGAAAGAGCATTACCCAGTGAACCGCGATGGTGATCCCTGCTTGCGTAGAATTGGCATTTTCTGTTGTCTGGACTCGCAAACAGGTCTATGGCCGGAGTGACCCAACAGGCGAAGACTTCGTCGAGAGTGTTCTGATCCAATTCCCACTCGTGACATATTGATTTCAGACGAGACAATGCATCCACTGTCTTGTTGAGCGTACCTGAGAGGTGTTCTGCTGAAAAGAAACCCGGTGGAGAATTGCCCAATTCCATATTTCTTGGGCTTCTCTTGAAAAAACTCAAGATCTTGTTCCGCCTTGTTTGTTAATATAATGCATGGCCGTCGTGTTGTCTGTATGGACCAGCACCGTGGCATTCCGAATTCTTGGAAGGAAAGCTTGCAAAGCTAAATGAATGGCCTTGAGTTCCAGAAGATTGATGTGGAAAAAGCGCTGCCCGGGCATCCAATGACCGCTCACCTGTAGATCCTGTAATACTGCTCCCAGTCTTCTAGTGAGGCGTCCATGGTTAGAACCAAGGGAGATGGAGCAATCATGAAAGGGAGACCCTTTGAGATATTGTCTTTTACCATCCACCAATTGGCCGCTTTCCTCATTAATGGTGTCACTGTTATTTTGTCGTCGAACGTGCCTTCTGCCTGGCACCATTGTTTGTCTAGCTGCTCCTGCAGCGGACGCATCCGAAGTCTGCAGTGCGGAATCAAGGGTATGCAAGATGAAATCGATCCTAGGAGCGACTTGTACCAACAGACCAATAGAGTCTGTCTCTTCTGTAAGAGACGAGACAAAAGAATGAGTCTTTTCTGTCTTTCTTCCGAAAGGAAAGCCTTGCAGCAACTTGTATCCAGAATGGAACCTAGGAATCTGGCCTACCTGGATGGGAGAAGAACAGATTTGCTCCTGTTGAGTTGTAGACCTAGTTGGTCGAAAAGTCGAATGCAACTGTTGACTGCTGTGGAAGCAACTTGAAAGGATGGAGCCTTTACTAACCAATTGTCTAGGTAGGGAAAACCTCTAGAGATTGTTTTCTGAGAAACGCCACCACTGGGGCTAAGACCTTTGTGAATATCCATGGGGCGGATCTGAGCCCCGAAAGGAAGGACTTTAAATTGAAAGTGGCTCTTGGCTACTGTGAAGCGTAAGAATAGTCTGTGAGCTTAATAGATCGGTACATGGAAATATGCGTCCTCTAGATCCAGAGTTTCTATGTAATCTCCTGGATTGAGAAGACGTAAAATATCCTGATGAGATACCATTCTGAATGACAGCTTTATGAGATAGGTGTTGAGCTTCCTCAGGTCTAAAATTGGGCGCCACTTATCTTCCGTCTTGCGAACTAGGAAAAACATGAAATAGAATCTTTGGCCTCTTTGAGATTGAGGTACAGGCTCTATCGCCCCTTTGATGAACAGTTGATGGGCTTCGAGACGTAGAAGTTGTAGATGTTTTGATTCTGTGGCGCGAGGGGCTCTGGAAGGAGGGAGTTGCTGAAATTCCAATGTGTGGCCAAACCAAATGATATTGAGGACCCACCGATCTGATGTTATTAACATCCAGCTGCGTAGACAATGTGAAATCTTGCCCCGTACTGATGTTACCGGAGGAGGAGGAACAGGAGACAGAGCAAAGAGGCCGCTATTGACGTTTGGACAAATCTCTCCCCTGACGACCCAGTCGGTCTCTTGCTGGCTGGCATGAGAAAGATGTCGATTGGCTCGGTCTCTGAGAGTATTGAGGTATATAGGTTTGGGAAGATTGCGAATAGGAGGAGTAGCGCTGTTGGAATCCTCCTCTGTAGTTGGAAAAACGTTTGCCTTTTGCACTTCGGAAAGGTATCTTACGATATTGCAACGTGCCAAAGGACTTGGCTGTCTCTGTGTCCTTCCTAATATCTTGTAAGGCGTCATCTATATGCTTGCCGAAAAGCATATCACCATCGAAGGGCAAATCTAAAATCTTCTTTTGTACTTCCGGGCGAAACCAGATAGCCAGAAGCCAACCTTGTCTTCTCAGGACAGCCGAACCTGCAAAGGCACGAAAAGCAGTTGTGGCGATGTCCATGGCGCAGTCAATTCTCTCTGAGGAAGATCTCTCCCCTTCCTCCAAATCTTCCTTGCATCCGCTTTAGCACTGTCCGGTAGCTGATCCACAAACGGAGACAAAATGCACCACATTTGGCGATCATGTCATCCCAAAATTGCAAGTGCATTGGAGGCTCGAACATGGAGGCTGGACATGGAAGAGAATCATTTACCCACGTTGTCCAGGCGTCTCCCTTTCCTATCAGGCGGTGAAGCCAGAGGGGCCGATGGGTTCTTTGATTTTCTCTGCGGCGCCTGGGAGATCACAGAGTCCGGCTTCGGTTGTCCAACCAGGCAAGCGGGACTACCATCAGGGGCCTTGTACTTCTTCTCCAGCCGCGGTAGGACAGGAATAACAGTAGCTGGAGACTGCATGACCTTCACACCTTCAGTCCATACGTGCTCTATAATGGGAATCGAGCGGATGGATTTCCTATATGGTTCTTTGAAATCATATAGGAAGCAGTCTGATTGAACTACTGGAACAGGAAGGCCAAATCTCTTCGAAGCCCTTTCCATGAGATTATGGAAACCTCCAATGTCTGCTGGAGGGGAATCTATCGGATCCAGTGAAGGTGAAGGCGAGTCTGGAATAATGTAATCGTCCCACTCTCTATCTGGATTTGGGACCTCTGACACATCCCGTCCATCATCTGAAGAATCGTTGTCATTATCATTATCACCCAACGCTTGGCCCGTGTTGATAGTCTGCCTTCCTTCCGAGGGTTCTTGTTCTGGTGGTTGAACCGCAGAAACTGAAGGAGGAGGTGGTGGTGTTGGTAATGGTGGAGGAGGTGGCTGCATGGACTCGGACGATTGAGATGGAAATCTCCTCCTGTAATCCATCAACATGATTTGTAAGTCATTTATTAGGGAGGAGGGGATAGAAACCATACCCTGATGAGGTTGCTCATGCGTTCTCTTTCTGGGAGGAGGCTGTCCTTGTTCTTCGTAATAGTCATCAGAGTCTGAGTCCTGGTATTTGACCTGGAGCTGAGATGGACTGTACACATCCCCATAACGACATCATCCGTCTCCGAGTAGTCTTCATCTAATAGTAAGGCCGGAGGAAGGGGGGTCACCCTTCGCGGAGATGTCATCTCCGGAGTAATTTGGCGTCTTTTAATTGAAATTTTCACTTTTTGCACCGTCAACGGAGTCGTTGACGACGTCGTCGCCGATGATGGAATTGTCGTCTACGAGAGCATAGACATCGGAGAAAGGACCATCGTCGACGGAGGAGAAATCGTCGACGGCATCGTCGACGAGCTCATCGTCAATATCATAGCAGCCATCGCCATCGTCGTCCACACCACCGTCGGCGTCATCATCGTCCATGTCGACGATATCAATATAGTCGACGACACAAAGAAGGGAACTTGAGCTGTGGACGAAGTCGTCTACGTCAACGGGACCGTCGACGGAGTAGTAATGGACACCTGATGAAATTTAGCAGTCATCGTCAACGTACCTTAAGATGCTATCGTCGACTAGCTGGTTTTCTTCACAAATTTCTCCTGTTGAGGTTGGGAAGTCGTTTTTTAAAAAATGTTTTGCTTTCCCAGGTGGTGGAGAGAGAACAGAAGGAACTCGAGACCCCTTCTGAGTAGAAACCACCTCAGACGCCAATCCCTCTTTCTCTTTTGCACCTCGGTGAGGAGATTTTCAGGGACTAGACCTACTACACCTATCAGAGGTCTTTTGAGAGGCCTTAGAAGGAGGCTCAGTTAAAGTTGAAGGGGAAGACCTACCCCTCTTCTTAGATCTCATTGACGAAGAAGCTGAGGAGGAATCCTCGCTGTCACTGAAAATCACCTCCTTCCGAGACTTCATTTTTTGTAGCCAGATCAAAACACTTCCTTCCCTGTATCTCAATGTCTTAGTGGAGAAGGTTCTGCAGATCTTGCAATCAGTGGCTTCGAGGTCTGGGTACAAGCAGTAAATACAATCCTTATGCTTGTCCTCCACATATAGTCTTTTCTTTGAACAGGTAGCACAAGCCAAAAATAAGGCCTTCTTCTCTTTATCCGACATTTTGAAGAAAAAATAGTAGAATCCCAAGTTGTAGAAAGAAAAACTGAGCAGAGCTCAGAGGAGACTCCCTTAGCACAACGTGCGGTAGAAAATCAGAGGCTCTCAGGAGGGTTCTATGGGGTGAGGCTATTCTGATTGATTGTTGCAACCTTTTGGTCTCTTTTACAAAAAGAGGTGGATATGCTACAAAACGAGATGAGGCCTAGGCCTTTCTTTCTCTTTTGTACCTACTGCTATGGTATTTCTATTTATTGAGGCTCCCATTCCGACGACGTGGGAATGATACAAAGCATGGGAATCTATAAAAGTTCCAATACTGGGGCAATCTAACTTATCTCTCCAGCCGGTGGTCGCCTTCAGGAAGACTCCCTGCATGAGCCTGCAGCAACTTTGTAGAACCAAAGGTCTCCATTGAGAATCACACGGTCCCAGATGTCTCTTTAGCACACTGCATCCGGCTGCCCCAGTGCTGCTGGTGGCGGTGCAGATCCTGTACTAATTTTTAGCCCCAGCAGTGCTGACCTTAACCCCAGGAGCTTTGCTCCCACATGCAAGTGGCCTGCTCATAAGCAGCTCTAATCGAAGATCCCATTTGCAAACATTGGGCCCCAGCACTCTGTACCCCGGTGGTGCAACTCGAGGGCCTTCCCTATACCTTCGGGAACCTTGGTCCACCAAAACTCCCAAGTGTAAGAGGTTTACTTACCTGTAAACCGATAATATTTCTCCCATAGGAACCCATGTTATTTGGGCCTAAACATGTTCCAAGTGTTGAACTGTTTTGTATTGGGAAAACCGTAATTTTAACTCAAGCCAAGAACAGTCTTACTTACCTTGTATTGTGAGATCCTTAGGTGTGGCATCTGGGCATACCACCACTACTACTCTATATAATCTAAAAGTAATCAAGGTATTCTAAAAGTAATTAATGTGTAACATAACCTGCTTTTTAAAACCATACCAACCTGTAACAACTGCAAATCTATTATAAATTGTATGTCTGTGCTAGGTTTTCCAATTGAACATTTTACCTACCTGTACCAAGCCATGTTTGGTTCTAGAAATAAAATGCAAGTATACCTTTTATTACTTATCCAATTGGTCTGGATTCTGTCTCTGAGTGTGTGTAATCAGTCCTTGAGTGAGTGAATACAATGAGTGCTTAACACACCCTCTGAATAAGCCTAACTGCTCCCCATACCACAACAAAGAGAGCTGTTAGTACTTGCCTAATTTAGACTCTGCTATACCGCTGGGGACTTCCTGGACTCTGTGCACACTATACCTTACTTTGCATTAGTATATACAGAGCCAGCTTCCTACATTAATATCCATATATTTATATTTCACAGAGACCTTGGGTAGCATTTATTTTCAAATTGTTAGAACTACAGAGATCATATACTATACAAAAACAGTCACTTAACAGTTTACTTCACGCTGAACTGACAAAAAGAAACTAAGAATGTAAAGATTGATATGTTTATAGGAACTGATCTCTTTACAAGAGGACAAGGAATGAAATGTACACTCAAAAGACCTCTTATCCAGTCTTTGAGGGTAATCCTAAATCAGACGATAAATTATAGGCTGAACCAGGATTACAAGTAATGTAAAATAATCACCACTCCTGAATTTTTCCCCCTGATTAATTTGCGGTGGAAAAAAAGACCATAAATGTGAGAAGCCTGTGGTAATTAATGTAAAAACAAAGATTTTTGCAGTTATTCTCCATTTTGAGGGTTGAAACTTTTAATCCTTCATGAATTTCACCTTGAAGAAATGTCAATCCCCAGTATTTCGCATGGCAAAAGGATGGAGCCAGTGCCACAGAAAACACAGGATGAGGACCATAATATTTTTTAGAGTTAAATGGAGAGATGCAAAAAACAAAAACGAAGGACTGACATTAAATGTAATATGGGTGATTGACAGCTGTTGTAATACCACCAGGCAAAACAAAGGAGTATTTGTTAAAAAGTTACTTACCTTCAGTAACCCTCTTGCTGGTGGATAGTCTACCTAACTGCAGATTTCTTAGCATGTGAATACCCCCTGGCGCCAGACTGGATCTGGGGTTTTTTCCTCAGCAATTCCCTTGTGCACCAATTGGTGGCATTGTGCAGCTCCCTATCGGGTCCATCCCACCTCGGAAGTGACATTGGGGCCACTTCAGAGTGTTGATATCAGTTCGTTTGACAGATCTTTCAGCAATATTGGACATGAAACTTCAATAATCAGACTGTGCCAGTGAGTAGAGCTCTAGTTGAAAACGTTTTTTTAATACAGAGCAAGGGAGTCCATTCAGAATTGGGAGAGAGGTAGGCTGATCGGTAATCCTTGGTAAGATAAAGTGGACACCAGAAAGAATATTACCAAAGGTAACTTGTTCTTCTAACCAATACTTCTAACTGCAGATTCTCAACTTGTGAAGAGATACCGAAGCAGGGTCCTCACATTTGGTGAGTCTGTGGATGTCTCAGACCACAAAATCCTGCAGGACTGAATGGGTAAATCGCCCCTCCTGCTGGACCTGGCAATTCAAGCAATAATGTCTCATAAACATGTAGACTGATGCCCACCCTGGTAACAGCCTTGCAGATGTCCAATACTGGTAGTACATACGCCAACACAGTATGGCAGCCTTGGAGTTAGCCAGCAGATCTTCCCGAGGCGGTATCTTAGCCAATCTATAGCAGATCTTAATAAAAAGGAAAATCTATCTGAAGAAGGTCAGTTTCTGTACTGCTTTTCCTTTCTTTGTTCCAAAGAACCCAATGAAGAGTTGATGTTCCACCCTATGGTCCTTGGTGCGATCATTGTAGAAGCACAGAGCGCTCTTCGGGTCAAAGCAATGGAATCTTTTCTCCTCCCTGGATGGAAGAGGAGGGGCAAAGAACACCATTGGAAGACAGACTGCCCAATGTGGAAGGGCGTGACAACTTTCAGCAGAGATGCCACTTTAGTCCCTAGCAGCAGTCGTGGTGCTGGTGGAATCGGCGCCGGTGGAGGTGTGATAAGGTTGACTGCGCCGATCCGGATCCAGGCCTGGATCCAAGGGAGCCTCACTCAGAAAATAATCCCCTTTGGGTAACTCAGAAAACCCAACCAAATAAACGTATCGTCAGAACATAACACCACCACCATCAAAGTGCCAAGTGTTCAAAAATTGTAGGTACAAATATTTTATTAAAACTAACCAAACATGTGGTCACACACAGAAAATATTTTCCTCCATACAATATTCAAAACCTTTCATCAAAAAAAACCATAATACATAACATGACACAAAAAACAAGCAATTCAGTGCAATATTGGGAGAACCTGCAAGAATATTCTTTCTTATCATAAAGAGGCCAAATCATCGGACATAGATAATTTGTCTAAAAGTTAATTCTCTATACACATGATTTGTTAGTCACAACAAATGTCCTCACAATCTCAAATGTGCCTCTTTTAGTGAGCATCAACGTGTTTCGGTGGCTGCTTATGTTTGACCGCCACCTTCTTCAGGACAAGAGACAATATCTCCCAAATAGAAATACGGATCTGTACAGAACCATAAAAACGGTGACGGTCAAACATTAGCAGCCACAGAAACGCGTCACAAGCACAAGCGCCGCCTCCCCATAGAAGCTGGAACAAAGTCACCGAAGACCAGCTCACATGTGCCCTCACCAGCACCCCATCACCAACAACCCCAGATGCCAACACTGGGGTACGCAACCTCCACCTATGGATCACGATCTGCGCCAACGTCCTTGCCCCCTCAAGAAAGCCACCGGTCTACACACCAAGAAAGCAAGCTGGTTCATCTCTGCACACCAAGAATCCAAGCGCTCCTGCTGAAGACTCAAAAAGAAATGGAGGAACATGCACCGCCTACTGAGCAGCCACCACAGCACATCACCCCCTAACCAAATCCACAAAATAGAACTTCCTCCAAGACCGAATCCTCACCAATGCCCACAACTCCATGGCACTATTCTCCATCATCAAGAAATTGACCAACCCTGGCAGCGAAACAACTGCCATCCCGCCATCCCTCCATCCCAAGACCTCTGCAACCCAACAGATCCTGCTCACCCAGACCCCACTTACGAACGAAAACACCTTAAAGAACATGAAGAGCATCCACTCTGGAGCACCCTTAGACCCCTGCCCAGCCCATGTCTTCCACACAGCCACCACGGCCATCACACCCGAACTACGCTGGACGATCAACTGCTTCCTCGAAACTGCCACATTCCCTGACGACTAGAAACACGCCCAAGTCAACCCCCTCCTGAAAAAACCCTCTGCAGACCAGACAGATCTCAAGAACTTCAAGCCTATCTCCTGCTTCCATTCGCAGCAAGAGTCACCGAAAAGGCCATCAACACCCAGCTAGCAAACTTCATCGAAGCCAACAACATCCTAGACACCTCCCAATCAGGATTCTGCAGCACGGAGACTGCTCTACTCGCAGCCACCAACGACATCCGCTACCTCCTCGGCCAGGGCAGAACGGCAGCCCTCATCCTCCTGGACCTCTCAGCGGCCTTCAACACTGTCTCCAAGCGCACACTAGCCACCAGACTACACGACCCCGCCATCCGCGGAAAGGCCCTTTACTGGATATGCTTATTTCTCACAGGCCAAACTCAGCGAGTCAGACTCCTGCGCTTTTTCTAGGAACCAACAGAGACCAAATGTGGTGGACGTGGTGGTGGATGTGGTGGTGGTGGACGTGGTGGTGGTGGTGGAAGTGTTGGTTGGCATAGTGGAAGTGTTGGTGGCCATAGTGGTGGACGTGTTGGTGGTGGACGTGTCGGTGGTGGACGTGTTGGTGGTGCATTCTTTAAAGCTAGCGTATGCTGGTACGTCACCAGACCGTGATTTTCTAATGAGGAAAGGGGCCGTGAAAGGACCAGAGATACAAGAGACCAGGCAAAATGCTAACTGTATACCTGTGGGAGATGGGGCGGAAAATAACATGCAGTTGTACTAGAATGGTGCACTTATGAGTGGGTAAGCGTGTCTTTTTAACCAGCGGGAATATAAACAATTAAAAGTAGAACTTTGTAAAACAAAAAAAAAAACGTTTCATGTTTTTTGCGCGAGGGCTGCTTTCTTTTCGGGCCACATTCAAAAGTTTGTTTATTTAAATTGTGCACACGCTCGCAATGGCTGCTTTCTGGGGACTCGGCATGAGGACATTAGAAGGAGCTGCAGCTGCTAGAAGTATGGTGGACAAACAAATGAATCAAAGTTATTTTTTCCCTTTTGTATCCTAAGAATCGTGGCCCCATATAGATTGAAACGGTGCTTCAAATTGGTACCAGTACATATTGTGCGAGTGGTTCGCTTACTATTTATAGCAGCAATTTCAACATACCCAGGTTTTATGAGCTGCCAGCCACATGGAGCTGGAATGTTGAGCACTGGAAGGGAGACAGAATGCAACAACGAACACACCTACAGCTCTTAAACAATGGAATATATGGCCTCAATGAAAGGAAAGGCATTGTTAGACGTGAGGTGACGTAGAAAAGACAGATGGCGGGTGCACGCGTGCAAGCGATCGTGAATGCAAGCTTGAGGCAGCCTCTGGTAGACCTTGAAAACCTCATACTAAAAGTCAAGCAAGCAGCGCATGTGCTGCTCTAGGCTCAACTTAAAAGGACCCATATGTCTGATACAATGCGGTGCCACTTCAGTCTCTAACTATGTGACAGTGCGCAACGGACGGCGAGCTTAAGAGGTGTTGAAGCAGCGGCGGAGTGGGGTTTGGGCAGTGTATACATCCAAAAACAGAACGACTCCATCCGCCCCCTGGTTCAGTGAGGCACTTAGACTAGAAAAGCAAAAATGTAGAAACTTGGAACCTTACTGGCGCAGAGATTACGATCTCACCAAGAAAACACGGTATAGGAAAGCAATCACTAAATACAAACATCTTCCAATTACAGAAAAAAGCAAATACTACATTAACCAAATTGATACAGCGCAAGACTGAAACAGCTGTTCCAGGTCGTCACTAAGCTCTCAGGACCAGAGATTAACCCGTCCAGAACCCCATGCAACTCTTCTGCAATTCTCTCGCCATCTTCTTTCAGGATTAAGTCACCCACATCTACTCCACTTTCTCGTCCCACTCCTCAACTAACAACCTACTTATCACATCTAATGTAGAATCACACTCCACAAACCCCCCAGCTTTACATTCTTTAACAATAACCCCCCACCTTTTCTGAATTTGGCCAGGTCACAACAGAGTACATTACCGGCCTCATATCCACTACTAAATCCAACTACCCCAACGACCCATGCCCCCCTACCACAATAAAAGTTATACAGGATATCATAGGACCCGAATTGGTCAAAATGTGTAACTCAATGTTCATGACAGGAACTTACCCTTCCATCTGGAAAGAAACCATTATCAAACCACTGCTTAAGAAACACAACCTTAACCCTATTGAGACCAAGAATTATAGACCTATTGCCTGCCTCCCATTCCCCGCAAAGATCGTTGAGAAAGTGATGAATACTCAGCTAGCCCTCTACATTAACAACAACTTCCTAGATGATACCCAATTTGGCTTTAGGAAAGGGCATGGCACAGAAACTGCCCTGATCAAGACATCCGACAAAATCAGGATGACTCTTGACAAGGAAGGTGCTGCTATCCTGCTGCTGCTTTATCTTTTGGCAGCATTTGACACGGTCGATCAACCTTAATAGACTGTGTCTCCGTCATAGGTATCAAAGATCAAGCCAAGGAACTCCTGACATCCTTCCTGTCTAACCGCATCCAACTAGTAAAGCTCAGCAACTTCACCTCCCCTCCATTTTCACTGCCATGCAGGGTGCCTCAGGGATCCTCGCTAAGTCCGACCCTGTTCAATATTTACTTGTCGGACCTGGCCAGGATCATTAAGTGCCATAACCTGCGATTAACTTCTTACACAGATGAAACTCAGATTGTGCTGGAAATCCACAACAATGGCGGAATAGTCTCGGCTAACTTTCAAGAGGGAATGCTTGCTATCAGCTCCTGGATGGCAAACAATTGTCTCAAACTATACTCCGAAAAGACGAAGGTGATGATATTCGGTAATCTTTCCCCAAGCTGGTCTGATTCCTGGTGGCCAGTAGAGTTAGGCCCACCTCCTTCCTCTGTAACTAAAGTTAGAAACTTGGGAGTCATGTTTGACGACAAATTATCTTTTATTCATCACGTCAATTCAGTCATCTTCTCATCCTTTTTCACCATGAGGATGATTAAAAAAAAAACTCCTGCCTTTCCTTCCTCCTAATGCAGGTAGGACTCATCAGCGCACTTGTTATGGCTAAGCTAGATTATTGTAACGGTCTACTTATTAGTGCTCAGGAAAGAGACCTACACAAACTGCAGATGGTGCAAAACGCAGCGGCAAGAATCCTCTCAAGCACCCTTACGTTCAACCCATCTCCAAGGTACTCTGACAACTTCATTGGCTGCCTATTGAGAATAGAGCAAAATTCATGGCCCTCTGCATTGCCTACAAGACAATCCATAACACAGGACCTGAATTCCTCAAGAGAAGTCTATGTTCCTGCAGGCCGACTAGATCATTACACTCCTCAGAAGCTCATTTGCGGAGTATCCCCAATACAAAAAAAGCCTCCTGGGGTGACAGAAGATTTACTGTCGCCACCGCCAAACTCTGGAACACACTCCCCCTTCATATCAAAACCACCCCCACTCGGTTTCCTTTCCGTAAACTACTAAAAACTTGGCTATTCAATCAATAAACCTTCCCTCGTTAAGTCCTTCTCAACTCAGCAGTCCACAGCACATTTGTGCGCTTAACAAATTGAATAAAATAAATAAATATATTGCCCCGAGAGGCCTTGACGTTGTTGAAAGGATCTCCGACCTCTACTTCAAAAAGCCTGAGAGGTCTGTTGCGGAGAAATATTTTGCTAGGACCTCTGCTAGATCCCTCTTCCATAGCATTGTGAGGGTGGTGCAAGGCCACGAGAGCACTTGGTTGCTCCGCTTTCTTTAAAGTGCTCTAATGCAGAGTCTGCCTTGCCTCCAAAAAGACGTGTGCAAGTGGTATGTCAACGGAGGACTGTTGGACATCACTGGAGAAGTCTGTGGATCTTATCCATGTGTGATGCTGAAGGACTACACTGGAACCAACTGCTTAATCCGACAGTCAGAAGTGTCCAGGCCCAGCCGGATCATGTGTTTCACCTAGTCTTGACCTTCCTGAATTGTTGGAGGTGTTTTGCATGAAGGTCCTCAGGAAAGATATCGTGAAACAAGTCCCACAACCTGTGAGGAAATCCCCAGGAGGCGACTCACATTGATAGATCTAAGGGCAAAGCAGGTTGAGGATAACATCACTTGACTGAATACCTTCATGTGTTTCAACTTAGTCTAGTGGGATGGTGAAAAACACACTTGGGTTAGTCGACTGATAGAAGCCTGAACCATGAGGCTCTTTGGTGTTGGGTGCTAATGGAGGAAGGGTTAGTACCCCAGATCTGGTCTGTGTCATTGGGCTATTTGTCTATTGACAAGAGGAAGAGCTTGCCTTCGCCAATATGCTAAGAGGGAGACAGTGAGGACCTTATTGAATGGAGGCAATGATTCAGAAGTGGCCTGGACTCAGTCAGTACATTTATTTAACCTCCATTGAGGGAAACTGGAGAACAATTATTTCGCTGCTCTTCTAATTACCACAGAGTAAAGGCAGATTTCGCCATAGAAGGCCCAGGTGGAGAATTGGGTCCAGTATCTGCACAGGTATCAAGACCATTGGCCTCCTGGAGATTCAGAAAAGGATTTGCATTGTGTATACTTGTGATTCGCTGTTGCCATTATGGTCATGTGGTTTCAGGACAGAGAATCTATGGGGCTGTCTCCTTGGGTCCATGGCATCTGAATGCGCACTTGAAGGGCAACACATTTAGAACATAGCCTCTTTGAAAGCTTGAATCTGCTGTGGCATTATCAAAGGACCCAGGAACTCAGGCTGGAATAGGATCAGTGCTACAGTCAGTCGAGTGATGGGCAACCATGATCTGGTAGTACCCATGTCTATGTCCTCTATTTTGATTGGGCCTCTCTACGGTGTTATACGACGTAGATTTTGGCATTGAGGTAAAGATTGGCCTTCAGGTTCACTTGAGTGCATTTGTTACACAACTTCGAGTCATGCCAGGTCATGAGACACCAGAGACAGACTTCATGTGGGTTTCTTACTAAAATCTGTTTGTGGCAATATTTACAGTGTAAGAACACAGTCGTTTTAAGGGGAAAAAAATGTACTTACACACTGGAAAAATGTTAGAAATTGAGGAAGCGAGCTCCAGATCTGTGTTCCAAGATGCTGTAAGAAAAGAACAAAAGTCGAAGCACAGAGGTGGAGATTATATTGTGGCCCCAAAGTAACTTCCAAGGAGGGACGAACCAGACGCAGACTTGCACGACTCCACTGACTGACATATGAGGGAATTGCTGAGAAAAATCTCTGGATCAAGTCTGACGTCTGGGGGTTTACACAGCATGAGGAATTGTGGTCAGAAGCATCCATCAGAAATTATAGTTACAAATAAACATTCTATTTACCTTCACCGCTACATGAAGCTTTGCTGTTTTTTTGGAAGGTCCAGATGCTTCATATACTGTAGAGTCAACATCTACTGACATTGTGAAAACCGGTGCATGAACAGGACCAGACTGTGAAAGAAGTTTATATTGAAGACCAGGCCTGATTTGGTTCAGTCTCATTAGTGCATTCATTGGCTGGTTGGCATCTATTGCTTTGCTGTCTAATATTACTAGAAGGAAAAATAAAAGGAAATTTCAAATGATGAAATACAATAGAAGACATTTCACAATTCATAGAGAACTATTCAGACTCGCACATCAAATTAGCAGAATACATGCATATGTTACTTACCTGGAACAGTAGTTCACTGACATGGTTATCAACCCTAACTTAATTATATTCCTCTATGAGCGGAGAATAAACTATTACTTACAGTTTTTAAAAATGTTTGCTCATTGTCTTCCGACAGAAAGAGTACATGGGACGAAGAAAGTACATCTAGTCTCAGTTCCTTTATAAGACAACGGTTGTAAACCTGTGTAATTTAGTGCATAAACTGTTAAACAGTTTTCTCTCAAGATTTCATTTTGTAGTAGATATGTATATTTTTATATACGCCAAACGGCGTTTGTCATAGTTAGGATTGTGTTTCTGTATTGCTAATAACTTTGGCGCGTTTAACAAATCTACCTGAAACTTTCCAAAAAACTGCTTCTTTTGACTAACTTCACATGTAAAGTTTAGGGGTGATCCGTCAAGCGGATGCGGAGAAAAAACAGATGTGGACCCAAAATGTGCTTTCTCCATTCATTTTCCCATATTTAGACACAACAGCCTAAACTGCTGAATGGATTTACATGAATTGTTGAAGAAAGCTATATCTTGGTCTAGAAAGAGTGCTGTTTGTGCTTCGATGTAAATCAGTTCAGTAGTTTTTGACCAATTAATGCTCAAAATAATTGTATATCTAGGGACGCTGAGCCTCCAAGGATCCAGACATACGTCATGCTGAGTTCTGATTGGATGCCACCACCTCATTCAGGAAATGGTGACAGCTGTCTTAAGACTCTGGACTCAGTCCAGAGTCCCAAGAATGTAAAAATAATAATAATAATAAATAGGGGTAGGATAAGAATACCCTGGTCCCCTAGGCCCAAAAACATTTTCTTTTTAAAAATGATTTTACAGCAAATTTGCGGAGGATCGGGCTGGGCCATGTTTTTGGGGGGAGGGGGTGTGAGCATGAGTGGGAACCCCTCCTGAAGCCCAGGGGCCCGACATCTTGTTTAAGGGGAAGGGGACACATGGCCTCCATCCCCAGGACGATTTTGGCCCTGTACACCCTTTCCACCTGGGGCTCGGCCTGCTTTTCAGGCAGGGTGGGGAGAGGGCACGCGGCCTCACGCCCGAGCCTCTAGAGGCCCCGGGGACCCCCTCCCCCAGGGCCACAAAACTAAGTGGAAGGGAAGGTTAAAGTAACATCACAGTTGGGTATGGAAAGAAGATCTTCAAACAGGCAAAAAGTGATGGAAATAGGCTAACCATTAGCAATCGCTCTGACTAGTATTCCACCCCATCCTTTTTTGGTCCACCCTGCCACCTCACATTAGTCCCAGCAATGTGAAAAACCGCTCTGGTCTAGATCCAACGGAAACAAACAAGCCTGAACTGCTAAGCCAGGTCTTCTCTGAACAAAAACAAAAGAAAACTAGGCCTGATTTCGGCCTCTTCAGTTAGGTGCAGCTTGGTTTCAGTGGCAAAGTAAACATGGTACTCACATATTGGCATACCCTTGGCCACTTAGGATGTTGACATATGTTTTTTTTCGTTTGTAAGCTTTATTCGATTTTTGTAGAGTTAAAAATCATAAAAGCAACAACAACAAAAAATCAATACATGATGTACATAAATATAACATTACAGTTGAAGAAAACTGGTTTAAGATACAAAAGTTTTTAAGAACACATTAAACTGCGTAGAGACCCTTTCCCGGCAGCTGGGTATAATCCGCCTTTGACCTTTTTGACCGGATATGTAGTATACTTTGGGTAAAAGTCATGTAGGTCCCAGACGGATATGGGGCCGTCTCCTTTTTGGGGTGGGTAGGATCGTAGGAGGGGGACAATGTTCCTGTTTCTAAATTTCACTAGGACCAAATCCCCACTATTGTCTTTGGTTAGAGACCCTAGCCAACCCACCCTTCTAACACTCATGATACCTCCGTCTTGATCGGGTGCGAGTGGTCTATTTTTTTGGAAAGCCAGAATATGACCTTGTTTAAAAGTTCCTGACGGCTTTCAAATTTCCCATGGCGGGGTGCCGGTATTCCTGATAAAACAAGAACGAATGGGGCGGCTTCAGGGGGCAATTGGATGGATGCTACGCTATTTGGATCCGCTCTAGCAGCAGTATACTTATTAAACCCAGGTTTAGGAGCGGCTTTGGTTATAACAGATTTTTTAGGAAGCTGTGGAGAAGTTTGGGCAAATTTCCTTAGGTTAATAGGCAAGGGAACATTTGTGGTAGTAAATAAGTCAGAACCATTGGGTATTGCCTTCTTGGGGGTGGACGGAGAAATAATTGTAGTATTTATCTCTTTTGTTATGGAAATAGCCGAAAGGGCTCTTTCCCCGTTAAATGGATCATTTATAGGTGGTGGGAGGTTGGCTAAAATGGTTCTCTCGATGCCCATTATTCTATCACCCAGGGCATTGATTTTTTATACCAGTGGTGATACTATAATATTAAGCAATAGCTCTATCTGAGACAATAAAAGTACCTGGTCTACATAAGTTCCACTCTCCGCCATAATTAAGGGGGTGTTGGTGACTGGCGATGTAGGACCGGCGCACGATTTTGGTGTATTTAGATGAGTCCCATTTTCAATAGTCTCGTCATGCTTCCTTTTGTCGATTGGGCCCTGAAACAAGGCAACACCGTCGGTATTGTCTATTAGAGATATTAAGGATGAATCACATGGTTTCCTAATTGGAGTAAAAGTGCTGATGCTTTTTACAGGGGATGGGGTTGTCACTAGGGCATACTTAGTGCCGCATAAAGAGTTTATTTCCTCCCAAAAGGACAAGTTCTGTGAACTAACAGGGTTCAATGGGGGGATTGCCTGGTGTCTATCAGTTGTCGCGGCTCATTCGCGTCTTCACAAAGAGTGGGCAGTGATCGATTGGTCACAGTAAAATTCAGGGTCCCCTGGCCTGGGTCAAGTATTAAAGGAGATTTCTTAGTGGTCCCCTTACGTGACATAGTGCAACGTGGTAATATAATAACGATAAGATCGCTTTCAAGAAAAAGATACACTGACCAAGAAGTAATATGGATATAGTACAAACGATGTACTTCCTCTGTTTGCGGTACCAAGGGGGGGTGTCCCGTCCCGTCCCGTCCTCCTCGGTCCTATGAGGGCCTTAGAGGGCCCGCCCTTTGCCCGGGCTATGTCCCGCGCGCGTCGCGGGAATAGAAGCGTGATTAAATAACTGCTGGCGAGGGGGCGGGAACGCCGAGGGAAGAGGCAGCAGCTAGGTAGCAGTCCCTCGGCGTCTATGTCCAACCAGGTCCTTTTCCCTTCACACAGTCCACACGGGGTGATTGAGCGCTAGCGAAGCGCAGCAATCCCTCGACGATGACCTGCCCTCGCTGCCTGGGAACAGCAGCACTCCCTGAGCGGCTCCCGCGGAGCGGGGGCCGCGATAGGTATTTGAAATGTCCAGGCGAGGGGCGGGAACGCCGAGGGAAGAGGCAGCAGCTAGGTAGCAAAGAGCCTGCTGGACCTCGCAGTCCCTCGGCGTCTATGTCCAACCAGGTCCTTTCCCCTTCACACAGTCCACACGGGGTGATTGAGCGCTAGCGAAGCGCAGGAATCCCTCGACGATGACCTGCCCTAGCTGCCTGGGAACAGCAGCACTCCCTGAGCGGCACTAGGTTTCTCAATTAATACAGAACACTCCCCCGCTTAGTGTCCGAATTTTTAACTCACAGGGGAGGGGAGTGTGATAGTAAGACCCGGAAAAGTTCTGCCAGCGGACTTGCTCACCTCAGCCTCCCTTCGGACCGCACAGGACGGCTCACCTACTTCACCACAGTCCGGGTTTCAATCCTCACTTCGCCTGTCCTTGCCTCAAACAACTCTAGACTCCCAGAACATAGGGAGGATAGCGAGGCTTCTACGGCGAAGGTCAGCGTGGAGCAGCTCGTCAAAGAACGTCCCAAGCGCAACTCGGCGTGTTGAAGGGAGCAGGTGTGGAGGGAGAATTAGGCGCGAGTGCGGGTGCGGGCAGAGTGAAGCCCTGAATGCCTCAAACATCCGATGTCCCAGAAACCGGCGTCGACCGCCGAAACCCGCAGCCACAGCGGTAAGACAGACTCGGGCGGCAAGACAGACTCGGGCATCAGGTCCCCAGAGAGCAGCATAGAGGCGCCGTGATAATTCAGCCGGTAATCTTTTCAGCGGAGCGGAGCTCTGGCGTATAACAGAGATCCAGCGTTGCGGTCATGGGCGGACATATGTTAAAACACGGTCTCAGAAATTCACTGACAAAAACCTCAAAGGTTAAATTAAATTTAAGAACTAACTTTTAAAACACGAAAAAAAATGGAATTTGTCAGCTATAAACTTGCGTTCCCATTAGGCGCTGCTTATGACATCACAAAACTCATGTAATTTTAAATAACATCACTGACGACATCACTAAATACATCATCCATTATACTGCTATTTACATTACTTCATAAACTCATACATCATTTTTAAAAAACGTTTCTAGTAAAGGTCATATAGATATATACAGCACAGAATTACCATGTACACACATATGGGGGCATAGTATGGAAATAGTGTAAGCTCTGGAAGCAAGTGTGGCTGTGTATGGTGAAAGTTATATGGTGCGTGGTTTACCAACCAGTGAAGTTTAGGTTGCGGGAAATACTCCATTTTAAACAAGGTAAAGGATTAACACACCAGACGAGAGTTACAGAAGCATGCTCCAAAATATGCTGTGGCTTCAAGCCAAAGCCTATTGCAAAAAAAAAAAAAAGACTGAGTGAAAAGTCAAATCTGTGTAGAATAGATAAAGCACCAGTGCATGTCTGGGCAAGTGCCCATGTTAAATAGTTAATATACAGTGCAATAAACAAAGTTTATGTAAAGGAGATGTTTGAAAGGTGTGGATATTTATTTACAGAACTTTAGTGAAGATTTTGAGGCACAGACGATTGTTGAATAATGTTGAATGCAGGGGTCACCCTCTTAGATATTGTTTAACCCTCAGTGTGGTTGTATGCATGGCTTTAAGACTAAGTAATTGTGCTCATTACAGGAATGTATGTAGGGTATCTTACCAAACTACGGAGGGTTGTCTATAGGACCTGACTGAAGGTGTCTCATCAGTGGCTAAAACATACAAGACTCTTGACAAAAACTGCAGGTCATCTATCATTTACATGGGCAACAGCACTAAGAGAATAAACACTTTTTCTTGGCGAGTGCTTAAGGTTTAGAAATTGGGTGACCCTATTGAAGTCTATAGAGGCAATTTTGTTTTTTAGGCAGGTGAATACCAGTAAAAAGACAGTCCCACCCATTAAATGTGTGTGAGTTGATAGACATGCTTTGTGGCCAAAGGTTATGAACAGAATTATTTGATTGATGACAGAAAATTGGCCATGGGTGTAGTTTGTTGAATTACTTGCAGTCCACAAAGCCTTTATCACAAAGTAGCAATAAGTGTATAACGTTATCAGGAATGTCCTCAATGATGTAATTTACCATGGCATGAGTGATGTAATATGAGATTTCATAAGCTGGGCACAAGTCACAGTTAGTTCACTAAACTATAAGTGGCGAATGTCAGTGTTTTTTAAACTTTTTTTAAACATTTGTTCTTATCTCATTTCAAAACTTAACTAGAACATCACTGTAATCTTTCCTTTTCACTGAGTATAATAACAACACGCATTTGCAATGCAATAGGTCTTGCATTTGCGAGAGTTTAAGCTATTGGCATTGTAAATGACCTTGCCTTTTATTTAGCCGTTTTGATAATTAACACATAAATAAAAGGTATTGTCATTTACAATGTTATTAGCTCAAACTCTTGTAAATGCAAGCCTCGCCCGCCATTGTTCCGGGCTGCTTGGAAAGAGAAAGCACGCTTGGCGCACTGAAAGTTGCAGGAAAGTAGGTCATGAAAAGGCGGGACTAAGGAGGGACTAACAAGTCTATTAACGAATCAGAAGCCAGCATTTACAAAGGACAATGACACAAGCTAATGAAAAATATGGGCGGAGCATGGGCAGAGCTTCAAGGCCATACTCGACCTAAAAATTTTACTTTTTTGTAAATTAAAAGGGCCTTGCTGTCCTCAACCTGAAAAGTTCAAATTTACACAGTGTGTCTGCACCCCAAAAAACGGCAGGTGCCTACCAGTAAGTGTTTACTACTTACTTCACGCAACAGCCCAACTTGTTTACGCCATATCGGTTTGATGATCAAAGGGACCCTATCATTTGTTTTCATCATAGATGTCCTTTGGAAGTGCAAGTGTCTAAAATAAGCACTCTGCGTGGGAGGAATGGAAGCAAACAAATACCACAAGACCACTTTTATAAGCCCACCCTTGTGCTACAAACTTCTTTGTGCTACCTTTTGTTTTAATAAAGCAAAAAGTAAAGCACTTTTCTCTGCCTTCAGTGCTCTTCCATATTTACCCAGAGAGCGAGCGAGGGTCAGTGAGGCAACTTTCTGCTAAAGGTCTTCTGTTTAGAGCCCTGGTTGCTAGAGACCTGCTGTATTCTCCCATTTTGAGTGCTAGTGGCACCTTCATCTTTCTGCACCGAAGACAGATAGCGGCACGCAATGCTGCGAAAGAATGGTTAGTCACATATTAATAGGGAGAAAATACCTATACTGGAGAACTATACCTGCAAGTAAGTAACTTCGCTGTCTTTCTCAGGATTCTGCCCCATGTTAACATATTCTATGTTAACACATGTAAGAATCCTAATAAAGACAGCAAATGATAGTATATTATTAAGTATCAAGTGGTACAATACAAAAAAAGTCAATAATTAATGGCTATGTTCAGCAGCAAGCTTTATACTTATGTTTCTGTAATGCAACCTTCACTTTACAGGAGAAAAGACATCTTATGAAAAAAGAAGTGTTACCTGCCAAAGAAAAAGGAAACCTACTCATGGAGCAGCTCCTGTACTTTTAGTTCTGCAGGCACAGACGTATGTCCACTTACACGAGTGTACCAGAGAGCAGAGGCTTGAATTTATAAGAATAAATGATTGTAAACCAAGTGACTGATTGCGCACTCCTACGCTTCAAGCCTGTAATCCATTCCCACATACCAGTCCCCTCACATACAAGTCCTCTCTGCACCACCAAGAACTATTATATGGTCAAGAAAGGGATGAGGGGGTGACTGAGGCCGGTATACCTCAAAGGACAAAAAGACTAAGTATATAAGAGGTATCATGGGAACGTGGGACCCTAGTCTAGGTCGGTAACAAAGAGAAAATGGCAGGGAACTTGTTAACCAAAGCTGTAGAAGACAAAGTGGATTACTCTGCCCACTCCTAAAATCCATACTGCACCTGACCTACTCCTGCATGCCTGACCTAGTGCTTTAAAGGACAGCAAATCCTTTTGGAGGGTAATAAACAACAGCTTCTTTAAGGGACCACATGAGCCGTTGATTGAGGTTCATATAGCAGAGGAAGTCTGGGTAAATCATTTCTCAGCTATATATGAACGCCATCCAATGATGGAAGCCGACCAAGCGGCACATCACAGTGTCAGGAATCCAGAGATGCATACCACTACTACTTTACAACACCCCCTCAAGCCTGTGACCCTGCATGAAGTAGAAAGAGCCCTAGATGAGAGTAGGGAAGGCCCTAGGCCCAAATGGGACCCCCTTAGACTTTTATAAAAAGCAGCCAGATCTCTGGGCCTGCTGCTCACAAATGTCTATAACGCTACTGTAGCCCTTGGTCCGCCCCCCTCATAGAAAACGTACACTATTATTTCGATCTATAAAAAAGGAGACAAATCCTTACCCCAAAACTATCGCCCAATATCCCTAATGGACACTACTGCGAAGGTTATGGGGCGCATCCTGCTCAACAGATTGGAAGATTGAGCAGTAGCAAATGATGTACTAGTGGATACCCAATTTGGTTTCCAAAAATTCAAAAAAAGTTGGAGCACTGTCCATCAATGTCTGAACTAAAGTACCATCATAGGAAAGTACACAGTGGCGAGAAAGGGGACAATTTACTTTTCCTTCATGGATGTGTCCGTAGCCTTTGACTGTGTATCAAATTCGAGGCTGCGGAAAATCATGGAGGATCTGTGGCCTGAAATAGGAATTATCAATTACATAGGGCAATTATACACAGATGCGAATGCCCATGTCTGTTTTGGAAGGGAGGGTCAGTGTTCGGCTAGCTTTAACATCAACAGAGGGGTTAGGCAGGGTTGCGTCTTAGCCCTGTTTTTATTTTTGCTTTATACGAACTGGGCAGAATCTGGCCTAACTCTATCCACTAGGGAAAGAGTGATGCTGAGCTCTTGTCCCATCGTAGTCCTATTATATGCAGATGATGTTGCACTAATTGCTAGACCTGGAAGGGGGTTAAAAGCTTTCATAAATGATTACATCACTTTGATGGCGGACCTAGACGTGAACGGTTCAAAAACGTATACAATGACATATGGGGCCAAACCCAAGACAAAACCTGCTCTCTATGCAGAGGAACATAAGCTGAGTGAATCACCTACCTTCTGCTACCTTGGGATACTTTTTGATAATCAGAGCTTGTGGACCCCAACGGTAGCTATTAGATGTGCACAAATAGAAAAATCCATTAATGGGATATCTACATTTATAAAGAAACTGGGCTTGAACGCAATAACGGAACTCCTTAATATATACACAACTAAAGAAGTGGCTTCTTATGGTGCTGGGATATGTGGAATGGCCAATATACAAAGTATCCAAAGAGTCGATGACTCATTCCTTAAATCCATTCTCTCCCTCCCCTCCAGCACGTTGAACTATGTGGTCCACGCTGAACTGGGAATATCACACATCTCTGCTAGATTGAAGATAGCCACTATATTGCTTTGGCATTCGATTTGGACACGAAGAAATGGGTCTGAATAAACTAATACTCAGTAATGCAATGAACTTAAGACTACGTGATGGAAATCCCTTGGCTGAGATATGTCAAATCCAAGGGTGTGAGGCGATTGGCTTACTGAAACTTTTCTCCAATCCAGAATCTAGTAAATTAATATGTAAATAACAGTTGAGACAGCACACACAGAATAATGCAATAGAAAGGAGAGCTGAGGTAACAAAACCATCTGTAGTCGCCTACAATGGTATGACCCCCCCCCCCCCCCCCCAAGAGGCTTTGAAACTATATCTGACCCTGGTATGTAATGATCAGCAGAGGTTCATTCGGACTCAATTCAGGGTAAAGATGTTACCGTTGATGGTAGGGTTCCCAGATAATTGTTACTCTATATCAAGCAAGTAAAGTGCCCGTGTGATACAGTCGTCAAATCAATAAAGGGTTCTGGCTCCTAATCAGCAAGGCTGGACAAATCTACAATCAACACACCTAAACAATTGCTAGTACTGATATCCATCTACGCATCATTCCTCACAATTACACGTGCCACTCATAGTGATTGTAAAACAAATACATGTTTATTTTTCTTTTTAAGATATTTATATACTTTTTTGAGAATTATTTCAAGAAAAACAAGTTTATGTTATTATTTTCATGAACATTTAAGCTGAAATGAATTGTAATGTAATAATTGTAAGTGTCGTATTTGTATGATTTTGTTTGTATTGTTCTGTGGTTCAGAAAAATTCTCAAATGTTCATGAAAATATTAAAATGGACTTGTTTTTCTGGAAATAATTTTCAAAAAGTATGGAAATATCTTAAAAAGAAAAATAAACATTTATTTGTTTTACAACCACTATGAGTGGCACATGTGATAGTGAGAAATGATGAGTAGATCCTGAGATACTGGGTCACCCATAACCAATTTGCACATTCATTTTTTTGTAAATTTTATGAAATACCGAGGTTTTTAATACACCTAATTATAGACAATGTAGGCCCGCACTCTTATTCTTACAACAATTACACACCCCACTTGTATGCTGTGCAATGTATTCTTATATGTGGCAGGTATTTAAAAATAAGGAAAAGTATACAGGTTGTTGTCTATAATTGGTGTCTCCCTAAAATGCCACTGAGGGCAAGGACTGGCTTACTTTGTTAGTCGTATACTCTCTAGACTGCAAACAATGGCACTATATTTATGAAGAGTCATTTTAACATTTTAGTTGTTTTTAAAGCATTTTGTAGCATACTTTTATGTTACTGAAAAGTATCGAATACAGTTCTAATTGAATTGGAATGAGAATGCTTAATTGTTGTATTTTATGTTCTCAAAAACTGCAAATAAATGTATTGGGTGAATATTAAACATCTGAAAAATATGATGCAACACTTTTGGATGCACTGTCAACATATATGGTGCTGCCCCATAATATGCACACTCAGTATAAACTATGATTAACAACCTCTACTAGATGTGATACTACTTCAGAAAAACATTTCTTTCTGGCCAAAGTCAAAATTTCCCGCTGGGAATGAGGTACCCCTGCTTGGCGATATAAATAAAAAGGTACTTACCTCGGTAATGATGTATCTGTTAGAGACGATTCTAGGCGCAGATTCCTTAATGTAGAATTATCCTCCGGCGTGAGACTGGATCCGGAATTTTTTTTGCCTCGGCATCTCTGCACGCCGGGGGGGGTGTGACACCACGTGACTCCGCCCTAACGTTGTTCGCAAACGTGACATCAGCGAGGTCATATAAGTCCCACCCCAGCACGCTGATGTCAGTTTTCTTGGGAGAACTTTTCCGCGCCACAACGCGGAGCCATCACAAACAAAACTGTGAGAATATGGGAACAGTGCGCGAAAAAAATCAGAAAAACAGAAAGGGAAGAAGCGAATTGTGAGGAACAGCACCATTTGGGTAAGTGCAAGGCACTGTTACTGAAAGTCATGGAAGGGAAAAAGCAGAGCACCGCTCTGAGAAGCAACCTTGCAAATCGAAGGCGACATCCTCCCTGGAGGCAGAAAACATGTGAAAAATGTCAGAGCAGATGACAAAGTCTGCAACCACAATCTAGAACAGTGAAGGGCAACAAGACCGGAACGGATGAGCAACGACAAATTACCCCAAGACAACCCCATCAAGGAGGGTTGTATCCCCTGTAAAGAGCTAAGGGCTGAGGCACAGCCAAGAAACCCCAACTCAGAGGACTGCAGAGGAGTCAGAAACCCCAAGCAATGAAAAGGGAAGAAGAATTTGAGTAGGCCTCACATTAGAATAACCAGGGAGTAGGGATGCAGAAGTACACATGTACCTACCATCCAAGAACCAGAAAGGGAGGAGTGGAACAAATAAACAGAATGAAGCATCCTACTAGGGAGGAAGTGAAAGAGGGCACTTGCAGAAGGCAAAACCCCCGGAGGGAGGCGAGTGCAGAAGACCAAGCCAAAGGCCCTTGCAGAACAGGGAGGAAGGGCGGGCCGTGAAGGAATCTGCGGCTAGAAACGTCTCTACCAGATACATCGTTACCAAAGGTAAGTAACTTGTACATCTGATAGAGACTACTAGCCGCCGATTCCTTAACGTAGAATAGATACCCTAGCCATACCCAGAGGGGAGGAGGGCCTGAGAGAGAAAACTCACTAGCTTGGAAGGACACAGGGCCTCTACAGGGGATGTGTCATTGGGACAGGAAGGACGGCCCTGTCCCCACCAAGCAGAAGTAAGCAAGAACAAGGAGAAGGGAAGGCCAGGATACCACAAGCCTATCCGAGGGGCAAAGGGCATCCGCCAGAAAACCCGGAGGAACAGCCGGCACCAAGAGAGTACCAAAGGAAGAAAAGAACAACCCGCAAAATCCAAGGAGAAGAGGTGGAAAACAAGGCAGAGCCCGCCTCAGAAGAACACACCCAGCGAAGGGGACAGCTGAACGGGCATCAGCCCCTAGGCAGGGGACAAGGCAGGAACGGCCCCACGGCAGAGAAGGAAATACGTGAGAAGGAAGACACAGTCGTGCCAAGCTCCAGCCGAGCAAGGGACAGGAGCACACTGGTACATGCCGAGGCCCACGGTGGTGGACCAGAATGACCAGACGTGCGCAGCAGGCAGCTGGTAAATACTACGAAGTAGTGTGCCCAGAACAGCAACCCCCCGGGAAGCAAGAATATGTAGTACAGACCTAAAGCCGTCAACCAGAACACAGGAGGACACCAGAAATATCCTAGTCCTCCTGGAACACAAGGCAGAGGACCAGGCCGAAACATCAGCTAATAAGGTGGAAACACCACGACACGACACCGTAGACGTCGGTCTGGCGATCCAGAGGCGGAAGAGGGAAGGCAAAACGCACAGAAGCTGATATCCCGCAGGAACAAAGAGCAAAATGTACGACAGACAAGCCCTGTAGAAGAAGGATAGAAAGACCATCGGATACTGAGCAGGACAGAACCTGGAGTAGTGCAAGCTCTGCTAAGGCGGAAGAAAAAAGAACCACACTAAGCGGTATACAGAAACGCCAGGAAACGCAAGGAACCCGAGAAGGTATCCACACCCGCCCAACATAGGACAGAGTTGTACAATAGCCAACATGTACCCTACCTAGGGTATGACACGTCCCAAAACAAAACATGGGAACACCTCTGGGGAAACCCGCAGCAGAGGTCAAGAACATAAAAGACCTGTGGGTATCACAGAGGCGGCTTACCAATCAGCCAAAAAATACACAGATGGTCCAACTAGGACCTATACGGCTTCATTAACAGTCAAAGGACACACACCATAAAAAACGTAGAGGCTGTACCAGAAGCCAAAAGTACAGAGGGGCCAACGGAAGGACCCTGAAGGCATTCTAAGCCACACACAGCACACATACGGCCAACTGAAACACTAGACCCAGAGAGAAAGGTGGGATAAACGCCTCCCATAAGACACCCGAGGACTGACAAGCCGAAGCTTACAAAGGGGGAGGAGGACGGAGCCCCGCAACGAGCCGCTGAATAGCGGTGTCCGCGTGGGTGTTAAATAAAAGAACCCCATCAAAAGGCAGGTCAACAAGACGCTACCGAATATTCTCCGGAAAGACGCTATTCTGCAACCAAGCATGGCGGCGGAGGGCCGCAGAACGCGCCATATCGCGGGCGAGAGAATCAGAGACATCCAAGGACGAACTGAGAATAAATGCAGCTAACTCCCGACCATCGAGCACATGGCGCCGCAGATCAGCGAGGACACCTTCGTGGGAGGGGCACGACAAAAGGGACTCAGCAGAATCCCATAGGCTGGAGGTAGCCCTGGCCAACACACAAAAGAGCAGCACTAGTGGAAGCGAAATTGTTACAACCCCAGGAGTCCAACCACCGGGCCTCCTGTGACTGAGGGAGCAACACCGAAGGCAAGGAAGGAAAAGCAGTCTGCAGGACAGTGCCCTGGGCAGATGGGTGGGATAATAGGCAGACTGGATCATGCGGGGCAGGGCGGTCGAGGAGTGGCTGAGGCACCGGATCCCCCGATGCAGGACGCCCCCAGAAGAGAATTGTGGAGCAAAGCTTCAAATGGAAGAAGCCGCTCCCCTCCACCAGAGGTCTGGTGGAGAACCTCCAACAAGTGGTCCAAACTGCCGGTGGCCGTGGAAATGGCCCTGACAAAGGCTACACTTGCCTCCGTGGGGTGTTGTGGGGAAGAGAGCAACTCTTCCATGGGCCCTGCCGGTGGAGGAAACGGCCAACCCCTGTAGGATGGAAGACCAATGGACGAGTGAGGGGCCTGAGGCTCTCTGGAGTAAGCGGAGAAGCCTGCGGGGCAACCACAGCGAGGTGCGGAAGAGCATGTCCGTCTGTGGACGCGGGGACTGCGTGGAACCCATCCTGGAAGCCGCCGGGGAAAAGGCAACGAGGCGGTCTCCGTGAAGAAGAGACAATCCTCCGGAGAGGAAGGAACATCCGGAGAACAGTCGATGATCCGACGTCAGGACGGCGCCGGGGAGTCCGCCAAGGGCACCGGTGCGTCCTCGATCGGCGCCGAAGTGTCCACCATGGGTGCCGAGTCGGCCTCCACGACCACAGGCCTCATAGGAGAATGGGACTGGGGCCGGGCCAAGGCGGGCAATGACCGGCACCGGCTCGTCCTCCGACGACACCCCCCTCCGCCCGCCCCCGAAACCTGAAGCCGAACCCATCGGAGCTGGGGGCTAATCTGCCGGCAAGTCCGCGAAAGGCCACGCGCATGGCGAGGGATCCACGGACATCTCAGGAAGAGGAGGGGTGCCCAAAGAAGCCTACAGAGCTGTAGCGTAGGCCTTCATGCGATGGGTGAGGGCGCACGTCCCAAGAGGAACCCACGCCCTCTGCAGAACGAGGATAGGGCCTCGGTGACAAACTGCAGGACTTACCTGTGGCAGAGCGACAGCCGTGGGGCCTCGGTGAAGGACGATGCAGCCGGAATCGGCGGCTTCTGGATCCTTCTGTGGTAGGGGACGGATGCTGTGAAGAGACAGACCTGGACAAGCGGGACGAAAGCAATTTCATCCGGCGCTTCGGCTTGAGATGCTAACAAGTGTCGCAGTCCGTGGAATGATGGTGCTCACCGAGACACCACATACAAATAGGGTGAAGGTCCGTTGCAAACATCTGACGCGTACAAGAAACACGCCTTGAAACCCAAAGGCATTGCACACTGTTCCCAACGCAAAGGCGTTAAAAGAGGGCTGAAAACAGGTCAAGGGAACGCACTCCGGATCCGTGTTGCACGGTGCCGGGGTGGGACTTATGTGACCTCGCTGACGTCACGTCCGTGGACGTCAGGGCGGAGTCACGTAGTGCCGCCTCCCCCGCCGGCGCGCAGAGATGCTGTGGCAAAAAAAATCCGGATCCAGGCTCACACCTGGGGATAATTCTACGTTCAGGAATCTGTGGCTAGTAGTCTCTATCAGATACACTAATATTTTAATCATATATACTAGTATTCTGTAACTGTCAACTACATGTGGAAAAGCCTTTTGATCCACAAAATGATTCTCGTCACATTCAATTTGTATAATCAATGCTTTTCAAAGTGCCAGAGATGATGCACCTCAGAAAAAAAGGCTAAAGTTGAACTCCAATAAATTAAATATAAGGCCATCTATAAATTCAGAAGATAATCCATTAAAAGTGTTCTTCTGAGACCAAAACCGTAGGCCTACTCTAACGTGTTGTGGCATTTATATGAAGGCATGCTCTGACTGGGTTTCTTGATTACAGAGGCTAGGAACACAATATAATTATTAAATACCATATGTTCGAGAATCCTTTCGACCCACAAACGTGGTCTCAGCCTCTGTCAGTTCAAAATTATGAACTTTGCTAAAGGGCAATTGTTTCCAGTGGCAGCAACAGTTTGCTTTGAATTTGGTCTATGAATGGTTCAATGAAATGTAAACTCTTGATTGAGCTCAACAACCTTTTTCATGGTGACTGAGAAGAACTGTATTTAAATGTCCAAGAAAATGAATAAATACACAATGGATTCTATTGGTTATGTCCTTGTTACTTGTTTCCGAATGGTGCAAGTGAGTGACATATTTAAGCAGAATGCCTGCCTCCACCTCACCTGGTTTTAAAATATTTTGTAAAGTTAACAAATAAGGTTCGAACTTTCTATTGATAATGGATCCTATAGTCAGAAATCTGGGAAAATTGTGATACGCAGATGAGGTGGTAAGCATGGGTTGAGGAGGTCTATCAAGGATAGCCATGCGTTTTCCTGTAGTCGGATGCAATGTTGGAATGTTCTAGTGCAGACAGTCAAGAGGTCCAGAATCTAACAAAGGCCTCAGTAATTTATTAGCCCCTTGGGCGCGGACGCGATTCTGCGCCTGTGCGCCATTTTTCGAAGTGGGCGGGTTTATGACGGCCCTCAGCCGTCATCAGCACACGAGCCCCGTGATGCATGACGGCTGGGGGTCATCAGCATCGAAGGGGTTAATGCAAAGAATCTAACATAACAACAGAACCTCCTTTTCCCCACAGAATGAGTTCTATGACATTCATGATAGACCGCTTAGGAGCTCTTGAGCAGCGGAAGGAGGGATGTGATCCCCAAATAATTTTTCTTTCAGAATATTGATAGACGTTGTGAAACTTTTTCTCCACTAGTAAAAGTGTGATCAACTTTTATCCACAATATAACAAAACTTTATATGAAAGGAGGTCTATTAAAATCAGAGCTCAAAGACATCTAGCTGTTTGAAGGAAACTCATCTGCGAACTTCACGTTGTACTGCTGTTAACCTTTTACCTAAATTCATTCAACTGAAAGATGGATGACATTGTGGCTGCTTTGACCTCTAGTTTCTCTGAGCACAGTGGAAGGTCACTGACAACAGAAGCTTACATATTACGGACAGAATAGCTACCATAATGGTAACTTCATCCAATTGTTACATCTTGGATCTTTTCCAGTCTCAAAGTATTTGTAGCTTTGATAGCAATTGAGAGTATAAAAGGGGTAAGATAAGGCAGTATCGAGCAGCTTAGACTGGAGTTGCAGAAACATTCTTGGCCAAATGATTCACTAATTAGAGAGGAAGCCTCAACAAACGTAAAACTGTCGAAATGTGATGAAGTTCATACAGCCTTCACTTCTGACAGGTACATGTTTTGTCACAGATCTCAAATCAAAAAATACATTGCCAGGAAAACCAGAACATCATTATCCCAGCGTAACCACTTATAGAAAGTGAAAGTGCCTTTTTTAAAGCACTATTCATGCCATCACAAATTTTATAGCCATGCCACCCAGATGCTGGGTGAGAGCTGCCCAGAAACTAAGGGGTCCTGAAATTGGTGGAAACTCAATAGTATTCAGTTTGTCACCAACCTGTGGACAACTTTATAACAAAGTCTCTACTCAGGTCTCAGACTCTGAAGCATCATACAAGTCAGATATGTGTGCTATGGATTCTACTACTCCTTTGGCGAGAGGGGATGGGAGGTCTCAGTCAGAGGAGAGATAAAAGGACATTGAATCAGGCACAGAGCTTTCCGTGGTACAATAAACTGCCTGGGTTGTCTTGGAAAGATTGGTTTGAACTCCTATTACTTTAATACCTGGATTGGAATGTGGGTGGTGAAGTTACATACTCCTGGTTGCAATGTGTTTGTGGTGTTGTGGTAATCATTCAACAAGCCAGTTATAGTTAGGTGTCCTGATAATCTAGCTCAGCAAGGACCAGAGTCTACATTTGGGCTTAATATGAATGAATGAATGAGGATTTATAGGAGCGCGTAGTTACCCGGAAGCATCCCAGCGCTAAACCAGAACAGAGAGACCCGTGCGGATACCAGAGGAGAAGTTTAGAAGTGATTAGGGAAAGAGGTGGGTTTTCAAGAGTTTCTGAAACCGCAGATGGCAGGATTCTGCATGTAGTTTCAGGGGGAGGGAATTCCACAGTTTAGCTGTGTTTACCGAGAATCGTCGTCCTCCTGTGCGTGCCTTTTTTACTCTGGGCACGGTGACCAGACGTTCATGATCCGAACGGAGAGGTCTGTTGGCTTTATAGGGTACCACTAGGTTCTTCAGTATGGAGGGCCCCTTACCCTGCAACAGTTTGTGTGCAATACATAAGGATTTGAATTTAACCCTTTCACGTATCGGAAGCCAGTGCAGCAGCTTAAGTGCTGGTTTAGCTGACATTCTGACTGAAGTGCCAGTGAGAAGCCTTGCTGCAGCATTCTGGATCTGTTGGAGTTTGTTAAATGTTGTTTCCGGTGCGCCAAGGAAGGATTAGTTACTTACCTGTAATCCTAGTTCTCTTCCAGGGGTATACTCATTAAAGTCATAAGCACTGAATTATCTCCGCCCATGAGCGGGAACCCGGAACACATAACAATATACATATATATGTGTAAATATATCAAAAAGTACATTGTACTAAAATAATTATACACATATACATGTCTAACAACCATAATATGCAGCCTAACATATACACATAGGCTAATAAAGCCAACCTTACACACGTTCTGAAGCATGAAAATATGCTAAATATAAATGCAATAAACAGGCATGAGCCCAAAATGCATTTCATAACCATGAAAAACTTTTATTTTCATCAAAGAACCTGTTGTAAACAGTTATTAGCCTAAAGGGCTGCATATGAAAAATTGTCTGTGTACAGAAAATCAGACTGGCACCCTGCCTTTAAGGCCCCAGAGAATCTGCACACTTTGCCTTTAAGGCCTCTAGGAGAACTCTGTTCCCATCATGCACCACAGGTGACAGTTAGGTCAGTTCTTTTGTACGGTACAGTAAACTCTTAGCAGGAATCTGCACTTAAAAACTTCATAATACATATTGAAAAAACTTCAATGCTACTGCTCGCCCGGGGAGGCGGGAGGGTGCTTATGACTAATGAGTATACCCCTGGAAGAGAACTAGGATTACAGGTAAGTAACTAATCCTTCTCTTCCAGGGGATACTCATTAATAGTCATAAGCACTGAATAGAGTAGCAAGCTCATACCCACTAGAAGCGGGCGAACAGATAAATGCATAGATGCACTTTTAACAATACAGTGTTTAACTAGAAACAGCAAACACATTTCTGAGTGATGCTTGTCCCACTTGTGCATCAGTCTGCGCATCAGAATCCAAGCAGTAATGGCGTGTAAACGTATGCACTGAACGCCAAGTAGCTGCTTTACATATCTCTGACATAGCCACATTCCTAAGGAGAGCTGTGGTTGCAGCTTTCCCTCTCGTAGAATGAGCCCTAGGTCTACCTGACAAAGACTTGTGGGCTAGTTGATAAGCCAGTAAGATACATGACACTATCCATCTAGAAATGGATCTCTTGGATGCTGCCAAACCAGTATTCGTAGGACCATAGTTCACAAACAAACGGTCCGTGTGTCTCAAAGACTTTGTTTTATCTAAGTAAAATTTCAAAACCCTCTTTAGATCCAATGAATGCAAAGTCCGCTCAGCCGGACTCGAAGGGTTTGGAAAGAAAGTAGGCAATGTTATGGATTGGTTCACATGAAAATCCGACACCACCTTTGGTAGAAAAGCAGGATGAGTCCTAAGCACCACTCTGTTTCCATGAAAAACTGTGTACGGTTCCTTGCAACACAGAGCCTGAATCTCGCTCACTCTACGAGCAGAAGTGATGGCTACCAGGAATGCTACCTTCCAAGATAAGTGTTGCAAAGAAGCTTTATGTATGGGCTCAAATGGTGGACCCATCAACTTAGTCAATACCACATTAAGCTCCCAAGGTGGAGAAGGAGACCTGACTGGAGGAAAAACCTTCCTTAACCCTTCTAGAAAATCCTTCACCACAGGCATCCGAAAAAACGATATCTGTGTAGGCGATTTTCTATAAGCCGTTATTGCAGCAAGATGGACCTTGATAGAACTAAACTGCAAACCAGACTCAGCAAGGTAAAGAAGATAAGGCAAGATCACCTGTTCTTGACCATGAATAGGATCAAGACCCTTACTCTGACACCAGAGGTAAAAGCATTTCCACTTAAATCCGTAGGATTGTCTTGTAGAAGGCCGCTTTGCCTCCTTAAGAATGTTCATACACTCCGGATTCAGCTGTAAATGTCCGTACTGGATGACTTCAGGAGCCATGCTGCCAAGCGCAGGGAGGGCAGATTCGGGTGAAACACTCGCCCCTGCTGCTTGGACAGAAGATCCGGGCGACAAGGCAATCTCCTGTGTGGCCTGATGGACAACTGGAGGAGATCTGGGAACCACCACTGCCGTGGCCACTCCGGGCAAATCAGTATCATTCTGGAATTGGTCTTGTACATCCGGTTGATCACTGCTGGTATCAACGGTGTCGGTGGAAAGGCGTACAGCAAATTTTGACACCAGTCTATCATAAGGCCATTCCCTTGAGACCCTTTCTGGGAAAACCTGGACGCGAAGACGGGGCATTTTGTGTTTGCCGCGTCTGCGAACAGATCGATGTCTGGTGTTCCCCAAGCCTGGAAAATGCTGTGCGCGACGTCTCCGTTGAGAACCCAGTCGTGCGCTTCGACGAAGTCTCGACTGAGGCCGTCCGCCTCTGAGTTGAGACTTCCTGGTAGGTGAACTGCTGTTATGGACAGGTCCCTTGCAAGTAACCAATGCCAGATGGTCTGGGCTTCTATGGACAGAGTCCTGGATCTGGTACCCCCCTGCTTGTTTAGATAATACATTGTTGTGGTATTGTCTGTTTGTACCAGAAGGGACCGAGCCTGTAGAGATGGAGCCAGAGACTTGAGAGCAAGATGGACCGCTCTGAGTTCGAGTAGATGGATGTGATATCCTTTCTCGAAGTCTGACCATAGCCCTTGTACCTGAAGAGGGCCCATATGTGCCCCCCAACCAAGGAGAGAGGCATCTGTGATGAGAGTCTGCGTTGGTGGGTCCTGATGAAAAGGAACTCCCTTCATCAAGTGTGCCTTCTTCATCCACCACCGAATGGAATCGCTTGCCGACTGTTGGAGATGAATTCGATCCTCCCAGCGTCCCGTACTCTGTTTCCACTGATCTTCCAGACACTGCTGCAGAGGACGCATCTGCAAACGTGCGTTTGGCACGATGAATATGCATGATGCCATGGACCCCAGGAGAGAGGATACTTGCCGAACTGTCGGACGAGCATACTGGAGGAGAAGCACGCACTTCGCCTTGATAGATGACCATCTCTCCTCCGAAGGACACACGTTTTCGTTTTCTGTGTCCAGCTGCGCTCCCAGGTAGTGGATTTTCTGGGTGGGATTCATTATGGACTTCTTGTAGTTGACTTGTAGACCCAACTTGCACATGAGTTGGAGGCATATCGATAGATGTTCTTCTAGTAGCGATGGGGATGAACTCTTCAGAAGCCAGTCGTCTAAGTACGGATATATGAAAATCCGTCTCTTTCGAAGACAAGCTGCCACTACCGCCATACATTTTGAAAATGTTCTGGGAGCTGATCTCAAGCCAAAAGGGAGTACTGAGTACTGGTAATGATGAACCCCTACTTGGAACCTGAGGAACTTGCGATGCTTTCTGGATACCGGAATATGAAAGTACGCATCTTTCAGATCGATGGAGCACATCCAATCCCCTTGGTGTAGTTGAGGGAAAATCTGATGAAGAGCCAGCATTCGAAATTTCTCCTTCCGAATGAATTTGTTCAATACTCTCAGATCCAGAATGGGTCAGAACTCTGTAGCTGGACCTTTTTTCTGTACGAGAAAGAATCGAGAGTACAGGCCTTGACCTCTCTGTTGAGATGGTACTGGTTCTATGGCGTTCTTCTTCAGAAGAACGTTCGCTTCCTGCTGCAAGCGCCTTATATTCCACTGAACCATCCTTAAGGGGCGAATGACAGGAGGGGGCTTCTTGAATCTCAAAAGGTACCCGCTCTGAATAATACTCAGCACCCATCTGTCCTTTGTGATTTGCTTCCACTCGTCCAGATACCACACAATACTTCCTCCAACCGGAGTGGCGCACGGTTGTGGAGGAAGCATCCGTTCATTGCTTTTGAGGCTGCTTGGTAGCAGAGGATTGCTGCCTGTTTCCATTGCCTCTGCCTCGCCCAGGTCGTCGCTGTTGAAATTGCGACCTCTGCTGATTCTGGCCTAGATTTTGCGAGGACCAATTCGACTGTTGGCCCCTCTGCTGAAAAGATCTTTTGTCAAAGGGACGAAAATTACCCAGACGTCGAAATTCTTTTTTCTTTTCAAGACCGACAGCTTTCAGGGTGTCCAACTCCACTTTCATTTTAGACATTTCGTCGTCAGCGTGAGAGCCAAATAGAGTCGAACCATTGAAAGGTAAATTCACCATCTTTCTCTGCGCCTCTGGCTTAAGTCCCGTAAGGCGAAGCCAAGCCGTACGTCTAGCACAAACACCATGTGCATAACCATGAGCTGACAGATCCGCCGCATCAGCAGCCGCACTAATACTCTGGTTCGCCACCAATCCTCCTTCTTCTACTATTTCCAGGAAGTCTTTCTGATCCTCCTTAGGGAGTTTATCTGCAAAACGAGTCACCGAGTCCCAAAGCAGACTATCATAGCAACCCAATAAGGCTGACGCACTGGCCACTCTCATGACCGAACCTGAGGTGTTGCACATTCTTCTCCCCAAGGAATCCATACTCTTACTATCCTTTTCAGGTGGAGCAGAAGAGGTAGATGCCGCAGAATGTGCTTTTCTGACTGCCGCCACAATAAGTGAATCCGGAGGAGGGTCAGAACGCAAAAATAAAGGATCCTCTGCTGGAGCCCTGTACTTCTTAGCAATCCTAGAAGGACCAGACCCCACCGTGGCCGGAGTTAAGAAAGTTCTCATTGCTGGTTCTATTAATCCGGGCACTAATGGTAGAAGAGGTCTACCAGTCGTCTTGTGATGTAAGGTTTCAAAGATGACTGACGTTGCTATTTGAGGAACTGCCATCTTGATCTTGAACTTATTCGCCCCACAACACAACACATCATTAAATGTGCCCAAATCATCCACTGGAGACACTCTAGAAGGGGGAGTAGATGATATTGTGGGAGAATAGTCTCTATAGGAAGATCTTAAAGAAGACTTCGAAGACGTAGAAGATGAGGAAGGAGACCTACTCCGCCTCGGAGGAGTTGCCGATCGCTGCCTCATTCGTTCCCGTGAACGTGATTTCTCTCTCACTAAGGACCTAGAGCGTGATCTTCTATGCAGCTCCGTCTGCGGGACCGGAGCCCTCATCCCCATCAGTCCTGCATCTGGACGCATTTTCCAATGTCTAAGGCTTTCCAGCCACCTCGGTGACAAGTTAATAGGCCGCCCTACACGCTCAGGTGAAGCCTCAGGTGACACCTGCACAATATTCAGTCCAGTTGAAGACTTGGAGGCTCTGGAAACTACACTGTGCTCAGAAAACAATGAGCCAGATGGAGTCCGTTGTCTGGGCACCAATTGTCTATCATCCGACACCTGTCCTGAGGTTGAGCCCGAATGAGCCACCACAGACGAGTCCTGGTGCACTACCTCTTGTCCCACCGCAGACCTGTCGTCTTGCTGGCCACGCGGAGAAGACAAATGTTCTGGACTGATGTCTGACCTCGACAAAGACCTAATTGAGGTCCGAGAGGCCGGTCTGGATAGTCTTGACGCCGACCCATGTTCGGGTGGGGGAGACCTAGACACTCCATGCTTCGAGCCCGAAGCAGACTTCGACATCGACCTATGTCGCGATGGAGACCTTGATCTTCTCTTTTTAGCTCTCGACGTCGACCTCTTCTTCAAAGACATCGTAAGTCTCTCTCTCGACCTCGGTCTCTCCTTCGACGTCGACACTTTCCTCGACGTCGACACACCATCCTTCGACGTCGACACACCATCCTTCGACGTCGACACACCATCCTTCAACGTCGACACCTTCGTCGTCGGGCGCCTCTCTTCTCTCGAAGTCGACTTCTCACGAGCCTTAGACGTCGAACATGGCACCCCCGACGTCGTCTTTACAGCAATCGACACCAGATGTCTCGACGTCGAAAAAGATTTCGACGGCGACCTCGACGCTGAACCTTGCCTCGCCGGCGAAGTCCTCAACGTCGACGGAGCCCTCTTCGACGTCGACAATGTCTTTTTTGACGGCGACGCTCCCTGGAGTCGAGTTTTCTTAGATCTACCTTCTGGAGACGCTGATCTTCGACGTTTTGGATGAGAAGATGGCTTGGAAGAGGAGAATACGCCCTTGGAACTCTTCTCACCACGGTTTTCTCTCTCCAGGAGGCCCAGCAACCTCATTTTCTCCCTTTCTCTTAAAGTTCTACTAGAAAGGTTGAGGCAGTGATAACAATCCTCCACCTTATGAGAAGCTGGAAGACACACCACACAAACAGAGTGTGGATCCGTTTTGGACATCTTCTTCCCACAGGAAGGACATTTGTAAAATAACGGTGGCATTCTGACTAAAAAATACCAACAGTTAGTCAGAACAAGATAGAAAACACCACCAAAATAATCTTTTGTCAAAAAAAGGTAAGAAAAAACCAACTTCTGACAGAAAATACTACAAATGAGCAGAGCTCAAGTTCCAGGTTCCTCACAGAACAAGCCGGAAAAAAGAACTGACCTAACTGTCACCTGTGGTGCATGATGGGAACAGAGTTCTCCTAGAGGCCTTAAAGGCAAAGTGTGCAGATTCTCTGGGGCCTTAAAGGCAGGGTGCCAGTCTGATTTTCTGTACACAGACAATTTTTCATATGCAGCCTTTTAGGCTAATAACTGTTTACAACAGGTTCTTTGATGAAAATAAAAGTTTTTCATGGTTATGAAATGCATTTTGGGCTCATGCCCGTTTATTGCATTTATATTTAGCATATTTTCATGCTTCAGAACGTGTATAAGGTTGGCTTTATTAGCCTATGTGTATATGTTAGGCTGCATATTATGGTTGTTATACATGTACATGTGTATAATTATTTTAGTACAATGTACTTTTTGATATATTTACACATATATATGTATATTGTTATGTGTTCCGGGTTCCCGCTCATGGGCGGAGATAATTCAGTGCTTATGACTATTAATGAGTATCCCCTGGAAGAGAAGATAGCGTTACTGTAGTCCAATCTGGACAGGATCAGTCCTTGGATCAGCAGCTTCCTAGAAGGCTGCGGAAGAAGTGGTAGAACTTTCCGAGCCGAGCGGAGGAGGCCGAAACAGGCTCCCGCCATTTTTTTTGCTTGGGTCTTGAATGAAAGATCCTGTTCCATCCAGACCCCCAGGCTTTTGATCTCATTTTTAGGGGAGGAGGGCTCGCCCAGACAGGTGGGCCAGATGTTCGAAGGCAGTGTGGACCCTTTATGCCCTAGTAGCATAATTTCGGTCTTAGACCCATTCAGTTTGAGAGAGGATTCACACATCCAGGTAAAAAATTTTGATAGACGGGAGTGGAGGGTGTCCGGACACTGGGCCAGTTGGGATAAGGAGACGACCAGTTGGGTGTCGTCAGCGTAGCTCACGATTTTGATTCCAAACGGGGCAACCACCTCTCCAGTGGGGCAATGTACACATTAAATAATGTGGGGCTTAAGGATGAGCCTTGTGGTACCCCACACTGGAGGGTAATTGCCGCCGATCGAGAGTTACTCTCCCAGACCTGAAAGGTGCGGCTGCTGAGGAACGATGTAAGCCAGGACAAGGCTGTCCCTACCACACCTATGTCTGTCAGTCGCTGAATTAGGACCTGATGATTAACAGTATCGAAAGCTGCACTTAGGTCCAGGAGGATCACTGCCACTGATCCTCCTGCATCCAAAATGCATCTGGCCGCCTCAACGACTGCCAGAAGGGCGGTATCCGTACCCTGGCCAGGGCGAAAGCCGGTTTGCGAGGTCCGGAGAAGGCTATTGGATTCCAGGAAATGGGAGAGTTGTTGATTAACTAGTCTTTCCGTGACCTTGCTAAGTCCAGGAAGTAGTGAAATCGGCCTATAATTGGCCAAATCCTCCGGGTCTAGGAGAGGCTTTTTAAGAAGGGATTTCACAATAGCTCTCTTCCAGCCAGGTGGAACCACTCCCTGCGAAAGAGAGGCATTAATAAGATCAGTAACTGGTGTAGCGATGGTGGTTGCAATCTGTTTAAGGATCCGCATGGGTACCGGATCGCTAGGGGAGCCGCTTTTGATGACAGCCAGAGTTTTTGAGAATCTCATCCACTAATACTGGGCCAAAGGTATCGAGCTGAATGTCGGGTGTAGCTAGTTGACTGCTTATATCTATTCCATGATTGACTTGGGGCAGGGTAGCTAAGATGTTATAAATTTTGGCATCAAAATAGCTCGCCAAATTGTTGCATTTGGTTCCTGAGGTGTCTTGAGCCAAAGGGGGTTCAGGCACCTTAAGCAGTTCCTTCATGATTAAGAAAGTTTCTCTAGAAGAGTTGGAAGAATTTTTAATTCTTTCGTCGAAGAATTGTCTCTTGGTGCTGCGCAGGGCAGCCTTATATGCTCTCATGGCGGAACGATACTCATCTTTACTGGATCCCGCCCAGTCTTTCCTCCAGGAGTGCTCCAGCTTCTTACAACCTTTTCTTAGTAGTTTCAGCTCGGGCGTATACCAGGGAGCAGAGTCAGCTCTCTTCTCCTTTTTCTGAATAATTTTCTTGGGGAGAATAGAGTCGAGTGAGTTGGTAAGCCAGTTTTCAAAGTTCGTATCTGCAACCACAGGGTCAGGAACTGGAGGGGTGTAAGAATGTTCTAGTTGGAGATCCAATTCTCAACAGAGAGTTTGGACCAGACCCTGTCCATGACGTGAGTATTGGGGGGGTTGTGGTGGCACGGCCACGACTTGCCAGGAAAAAGGGACCAGGAAGTGGTCAGTCCACAGGAGAGGATAGGGAGGTCTAGCTTTCAATGCATGAGCATTGGTAAAAATCGGGTCAAGCAAATGTCCTTTGTTATGCGTTGCCCCTGTATTGACCAGTCCCAACTCATAGGATGTAAGGTCGAGGTGGAGGTCCGTCGCCACCAAGTCCAGAGGGTCATTAAAATGGAGATTGAGATCTCCCAAAATCATGAAATTAGGAGTAGAGGATGCCAGTACAGTAACAGTTTCCATCAGGTAAACTAGCGAAATGGCTAGGGCAACCCGGTGGACGATATACAAGTAGGCCCAAGAGGGAGACTGTAGGTGATATTTGTAAAGAAAAATAACAGCTCTCACATTCTGCGGTGCCACTATCTTTTGCCCTACATACAAATTTATCCCTATACAATATGGCCAGACCACCTCCTCTACCAACGGGCCTATTCTGAAAGTGGATTAGGAAGCCTTGGGGGAGAGCACGTACAATATCGGCCTCAGAATTGTGTGTAAGCCACGTCTCTGTAAGAAACAGGATATCTAGCTTGTGGTCCTGAAGTAGGAAGTTGATCTCTAGGGAGTGTTTAGGGAGGGATCTACAGTTCAGGAGGGCCATTTGGATGGAGTACTGTTCATTAATAGGTGAGGGTATGCTGCATAAGTCACAGTTGAGGAATACCTTTTCTCCTTTATGTATATAATGGCAGTTCGTATGGAACCCACAACCAGAGAGGCAGATCTGCTCAACATCTTGGACCTGCAACAATGAGCTCAGAATGAGAGCCTTGCTCAACTCTTGTTGCAAGGGTAGCTTAGGTAGGACCTCTGTGCCCAGAAGACCAGCTGGGCTTGAATGGGAGGTACCAATTAATCTGTGATAATGGTTTTCATCATAAGGGCATTCGTTTCCTAAGGTGTTCTGATGCCTGTAGCCTGTTTCCTCAAATGCGACAACTGCATCTGTCTGAAAAACGGTATGCAGGCACATTTACATTCCCTGGGGTTACTGGCACCACTTATGTTTGGCAGTAAGGGGACCTTTAAATGGGAAACTGAGGCTGCTTTAGGTTTCTGCCTCACTACCTGAGTGTCAGAATAGATTCTTGGTACCGCTTGCAGTTGTCAAAACCAATTACTCATCTCTTGACTATCAGGAAATCCAATGTCTCTTGTGGGGGTTCAGTTAATCGTTACTCAACATGAAAAATGGGCCTCTTGATGGCAGTGCAAGTTTGTACTAAATGACTGTTCTTCAAGTAAGAAATGCAAAGGGTTATGCATGTCTCCAACTGCTGTTGGTAACATGATCGAAAGGCACTGCAGCATAAGGTATCAGAACTGAATACAAATAATTATAGAGAAGGAAAAAACAAAAAGGTACAAGAGATCAATTAATCCAATGGGTCCATCATATCAAATGTGTATGATATTGGTACTACGGTGTTCATAAATGAAATGCAATCCTCAACTACAATTGCAATGAATGTCGCCTGGGTGACAAAATGGCAGCCTCTTGTACACTTTGTTGGCACGGACTGTAGGTTATAATTACTCCCATTAAAATTCCAGACAACCACATTAGTCCTTTCATCCTACTTTTTCTTTGTCCTCTGGGTGTCACACATTTCTGCTAATTCTACCTACTACACTTTGGCTGGGTGACTACTTTTTATAAGAATGATGCTCCAACAGGTCATTGAACAGCGATTTAACAGGTCACACTTTTGAAGAACAATATGTGTCTAGGGCCTTTAATTTTTGTAGTTCATATTTACAGTTTGTCAATAATGGGACATCTGTCAAAAATAACCCCGTCAGCAAACTCCTGGTTCCTGGGGAGGACACTGAGTTTCCAGTTCCTCTGGATGCAATGCAACCATTTCTATCTCATGCCCAAGACTGCAATGCAGAACAATCAATGTCCCCAGGCATCTGGAGAGCGAAATCCACAGCAGGGACTTGCTTAAACATTTTACACAAATAAAACCCTGGGAAGTAGGGGGCATTGTTTGGTTTTGGCCCTAGCACTTCCGCTAAAAACAAACCCTTTGCACAAGATGCAACCTTTAGATTTGGCATGGAGGTTGCCCTTGGTCCTTTGTTGCACTATGAGTTTGGCAGTCTGTCTTCCACACTGAAAATTAGCCTTTATATATCTCAGTATATTTTCTTACATGGAACCCAAGCACTTTGACCCCCACTACTGTGTGCAACTTTTTAAAACTAACTAGCAATAGAGAGGGAGATGTACACACAAACAACTCTAGCATACAGAGAGATGGCGTTCTTAGATAAATTATATTTTAAAGAGTTTGCAGGGGGTTTGCACTAGGTAGGTTGTAACTTAAAATAAGTCAGATCTACCATTTGGGTGGCAACCCCGGCTAGGGGGTTGCAAGAGTAAGTGCCTGGATACTCTCACGATTGATTAGACCGCTCTACAAATCGACATAAGTATAGAAATCCTGTGAAAATAAACGCTTCAAATTGATTACGAGTTATGTGTTTTCTCCAATTTATTAGTCAAACTTCAACACACAATAGTTAAGTGTAAACTGTTCTGTACTTTTTCAAAAGCAATACACTCCAGAATAAGTGCCGAAAAATGTGTCCATTAACATTGCATGAAAAAAACAAAAACATATGTTCCACCTACCTTTTCTTAAATTGTGCTTCATCTTTTTATTTGGATCTTTATCATCCACTAACCCATCTTCGAATGGCCTTTTTAATGTAGACGAGCCTATAAACAGATGACAATTATGAGAAACAACTGAATAATTAAATTCACAGAGCATAACGCACCAGTACATCTAATGGATGGCTTAGGCACTTAACATTTCGAACATGAGCTCACCTGCTGCTAAGCCTGTGTAGATTTGGCACATAGGCTATATTAAGTGGCCTTTGTTTAGGTGGGCCTCTGTCACTTTGTAGAAACTACTTACAGGACTTATTCGAATTAATTCAAACTTAATAACTTTTCTACTGGAAGAAAACATTAAACATCCGCAATATTCCATAAAGTTTGGTTTTAAAGTGCAAAACCTTAACACACCATAAAATGTTACAAAAAAGCTGCCTAAAACTCTGTAAATGCTCTGGAGTACGAAAGACGTGATCCAGAACAAATATTAACTTATTTTGTATCGCCTAAAAAATGATTTTTTATATTCTTCACTCGAGATATAGCGATTGGGGGGGGGGGGGGAGGAAAGTTGGTAAATGTAAAAGGGGTAAAGGACTAGGAAACCGATTTCACTTGGACTGAAAATATACCCCCAAACACGTTTACATGATTAGAGGCTCTTCAGCTCAATAACTTGTCACCCAGAATTAAGTATATCAATTAACAGGACTGTTTTCTGCTGAGCATCAGAAAACAAGCTTACATATGCACACTTCTAGTGCCCCCAAAAAAGTGCTCTTTTGTATTGTGCTCTACAAGCACCTTTTAATGGGCAGGCTTGACGGCGCAGCTGTCGCCAGACAATCATGTGAGCATCACTAGAGGGGGGCTTTGGCTACTCACACAAGATGGAAGGAGAGGGTACATGTTTTAATTTGGGCAGAAGTTGTGTGATTCCACAATAATGTGGATGCTCTGCATAAAGGTGTATAAATGTGTTTATCTATCCAGCTGCCTGAGCTTGACTTTTCAGGGGCACCCATATGACATTGTAAAACTGATAAAGTGTCTTATATAATTAGATTAGTGTTGGTCACACAAGCCGTTTTTTGGTGGGTTGAGAAAGTCAGACCAATAAAAAAAACTCCATTTAATTCTGTGCTTATCTTGTCAGATTTGCAATGCTTCATGGACAGAGGTCAAACGGCAGCCTAGGTCTTCAGACCAATCAAAACGTATTCTTTTAACATGGATTTGGCGTTTACTTTTCTTTCTCTGACTGCAGAGTGAGAGGAGTTTTAAAAAATATTTTTCAACATAACCAAATGTAATTACCTGTAAATTAACTGTTTGGATTCTGCATTTAGGAAGGGAAAAATTAAGTAATTTTTGGGGGTAATTTTGAAGTGTGTTGCGGCGGACTGCAATAGGATCGAAAACACATCGGGCCTGATTACAATGCCGGTCAGAAAGGTTCCGACCGCTGATCGGAGGCTTTCCGAACGACATTTTAGGTTTACAATCTGACAGCCATATTACAAAGATGTGTAAACCGACTCAGTTCCGACTGGCTCAAGGAGCCCGTTTGCCAGTCGGAATATGCTCATAATCCCTTAAGGAGGGTGCTTCTGCCATCGGGATTATGATGCTGGTTTCCAACAGCCTTTCCATATCCGCCTTTCCGACTTTGAAAAGGTTGTGGGAAAAAGACTTTGGTGGCACCTAGCAGGGCCCACTTTGCCCCTGGCCCTCCGGTTGTAGCCCTGGGGGCACCTATGGTGCCCCCCTGAAAATCCCTGTACAATGTGGCAGGCACAGTGAGGTGCCTGCCACATGGTGCAGAGATTTTCACAAACTCCCATTTCTCAATGGGAGCTTGAGCTGTTGGCATTTTCTGTACGCTGCAAAAGATGCCATAGAGAAATGGGAATCGCATCCAAATTCAGTGTGTGGAACCGCCGGCCTAAGGTTGGGCAGTTCTGGCACCGAGGCGATGTCGGACTGAGGCAACTCCGACCGACATCGTAATGAGGACCATAGTCACTTTAGTTGGTGATACACATTTGAGAAGAAATGCGTTACTTACCTGTAACTGCAGTTATCCAGTATTGGTGTCTTTCATAGATTCACATGCCTGAATCATTCCCCGTCGTCGAGATGGGAGTCCCCGGTACATAGAAAAGTAATGTCCTATAGACATACATAGAAAAAAGTAGGCCTAAGGGCCTTGCCTTAGTAGCCTATCTATGTCCTTTGGTAAAAAGGACCAAACTCCTGAAGTTAGCCAATCAGCTACCACCTCCCTCTAGAACCTTCCTGCCAGGAGCCTCAGTCCCTCAGATTTTCGTACGCACCAAGCTAGGTAGACGTAATATATGGTATAGAGGGAGAGATGAGGCCTTCCTGGGGAGGCGGGAGGGTTGCATGTGAATCTATGAAAGACACCAATACTGGATAACTGCAGTTACAGGTAAGTAACGCATTTCTTATCCAGTATTATGGGTGTCTTTCATAGATTCACATGCCTGAATCAGAGTAGCAAGCAATACATTATGCACATTTGTGATGGAACATTATGAGCAGTCTGAGATAGTACAAATCATGCGACTAGTAACCATCAACAAATACAAAGAATAAAGTAAATAAATGTGCATACCCGTACAGGATGGTGGGAAGGAGGAAGGCTCATCTTACTGGAATAGATGGCGAAGTACAGCCTGGCCCACAGCTGCATCTTGCATCAGTTCCGTATCCAGGCAGTAGTGCCTGGTAAATGTGTGCGGCGACTTACAGGTCGCTGCCCTGCAAATGTCCAGAATCGGCACTCCAGCGAATAGTGCCGCCGATGTGGACACAGCTCTTGTGGAATGCGCTCGGACTGTGGAGTGTAATGGACGTCCGGCTTTGTCAAGGCAAAAAGCAATTGCAGATGATATCCATCGTGAAATGCTTTGTTTGGAAAGTGGCATGCCTTTTCTAGGTCTGCTGAAAGCGATGAAAAGCTGATTCGTTTTTCTGAAATGTTTTGTTTTGTCTAGGTAGAATTTAAGACATCTTTTTAGGTCCAAAGAGTGAAGGGATCTTTCAGCTGCGGTACTGGGATTAGGGAAGAATGAGCGAAGTACGAGTGGTTCATTTAAATGGAAGTCCGAAGGGACTTTAGGAATGAAGCGAGGATTAGTTCTTAAAATCACTCTGTCTTCTCTGAACTGCATAAAAGGATCTTGTATGGAAAAAGCTTGTAACTCACTGACTCGTCTTGCTGAGGTCAAAGCCAAAAGAAGTGCAGTTTTCCATGAAATGTATTTGACATCAGCCCTACGGATGGGCTCAAACGGGTGTTTCATCAATTGGTTGAGTACCACATTAAGGTGCCATGATGGCGGAACTCTTGGTGGCCGTGGAAATGATCTATAGAGCCCTTTAAGGAATTGCTTTATTAATCTGTTGGACCATAGAGAGGGTCCCTTTGAAGTCCTTGTAAAGCGGGAGATTGCCGCCAGATGAACTCTGATAGAGGCATGGGCAAGTCCCGATTGTGCCAGATGTAGTAAATATGGCAGTAATTGTTCCGGAGTGATCCTTAAGGGATGGAGATCGTTGTCCTTGCACCAAACACAAAAGCGTTTCCATTTCAAGGAATACGTTTTGTTTGTGCTAACTGCTCTTGACTTAGCGAGGACTTCCTTGCACTCCTGCGGGATGTTTAGCTGGTAGAACTCTCGGTACTCAGGAGCCATGCCGATAATCTGAGAGATTTCAGATTCGGGTGGAGTACTTGGCCGTTGGACATCGAGAGTAGAGAGGGATGCTGATCCAGATGGATTGATGGTCGGACTGAGAGGCGACGGAGGTCCGTGAACCAATGCTGTCTCGGCCAGTATGGGGCAATGAGAATCAATATGCAGTGCTCCGTTTTCATTTTTCGAATGACTCTTGGTATCAGGGGAGATGGCGGAAATGCGTACGCAAACACGTTGCGCCATGCGATGGAAAATGCATTTCCTAGGGACCGCGGTTGGGGATGCCACCGTGCGAAGTTGTGGCATTTGGCGTTCTCCCTGGTGGCAAAGAGGTCTATTTGCGGTCTCCCCCATTCCGAGAAGATGTTGTTTAGCACTTTTTGGTTGAGTTCCCATTCGTGGGACAGAGACCTCTGTCTGCTTAGAGCGTCCACTATGACGTTGTCCTTGCCTGGGACATACTCTGCTGTTAGTTTGATGTTGTTGTGTACTAGCCAGTTCCAAATTTTTTGCGATTCGCGAGATAGTGTCAGCGAACGTGTCCCTCCCTGCTTGTTCAAGTAGTGCATTGTTGTCGTGTTGTCCGTTCTTACAAGCACTGCTGAGTTTTTGATGCGTGGGAGGAATGCTTTGAGAGATTGGAGAACTGCCCTCAGTTCTAGGAGGTTGATATGTAATTGCCGTTCTTGTTCTGTCCACTTGCCACTGATTTGCAATTCTTGAAGGACTGCACCCCATCCTTCTAGAGAAGCATCTGTAGTTATGACATGTGGAGTTGCAGGCATCAAGAACGTTAGACCTTTCGATAGGTTCTTGTCTGTTCTCCACCAAAGTAAGGCCTTGGTTATTTGTCGAGTAATGATGATGTGATCCTCGAAAGAACCTGTACATTGAGTCCACTGCTTGGTCAAGGCCTCCTGGAGGGGGCGCATTCTGACTCGACAGTGAGGAATGAGTAGTATGCAAGAAGACATCATCCCTAGTAGGGACTTGAAAGTACGGACTTCGATGGTGTTCCTGGAAGACACTGCGGTGGCCAGAGTGATCAGTTTGCGTTTCCGTTCCCGAGATGGGAATACTTTGGAAGAGGTCGTGTTTAGAGTAGCCCCCAGGAATGTTATAACTTTGGAGGGCTGTACGGTCGATTTCTCGTAGTTGAGTGTCAGACCTAGGCGTTTGAAAATAGTGAGACAGGCGTTGGAAGACATTTGTGCGTCTGTCATGGATGGTGCCTTCACCAGCCAGTCGTCCAGGTAGGGGAAGACCTGGTGTCCTTGCTGACGTAGGAAAGCTGCCACAGGAGCGAGACACTTTGTGAAAATGCGAGGCGCTGATTTGAGGCCGAATGGGAGGACACAGAATTGGTAGTGTTGACCTGCTACTGCGAATCTTAGGAATGTTTTGTGGCGCCTGTGTATTGGGATATGGTAATATGCGTCTTGCAGGTCTAACAACGTCATAAAGTCTCCTTCCTCTAGAGATCCCAAGATTTCCTGGATGGTCACCATTCGTAACGATTGGCTTTTCAAGAATGTATTGAGTGCCCTGAGATCTAGTATGGGCCTCCATTTCTTCTTCTTCTGTTGTATGAGAAAGAAGCGGGAATAAAATCCCTTCCCTTTTTGAGCAGATGGAACTCGCTCTATTGCTCCTTTTTTCAACATTGAAGTGATTTCTTGAAGGAGTAACCTTAGGTGCCTGTGTTGGATCTTGCGAGGAGGAGTTAACGGTGGGATTGAATTGAATTCCAATGAGTGTCCGTGTTGGATTAATTGGAGTACCCACCGATCCGATGTTATTAATCTCCAATTGTGGAGGAAGTGTGTCAATTTTCCTCCAATTTTGAAAGAACGAAACGGTGGAGGGACTGGCTGTTGGAAATGGTCATTGGCGTCCGCCTGCTGGTTTCCTCTGGGTTTTCCCCCTGTAATTCGATCTCCCGTAGGAGGTCTGACGACCTTGTTGCTGTTGCCGCTGCTGGTATTGGGAACGATTTTGATTATAGGAATAAGAGGATTTTCCTTGATATGATCCCCTGTAAGAGGGTTGACCTCTGCCTCTGTGCCCTCAAAAGGACTGGTTTTTGAATTGTAGTGTGCCGAGAGCTCTTGCAGTGTCTGTGTCTTTTTTGATTGTCTGCAAGGCCTCATCTATTTTGTCGCCAAATAGGTGTTGCCCGTCATAGGGCATGTCGAAGACTTTGGTTTGGACCTCCTTGCGGAAGGATGTTGCTTTGAGCCATCCTTGTCTGCGCAAAACTGCTGCACCTGCCAGCTGCCTAAAGCCTGTCATTGCGACATCTACTGCAGAATCGATGATTTCCAATGCTGACATTTGTCCCTCCTTAAGGAGCGATTGAACCTCATCCTTTAAATCTTCAGGTATATCTGCTAGGTACGGGACAATGTCTTCCCACAATTGTCTGTTGTATCTGCCTAGTAGGGCAATGGCGTTGGCCACCTTGATAGTCATAGCTGACGTTGTAGAAAAACGTTTGCCGATGCCGTCCAATTTCCTGCCCTCCTTGTCTGGTGGTGCTGACAGTAGGGAGGACGGATTTCTAGAATTCTTTTGTGCGGCTTGGGTGACTACCGAATCTGGCTTTGGATGGGCATTAAGGCAGGTAGGTGCTGTTGTTGGTGCCTTATACTTCTTATCCAGTCTAGGTACCACTATTGAAACCGATGCAGGTGTTTGCATTAGTTGCTGACCTTGTTCCCAAATGTGATCTATTATGGGAATCGATCTAGCCGTCTTCTTGATTGGATCCTTAAAATCGTAAAGGAAACAGTCCGTTTCATGCGATTCCATAGTCATGTGGAACCTAGTGGCTGCTCGCTCTATCAGATTATGGAATCCGCCAATATCCACTGGCGGAGAGTCGGAAGTATTGGGTTCAGGAGTGGCTGGAGAATGAGCGATATAATCCTCATCGTCTCTTTGAGTGGATGTCAGAAGTCATTGGCGCCCGAATCTATATGCCACTAACCTTCAGGACGGCCAGCAGGAACGACGCCGTGAAGATTAGTTCCCAATGTCCCCTCAACACAACACTCACCACAATGTAAGGAGCACTATGGTTAGTGAAGTATTCTAGGGAAAAGGGGAATGGGACAAAGTAAAGCAAAGAAGCCTGTTCCGTCACAGGTAGAGGTGACTGGGTTCCTATACTCTCTCTGGGACCCCTGCAGCGGGAAGACAAGAAGAACAGAATTGAGTATTCTGGCTAACACCCCCCCTTATTACTGAAAGGTAAACCCCATTCACACTTACAGGAAAACGTCCTGGATATCTCTCCAGAGAGTTGTCTTAGCGGAGGTAGGTGCCGGGTTAGAGGTTTCTCTTGGCGTGCTGGAACTCCTTCCCAGGAAGGGGGGCGTTCCAAGTCCCAGGTCTCCCGGGCTCAATCCAATGTCTTGTAATCCCAAACACCAGGGTAATCCAAGAGGTCAGAAGTCGTGAAATCAAAATAAAGAAATGCGGGCAAACACCAGGGTAATCCAAGAGGTCAGAAGTCGTGAAATCAAAATAAAGAAATGCGGGCAATCCAAAGTTCAGCGGTTCGGATCCTGAACCGCGACGTGTTGCACCAAGGTAGAAAAGGAGCGTTGGCGTACGCTATCGGGAGGAATAATGTCTCGCTCCCAAACAGCGCGCAGGTTTCAGCGTCTCCTGTTCAGCGCCAGTGAACAGAGACGCGGGCTTTCCTTCGGTTTCACGGGAAGAACGAGAACCAAGAAAAGGGGCAAGGTCCGGAGGCTGGGAAGCTCGGCTGAAGTAACACGTTTCTCCCGTCTTTTGGAAACGTGAAGACGGCAGTACACAGGAAAAAGCACAGCACAAGCACTCCAGTGAGCTCCGCAGGCAGTTTGTCAAGCACCGACCCTAAGGGGAGGCAGGGCTTATGTAGGAGTGTGCTCCTTCCTGTCGAGCTGAGGCGTGCCCCTAAGGATTGTGGGATATGTAGTCCCAACCACTTACATGCGTGCCAAGCAAAACCGGGAAAGGTGAGGGCTACAGGCTGTATGCATGCTCGTACCCATGACAGTGGACAGGTCGTCTCGAACCTCCCCTTCTTCTGGTTCATCGCCCTCTTCCTCAGAAGTTTGAATGTGATGAATCGTTTCCCTCTCTTGAGGAATATCCAAAGGTGGTGGTCTTGTCTTTGGAGATGGTTGTGGTCTGGATGATGCTGGAGATTTCTCTTTAGAAGGGGCCGCTGGCGATTCAGGGAATCGTTTTTTATAGTCCTCTATCAAGAATTGTAGATCAGTGACTATAGCAGCTGGAAGGCAGACCATAGGTGTGACATGAGTCTGGACTTGTGAATGAACAGTCTCTTCCGTAAAAATGACCTCATCTCCATCGTCATCTGTGCTCTGGCATTTAACAATGAGATCCGATGGACTAGTAGCCTGATTGAACTGGTCATCTTCTGATTCATCATCTTGTAGCAGACAAGATGGGGGTAATTTTTGTACCCTACTTGGAGATGTTAAATCTGGCGTAATAGGGTTTTTAGCAATCTTTTTTGGCGGTATCAGATCTGATTTTTTCCACGGCGTCGACGATGTTGTCGTCGACGACGTGTCGTCGATGGTGCGGACGTCGATCGTTTTTCAATCGTTGACGATGAGGTAGTCGACGGCGCCCTCGTCGACGGCGCGGTCATCGGCGGTGTTGTCGTCGACGGTGCTTTCGGCGTCGACTGTGCCTTCGTCGTCGTCGGCGTATTCGTCGACGGTGTCTTCATCGTCGACGGCGTATTCGTCGACTGTGACTTTGACGCCGACGATGCTTTTTCCGTCGTCGATGTCTTCGTCGACGGTGCGGCAGATGTCGATGGCGTCTTCGTCGCCGGTGAAGGTGTCGACGGTTTTGGTCTCGATGTCGACGGTGTCGTCGTCGACGACGTCGGAACCTTGATCAACGTCGATTGCTTTTTAATAAGTACAATCGATGACAGTGGCTTACCCGCCGTCGACGATCGAGTGATCGTCGTCGTCGATGAAGAGGCTGACGACGCCATTGTCGTCGAAACCGTCGTCGATGTGGAGACGTAGGTGGTTTTTCTTGAGGAAAACATCGACAAACTCGTTGTCGATGACTGCAATGGCTTTCTGAAGGTGGGAACATCCTTCACAGACGTGACAGATTTTACCTCAGAAGACTTTGTGGCAGTCTTTTTACGAGGAACATCCGTAGGGCTAGGGGAAGCAGCCCTTGGCCTCTTCAAGGACACTTTTGATGAAACTGAAGCCATTTCACTGCCCTCTGAGGACAGGACATCATCATCATCTCTGGTTTTAAGTCTGTTTAACCAGAGGAGCAGTCTCCCTTCTCTGTCTTTAAGAGTCTTGGTAGAGAAAGTTCTACAAATTCTACATTCTTTAGGAGAATGGTCAGGGTAAAGACAGTAGAGGCAAGTTTCATGCTTGTCATCGACGTGCCGTCTCTTCTTACCACAAGATGAACAGGCTCTGAACAGACCTTTCTATTGCTGATCAGCCATTGTTGGTTGTGGAAGAAATATATCCAAGTTTTATGATGAAAAGAGATAAATCCAAGAAACCTGAGGAGAACTCAGGTGGAGACTCCCTAGCACAACGTGCGGTAGAAAATCTGAGGGACTGAGGCTCCTGGCAGGAAGGTTCTAGAGGGAGGTGGTAGCTGATTGGCTAACTTCAGGAGTTTGGTCCTTTTTACAAAAGGACATAGATAGGCTACTAAGGCAAGGCCCTTAGGCCTACTTTTCTCTATGTATGTCTATAGGACATTACTTTTCTATGTACCGGGGACTCCCATCTCGACGACGGGGAATGATTCAGGCATGTGAATCTATGAAAGACACCCATAATACTGGATAATGATAAGGCGCCTTCCTCCATAGAGGGCGGGGGAGAGGCAAGCGCCGGATCAGAGGAACCGGTGAGGCCAACAGCCTCCTCCAAGTCATCGATCCAGTCCTGCTCAGAATCACACTGACGAGCAAGCGGGTCCTCAGACCCTTCCCAGTCATCCTTCTCCGCCGGCACCGTAGGCACAGGCCTCGGCGGCAGGGCAGGGACCGGTGAAGTAATAAACGGCGCCAGGAACGGCACCGGCCGGGGCCAAGCCGCCGCTGGTTCCCAATTCAGATCCCAGGCGGGGACAAATCCCTCCGGGAACCGGGGCAGAGGCGGAACCAGCGGTATCCACTGCGGTGCTGGCGGCGGAGCCGAGGACGGCGCCGGAGGCTGCAGCATGGGACCTCTTGGTGCCGAGGCCGGAGCCAGGGGCGCAGGATCCTGCGGCACCGGAGCCGCTGGCGGCGCAGGGGCTGGATGCGCCAAAGGAGTCGCGGGACCAACAGGATTCAGACACGGGACCAGGGGGCCCGAAGGCGCACCCGCGGGAGCCCAAGGCGTAAAAAGGCAGACCATGGCAGCAAGGAAATCTTGCATTTGTGTCCACATCGAGGGACCGATGGAAACGGTTCTTCGACTTCTTTTTGTGCGGTTTCTTACCCGAATCAGAAGAGGAAGAGGCGTGGTGGTGATGGCTCTGCGAGCTGTCACAGGAACGACACCTGGATCTCTAACGGCACTCGGATGAGTGCCAAACTTCAAACAACTTACGGCGCCGCTCCCTCAGGGCCTTTGGGGCCATAGCCCTACAGTCTAGGACCGGGAGTCATGGCCGCGCTCCAGGCAGTAGAGACAGACGTCATGAGGGTCCGCCGCCGACATATTGCGACCGCAGGCCCCGCAAGACTTAAAACCAGGCACCCCTACTAGACCAGAGAAAACCAACCAACAGACAAAAGTCTCAAAAAGATAGTAAAAAAATTACTAGGGTACGTGCTCTAACCGGATCTGCGCTTACTGGCGTGGAAAAAGAAAGAACAGACACCAGCACGCATGGGTGGCGCCTAAGTAGTCTCCGTGACGCCATTACGGCGCATACGATGCCAGCGACGGACGCAGAGCCGCAGGACGCCACCTACTGACGCGCAGGCGTACTGCTAAGCAAAACTTTCCGGCTCCAGTCTGACGCCTGGGGATATTCTAAGGTAAGGAATCTATCACTAACGTGTCTCTTTCAGATGAACCCTTATGGAGATTTAACAATGATGTCCTACACTCACTGCAAACTAAACAATAATTGAGTGAGGAAGCGATTAAAAATTTCTTAATAAAATACAAAGTAAATGACACCTCACACCTAACCAGATGGGAAGCCCTGAAATCCACCATTAGAGGAGTAATAATCAAAATCAAGTCAAATATGAATAAAGAAGCTAATGCTAAGCTAATAAGCTTAGAAAGGGATATAGCTATTCTGGAGACACTGCATATACTTAATAATGACCCCAGAATTTAAACAAAAAATACTAAACAAGAAATACAAATATAATAAAATTGTCAGCACCAAAGCAGGGGTTTGGATATATAAACAGAAAAGCTTACGTCTACGCAAGTACAATAAAGCAGGGAAATCGCTAGCCTCATACTTCAAAATACAAAAATATGCCATTAATGATGAAAGAAGTGTTATACAAAATCTTGGAAATGTAAACAATCTGAATATGTAAACAATATCTTGGATGTTCGAAATGTATGACTAATGCCATGTATCGACCACGTGGATGATTCTCATGATAATGGTAAATGTAATATCTGCCGGCATTCTGTATTTTGGTTGAATTTTCTTGTAAAATTACCTACAAAAAATAATTTGAAATGAAAAAAAAAGTTCTTTTAGAGTGCACTGCTGCCCATAGCAGGCTTCCCGGTGCTGAGAGAACAAGGTGAGGACACGCGAGGACTATTACACTGCTTAGATGAAAAGATACGTTTTCAGCTGTTTCCTAAAGCTAAGTAGTATTTTTGTCGGATCTAAGATGGATAGGAAGGGAATTCCAAAGTTTAGAGATGAGGTAACCAAATGAACAAATCCCGCCTCTTGCTCTCCTAATTCTACAAATGGTCAGTAAGAAAAGGTAATTTGATCACAGATCTCTCGGGGCACCATACGGAGTGATGAGATGTTGAAGGATATGTGGGCCAGGGGAATACTTTAACCTATGGGCGATAATAGAGACATGAGTTCTATTCTGTTTATAGGCAACCAATGAAGCTGCACCAGAGCCAAATGTGCGGATTGCATTTTGGACAAGCCCATCAGTGCTCTGGCTGCGGCATTCTGGCCAACCAGCAAATTTCTGGTAAGATAAATGAGGCTGCGCAGAGAAGAGTGAATTGCTGCAGTCAAAACGGGAGAGTATCAGGCCTTGGACCACCGTCCACTGACATTCCATGGGGAGCCATCTGAGTGTCTTCCGAAGAGACCTCAAAAGGCCAAAGCAGGTGCCTGCAACCTTCTTTGCCTGGGAAACAATCGATCTTTATCTAGGATGCTGCCATGGCTCTTTACTTCAGATATAGAAGAGGGGAACTTCCCCAGGTACTGGGGCCAAGGAATTGATCCCAGATTGCTGAATTATTTCCGGTCACCATTACCTCTGTTTTGTCCCTGTTTAACTTGAGGCAACTAGTAGCCTGCCAATTGGTTACCTGTTACAGAAAGGTGTTAAATCTGTCAAAGGCTGACTGAGGATTGGGTGATAACGAAAAGATGATCTGGGAGTCATCCGTGTAAGAAACAATAGGGAAACCTAGGTCACAAATGATATATGATAGAGGACCGGATGTACACATTAAACAGTGTACGGCTCAACCAGGAGCCCTGAAGCACTCTGCACACCAGCTGGTGTATCTCGGACAAAAAAGGCCCTTCTCTGGCCTGAAAGCTCCCACTGAGGAAGAAGAGAATCTCACATTGTTAGCTTTTTGTTTATGCAAGCTGGAAGGCAGCAAATCATATTTCTGCCATCATAGGTTGTAAAGGAACCATTCACACAAGAATATCAGACATTATTCTCTGCAGGAACTAAAAGAGCAATCTAGAGCGGGATGAGCCAATCATTATTCAAGCGTTATATGAAGTGATTGGTTCTCTGAATGTGACAAGTCATAAGGAAATGTGGATTTGCAGAAATTTTCATGTTAATACTAATCCATGAAAGGTATTTGATAATGTAGTATCTTTTTTGAGAATATTTCAAATGCATGGCTTTTGGAGAATATTACTGGAAGGGAATAACACTTTTCACAAACATTCAATGTCTAGGGCAATGGTTAATGGAAGTGTTTGTGAATCAATTCTACTAAGTTAAAGATATAAGCAGAGGTGTCCGATGTCCTCTTTGCTGTTTAATATTGCTTTGGAACCCTTGGTGAGAGCATTACTAAGGGATGCAAACGTGGAAGGAATGAAGATTTGTTAAGAAGGAGAAAAAATCCAACTGTCTAATGTTACTGACCACCAGTGTTGCAGGTGATGGCATATTCTGTCCCTCCAGTGGAGGCCCATGATGCAAACTAAAGGGGTTTCGAGGCTGCGGCTGCTGGGGTGAGGTGGTGCACCGACTATACCTTTACCTACCTGTTCCAGGTGGTCAATGGGACTCACGTCCTCTGCAACGTGGCCACGAAAGGCTGACTGGGGTCGGCTAGGGGCCATAGACAAGCCCAAGAACCTGGCAATATCTCTGTTGTCCTAAAGCACTCCAGCACTAAGTCTACCTTCTATCCAAAAAGATGAGAGCCATCAAAAAGCGATGCATGGACATCCCCTGAAAAACCAGTGGTTCTCAGCCAGGCGTGAAGCCGCAAGGCAACCAACGATGAAATCGCTCTACTCAGCGAGTCAGTCGTGTCCAATTCATATTGAACGGTGAACCTTGCTGTGTCTCTCCTGTCAGCATTAGCTTAGGACAGTATGACTTGGGCCTCCTCCTAGACCATAGGAAGCAACTGCACAATTGAATCTCAGATTGTATGGGAATGTAGGCCCAAAAGGCACGTGTGTTCACTGACTGCGGTGCAAGGTTGGCAGGAGAAAACATTCTCTTGCTAATGGTATGCAGCCTCTTGGATTCCTTGCCTGGTAGAGTGGTAGGGAACGCACCAGGTTTAACCCCAGAGGTAGAGGCTTAGCCCACTAAGGTCTCTGGGATAAGGTACTAGGGAAGGAAACTGGGGTCCTCCGGAGTGGGGAGATGGTGGTGGGTATGCACCGGAGTCCCTGTGCAGGCTTTGGACCAGGCCCCAAATAGGAAGTTGGTAAGGGCTTCATTACAGGGAAGTAAAGGTTCAGGGAGGTAAAGGTTTAGAAAGGCAGACTCCCAGCTGAAGCAACTATGCCAAGACATTTGTCTCAACTGCCACTGAGGGTACATGAAGGTCCAAAACTTCAGCCACCCTACGCACCACCACAGCGAAAGAGGCTATCGCCTCCATAACCACGGTAGGAGGAGAGACCAAGTCAGTGTCAGGTGAGGTGTCTAATCCACTGGCTATCACCAGTTTCTCATATCAGTTGTCCTCATTCTCATCTAAGGGATGCTCGTATCCATAAGGATCCTCAGACTCCTCCTATTTGTCTCCCTCTCCAGGCCTGTCAAAGGCAAAAGGCACTGGCTCCGATACGGTCAGCTTGGTCCTGGTCGGTGTAGGAACCAGTATCAGATGACGCCCGCCCGGCTTTGTGTGGGGAATGACAATGGGGATAGCGTTTGTGCAGAGGAAGGTCTCTGTCTTGCTGGCGGCTTCACTCAGGATCCAACATGGGAGCCTTGGCACCTGACTGGTGCAGAGGGCGAACCTGCTGGTTAGGATTCAGTGGAGGACCCTCAAGAGCCTTTGGGGCCCAGAGGGGCCAGGCCACCCGAATATGAGTGCATGGCCTCATACAATTCTTTAAGCTTGACAAGATATGCTGCAGCTCCGGGAAAGTCAGAGAAGCATGGAGTAGACCCTGACTTCGGAGACCTGGAGTATTGACGCTCCTGTGCCTTTGTCAGAAGACTTTGATGAGCATAGCGAAGTCAAAGACCTCTTCAACACCTTTGACTTCTTATGTTTGTGGGACTTACCCGACGACCTCGAGCAGGACAATCATCAGGTGCGGTTCATCAAACACTGGGGACTTTCCGCACCGCTGGGATCTTTAGCTTCGCGGGGTCGTCCGACATCAGGCAGCGAGGAGCTTGAGGGATCACTTCCTCAATGCCTTGGATGCATAGCGCAGCAGTCCTCGCTAGTCTCTGAGTCTTGGTTCCACTCCAAGTACCACAAATAAATCAAGTGTGGCTCGGTCCCAGACAAATATCTGTGACAGGTACCACAATGATTTGAAACCAGTCGATTTCTTTGGCAACATCCTGCCACACCAGGAGGGAACATTTCATTCTTTGTTCATGCATACTGGTGGTATTATCGTGTGGATCAGCACTGAGCCGGCCTCTTGTCCTTGGCAAGAATGCTTGGAGACGTAGCAACTTAATGATAAGACTGTGAATACTCTGGTGTACAGATTGCTGGCTTGTGTCCACCAAAGTAGAGCTGTTGTCATGTTTGGATTGATCTGGACTAGGACGGTGAATGCATTGCTTATCCAATTCTTCCTGTAATACATTCTTAGATGGGAAAAGGTACCAGTGAAATGGCAGAGGATATCCTCCCTAGAAGCAATTTGAACAGGCGCACCAAAATAAACTTTTTCAGTAGCCTTTGCACTAGTAGGAGTAGTTTTTTTTGCCTTTCCTTTGATAAGAATGCTTGGTCTTGGATTGTATCCAAAACTGCTCCCAGGAACGTTATTCTTGTTGATGGATGTATTGATGATGTTTGATGATTATCAGTAAGATTAAGTCGTCAAAAAATGCCAGACAAGCTGCTGTAGCATGACGCTTGATGAGCAGTCTGTGCTTTTATCATACAATTGTTGATGTATAGGAATACCTGGCAGCCGTTCTGTGTTAGGCAAGATGCCACTGGGGCTAAATATCTTGCAATAATGCAGGGGCTGAGTTGAGGACTTTGAATTGATAGTTAATGCTGGCTACCCTGAATCTCAGGAATTTGTTATGTTTTGGATGAATGAGGACATGAAAGTAAGCATTCTGTTGATTGAAGGCAGACGTGTAATCTCCATGATTGAGGAGCTGCAGGATGTCTTGAAGGGTTAAGATGAGAAAGGATTGTTTCCTAAGGAATTTGTTTAGTTTACGCAGTTCTAAAATGGGTTGCCATTCCAGTTTTAGTTTTTATTTAGAAGACAAAGGAATAGAAATTCATTTTTTTTAGGGCCTGTCCATTGAGAGACCATCTACAGGACCTCATGAACTACGCAAGATCTACAGAGGAAATGCCATTCACAAAGATGTAATTGGAGAGAATTGATTATAGTCAGAAAACAGGCTGCATTCTCAAAGAAGCTTGATGGTAAATTGGAGGTGGTTATGCTTGAAGCATAACATGAGGATAGGATGCTAATTCCTCCCACAAAGCCACTTTCCAGGCAGCCTAAATCGGAAAATGTGATCCCTGCTAAACTGACATATGTACAGCCTTCAGGCATGCTTTATTATGCATTCTTAAAGTTACTGTTGGACTCCTAGCTTGATGACTGGCAATGATTCAAACAGGTGAGTGTATGCAAGAACCAATGCTGGATGGAAGAAAAGACTGCTGCAACAAATGATGGACGGAATGCTGAATAAATCAAACATTCACCCCAGTCATGAGATCTGGGTTAAATCCATTGTTCTTTTGCTCACAACGCCACCTCAGTTTGGACCCAGCCATATGCAAATCAGTCTCGACACTTTCTCCTCATGGGAACAGTCCCGTCGAAATGCCAAGTCGGGTCGTCCTTGGACCGTAAACAAGCTTCCTGGAACTTGTTTTGGGGTATCACCCCTCATCAGCCAGGCTATCTCGAATCCTTTTGAAGAAAAATAAGACAACTTAAGATAACTGAGTGGAGCAGAAGGGAGATCATTGCTGATACTGATAGCACCAACGTATCCATTCCCATATTTCCTTCCACGTTTGTCCTTGTTGCAGTTGATAATCTTTTGAAACCTTTTTGATTAAAAACAATGAAGGGCATACAAAGACTGATGGTCATGTTGCGTGTGTTTGGGGACTACTCTGGGTACCGCGTCAACTGGAGCAAATCCCTGGGCTATGCTCTGGCGGGACCCCAACCACACACGGTGGTCTGGCATACTGTCTTCCGATATCTGGGGATATGGGTCACGCCGTCTGAATCTGAATTCCTCTGCTTCAATGTCCAGGCACAACTGGACCGTCTCCACAGCAATGTGTTGCACTGGAGAACCCTCCCGGTCTCCTTAATGGGCCGGGCTGTTTTATTTAAAATGATGGCCTTGCCTCGTCTGCTTTATATCCTGCAGAGCTCCCCCTTCCCGATCCCTGAGTCTGTTTTCAAAACGGTGGAGTCTGAACAACGCTCCCTGTTGTGGAGTGGTGGGTGTCCGAGGATTGCCCTCCGAAAATTGCAGCGCGGCCCCTATGACGGGTGTTGGACCTGGCCCTTTTTGGCAGGTTCACCCCGAAACTTTTTGCTTTTGACTAGCCTGTTTCTGCGCACTTTTTCACTGTGGTACAGTGTAAAGTGCGCTACGTAATGGTGTATGTGGCATGAATGTGTCTAGTGTGGAAGTGCCACTTCTAGACATGGGTGCGCGTGTGTAGTGAGTGTTGGCACGTGATTGGCTGGCGCCTGGCTCCAGGAGTGCCTGGGCCTGCTTGTGGATTGACTGTCTGGTTTGAGGGTGACAGGGGCTGGGGAGCCCCCAGGAGGTTGTCTGAGTCAGCCCTTGGTTGAATTACTGCATCTGCAACTAGAGTGGTGGGAGGAGATAGCACGTGGGAGTGAATAGGGCTGTGCCTGCCTGCCACAATGCTGGCTCCACCTCCTGCTGGGCGGCTGTCGCCTCTGCCCCTCACACTGAAAGGAGTTCCCTATAACCAGTTGTAGCTGGTTCTCACACTGCCTGCACCCTTGAGACAAAGGATTTTGGGTATAAAAAGGGTGCTGTGGCACTCTAAAAATGTTCTTGTTTCCAACTTGAATCCTGCCAGGGGCGTGCTGCTGCTTGGGCCCAGGGGAAGGCTTGCCTCAGTGGGCCCTGCCCAGCCCCTGGATACTGATGGACTGCTGATGTCCTGGACACTGGAGACCTTTTGCTGGGTCCCCTTTGCTTCACTTTGCTGCTGGACCTTGCTTGTAGCGCTGGAGGAGCGCTTTATTTTTGACAGAGACCTTCTTTTGCCTGCTAGCGTTTGGGAGCGCTTGATTTGTCTTTCATAGCGCTTGGGAGCGATTTTTGCTTTATTTGGAGCGTTTCTTCGCCCCACATTTTGCGTGAGGAATTGCAGGTGCCCACCCTGCATTATGCCCGTATTTGCCTATTTTAATTATCGCGGGTTATTCCCAGCCTCGAGGGAGCCTACCCCTCTTTGAGCCTGCCAAGGATTGCCGCTGCAGTCTCGCCGCGGCAGCCCCGGAAGTCAGGCCAGCTTGCCTGTCACGTGTGCAAGGCCGCAGCGAGAACGGAAGCAGGAAGCGGCAGCCTGGAGCCTCGTGGCCACACATCCCGAGTCCCGGTCCCGAGATGGGGACAGGGTGAAGTCTGGCACTGCGTAGGCGGGGCTCTCCCGAGGAGTGAGAGCCCCGCAGGCGCCACGAGAGCTGCAGAGACGCGGAGGGGCCCGAGGCACATTGCCGGTGCCTGCCCCGCCGCGTAGGCCACAGATCTTCCCCCGCCTCGCACATGGAGCAGCCCGGTGAGTGAGGGCTGGGGCAGGGCTCTTTTCAGTGTAGGGCAGCCCCGGATGGCAGCGGGCCGCCCCAACGGTGCCTAAAAAGCTTCTGAGCCCTCGTGTGGCTCCGTGGGGGCATGGCGCATTCCTAGAGCCTACGCCGCTCCTACCTCTTGGGGATGTTTGTTTCGAGAGCCAGTGCGCTCCGTGGGGGCATATGGATTTTAGAGCCCGTGCTGGCTCCCCCCTGGCTATGGTTGGTAGACCCAGATGGTTCCAACATCCAACAGTGATGGCATATTTCTTTTAAGAGGCAGATGGCTCCAAACACGTGGCTGATTGTTTCCAGAGCCCAGGGTGTCTCCCACATTATTGTGCCCTGAGCATTTAAAGGGCCAGAGGGGCCCTTGTCCTTTCCCCAGTGCTTGGGGACATGCCTATTTCCAGAGCCAGATGGCTCCAACGTTGGTACATTTATTTCAAGGGCCAGTGAGGGCCCTGTCGCAGTTTTATTGATTTACAGCCGCCCAGCAATTAGTGGGTAGCTGCACAGTTTAGGGGCAATTTGAGAGAGAGTGTCCCTGGGAGGGACAGAGATGGCACAGTAGTGCCAGGCCTTCCACAGCTGTGCAGCACTTAGTGCCAGCTGCAACGTTTAGGTTTTGCGCCGGTGGCTCACCCCTGACTGACGCTGCTTTGGCAGCGCGCCCTGACTTTCTGGACACAGGGCTTTTTGAGTCCCCTTGTTGGATGGCCAGTTGGCCAGGGGGGGGCTGGTATGTGGGTAGGACGCAAGGCCCTAATGTGATTTCTGCGCAATGCGATTTTGCTATGTTTATGATAGTAATTGCCTAAGGTGATGTTTTGCGCAATTGTGTTTTCTTACACCTCTGAATGTTTTTATACATCATGTGTTTTTCCTGTGTTGCACTTCTGAATGTTTTAGGCATCATGTGTTTTCCTTCCCTGCACCTCAATGTTGTGATGCATCATGTGTAATGTGTTCTTGCTTATACCCCTAAATGTATTTAATTCTTAGGTGGTCGTGTTTTGCCTAGGAGAGTTTATACTAGAGAGGTTATGTGTCCATGCGTGATCTAGGCCTATGGTTAGTAGTATTGCGTAGTGTGTACCTACCTTTACCAGTAGTTACTGGTTGTGACCTATAATTGTTCTTTTGTGTTACCCTTATTCTAAGTTCTAGAAGTGCTATTTCTAAAAGTGTTGATTCTGACAGTGGCCCATGTGGCCCTGTCCTGTAAATAATCCCTTGTGAATATTGCCCGTGCCAGTTGGCACAATGTACATGTGTGATTTCTATCTGATGTGCTTTGACAATACAGAAGTTATTTTTATATAACCTTGTGTGGAGTTCCTTTTGTGGTGTGCCTAGGATGTGGTTACTGTTGTGTGCTTGCGCAAATGCTTTACACATTGCCTCCGGGATAAGCCTGTCTGCTCGTGCCAAGCTACCAAGGGGGTGAGCAGGGGTTATCTTGCCGTGTGACTTCCTTGCCCTGACTAGAATGGTTGTTTCTGCCTGGCTTTGGCGTCAGCCTTAGCCTACCAGAAATCCCAGTTCTAACAACGGGGGACTGGCACTTCCTGATATCCGCCTATATTACTGGGCCACTCAGTTGATAAATGTGAACGGTTGGGTGTTTGCCCCGCAGGAGGAACCCGCTTACCGGGTGGACCGTATGGCCCTGGGTGCGTACACCTATCTGGCGGCCCTGTACTCGAAGACCAGGCGTGGACGGTCTTTACCTCCACAAACCGCGGCGGTGGTAGGGGTGTGGAGACGGGCAACGAAGTTGCTTGGGTGGGAGGCGAAGCTAACTGAACAAACGCCTCTTTGGAAAGGGGACTTTCTCTGAGAGGTTGTGAAACTCCGAGACCTGCGCCAATGGAGCTTAATAGGTATAGACACACTGGGAGACGTATGGAAGAGGGGGCAATTGGTGGACTTTGCGACCTTGCAGGTGGACTTCCAAATGGCAGATGGTGAATTCTTGCATTACCAACAGTTTAAACACGCCCTGCTTACACACATGACACCTAGGGCCCAGCCCCCTGAGGACGCCCCGTTAGAGGACAGGCTTTTGTTAGATCCTATGATCGATAAAGCCATCTCACTTACTTACAAGAAACTTGTTAATAACATCCCGGACATACTGGGCCCGCTGAGGGAAAAATGGGAGTCGGACCTTGGTTCATTAGAGGACGACGACTGGAGTGAGGCCCTACAGTGTCCTCGTGAGGTGGCAATTCGGGCTACATTCCGGTTGGTCCAGCTGCGCATCCTCTACAGATCCTACACCCCGCGAACGGTTCAGTATAGGATGGGGTTTGCGGCCACACGATTCTGCTTGAGAGGCTGTGGAGAAGAAGGTACCTTCTTCCACATTCTGTGGGACTGCCCTAGAATTAGAACATACTGGATTAGTTTGGTGGACATTATGGTGGAGGTGATAGGAGCGGAGGTGCGGCTGGAGGTTCGCTGGCACGTTCTGGGAGTGACTGGTGACATAACGTGTGCTAAAGGTGACAAAACATGGTTGGCATTGGCAAGCATGGTGGCCAAAAGGAATATTGCTCGCCTTTGGGGGAGTGATCTAACACCGAATGTGGAGGAATGGCTACATGATATTGATTGGTGCCAGAGGGCCGAGAAGGTGATTTACAGTAGTCGGGGCTGCCCCAAAAAATGGGAAAAGATCTGGCAGGCATGGAGGGGGTATAGAGGAGAATGGCTGGAATCCCCAGAGGCCTCCCCAACGGGTTGAGGGTGTTTTTGGCGGGCTCTCCCCCATTACATGGCATGTCTGGTAAGTCTACGAGTGCTCCCCTTGGTTTCATGGCCAGTGGCCTATGACGATTAGAAATATCTACTACCAAGGGGGGGGAGTTGATGTGTGACGGAAAGTGGGATGGGACTTGGGTCGGGGAGGGGGAATTGGTCGAGTGGTAAGGATGTTTTTGGCATAATTGATTCTTCCAATTGGGACCGGATCGGAGAACTGACCAATGTTGTACAAATTGCTGAGGGGATTTATAGTTTATATCTGCGTAACATGTGACTGCCATTGCACTTCCGCTGCTGCTTTGATGTGAGTCTTAATGGAGCTGTTTTGTTCTAATAAAAAGATTTTCCCCCAAAAAACAATGAAGGGCAGGATAAGCTCATCAGTCCTAAAGCATGCAGTGACACTCACAGGCGCCGCATCTCCTCCCGCTTAAGTAGCCGAGCGGACCCATAATATTTCTGGATACAAATTTCGAAAAACTGAGTGTCAAGTTTCCTATACGGTGATCTACCACTCAATACCATTCCTACATACTTAAATCGATCTGCTTGTTCAATCTCAGTCAGAAGAGGAATAATTTCGATGGTCAATGAGGCAAACAAAGAACAGAGTTTTAGGTAAAGAAATGTGCAGAGCCTGTTGATTTTCAGACTCATGCTCTTTAAACGGCTTGAACAGTTTACAGTCAGCCCATAACAAGAATGTCTGTATTGAAAGTATCAAACAGTCTATAGAGACAGTGTAGTGTCCACAGATCATTCCTTGTGAGCAGATAAAAAAGTGAAAGAAGGCTGGCTCTTCCATAAATAAGTTATGGTCCAGTGCCCACGATGGCTATAAGGGTAAAAAACGTTATTAGTTTGGCAGGCCCGCATGGTGTAGAATTAGTATACTCTGTACATTGAAATTACAACCAATCTTACTCTCACTTGTAAAATGAACAAATTATGCTTACCTTCTTTCTCTGTGCCAGACCAAGAATATCTGTGAAAGGGTTTATGTGATGGGAGTGGATCCATCTGAAGCACTTTGTATATCTGACCAAATGCCAATAACCGCAGTGCATGCTGAACATAAGAAAAGAACATAGAGGAAATGTTTCAGATTACATTTTGTAAGTGAAGTAGGATTTATATTAAACAAATTTCAAGTCTGCTGACTAGCTGAACACAAATGATGGCATTTATGATAACTACAATAGTCATATCATTCACTATGCACCTCACACAATTTAAAGGAGATTTTAAAATGAAGTAAAAGTAAGGCAAAAAAAGAACTAATGGAATAAAGGAATATAATGTAAGAACACACTAATAAAAAATACACACAAGTATCATATGCAAATAACAATCTTTTTATATTTTAGGCATAGGTAATAAACAGAGACCATCTGCCGTCCAAAAACATCTAAAACCTTATGACTAGGAAAACTCAATTTACTTGTTTATAATTGGCTATTTTTTCTTATATTTGAGAATATTCTCCATTGCATATTCTAACTCTCTTCAAACCAACAACATACTGGACATGTACATGTAATGACCCAGGAATAAAATTTTACTCAAACAAGAAAGCTAGACTTCGGGTAACAGGGTCAGACTGGGAACCAAAAGCAGAACTGGCAAATAGTTCTTCTCAGTCTCACACTGAACGGAGAGAGAAAGTAAGCCTGAGCTTTTCAAGACTAAATTGGGTCTTGAGGACTTACATGGAAAAGTTTGAGAAAAATAAAAGACAAAATAAACATTTTATGACAATTTTTCAAATATACGGCCTAAAAACGCATAGGTTTTACAGGCACGTTTGAAGGGGAACTAATGGAGTACATCAAAGTCTGCGACAATAGTAACAAGCGCAAGATAAGATTAATGTTACTTCAGCTCAATTGATCTTAGTCCACAGTCACCTTCATATTATCAAATTGTTGTTAAGATGGCACTTAGCGTATTGACTGGAAACTGGTTTCTAAGCCTCAAGGAGGGAGTCTAGCTAGACCAACAGGTTTTCAGTCCATGTTCAAATGGACTGGCTTGCTTGCCTTTGAGTCTGATTGGATTCTGACTGGAATTAAGTTCTCATAGACAGCAATTTGAGGATTTTGTTATGCTTCTTTTTCAAAAAAGAAAAGTACATTATTAATTTAATGTATACAGAGATTAACCTTTCAAAGACAATGTTATTTAATAAAAACATTTTATTTTGCGCTTCATTTTTTTTTACTTATTACAGGCGTCCTTTTGCACAAATAAGTCTAAGATTACCTACATGTTGCTGCAGTGCAAATGTATATTATTTTAGTGGAAAGTGTTATTTGAAGAGAATTTGTACATGTCTAAGTTGCGCCCTGATCATACACGTGATAGCTTGTTTGTTGTCTACATCACTCGGTACTAAATAGCACCATGTTTGTAAGGTGACCTCCATGGATGATAGGGCGACTTACGTAGGGTGCTGCTCTGCAGTAGGTCAAAAACTAAATGAAGATCAGGAGCAGACATAGTCAAATTGGTGGGGTGGCACTAGGGGCTTCTGTTTATCATTCCTTGATCATTAATCTAGGTCACTTCCACTACACAGTATTTCACTGTACGCCACTTCACTGTATGAAACTCCACCCTAGGACAATCCACTGTACGCTATTACACTGTTCACTACTCCATTCAATGCCACTGCACTCTGCGACATTACACTCTACCCTATTACACTGTACTAGACTACACTACACCATTATAATCTACACTACTCCACTGTATGCCACTCGACGTCACTACACTATAAGCCAGTAAACTCCAAGTTATTCCACTGTACACCACTCAAATGTATGCCTCTCAACTCTACGCCAGTGCACACTATGCTATTCCACTGTATGCCACTACACTGTACCTCAGTCCACTGTACACCATTCCACTTTACTCTATTCCACTATATACCACTCCATTCTACAACAATCCACTATACACCACTCCACCATGAGCTATTCCACTGTATGCCGTTCTACTGTATGACATTCCATTCTACTCCACTACACTGTATGTCAATCCACTCTACACTATTACACTGTATGCAACTCCACTGTACGACACTCCACTCTATGCTATCCCACTCTATGCTATGCCACTGTAATATATATTATTTATTTGTACGCCATTATACTCCATGAACCTCCAGTCTATGCCACACCACTGTATGCTACTCCATTCTATGCCACTCCAGTACACACTATTCCAGTCCACACCACTTTATTCTATGCTATTGCACTCAACACCACTGTATTTTATCAATCCAGTCTACGCCGTCCACTGAACGCCACTTCACTCTACAACAATCCACTAAATGCTATTAAACTGTACCATACTCCACTATATGCCACTCCACTCTACGTCCCCCCACTGTACGCCAGTAAAGGTATGGCTTCTTACCTGTAATCCTGGTTCTCTCTTGGAGGAATCGTCAATAAAGACATACGCATTTGAATAGTTCTGCCCTCGTGTGGGAATCCAGGAGCATTTCTTCATAGAATATCTTAAGTGTAGACATTCGCCTTTCTTTAGGAAGGCCTGCACAGACGCTTAAGAAAGAACATAATATGCAGCCTAGAGAACAGGCTATGGTGGAGAAATTCTTCAGATTGTACTTGGAACGGGGTTAAAGTACTCATGTAAAGATGTAATTTGACAAAAATGTTTTACAAAACAGCTCAACTCTTTCACAAACCCTTTACTGTAAAGTAAGAGATGAAAGATAGTAGGACAGTGAAGCCCATAGGCTGCTCTTGTGAGTTTAAAATAGGGACTGTGCCTTAAAGGCTCAGAGACCACCAGTATCCCATCATGATTAGCAGGTGGCAGTTGCCTCAGTTCTTTCTGATGATTGAGTGATAATTTCCTCTGCTATGTCCACCGGGGAGGAGGGAGGGTCGCTTATGACTTTAATGAAGATTCCCTCAGGAAAGAACCGGGATTTCAGGTAATAGCCGAAGGCGTGCCTAAGGCAAGCCCGTCTGCGCTAAGTCAGCGCTCAGGGCCAGTAATGCTGTCTGAGTTGAGCCGTCTACCAGAAACATTCTTACATTTTCGAGTGAGTACTTAAAAACCCTCAGATTCCCATTGTGCTCTTCACATGGTGACCACTCTTTGCCCTTTATTTCGGACTTTGTCTGTTCTGACTGCGGCTTCACCCTTACACCTGAGCTTCCCCCTTGCAACACGCTTATGAAATCATCTACGGCTCTGTGCTTCAGACCTGCCCGTATCAATGCCAGATCATTGAGGAAGCACTATATGGACATAGCCGACCTGGTCTCTGACAATCTTTTAGATCTTTTGTTTGTCACAGACCTGGTTAGAGATTTTTTCCAACCCCATTGTTGCCTTGCAACTCCCGCTGGATATAAATTTCATTGGGTGGACCGCCCTGTCGGGAGAGCAGGTGGTCTAGCCATTTTACATAGGGATAAATAAGATGTACTTAGTGAAACATCTAGTCTCTGGGGTGACTGTGAGGCCTTGGACTTCAGTATGCAGTTCTCTGCCCACTAAACCCAAGGTGGTTCCCTCATATATCGTCCCACGGGCCCGGTTGGCACATTCCTTAAATCTTGTGGGGACGTGGCGGCAGAGCGTGCATTGCGCTTCTCGCGCTATTTGATTCTTGGTGATGTAAACCTTCACCTCGATCAACCCGAAGTGGGTGACTCTGCAGTTTTTCTTGACTCACTCCACTTGGCTCAGCTCTTTCAATGAGTCAGCCATCCTACCCATCAAGGGGGCCACACTTTAGATCCTATTTGCCCGAACTTTCCCATCCAGCTTGGCAAGCCCTTGCCTGTCTCTTGGGCGGACCACTTCCCTATATTTGTTTCCTGGGAAGTTGCGTGGCCTGTACGACCCGCCCGCTGTCATCGTCGACCAACCTATAGCAAAATTAACCCAGCCAGTTTATTAGTTCTTTGGCTGTCTCCCGGCCACTCTTCAAGAAGACCTTGAGGGCAATGTGTCCAGGTTTTCGGACTGGATTTCTGATTCGGTGTCTGCCCTATTCGCCTGAGTCGGCCTAAGTTGACAATAGTGTCCCATTCTAAGCCCTGGTTTTCTCCCTAGTAGAAAGCCTTGAAACATGACTGCAAAGTATTGGAGAGGGCGTTGCGCTCCAGTGGTTATAGTTCGAAAGCTAACCTCGCACTTAGAGTCAAACAAAAAAGCTATTACACTACTATCGTGGTCGCTAAAAGCAGATACTACACTTCACGTATTGACTTGGCGAACAATAATTCAAAATACATTTTAGCGATTGTGCAAAGTTGTATGTACCCCAGCGCTCAGGCTCTTGCCATGCCTGCTTCAGGGTCTTGGTCCAACATTTTTTCTCTGTTTTTCTTGGACAAAATACGCAGTATACAAGATTCTTTTGCTGCCCCTACCAGGGTGGATGTAGTTGCACCGCTAGGGCCATTGGCTACGGCCCCGCTAATCTGTTCTCCACTTTCACGCCAATAGATCTGTCCTGCTCACTTAAAATCCTTAAGGCTTTCAAGCCAGGTTCACCTTTTGATCCTTATGCTGCCAGACTCCTGGCTGCTGCTGTGGACATCATCAATCCCGAAGTCAATTTAATGGTCAACATGTCTCTTCGAGAGGTCGCCGTCCCGGTGTCTAGGAAGCAGGCTTTAATTCTTCCTCTTCTTAAGAAACCATCTCTTGACCTGCTGCTACCCCGTAACTACCACCCTATCTCACTTTTGCCAAGTTTGGCTAAGGTCTGCGAGAAGGTGGTTACAAATCAACTTACCAATCATCTGGAGGCTTTTTGTCTGTTGCACCCGGAACAATCTGGTTTCCGGCCATCGTACAGCACAGAGTCAGCATTGCTAGAGGTGTCAGAGGCGATCCGGGAGTGTCGGGACACCGGCGGGAGAGCAGCTTTGGTTATGCTAGCTCTCTCGGCGGCATTCAACACGGTGCCCCACTCCCTGCTCCTCGATCGTCTCTCGGAGATAGGCATATCTGGGTCAGTGCTGCGTAGGAACGGGTCTTTTCTGGAAGGCCGGTCACAGCAGATCTGGCTCCCTCCATTTGCCTCGGCGCCTCAGCATGTGGCCGCCGGTGTCCTGCCGGGGTCATCCCTTAGCCCCTTCTTTTTAACATATGTTCCTCTGCTGGTTTATCTACCGGAATCATTAGGGGCTAAGGTGATGGCCTACGCTGACTACACCCAGCTTTTGTTCTCTTGGGGAAGGGATGATGACTCAGTCCTTGCCGCGCAACACTGCCTATCCTCTGTTTTTCACTGGCTGGCCCAGGCGCAGCTTAAGTGTAAGGAAGGGAAGTCTGAGGTTCTCCTATGTGGCTCATTTCCCGCTTACTTCAGAGAGGCTGTTGCCCCCTGGCTTCCCCCTGCCCAGTGCAAGGAGAAATGCTGCAAAAATTCTGGGCGTATGGTTCAACGAAAATTTGAACTTTTCTACACAGGTTAATAAATTGGCTGGGACCTGCTTTGGCACTCTGAAAGAGTTGAGGAAGTTTCTCCCTTTTCTTCCCAGACCGGCCAAAGAAACGGTGGTCTGTGCTGTGATCCTGTGCTGCCTTGCCTATGCTAAAGCACTCTTTGTGGGTATCCCTGGCTACCTCCTAAAGAAATTGCAAGTAGTACAAAACTTGGCTGCTAGACTCCTACTTAGCCTGTCTATTAGATGTAGTGTGCGCGCTCATTTACACACCCTGCACTGGCTCCCAGTGGAGTCTCGAATAAAATGTAAAATGCTGACTATTGCCTATAGGGCTATCTATGGCTCAGGGCCGATCTATCTATAGAAGAGATTTGCCTTTTATAATTCAGGGAGACAGTTGCGTTCTTCCTCTCAATTATTGATGCAGACCCCTAGGTTCAACCGCCATAGGCTTGGCGGGAGCTCTTTTGGCCAGAAATCTGGCCTAGCCTGTAACGCACTGCCACTGGCATTGCGTGGGATCCAGGACCCTACAATCTTCAAGAAAAAAATTAAAAATCCTTCTCTTCTAGCTACTGCTTGGCTTTAGTTTCCTTTTAACACTGCACGCGCCAGGACACTCTGTTGAGTAGCCATGCACGCTATAAATAAATATAACATATATATTTATAACATATAATTAGGGGGTTCTCCATTAACAGTCATAAGCATTTGAATTGAATAGCAAACCCATGCCTGCCAATAGTGATGGAAAGATCAGAGGAGAGAAAATAGTACTGGATTAAGCAAATACATTTCTGAGAGAGACTTGTCCTTCTGGAGCATCTGCTCTAGCTTCCAAATCCAAACAAGAGTGTTGGGTTAATCTGTGGTCATGCAGCCATTTTACAAATCTCACCAATAGGGACATTTCTCATTACAGATCCTGTAGCTGCTGTTCCCCTAGAATGGGCATTAGGTCAAGGTGATAAAGACCTGTAAGCGTTTTGGTAACATAAAAGTATGCAGGAGATTAGCCATTGGAAGATAGATTGTTTGGAAGGGACTAATCCAGTATGGACTTGGTCACAATTGCCCAAGTTGGTCCGATCCGCGGATGTCACGCATCGTATCTAGATACAATTTCTAAACCTGCCTTACATCAAGGGAATGAAGCGCTCTTTCAACCAGTGTTGACGGATTCTGAAAGAAGGTGGGTAAAGAGATTGTCTGATTGACATGAACATCCAAAATACCCTTAGGAAGGAATTTCAGGCGAGTCCTAATAACCACTTTGTTAGATTTGCAGTCTTTCTTGGGTGGACTGCAGTCTTTCTTGGGTGGAATAAATTGTCAACTTCACAACACTAGGACCGGCTGGTCCAGTATTTAAGCGTTTACAAGCTATTAAGTTGCTTATACCCCCTTGGAAATCATTTTTCTTCATGTTTTTGATTGTAATATTTGTTGTGATGTAATTATACTTTTTTGTAATGTTTGATGCAGAAACGTTTTTTAGTGTGTAAATAACGTTTGTTTTTTGATGTATGTACAAAGTGTATTTAGTCTTGTAAATATTCCAATATGTAGTCCTTTATTCTGTTATGATTTTTTGAAAAATTGAAAAAAAAATTATAAAATGATAGACACTGAGTAATGCTGTCTAAGGGTGGTTACAATAAACTGGTTTCTTACCCTTCTTGAATATTGAATGAGTAATTGTGGTGTGGGCACTGTGTTTTTGCAATTTAAATATAAGGTCTAGCCCCCACTACGTGTTTATGGACCTATCCCCTTTTGGTTCTCAACACTCCATTCTATGGCACTCCACAGCATGCTATTCTACTGTACGACACTCTACTCAACGCCATTCCACTGTGCCCACTCCACTCCAGTAAAAACTATTTCACTGTACGCAATTACACTCTACGTAAGTCAAATCTACACTATTCAACTCTAAGCCACTATACTTTACCCCACTACACTGAACCCAACGCTAATGCACTGTCCCATATTCCAAACCATGCCACTTCACTCTAAACTACTCCACAGTATGGTATTTCACTGGATGCTACTCCAGTGCACACTATCTCCCTGTATGCCACTACAGTCTATGCCACTCCATTTTACACCACTCCACTCTAAGTTATTCTACCGTTCGCCGCTCTATTATGCGGCACTGCACCCTACGGTAATCAACTGTCCACTATTACACTCTACCACACTCCATTCTACGCCACTCCACTGTATTCTATTCTAATATATTCAACTCCAGTCTACGCCACTACTCTACAAAACTCCACTGTACGCTATTCCACTCTATGCCACTGTACGTCAATTTACTCTACGCTACTATACAGTATTCCACTGCACTCACCTACACTCTACACCACTGAACTCTGCTATGCAAGGGTATGCCACTCCACCCAACTCTCCACTATTGCACTGTACCCCACTCCACGACAGTGCACTGTACGCCACTGTTTTATACCCCAATCTACGCCACTCCACTCTATGTCACTACATTATTTCACTGCAAAACATTCTATGCTACCCCACTATAGGTCACTCCACTCTACGTCACTACATACGCCAGTAAACTGCAAGTTATTCACTTCTACACCACTCCACTGCTGTATGTATGCTACTCAACGCTACGCTACTGCACTCTACGCTATTCCACTGAACTTTACTCCACTGTACACCACTCTGCTCTATGCTATTCTATTGCAAGCCACTATAATATACTGTACGCCATTCCACGACACTGCAAT